>NC_064638.1:538141124-538778851 GCF_023864345.2 Schistocerca serialis cubense
GCAGTGGATGGGCACCACTGTCATGGGCCGACAGTGAGGATCCAACGGACGTCCAGCTTGTCCGAGTCCTCCGATCGGTCCTCACCGGTGGCCAGCCCAGTTACTGCTCACACTGAAGTGACCTGTGGTCGAGTGGGAGGTCGCCCCGGAGCGAGGCACGCGGTGAAAGAGATCCCAGGCGGCTGAACGTAAGGCCTCCCCAGTTTGTCTGACAAACAGTTTCCAGGTGCTGTCTGTGGCTGACACTGTCCTGTTTCAGAGGAAACCACCCAGCCCGCAAGATCAGGGCAATCACAGAGGGTGGGATTATTGGTAGTTGGGAGCTCCAACGTTAGGCGCGTTATGGGACCTCCAAGGGACTTGGCTGGCGGACAGGGAAAGAAAACCAATGTGCACTCCGTGTGCATACTGGGTGGAGTCATTCCAGATGTGGAAAGGGTCCTCCCGGATGTCATGAAGAGCACAGGGTGCAGCCAACTGCAGGTGGTTGCTCACATCGGTACCTATGATGTGTGTCACTTTGGATCAGAAGAGATTCTCTCTGGTTTCGAGCGGCTAACGGAAGTGGTAAAGGCTGCCAGTCTTGCTTGCAAGACGAAAGCAGAGATGACCATTTGCAGCACAGTCGACAGCACCGATTGCGGACCTCAGGCGCAGAGCCGAGTGGAGGGTCTGAATCAGAGGCTCAGACGGTTCTGCGATCGTGTAGGCTGCAGGTTCCTCGACTTGCGCCAAACGGTGGTTGTGTTTCGGGTTCCACTGAATAGATCAGGTGTCCACTATACGTAGGAGGCGGCAACAAGGGTAGCAGGGGCTGATCGGTTTCTTAGGTTAGAGGGTCTCGGGAAAACACAAGAAGGGCTTCAGTCTCAAAGGGTGTAGGCTGAACACAGGAAGAACGTAGATACAGGAACCATTGGTATAAGAGTTGCAGATTGTCGTAGCTGTGTTGGGAAAGTACCAGAGCTCCAAGCACTAATAGAAAGCACTGACGCTCAAATCGTTATAGGCACTGAAAGCTGGCTAAACCCGGAGATAAGATCAGCCGAAATTTTTGCGAAGAACCTAACGGTGTTCCGTAAGGATACGCTAATCACGACTGGCGGTGGCGTGTTTGTTGCTGTTAGAAGTAATTTATCTTGTCGCGAAATTGAAGTACATACTTCCTGTGAGTTAGAGTATGGGCAGAGGTCATTGTTGGAAACCGGATTAAAATAACAATAGGATCCTTTTACCGACCTCCCAATTCAACCTCGATATGTTGGCGAAAATACATGTTTAATACGAGAGGTACGCATAAAATATCATCCTAAATTGTGCTAAACGCATTCTCTGAAAATTATTTCGAGCACTTAGTTCATGAGCCAATGCGAATAGTAGACGGTTGAGAAAACACACTTGACCTCTTAGCAACAAATAATCCTGAGTTAATAACGAGAACCAAAACCGATACAAGGGTTAGTGAACACAGGGCTGTCGTAGCGAGATTGAATATTGTAATCCCCAAATACTTAAAAATAAGTGAAAAATATACCTATTCAAAAAAGCAGATAAAAATTCACTTGACGCCTTCCTGAGAGACAATCTCCACTCATTCCAAATTAATAATATAAGTGTCGACCAGATGTGGCTTGAATTCAAAGAAATAGTATCGCTAGCAATTGAGAAATTTATACTAAATAAATTAACAAACGACGGAGCTGATCCACCTTGGTACACTAACGGGTTAGAACACTACTGCAGAAACAACGAAACAAACATGCAAAATTTAAACAGAAGCAAAATCACCGTGATTGGCGATCTTTTAACAGAAGTTCGAAATTTAGCGCGGACTTCAATGCGAGATGCTTATAACAGTTTCCACAACGAAACTTTGTCTCGAAACCTGGCAGGAAATCCAAAGAGATTCTGGTCTTATGTTAGCGGCAAAAAGCAATAAATGCCTTCTCTTCGCGATAGCAGTTGATATGCTATCGAAGACAGTGCTGCAGAAGCAGAGTTACTAAACAGAGCCTTCCGAAACGCCTTCACAAAAGAAAACGAAGTAAATATTCCAGAATTAGAATCGAGAACAGCTGCTAACATGAGTAACGTAGAAGTAAATATCGTCGGAGAAGTGAAACAACTTAAATCACTTAATAAAAGCAAGTCTTCTGGTCCAGACTGTATACCAATTAGGTTCCCTTCAGAGTATGCTGATGCATTAGCTCCATACTTAACAATCATATACAACAGTTCGCTCGACGGAGGATTCGTACACAAAGAATGGAAAGTTGCATAGGTCACATCAATATTCAAGAAAGATAGTAAGAGTAGTCCACTAAATTTCAGGCCCATATTGTAAACGTCGATATGAAGCAGGATTTTGGAACATATATTGTGTTTAAACATTATGAATTACCTCGAAGGAAACTGCCTGTTGACACACAGTCAACATGGGTTTAGAAAACATCGTTCCTGTGAAACACAACTAGCTCTTTATTCACATGAATTTTTGAGTGCTATTAACAAGGGATTTCAGACCAATTCCGTATTTCTGGATTTCCGGAAGGCTTTTGACACTGTACCACACAAGCGGCTCGTAGTGAAATTGCGTGCTTATGGAATATCGTCTCTGTTATGTTACCGGATTCACAGTTCGTAGTAATTGACGGAAAATTATCGAGTAAAACAGAAGTGATTTCTGGCGTTCCCCAAAGTAGTGGTATAGGCCCTTTGCTGTTCCTTATCTATATAAACGATTTGGGAGACAATCTGAGCAGCCGTCTTAAGTTCTTTGCAGATGACGCTGTTGTTTATCGACTAATAAAGTTATCAGAAGATCAAAACAAATTGCAGAAAGATTTAGAAAAGATATCTGAATGGTGCGAAAATTGGCAGTTGACGATAAATAACGAAAAGTGTGAGGTCATCCACATGAGTGCTAAAAGGAATTCGTTAAACTTCGGTTACACGATAAATCAGTCTAACCCAAAAGCCGTAAATTCAACTAAATACCTGGGTACTACAACTACGAACAACTTAAATTGGAAGGAACACATAGAAAATGTTGTGGGGAAGGCTAACCAAAGACAGGACGCTTAGAAAATGTGACAGATCTACTATGGAGACTGTCTACACTAAGCTTGTCCGTCCTCTTCTAGAATACTGCTGCGTGGTGTGGGATCCTTACCAGATAGGGCTGACGGAGTACATCGAAAAAGTTCAAAGAAGGGCAGCACGTTTTGTATTATTGCGAAATATGGGAGAGAGAGTCACTGAAATGATACAGGATTTGTGATGGACATCATTAACAGAAAGGCGTTTTTCGTTGCGACGGAATCTTTTCACGAAATTCCAATCACCAACCTTCTCCTCCGAATGCGAAAATATATTGTTGACACCGACCTACACAGGGAGAAACGATCACCACGACAAATTAAGGGAAATCAGAGCTCGCACGGAAAGATATAGGTGTTCGTTCTTTTCGTGCGGTATAAGAGATTGGAATAATAGAGAATTGTGAAGGTGGTTCGATGAACCCTCCGCCAGGCACTCAAATTTGATTTGCAGACTATCCATGTAGATGTAGATGTAGATGAACATAGTGTCTCGTCTGACATCTCTCGACTCATAACGACTCCCCTTCTTCCCAGGGTCACTAGAAAGCTCAGAGTTTATGCTTTTGATTTGGTTTAATCTGACCTCTACATGGCAAGCAAGTGTGTGACAGCATCATTATTTGTAGAAGAGGAGATTTGTGTCTCATACACCAAATTGTTTGCACCCCTGCTAGAAAATCACTGCTCTCTCATCTCTCTGCTACCAACGCAAATTCAGTATACTGATCATAAACGCTTTTTTCTGCTTCTGTTTATTATTATTAGTTACCCATAATGTTACTCGATGTAATAAGACATCAAGTTTGTCTATAGAATAACCGTGGGTGAGAATGGAAAATTCATTTTGATGATATTCTACTGAACCGTGAGAGGCTCGTGTTCGTGCCATCTCTTATTTAACTTCTTGTTTTTTTTTTACCATACTGCCACCTCGTTATGTTAATTTTCAATTACTGGTGTCACTGAGTTGCTGCCTTGCCCGCCCGTGTGCGGCAGCAGCAGCGCTTAGCGATATAGGCTCTGCCGTATTAACTTTCATGGACTCTTATTACTTCCCAGTTGTGTGTTGTGAGTTAGTACGGACCTGGCAGTGTTTGAGTTGGCACGCGGCACAAGTTCAGTCGGGGCGTGGCAGCAAATAGATCTGGACTGCCATAACTCGCCCGACAGTTGCCGACACACATGATTCGAGTGGGTACGACTTTGGTTGGTCGTCGGTCGGTCGTCTTGTTGGACGACGTGTATTTGCCCGGTCATCGCTTGTGGGTTGGCTGTGTGTGCCGACTCGTGATTCGTCTTTGTTATTGTACAGTCACTGCCGTTAGCATTGTCTAGTCCTTCGATCAAGTGTTCGTGAAACTGAGTGTAGTTTGTGTGATTTTGACTGACAAGTTTTTTTTAAATGTTGTCGCGGTTCTAGGCGCTTCAGTCTGGAACCGCGTGACCGCTACGGTCGCAGGTTCGAATCCTGCCTCGGGCATGGATGTGTGTGATGTTCTTAGGTTAGTTAGGTTTAAGTAGTTCTAAGTGCTAGGGGACTGATGACCACAGGTGTTAAGTCCCATAGTGCTCAGAGCCATTTGATCCATTTAAATGTTGTCAGTGTACTGGCGCTCTGTTGGTCGGTTGGCATGGAGCAGCGAGGAATTCTCGGCGGGGCGTGGTTTGGCCGGGCCCGCTGGCGGTACCGGAGTGTGTGGCGCTGTTTCCACTGCTACGAGGTCTATGGCTCACCGACCCTGGACACGAAAGTTGAGTTTTAATTGAACCTACCAGCAAGTCAAGACTGTTCACATTGTGTCGTTTGGAGTTCATTGTGGGCTGTTGAAATATTCCCGCGAGCAATAATGTGCTTTTCAAGTTGGAAAATTCTAGCCACCCTCTGGTGGAGTTTCACTGTATTTAGTTATTTGTATTGAAGTGCACCAGCGGAATCTTCTACCTTGTGGCCGTTAACGTTCCAGTTACCTGCCCTGACCATTGACGTAAATTTCAGTCTGGAACCGTGCTGCTCCTACGGTCGCAGGTTCCAATACTGCCTCGGGCATGGATGTGTGTGCTGGTCTTAGGTTTGTTAGGTTTAAGTAGTTCTAAGTCTAGGGGACTGATTACCTCATACCCATAGTGATTAGAGCCATTTGAACCCTCGTCGGAGCACGAAGTGAGACGTGAAGTTTAAAGGTCTGATTGACTGGTACGAAGATAATTATTTGCTGGTGTGTGTACGTTTGCGGCGCAATAGCGCAAGCGACGCATTCCAAGGATAATTTAAGTCAGTTAGTGCATGTTACAGACTTATATCGTGTACACCTGGCGCACCGCGTTCACCGAATCAGTAACATCGTGATAATGCACAGCAATCAGTAGATTTGCGTTGCTTGACGGTGAAAATGATTTGGATTTATCTACACTCCTGGAAATTGAAATACGAACACCGTGAATTCATTGTCCCAGGAAGGGGAAACTTTATTGACACATTCCTGGGGTCAGATACATCACATGATCACACTGACAGAACCACAGGCACATAGACACAGGCAACAGAGCATGCACAATGTCGGCACTAGTACAGTGTATATCCACCTTTCGCAGCAATGCAGGCTGCTATTCTCCCATGGAGACGATCGTAGAGATGCTGGATGTAGTCCTGTGGAACGGCTTGCCATGCCATTTCCACCTGGCGCCTCAGTTGGACCAGCGTTCATGCTGGACGTGCAGACCGCGTGAGACGACGCTTCATCCAGTCCCAAACATGCTCAATGGGGGACAGATTCGGAGATCTTGCTGGCCAGGGTAGTTGACTCACACCTTCTAGAGCACGTTGGGTGGCACGGGATACATGCGGACGTGCATTGTCCTGTTGGAACAGCAAGTTCCCTTGCCGGTCTAGGAATGGTAGAACGATGGGTTCGATGACGGTTTGGATGTACCGTGCACTATTCAGTGTCCCCTCGACGATCACCAGTGGTGTACGGCCAGTGTAGGAGATCGCTCCCCACACCATGATGCCGGGTGTTGGCCCTGTGTGCCTCGGTCGTATGCAGTCCTGATTGTGGCGCTCACCTGCACGGCGCCAAACACGCATACGACCATCATTGGCACCAAGGCAGAAGCGACTCTCATCGCTGAAGACGACACGTCTCCATTCGTCCCTCCATTCACGCTTGTCGCGACACCACTGGAGGCGTGCTGCACGATGTTGGGGCGTGAGCGGAAGACGGCCTAACGGTGTGCGGGACCGTAGCCCAGCTTCATGGAGACGGTTGCGAATGGTCCTCGCCGATACCCCAGGAGCAACAGTGTCCCTAATTTGCTGGGAAGTGGCGGTGCGGTCCCCTACGGCACTGCGTAGGATCCTACGGTCTTGGCGTGCATCCGTGCGTCGCTGCGGTCCGGTCCCAGGTCGACGGGCACGTGCACCTTCCGCCGACCACTGGCGACAACATCGATGTACTGTGGAGACCTCACGCCCCACGTGTTGAGCAATTCGGCGGTACGTCCACCCGGCCTCCCGCATGCCCACTATACGCCCTCGCTCAAAGTCCGTCAACTGCACATACGGTTCACGTCCACGCTGTCGCGGCATGCTACCAGTGTTAAAGACTGCGATGGAGCTCCGTATGCCACGGCAAACTGGCTGACACTGACGGCGGCGGTGCACAAATGCTGCGCAGCTAGCGCCATTCGACGGCCAACACGCGGTTCCTGGTGTGTCCGCTGTGCCGTGCGTGTGATCATTGCTTGTACAGCCCTCTCGCAGTGTCCGGAGCAAGTATGGTGGGTCTGACACACCGGTGTCAATGTGTTCTTTTTTCCATTTCCAGGAGTGTATGAGAACAGAGCGTAAATAGCGGAGCCCTGGAAAAGAACAGATTTCAGAATAGAGTTGATATTACAAGAAAAGTGCCACTTCAACTGGATAGTAACACCTACTCTGTTCATATCAAATTTTCCTCTTTCTTGAAGCATTTCAGCGGCTCTACAAAGTGCTACTCTGGAAGGAGCAGCCTGTCCTGAAGATTTAGGAAGATGGTACACGTCAGGATCTTGAAAGAAACTTCCCTATCACCTGCCGAAGCGCATTATTCCAGCTGGGCCGCTTCATTGTAGCAAGAGTAATGAACGTGAATCTTCAATATGAGGCCAAGGAGAATCTTTCTTGGCATTGTATCTTGCCAGCATCCAAATCTATGCATATTGTCCCATATCTTTTCCGATAGTATATTCCGACATTTGTGGTCTAGCGGTCGCCGTTGCTGGTAACGAACGAGGAGATTCTGGTTCGATTACCTGTGATTGCTTTAGTTTTTCCTTCGATGGAGAGGCCTGGAATGGTGTACAATCAACCTCCTGAGACCTAGAGAGAAACTGCTTGATAGAACGAACAGCGAAAAGTAGCCGAATTGCTATCAAATCGAAAAGCTTGCGCCCAGATAAAGTTCTGAAAAGTCTGCAAAAAGTATATCTACGGTGCTTCAAAATTTGGAATTAGTGTTAAATTTGGTTAATGTGGTATATATTCCAAGGTGGCCCTCTACTGGTCAACTTATGTCAAGGCCGGAAGGGTTCCTCTAGAAGGAATTCCTGCCCGATCCTTATCCAGTCAGAGGTGTGCTTAGTCTCTAACAACATTCTTACGACTTTTTTCCTTCCTTTCCTTCAGTTTCTGCAATGACAGAGTACGATGGGCTAGGGAACTGTGCTGATTAAAGAGGATTGTTTAGAAGAAGAAACCATGTCAGTACCTCTGGACACGAAGTTTTCATCCATTTCGTCGAGAAGACTTGCGTAACGCTTGTTGCTGAAAACTACGAAACTTATTGTTTGTTACGTTGGTACATGTTATTAAATACGTTCGTCAAGTGACAAATTACTCGGCAGTAGTTTTGTTCACACAGCTTTCCATAAGCCTTATATGTGTTTGAAACGGATTACCGGTCCGTCATAGAAATATTTAATTTGATCCCTTTGTTGCCAGCTGAAATTCATTCAAAATTAATGAAAAGTTACAAGGAGACTGCTCCTTTGCTTTCAGCACGTGAAATACACTGAGCTGACAAAAGTCATGAGATAGCGATATCCACATGTACAGATGGCAGCAGTATCGCGTTTTCCATCAGTCTTCTGACTGCTCTGATGCTGCCCGCCATGACTTCCTCTCCTGTGCTAACCTCTTTATCTGAGAGTAGCACTTGCAACCTACGTCCTCAACTATTTGCTGGATGTATTCAAATCTCTGTCTTCCTCTATAGTTTATTCCCTCTACAGCTCCCTCTAGTACCATGGAAGTTATTCCCTCACAAATTAACAGATGTCCTATCATCCTGCTCCTTCTCCTTATCAGTGTTTTCCACATATTCCTTTCCTCTTCGATTCTGCGTAGAACCCTATCAGTGCACCTGATTTTCAACATTCGTCTCTAGCACTAAATCTCAAATGCTTCGATTCTCTTCTGTTCAGGTTTTCTCACAGTCCATGTTTCACTAACACACAATTCTGTACTCCAGACGTATATTCTCCGATATTTGTTCCTCAAATTAAGGCCCATACTTGATATTAATAGGCTTCTCTTGGCCAGGAAAGCCCTTTTTTCCATTGTTAGTCTGCTTTTCATGTCCTCCTTGCTTTGTCTGTCATTGGTTGTTTTATTGCCTAGGCAGCAGAATTCCTTAACTTCATCTAATCGTGACCATAAATCATGATGTTAAGTATTTCGCTATTCTCATTTCTACTACTTCTCATTACCTTCGTGTTTCTTCGATTTCTTCTTAATCCATACTCTGTACTCATTAGACTGTTCATTCCGTTCAGTAGATCATGTAATTCTTCTTCATTTTCACTCAAGATATCAATGTCATCAAAGAATCGAATCTTTGATATCCTTTAACCTTGAATTTTAACTGCACTCCTGAACCTTTCTTTTATTTCCATCATCGCTTCCTCATGTACAAATGGTTCAAATGGCTCTGAGCACTATGGGACTTAACATCTGAGGTCTTCAGTCCCCTAGAACTTAGAACTACTTATACCTAACTAACCTAAGGACATCACACACATCCATGCCAGAGGCAGGATTCGAACCTGCGACCGTAGTAGTCGCGCGGTTCCGGACTGAAGCGCCTAGAACCGCTCGGCCACCCGGCCGGCCCTCGTGTGCAGATTTAACAGTAGGGCGAAAGGCTACATCCTTGTCTTACACCCTTTTTAAAACGAACACTTCGTTCTTGGTCGTCCACTCTTATTATTCCCTCTTGGCTTTTGTGCATATTGTATGTGATCAGTCTCTCCCTATAGCTTACCCACTCCCTCCCCCCATTTTCTTCAGAATTTCGAACATCTTGCACCATTTTATATTGTCTAACGCTTTTTCCGGGTCGACAAATCCTATGAACGTGTCTTGATTTTCCGTCAGTCTTGCTTCCATTATTAAACGCAACGTCAGAATTGCCTCTCTTGTGCCTTCACTTTTCCTTAAGCCAAACTAATCGTCACCTAGGGCATCCTCAATTTTCTTTTCCATTCTTCTGTATATTATTCTTCTAAGCAGCTTGGATGCATGAGCTGTTAAGCTGCGATCATTCTCGCACTTACCAGCTCTTGCCGTCTTCGGAATTGTGTAGAAAACGCTTTTCCGAAAGTCAGATGATATGTCGCCAGAATCATACATTTTACACACCAACGTCAATAGTCCTTTTGTTGTCACTTCCCCCAATGATTTTAGAAATGCTTATGGAATGTTATCTATCCCTTCTGCCTTATTTGATCTTAAGTCCTTTTAATTTCTGATTCTAATACTGGATCCCGTATCTCTTCTAAATCGACTCCTGTTTATTCTTCTATCACATCAGACAAATCTTCCCCCTCATAGAGGCTTCCAATTTATTCCCTCCACCTTTCCTCTATTTCCTCTACATTTAACAGTGGAATTCCCGTTGTACTCTTTATGTTACCACCCTTGCTTTTAATGTCACCGAAGGTTGGTTTGACTTTCCTGTATGCTGAGTCTGTCCTTCCGACATTCATTTTTTTTATGTCTTCACATTTTTCATCCGGCCATTTCGTCTTAGCTTCCCTGCACTTCCTATTTATTTATTTCCTCAGCAACTTTCCCAACTTCTGTGTTGGCATTTTTGGGTATGTCCATTCCTCTTCAACTGTACTGCCACCTGAACTATTCCTTATTGCTATATCTATAGCCTTAGAGAATGTCAACCATATCAAGTCATTCCTTAGTACTTCCGTATCCCACTTCTTTGCGTATTGATTCTTCCTGACTAATGTCTTAAACTTCAGCCTACTCTTCATCACTACTGTATTGTGATCTGAGTCTATATCTGATCCTGGGTGCGATCTGCTCCTGGGTACGCGTTATTATCCAGTATCTGATTTTTTAATCTCTGTAAGACCATGATGAAATCTAACCGATATGTTCCCGCATCACCCGACCTTATCCAAATATACCTCCTCCTCTAGTGATTCTTGAGCAGGGTATTCGCTTTTACTTGCTGAAACTTAATACAGAACTCAGTTAGTCTTTCTCCTCTCTCATTCCTTGTCCAAAGCCCAAATTCTCCTGTAACCTTTCCTTCTACTCCTTTCGCTACAACTGCATTCCAGTCCCTCGTGACTATTAGAGTTTCATCTTCCTTTACAGACTCTATTAGCCTTTTAATATCCTCACACACTTTCTCTATCTCTTCATCTTCAGCTTGTGACGTCGGAATGTATACCTGAACTATCGTTGTTGATGTTGATTTGCTGTCGATTCTGATAAGAACAACCCAGTCACCGAACTGTTCACAGTAACACACTCTCTGTCCTACCTTCCTATTCATAACGAATCCTACTCCCGTTATACCATTTTTGCTGCTATTGTTATTACCCTATACTAATCTGACCAGAAATCTTGTCTTCTTTCCGCTTCACTTCACTGACCGCTACTATATCTAGATTGAGCCCTTTTATTTCCATTTTACCGAGCGAGGTGGCGCAGTGGTTAGCACACTGGACTCGCATTCGGGAGGACGACGGTTCAGTCCCGCGTCCGGCCATCCTGATTTAGGTTTTCCGTGATTTCCCTAAATCGCTACAGGCAAATGCCGGGATGGTTCCTTTCAAAGGGCACGGCCGATTTCCTTCCCCATCCGCCCCTAATCCGATGAGACCGATGACCTCGCTGTCTGGTCTCCTCCCCCAAAAACCAACCAATATTACCATATTTCCATTTTCAGATTTTCTAGTTTCTCTACCAAGTTAAAGCTTACGACGCGACTCATAGAACGTTATCCTTCCGTCGATTATTCAATCTTTTCATATGGTAACCTCCCCCTAGTCAGTCCTCTCCCGGAATCTTTTGCCAATGGAGAGATCAACATGACACTTCTTCAATTACACGTAACGTGTCTTTAATGCAGTTGTTTCCATTGCCCTCTGCATCCTCATGCCGTTGATCATTGCTGATTTTTCCGCCTTTAGGGCAGTTTCCCACCCCTAGGACAAGAGAGTGCCCTGAACCTCTGTTCGCTCTTCGCCCTCTTTGACAATACCGTTGTCAGAATGAAGGTGACTTCTTATGCCAGAAGTCTTCGGCTGCCAATGCTGATTATTAATCAAAATGTAAGTAGCGGTGGGATTCGAACCCGGGACCAAAGTAGTTTGGATTATGAATCAAAGGCGCTTCCCCTTTTTTTTATCGTTGTGTTTGGTCTTTGCGGACGTCGCAAGACGTCCTGTTCAAGTTCGGTGGTTGATGCTTCCACTCAGTTTTTTATTACAGAGGCCAACCGGCTCTCTGACCGAACACGCTGAGCTACCGTGCCGGCATCCCCTAGACCACGGGTGCATCACGTTCACAGCGAACACGAGTTATAAAAGGGCAGTGCATTGGCAGAGCTGTCATTCGTGGTGAGGCGATTCATATGAAAAGGTATGAGACATGATTATGGACGAACGACATGAATTAACAGACTTTGAACACGGAATGATAGTTGGATCTAGTCACATGGGATATTCCAGTTCAGTAATCGTTAAGGAATTTAGTATACCGAGATCCACAGTGTCAAGAGTGTGCCGAGAACACCATTGAAATGTAGTATTGCATTACCTCTCACCACGACCAACGCAATGGCCGACGGCCTTCACTTAACCACTGAGAGCAGCGAATAATTGTCAGTGCTAACAGAAAAGGAACACTGCATGAAATAACCGGATAAATTAATGTGCTGTGGGCGATGAACGTATCTGTTAGGACAGTACGGCGAAATTTGGCGTTAATGGGCTGTGGCAGCAGATGAGTCACGAGTGCCTTTATTAATAGCACAACGTTTCCTGCAGTGACTCGACTGGGGTCGTGACCATACGGGTTAGATCCTAGACGACTGGGAAACAGTAACCTGGTCAAATGAGTCCCGACTTTAGTTGATAAGAGCTGATGGTAGCGTTCGAGTGTAGCGTAAATCCTGCAAAGCCATGGATCCAAGTTGTCAACAAGACACTGTGCACGCTGGTGGTGAGTCCATAATGACTTAGGCTGTGTTTACATGGAACTGACTGGGTCCTCTGATCAAACTGCACCGATCGCTGAGGGGAAATAGCTATGTTCGGGTACGTGGAAACAACTTACAGCCATTCGTGAACTTCATGTTCCCAAGCAACAATGGAATTTTTATGGATGACAGGCCACAGTTATTCGTTATTTGATTGAAGAACATTTTGGACAACTTGGATGAATGATTTGACTACCCAGATCACTCGACGTGATCCCACGTTCAATGGACATAACCGAGAGATACGTTCGTGCACAAAATCCTGGGTCAGTAGCACTTTCACAATTATGAACGGCTATAGAAGGTGCACGGCTCAATATTTCTGCAGGAACTGCCAACGACTTGTGGGGTCCATGCCACGTCGAGTTGCTGCACTACGCCAGGCAAAAGGAGGTCCGACATGATATTAGGAGGTGTCCCCTGAATTTGTTCTCCTGAGTGTACAAGCAGGTGATAAGGATGGGAGTTGAAGCAATGAATTAAAGTTTTTGCCTAGGCCGGTACTTGAACATGGGTCTCCCACCTACGAGGCAGATGTGATATCGAAGATGTTGTGGCTACACAGCTGACACTGTGGCTACACAGCTGCACAGACTATCCTAGTCCAATCCCCTCCACATCAGAAACTTCACTTCACACCTCAGCCCTTCTTGATTTCCCTGCTCTCAAATCGTCAGTATTGCCAAGGCTCTCTGGTGTTAGAATGGCACTCCAGCTTTCTACATAATGGGAAAATCTCGCCTGCAACTCAGGTGTAGGTGATCAATATTCCACCAGGAATTCTGTTAGATCAATGGGCAATTGAAGTCAGATGTGGCCTTACTACCCACAACGTAATGAGCGTTCCAGAACAGCATTCATAGACTTGACAGTCCGCGATAAAAGTTATCTGACATCCTAAGTCTACAGAAAGAAAGACCACATTTTTAGTGACTTGCTTGAATACCTGATATCATGATGTGTGCAAGCAAAAAGAAAATTCCATTGATGTAAGGATCATTTTTCTGCCACATCGAGAATTGCTTTCCTCGCCTTTATACAATAGAGAAAATGGGATAATTCACCTGTTCTGATTTATCTCTAGGCCTGGAAAAGATGTGTCTAAAGGTAGAAGCGCATAGAAAAAATAAAAACAGATATACTGGAAGAAATACTGCAAATATTGCTGTCAGAAATATTCTATATTAAGAAACTGTAACAATTCTTAGCGAAAGTGGAGACAATATGCCATTATGTTCAGACGTCAGCAAAGTAGTTATGACATGATGTAGTATAATGAGGGTAGAGTGAAGATCTCTTTGGCACAAAAAAGAAAATGGTTCCAAAAATAATTTTAACATTAAATTTGATCAGATACATGACACAACTATCGTAATATTATATTGTTATACTATATGACATTAGGCTAGATATAATAAATAAAAAACTCGATGACGTTAATTGTTCTGTTGCACGAAAAAACAGTCCCTGGCACTGTGGTGCGTTGTTACATTTACTTCTGGAGGAGGCCGAGGGGATTCTATAACACGTACAAAACGTTAGATCACTTTCCTATAACTTGAACAAGATGAAATACTTAAGTTTGAAACAGTCCATGTTACTGTCGCTGAATACTAACGTGCGACTTGATAAAGCGTGGAATAACAGGTTCTACTCTCAGTATACAGCTGACTGTAAACTTTTCTGAGTATTTCTGTCTAACTAACAGTACTCTGGCGCTGCTGGCTCCGTAGTGACGCAGTGCTGCCATCTTCAGTGATGAGGGAAGAGTGGGACTGAGCGGCGTTCCGCTCTGACGTAACCCAGTCTTCAGCAGCGGCGGTGCATGGAAAGTCTCGAGGACCAGTCTGGCAGCGACAGTGCTTACGTGTGGCTTAGCCCGCCCGGCTAGCCGCGCGGTCTAACGTGATGCTTCCCGAGCAGGAAGACGTGCCGGTCCCCGGCACATATCCGCCCGGCGGATTAGAGTCGAGGTCCGGTGTGCCGGCTAGCCTGTGGATGATTTTTAAGGCGGTTTTCCACCTACCTCCGCGAATGAGGCCTGGTTCCCCTTATTCCGCCTCAGTTACACTATGTCGGCGATTGCTGCGCAAACACCGTTTCCACGTACACCATGATTATTCTACCATGAAAACATTTTGGGTTACACTCGTCTGGTATGAGACATTCCTGGGGGAATCCACTGGGGGCCGAACCGCACAATAACCCTGGGCTCCGTGTGGGGCGGCGGTGGGGTGGGTGGACTGCGATGGTCTACTGTGGGGTTGTGAACGATTGAGGGCTACGACGGGACGAAGCCTCTCCATCGTTTCTAGGTCGCCGGTTTAATACATACATACATACTCGTGGTTTCGTCGTGACGTACCAACTGTCTCATAGTACCTCGTTCTTCAGACAACTTCACATTAATAAAAACATTTTATAGTCTATTCACTCAAGAATAAATCCGTAGGGGGAAGAGTTGTAGCTAGAGGACAGTGTACCTAAGAACACGTGACTTTTGGTCGCTGTTTCAGTCTAGAGGTTGATTTTAGAATCACATGACGGAAGGAAGGCAGCCACAAGTGTTTCTACAGTTCTTGTTGTTGCTAGACATGAAGTTGCGTTTTGAGCAGAATTTGTATTTCGAGTTCTACTTACTTAAGTGCTGTATAATATATTTAGGCTAACTGGAACATGCTGTTAACTCTTCAGTTATAAAATGTTGTGACAATTAGAATTCCATATACTTTTAAAACTGCTTATATAACGTGTGGATGTTAAAGCCATAATTCATCGGTCATGCGCCATCTTGTACCTTGAAACTGGAGGAGGACTTTTACCAGACAACAATTAACAGAGATCTGTAAATGTCTTAACTGTCTTACCTATCTTTACAATACAAACTTTTGTTGGTTTCCAATAACTTCAGTTTGAAAATTTATTTAACTTGTAACTGATTTCTTAGTACTACTTCTGCTTAATTTCATTTAGGTTACTGACTGTTGGTGTGTAAGAGAGTAATAAGCCAGTAGGTACACGATTAAATACAATATTGTCAAGAGTTTCTCGATTGCAACGCTTCAGAATTTCAATCGAATAATTTTTTTTAGGTAAATGACAATATTGTACCTTGTAACATGTTTTTACGTTTGGAAAACCTCTAATTTTCCGTAGTATTGTTTGTAACTTCAAGAAAAGACTGGAGCACATAAATAGTGAATGCCACCATTTAAAAATGCAATCGGAAAATACATTTATCTTCTACTACACAGCTGGCTAGAGGCGAAATTCTATAAAGTGTAAACATACAAAAACGAAATTAAACGCTTTGAATGGATAGATACATTAAAATTGGTCATGTTATAATAGAAACTGAACCATCACAAAAGGCAACTGTTGCGGTTATTCATCACATATCGCCATGAAAAAAACAAATATCACATTGAAGCACGCCATAATTGACGTCATTTCAGCTTAAGAAAACACTTCAAGAGAAAAAAAAACTGTAGCATATTTCAATTTGTTTCACATTCATGGCACCTATTAATACCATCGTTTAATGGGATAGGGTAACAGAGGGAGCACGGTTCATATACAAGCGGACTTTTGTTTCCTCTAGGGTACTTATATTTTTTGCCAGTATTTTGATTTGCTTAGTACCAAACAAAATGTATTTTAACTACTGCCAATATTAAATGAAACAAACTGTTGTCTGTTGGTTTCATGTGCCATATAGAAAAGGTGTTATATTTTTTTATCTTACTGTTATTTGTATGCAGAGTTCTTTTCGTGGCCTAAATTCATAGCAAAAGGCAAGTAATGTGCAAATAGTATGTACAATATTTTAAAAAGTAACATAACATAATTTGTGATTCCTCAATTAAAACACGTTTTACTGTCATTTTTAATGCTTTTATAAATGCTGAGTACCATTCATATTCCGAAGCGCTCCACATACAAGGCACTTCATCACCAGACACAGGCAGTTTAGCTTCGGCCTCAGGAAACTTAGTTTCAAACTCGGCCATGATGTAAACAACATTAATTGCGGCCGCTCTCCCGGGAATGTTATTAAAGTGCTGTTTACAGCCACACGTAACGTTTTAAAAACTGGAACAAGATTTTTTATGGCGTATTACTTTTGTTACATGCAACGCTTAATGCTGAAAAAGTATGAATAAAGGAAGGCTTGCGGAAACTGTCACCACACAGTTTACTTAGTCGATACAAGCCGCTTGATGTAGAGATGACTTTTGTTTTAAATGAGGTCTCTGGCAGGTAATGCACTATAGTCGAAAAGTCCTCCAGGCATAGAATTTTTTTTAGTTTGTCTCAGAAAATTCTCAATGTAGGTGATGTACACTGAAGTGCCAAAGAAACTGATATAGGCATGCGTATTCAAATACAGAATACGCCGCAGCGGTCGTTAATTGTTAAATCGGTTACTGCTGCTACAATGGCATGTTATTAAGTGAATTTGAATGTGGTGTTATAGACGGCGCACGAGCGATGGGGCACGGCATATTCGAGGTAGCGATGAAGTGCGGACTTTCTCGTACGACTATTTCACGAGTGTACCGTGAATATCAAGAATCCGGTAAAACGTCAAATCACTGACATCGCTGCGGCCGGAAAAAGATCCTGCAAGAATGGGATCAACTACGACTGAAAAGAATCGTTCAGCGTGACCGAAGTGCAACCCTTTCGCAGACTGATTCCAATGCTGGGCCATCAACAAGACTCAGCGTGCGAAACATTCAACGAAACATTATCGTAGCGTAAGGCCCACTCGTGTGATGACTGCGCGACACAAAGCTTTACGCCCCGCCTGGACTGCCCAACTTCGACACTGGGCTATTGTTGACTGGAAACATGTTGCCTGGTCGGACGAGTATCATCTCAAATTATATCGAGCAGATAGACGTATACAACTATGGAGACAACTTCGTGAATCCATAGACGCTGCATGTCAGCAGGGGACCGTTCAAGCTGGAGGAGAGTCTGTAGGCGCGCGGGATTAGCCGAGCGGTCTCAGGCGCTGCAGTCATGGACTGTGCGGCTGGTCCCGGCGGAGGTTCGAGTCCTCCTTCGGGCATGGGTGTGTGTGTTTGTCCTCAGGATAATTTAGATTAAGTAGTGTGTAAGCTTAGAGACTGATGACTTTAGCAGTTAAGTCCCATAAGATTTCACACACATTTGAACATTTTTTGAGGCTCTGTAATGGTGTGGGTCGTGGCATTTGGACTGCTACGGGACCTCTGATACGTCTACATGCGACTCTGACAGGTGACACGTACGTAAGCATCCTGTCTGATGACCGTCATGATTCATGTCCACTGTCCATTCCGACGGACTTGGGCAGTTCCAGCAGGACGATGCGACACCCCACAGGTCCAGATTTGCAACAGAGTGGCTCCAGGAACATTCTTTTGAGTTTAAACACTTTCGCTGGCCATCGAACTCCCCAGACATGAACATTATTTACCATATCTGGAATGCCTTGCAACGTGCTGTTCAGAAGAGACCTCCATCCCGCCGTACTCTTAAGGATTGATAGACAGCCCTGCAGGATTCATGGTGTCATTTACCTCTAGCACTGCTTCAGATATTAGTCAAGTCCATGCCACGTCCTTTTGCGGCACTTCTGCGTGCCCGCTGGGACCTTACACAGTGTATAACTTTTCACAATAGATATTCAATCACGAGTCTCGCATCATACAGCATTATTTCCGTGGACGAGTCAAAAAATATACAAAACATGCTGGAATAATCTGTCAAGCTTAAGAACTGTAAACCCTGGTTTGATACCTAGCCGATCCTACGATACTTCTGGAGCTATTTATGGTAGCTAACCCACTTGACAGCGCTTTATGTATGCGAAAAATTATACGTTGAGCTGTGGTTCGTATGCACATAAAACCTATGATGTTGTTTCGTCGTTAGTATAAATTTACATTCGATAGAAGGTTTGGCTTTCTGCAGCGTGAGAAGGACAAGATAATAAAATGCGTGAAAAGGGGATGGTGACTTTGTAAAATTTGGTCGAGTGAATCAAAAGTTCTCCATGTTCAAGCGTATAGAAAAATATGTGGTATTCCTCTCGTAAAAGATTAAATATCTGCAAATCCAGAGCCAATGCTGCATTTCCTTTCACCCATCAAAAACATTTACTTGTGTTATGAGCTTTGTACATTAGGATGAGCTCTCGAACCTTTCAGTTCCCACGAAGTTAAAAAAATTACGATAAAAATCTCACGGAAATAAACGGACAATATGTCATGGTTGATCTGATGGATAATGGCTTTGCGCGAGCTACGGCTTGTAATCAGATTTCCAAAGCGCGGCCCGTCTTCAAAGGCGTCACACGTTCTGCACGTGGTAAATGAAAAGAGAAACATACAGTTTGTGTAGCCACCAAACAAACACACATATGAACACATCAGACTTCTTGTAAAACGGCTTGTACGTACATTGCCGGCCGCGGTGGTCTAGCGGTTCTGGCGCTGCAGTCTGGAACCGTGGGACTGCTACGGTCGCAGGTTCGAATCCTGCCTCGGGCATGGGTGTCTGTGATGTCCTTAGGTTAGTTAGGTTTAAGTAGTTCTAAGTTCTAGGGGACTTATGACCTAAGATGTTGAGTCCCATAGTGCTCAGAGCCATTTGAACCATTTGAACGTACATTGGGTCGGCGATTAGAGATGGCGAGTGTCACCGTAAATTTTGTGTCGCCACAAACTGTAAGTAACAATACGGTATTGTCACAGGAGATATACCTTTTAGTGTAACAATCGTCCTACAGAGACCCCTCATATTACTCAGTTGTTCAGTGGAGCTCATACTTTCAGATCAATGGTGAGTAAATAAAGGTCTTAAAGCGACTAATCAGTACCCATCATGAATGACACTACACGTAACGTTTGTATTGCTGCTGACTCATCATCTGAAAGTTCGTGGAACAGATGTTAGTGGAACGGGAACAATCTTCCTAATACAATAGTCAGTAGGTAAGAAAATAGGAGACTATTGAAGTACTAAGGCACTAATGATGGTTCAGAAAAGAGAACAAGCAGAATTCAATTGCTCACGCACTCATCCCATGAAACATGGAAGGAATGTTGTTTGTTGTGGTCTTCAGTCCTGAGACTGGTTTGATGCAACTCTCCATGCTACTCTATCCTGTGCAAGCATCTTCATCTCCCAGTACTTACTCCAACCTACATCCTTCTGAACCTGCTTAGTGTATTCGTCTCTTGGTCTCCATCTACGATTTTTACCCTCCATGCTGCCTTCCAATGCTAAATTTGTGATCCCTTGATGCCTCAAAACATGTCCTACCAACCGATCCCTTCTTTTTGCCAAGTTGTGCCAAAAACTCCTCTTCTCCCCAATTCTATTCAATACCTCCTCATTAGTTATGTGATCTACCCATATGATCTTCAGCGTTCTTCTTTACCACCACATTTCGAAAGCTTCTATTCTCTTCTTGTCCAAACTATTTATCGTCCATGTTTCACTTCCATACATGGCTACACTCCATACAAATACTTTCAGATACGACTTCCTGATACTTAAATCTGTACTCTATGTTAACAAATTTCTCTTCTTCAGAAACGCTTTCCTTGCCATTGCCAGTCTACATTTTATATCCTCTCTGCTTCGACCATCATGAGTTATTTTACTCCCCAAATAGCAAAACTCATTTACTACTTTAAGTGTCTCATTTCCTAATCACCCGATTTAATTCGACTACATTCCATTATCCTCGTTTTGCTTTTGTTGATGTTCATCTTATATCCCCCTTTCAAGACACTGTCCATTCCGTTCAACTGCTCTTCCAAGTCCTTTTCTGTCTCTGACAGAATTACAATGTCATCGGCGGACCTCAAAGTTTTTATTTCTTCTCCGTGAATTTTAATACCTACTCCAAATTTTTCTTTTGTTTCCTTTACTGCTTGCTCAATATACAGACTGAATAACATCGGGGAGAGGCTACAACCCTGTCTCACTCCCTTCCCAACCACTGCTTCCCTTTCATGCCCCTCGACTCTTATAACTGCCATCTGGTTTTTGTACAAACTGTAAATAGACTTTCGCTCTCTGTATTTTATCCCTGCCACCTTCAGAATTTGAAAGAGAGTATTCCAGTTAACATTGTCAAAAGCTTTCTTTAAGTCTACAAATGCTAGAAATGTAGGTTTGCCTTTTCTTAATCTTTCTTCTAAGATAAGTCGTAAGGTTAGTATTGCCTCATGTCTTCCAACATTTCTGCGGAATCCAAACTGATCTTCCCCGACGTCCGCTTCTACCAATTTTTCCATTCGTCTGTAAAGAATTCGCGTTAGTATTTTGCAGCTGTGACTTATTAAACTGATAGTTCGGTAATTTTCACATCTTTCAACACCTGCTTTCTTTGGGATTGGAATTATTATATTCTTCTTGAAGTCTGAGGGTATTTCGCATGTCTCATACATCTTGCTCACCAGACGGTAGAGGTTAGTCATAACTGGCTCTCCCAAGGCCGTCAGTAGTTCTAATGGAATATTGTCTACTCCCGGGGCCTTGTTTCGACTCAGGTCTTTCAGTGCTCTGTCAAACTCTTCACGCAGTATCTTATCTCCCATTTCGTCTTCATCTACATCCTCTTCCATTTCCATAATATTGTCCCCAAGTACATCGCCCTTGTATAAACCCTCTATATACTCCTTCCACCTTTCTGCCTTCCCTTCTTTGCTTAGAACTGGGTTTCCATCTGTGCTCTTGATATTCATACAAGTGGTTCTCTTCTCTCCAAGGGTCTCTTTAATTTTCCTGTAGGCAGTATCTATCTTACCCCTAGTGAGACAAGTCTCTACATCCTTAAATTTGTCCTCTAGCCATCCCTGCTTAGCCATTTTGCACTACCTGTCGATCTCATTTTTGAGACGTTTGTATTCCTTTTTGCCTGCTTCATTTACTGCATTTTTATATTTTCTCCTTTCATCAATTAAATTCGATATATCTTCTGTTACCCAAGGATTTCTATTAGCCCTCGTCTTTTTACCTACTTGATCGTCTGCTGCCTTCACTACTTCATCCCTCAGAGCTACCCAATCTTCTTCAACTGTATTTCTCTCCCTCATTCCTGTCAATTGTTCCGTTATGCTCTCCCTGAAACTCTCTACAACCTCTGGTTTAGTCAGTTTATCCAGGTCCCATCTCCTTAAATTAGCACCTTTACGTGGAAGGAATAAAGAGAATTTTTGTTAAACATAGTAGTTTAACTATGGCAGCTATGTTGATGTACTTACTTAACCATGCGCCTTTGATGTGACAGCATGCGGATAGTACAATAGATATTTGCGCACTGTGTGACTAACAAACATAATAAGAAAATGCATAGGACACCGGTGGTATATGGACGCCATTATGGTAGCTCAGCGTGTTCGATCAGAGGGTTAGCTGCCTTCTGTAATCAAGTAACCGAGTGAACGAATCAACGATGAACTTGAACAGGTGTCATGTGACGTCCGCCCTGCACAAATAAACCGAACTAAAAAAAAGAAGGGGTAGCTGATTTAATTGGTATTGAACACGTTATCGGTCAAGGATTCGAAACCCGCCACCAATTACATTTTGATTAATAATCAGCACTTGTGGCCTCAAACTTCCGGGCGTAAAAACTCTCCCTCATTCTGCCAATGGCCTTGTGAGGGCGGAGGAGTGGACAGAAGTTCAGAACATTTTCTTGCCCTTACAGTGCGTAACTACCCCTAAAGCCGGAAGAATCAGCAATGATCAATGGCATGGTGATGCAGAAGGCAATGGAAACCACAGTATTAAAGACACGTAACGTGTATCCACGGGACGTGTGGCCTGTAATTGAAGAAGTTTCATGATGATCTCTTCAGTGGCAAAAGATTCCGGAATAGTCCCCCATTCGGATTTCCAGGAGGGGACTGACAAGGAGGAGGTTACCATGGATGACGATCAGTTTGGCTTTAGGAAAGACAAGGACACAAAAGAAATTCTGACGTTGCTGTTAATAAATGAAGCTAGACTACAGAAAAATCAAGACACGCGCACAAGATTTGTCGACCTGGAAAAACCGTTCGACTAGGTAAAATGGTACAAAATGTTGGAAATTCTGAGAAAAATTGGGAGTGACAGGAAACATACAACATGTACAAGAACCAAGAGGGAATAATAAGAGTGGACGACCCAGAACGAAGTGCTCTGATTAAAAAGGGTGTAAGACAGGGATGTTGTCTTTCTCCCCTACTGTTCCATCTGTAGATCGAAAGAGCAATGATGGAAATAAAAGAAAGATTCAGGAGTGGAATTAATATTCAAGGTGAAATGTTATCAATGATAAGATTAGCTGACGACATTGCCAATGTAAGTGAAAGTGAAGAAGATTTAAATGACCTGGTGAGTGGAATGAACAGTGTAATGAGTACAGAATATGGACTCAGAGTAAATCGAACAAAGCGAAAGTAATGAAAAGTAGCAGAAATGATAACGGCGAGGAACTTAACATCAGGACTGATGATCAAGAAGTAGATGAAGTAAAGGAATTCTACTATCTAGGCAGCAAAATAACCAATGACGGACGGAGCAAGGAGGACATAAGAAGCAGACTAAGACTGTCAAAGAGGGCATTTCTGACTAACAGAAGTCTGCTAGTGTCAAATATACGCAATCATTTGAGGGGGAAATTTCTGAGAATGTACGTTTTGAGCACAGCTTTGTATTCCAGTGAAACATGGACTGTGGGAAAACCGGAACAGTAGAGAATCGAAGCATATGAGATGTGTTAGAGACGAATGATGAAAATTGGGTGAACTGATAAGGAATGAGCAGGTTCTGCGCAGAATCGGAGAAGAAAGGAATATGTGGAAAAAACTGGCAAGGAGAAGGGACAAGATGATAGGACATCTGTTAAGAAATCAGGGAATGATGTCCAAAGTGTTAGAGGAAGCTGTAGATGGCAAAAACTGTAGAGGGAGGCAGAGATCGGAATACATCCAGCAAATAATTGACGTAGGTTGCAAGTGCTACTCTGAGATGAAGAACTTAGTACAGGAGAGGAATTCATGGCGGGCCGCATCTGATCAGTCAGAAGAGTGATGTCAAAAAGAATGAATTCACTGTTCCTGTTAAGCCGGCCGGTGTGGTCGAGCGGTTCTAGGCGCTTCGGTCTGGAACCGCGCGACCACTACGGTCGCAGGTTCGAATCCTGCCTCGTCCATGGATGTGTGTGATGTCCTTAGGTTTATTAGGTTTAAGTAATTCTAAGTTCTAGGGGACTGGTGACCTTAGAAGTTAAGTCCCATAGTGCTCAGAGCCATTTTTTTTTTTTTTTTTTTTTTTGTTCCTGTTATCTGCCTATCTAGCGAAACAAAACTTTTATCCATTATAGGTGTGGAGTACAACTACTGTAAGGTATAAAGGTTTTCAGAAATACCCTGACACCTTTAGTGACAGTCCAGTTTTTAAAGTATCATGACAATTTTCAAGCCACCCAAGTTTTATCATCAAAAGGTGATACACAGTTTTTAGTGATTGTTGCATTGTGGGAGTCGTTGGGTAGCTGTTCAACACAGGTAAAAAAATTAGCACTGAAGGCTAGGATGATTAGGAACTATTTATATCATGAAGTCGATTTAAAGGCATTATTTGCTGTAATTAGGATCCATGGGTTTAATCGTGATGTACAAATCACTTTGTGAAACATAGCTTTTTAGTTTTTTTCTGTTTATTACACATCACTACACAAACTTTTTCACGGCCAACAACTCTCACCTATTTTACAGGATGTAATCAAGCCAAAGATTGTGATTCAAAGATTTTGCAGTGAAACACACCATTTTTTCGTCAGCACTCGCATCTTCGAAAGAAGTTGCACGTTCATTTCAGTTAATATATATACTCCGTGACAAAAAAACTGAAGCCCAAGAGGAGGGTACGGGTGCGGGAGAGGGTTTGGGGGAGGGGGGCAGAAAACGTAATGAAACTCCACGTATTGAGAGGGTATGTGGTGATGTTATTTCAGTTATAGCTAGAGTCAAATTTACAATGACCTTGGCGATGTGAGCCCATTTATCAATCTGACACCGCACCCCATCTGAGTGAATGTACTGATTTGATTGGGAAGGATGTTTAAAGCCGGCTTATCCTTACCTGAGGTACTCTGGACCACAGCTATTGTGATCGGTCCTTGATATCCTGCATGCCGGCGCAGCTGGATAATCTGGGGATCTTTCTGGCCACAAGCATACCTGGATATCGTAGTTCATGTGTAGGGCGATCATAGAATCTGAATTTGATAAATTAATGTTTTTTGTATCAACTTTCTTTCGTTTCTTTTTTAGTCAAATTTGGTAAATGAGGACACACAAAATATTTTAACTTCTCTATATATTGACGTATGCTGACGCAATATGCCTCCCCAACCTCCTTCCTCTTCCCGCTTATTTCACATACTCGACTGATTAATGTCTGTTGAAGAACTAAATTTAAGATTCTGTTCGAGGTACGGAAAATAAATCCAGAGCTTGTTAGTTGAAAGACAGCTCAGTACTTACAATCAGATATAAGTCATTAATTACAACCAACAGGCAAAATTGTCTGACGAGTAATGTTTTCATAAGCAATATCGTTTCCAATGAACACTGAAAAATAGTTTCATCTACAAAACAGTTTCGCGTTGAGGGTGCAGCACGTTCGCGCTGTGTCGGAAACACGTCCAGTTCTTGTGATATCACGATGGAACTCATACATATTACGACATTTTCGTTACACTTTCCCAATTTCATCACGGAAAAGAAAGAACGATCAGAAGGAAAAAGATCAGCTTCATGGAATGAAAACTACAAGCGATGCTGGGATTGGAAAGCTAGCGCATTCAGAGGGCACAGATATAGTTAACTGCCACGCGGTGTAGATGCACGATCTAAGGCGCCTTGTCACGGTCCGTGCGGCTCCTCCCGTTGGAGGTTCGAGTCCTCCCTCGGGCATGGGTGTGTGTGTTGCTCATAGCGTAAGTTATTTTAAGTTAGATTAAGTAGTGTGTAGGCTTAGGGACCGATGACCTACGTACACTACTGGACATTAAAATTGCTACACCAAGAAGAAATGCAGACGATAAACGGGTATTCATTGGACAAATATATTTTACTAGAACTGACATGTGATTACATTTTCACGCAATTTGGGTGCATAGATCCTGAGAAATCAGTACCCAGAACAACCACGTCTGGCCGTAATAACGGCCTTGATACGCCTGGGCATTGAGTCAGAGATTGGATGGCGTGTAGAAGTACAGCTGCCCATGCAACTTCAACACGATACCACAGTTCATCAAGAGTAGTGACTGGCGTATTGTGACGAGCCAGTTGCTCGGCCACCATTGACCAGACGTTTTCAATTGGTGAGAGATCTGGAGAATTTGCTGCCAGGGCAGCGTTTGAAAATTTTCTGTATCCAGAAAGGCCCGTACGGGACCTGCAACATGCGGTCGTGCATTATCCTGCTGAAATATAGGGTTTCGCAGGGATCGAATGAAGGGTAGAGCCACGGGTCGTAACACATCTGAAATGTAACGTCTACATCTACATCTACATCTACATTTATACTCCGCAAGCCACCCAACGGTGTGTGGCGGAGGGCACTTTACGGGCCACTGTCATTACCTCCCTTTTCTGTTCCAGTCGCGTATGGTTCGCGGGAAGAACGACTGTCTGAAAGCCTCCGTGCGCGCTCTAATCTCTCTAATTTTACATTCGTGATCTCCTCGGGAGGTATAAGTAGGGGGAAGCAATATATTCGATACCTCATCCAGAAACGCACCCTCTCGAAACCTGTCGAGGAAGCTACATCGCGATGCAGAGCGCCTCTCTTGCAGAGTCTGCCACTTGAGCTTGCTAAACATCACCGTAATGCTATCACGGTTACCAAATAACCCTGTGACGAAACGCGCCGCTCTACTTTGGATCTTCTCTATCTCCTCCGTCAACCCGATTTGGTACAGATCCCACACTGATGAGCAATACTCAAGTATAGGTCGAACGAGTGTTTTGTAAGCCACCTCCTTTGTTGATGGACCACATTTTCTAAGGACTCTCCCAATGAATCTCAACTTGGTACCCGCCTTACCAACAATTAATTTTATGTGATCATTCCACTTCAAATCGTTCCGCACGCATACTCCCAGATATTTTACAGAAGTAACTGCTACCAGTGTTTGTTCCGCTATCATATAATCATACAATAAAGGATCTCTCTTTCTATGTATTCGCAATACATTACATTTATCTATGTTAAGGGTCAGTTGCCACTCCCTGCACCAAGTGCCTATCCGCTGCAGATCTTCCTGCATTTCGCTACAATTTTCTAATGCGGCAACTTCTCTGTATACTACAGCATCATCGGCGAAAAGCCGCACGGAACTTCCGACACTATCTACTAGGTCATTTATATAGATTGTGAAAAGCAATGGTCCCATAACACTCCCCTGTGGCACGCCAGAGGTTACTTTAACGTCTGTAGACGTCTCACCATTGATAACAACATGCTGTGTTCTGTTTGCTAAAAACTCTTCAATCCAGCCACACAGCTGATATTTTGTAGGCTCTTACTTTGTTTATCATGCGACAGTGCGGAACTGTATCAAACGCCTTCCGGAAGTCAAGGAAAATAGCATCCACAGTTCAAAGTGCCGTCAATGCGAACAAGAGGTGACTGAGACGTGTAACCAATGCCACCCCATACCATCACGCTGGGTGGTACGACAGTATGGCGATGACGAATACACGCTTCCAATGTGCGTTCACCGCGATGTCGCCAAACACGGATGCGACCATCATGATGTTGTAAACAGAACCTGGATTCATCCGAAAAAATGACGTTTTGCCATTCGTGCACCCAGGTTCGTCGTGGAGTACACCATCGCAGGCGCTCCTGTATGTGATGCAGGGTCAAGGGTAACCGCAGCCATGGTCTCCTAGCTGATAGTCCATGCTGCTGCAAACGTCGTGGAACTGTTCGTGCACATGGTTGTTGTCTTGCAAACGTCCCCATCTGTTGACTCAGGGATCGAGACGTGGCCGCACGATCCGTTACAGCCATGCGGATTAGATGCCTGTCATCTCGACTGCTAGTGATACGAGGTCGTTAGGATCCAGCATGGCGTTCCGTATTACTCTCCTGAACCCACCGATTCCATATTCTGCTAACAGTCATTGGACTTCGATCAATGCGAGCAGCAATGTCGCGATACGATAAGCCGCAAACGAGATAGGCTAAAATCCGACAAAGCCGGAAACGTGATGGTTCGCATTTCTCCTCCTTACACGAGTCATCACAACAACGTTTCACCAGGCAACCCTGGTCAACTGCTATTTCTGTATGAGAAATCGGTTGGAAACTTTCCTCACGTCAGCACGTTGTAGGTGTCGCCATCGGCGCCATCCTTGTGTGAATGCTCTGAAAAGCTTTTCATTTGCATATCACGGCATCTTCTTCCTGTGGGTTAAATTTCGCGTCTGTAGCACGTCATCTTCGTGGCGTAGCAATTTTAATGGCCAGTAGTGTAGTTTGGTCCCATAAGACCTTACCACAAATTTCCAAAGTTGACTTTATAGAGGCGGCCACCGCTCTTTCTCCCTCCTTCTAGAAGCTACCATCGGTAAGCAGCTTTTTTATTTTCAGATTAGCCGCTCTGTCAAATACTTGAGAGTTTTTCTGAAGTTCTCTAGTCATGCTTCTCTCGTATTTCACTCATCTACTGTATTTTCGCTGAAGGGCTTCAGTCGAGAAGCTACATTTGCTGATGTCGAATAACTAAGAAAATCATTTGACGTAATCCTTTGAAACGTCGAATATCTTAGCGACACATGAATTTTAAGTTTAATGATCACCAGACAGATTCTTTAGTAATTAGTAAATTGCGTTATTTAATTCAACTGAGTGTATTGCAAATCCATGACAGTATTCTAATTATGTTCTGAGAAGCAGGTAAGTGAAAATGTGGAGTGTCACGAATATTATTAAGCCTAGAGAAAACATTTTTGAATTACCTAGTCTCAGTTCTATATGTAAAAACTCCTATTATTAAAGAAAATTGTTTTCTGTAATTGAAGCGAAATACTTTTGTCAAAATTTCCTACAAATAATGAAAAAGGCTCATGCTTAATGATGAATACGTTAACGGAGACGTCGCTCTCCACGGCTTAAGTGAATCTGTTTTGACACATACTATGGAACTGTTCGTACAGCATAAAGAGCATTGTCTTACGTTTCGAGACTATCAACTGAACCATAAAATAGCTGAATTAA
Source organism: Schistocerca serialis cubense (assembly GCF_023864345.2). Lineage (NCBI taxonomy): Eukaryota > Metazoa > Arthropoda > Insecta > Orthoptera > Acrididae > Schistocerca > Schistocerca serialis. The sequence continues at coordinate 538,170,067 of NC_064638.1, forward strand.
AGCACCGTTGGGGTATACCAACCAGTTCAGTGTGTTATTAGGTCGTTTCCGACACCGGTTTAGGCAACAGGTTAACTGGAAAGGTTAGCTGGTTCTTATTCAGTCGATGCACAGAAAGTCTCTCCAGAGAGCATATCAATGACACAAAATATGAATAATGACGAATACGATTTTCGAAAGAGAAGTGTTTCCATAACACATATTTATCTACTTGGTGATGTGAAATCAGAAGAATGTTATTCCAAACTTTCAGGAGCACAATAAGTAAAGACTCGGCAGTAGTGTATACTCTAACATATGATAATTTGGGCAAGCACAGGATAAAACAAATGCAGCAGGAATCTGAAGGAAGTACTATCGTAAACAGATTTAACTTGCCACGTTGAATGTTAATACTGACCACTACGTAAGATATTGATGCACTGAACGAGAATCGTCTGCACTCTCTATCAGTTTCTATGTCTATTGTAAAGCTGTATTTCCTATGACTGAATTTCTCTATGTTTTCGAGCAGCGTTAGTTCCACTATGATATCTTTCGACGGCCGTCACTACCGCCGTCGACATGTTATTATCCCAATAAGTAACTTGCAACCCTGCTACCGTTACAAATGTTAACACAAATCGGAAACGTCAAGCTGGGAATATGGAACTATTTCACATCGATGCAGATGTGAACGTGTAATCCGTAAAACAATTGCTGATGCCACACTCCATACATAAACGGACTTAAGCTTCTTTATTGCTATTACTTACATAAAGAGCTGAGGCATTCGATACCCTGTGACTTCCTCATCCAAGTCGACGAGACTTTCTGCATCCACCTTATTAGTGCAGACCATAGCCGCTACACTGTGAATCAGATCAGTGGCGTAGGCATGTAGATAATCTATTACATATAAGTCTGCAGACTTTTCTGGTGGTTGTTATCGATAGCAAAATGTTCTGAGTTATTGCACTACGTCATGTTCTTCTTCAAACCTCTAGAATACTCGGCTTCTCGATCGCTCTGACAGGGTCTTCACCAGGATTCTTATTGTGCCCTAGGTGGCTGAATACTACTTATTGTTGACCATGTTCAGCCGCCTGGGGATAACAGAATAATACTGAAGAAGATCCTATCGGAGCTGTCAAAACGTCGTGTATTCTAGAATTTCCAAGAGAAAAAGATTGTATCATCAACTTTAAAAACTTCGTTAATACATCTGACCTGAGAGCAGGTCCAGGCGTGATCCATCGAGAAGCCGCCATCATCGACTCATCTGGAAATTATCACCTCCCTTCTCACAATCACACACTGTCCAATCGACAGTCATAATTACCCACAAACTACTTCCTAACTACTCCCGCCCCAAATGTGATGCTTACCAAATTTATACCCATACCCTAATAGAAATTCAGCCAAGTTCCTATACCGAACAGGCGCAGACGATGTTTCTCGAGGGGATAAAAGAACGCGTGAGTGTACTTAAGGAGCGTTTAAAGAAAATCGGAAGTGTTCCTTTGATAAATATTCCTTTTCAAGCTACACTCAGGTGGTCTGCCAGACCTTCATCAGTATAAGCGTATCCTCGAGGTAGCAACATTAAAAGACTGACTACGAGTTGGGAAGTAAGTACGTCGTAGCTAGCAGAAACTCATAACTGGAGACCAAGATGTATTAGAAACCCCCAGCACACACACACCGAGTTTAGTAAAAAAATTGAAATGGAACACGCGCAGAAACATAATGCTATCATGTGTTGCCATGTAAAGCAATTTTGAAGAGTAGACCGCCATTTGAATCTGTGTTATTATATTTATCTTCTGTAACATTCAATTTCTGTTTTCATGCCATTATAAATTACGATGCTAAAATTTGCCATATCTGTTAAAGTAGCGCAAAGTCTTAATTTACTTGCAATTCTTGTCAAATGCAAGATTGTCAGTTGTTTTTCAGAGGGTTCGTACACCCTTTTACATAGTTTTTATCGACCATTCCACTGTTGAGTGGCAATGACAGTGGTAAAAAGAAACAGTTTTCCGTGTGAGCTTCAAATTCTCTTATTTTAATAATAATGTCTTTTTATGACTGAAATTTCGTGAAAATACTGAATCCGCGACACCCTCTCACCTGTTTCGCGGTAAAACAAAACCATTTGCACTCTTGAACGTTTTCGGTGTTCTGGCGCACTGCACAGTAGTACACCAGAAGAGGATGTACAAGCATAGCATGCGCAGTCTCCATAGTAGACTTCTTGCATCATCTAATAGTTTTTCCATTAAAATGCAGTCTATGGTTCGCCTTCCTCACGACATTTTCTGTTAGGCATTCAAACAAACAAGCCGGTGGCTGTCAAATAAACACCGCTTAAGGGATCGTAATGCCCGCCTCTCTATTTCTTTGTTTTCAACACTGCTGAGGGCAATGGACATTCGATGCTCACATGTGTCGCTCTTTCGCCACGTTTGAATGCGCCCAGATTCCTTTAGCGACGAGTTTGAGTCATCAGCTCCGTTACAGGGGCCTTACCGTCGTATGCAGTCAATGGCATTATTCAGCGCCTTTATAGGGACCATATCTTCGTATGTAGGCAGTGATACTGTGATCCCTTTAACGGTTTTCATTTATAACCTCCGGGTCGTTTCTTTTTGAATGCCCCTCATACGAGTTCCAGTTTGTCAGTAACTGTAACCCCTAGATAATTAATGGAATCGACAATCTTTAAATTTGTGTAATATATCGTGTGTCTGGAATTTAATGGATTTTTGTTAATATTCACGTGGAGGACCTCACACTTTTCGTTATTTAGGGTCAAGTGCCACTTTTCTCATCTACAGATATCTTGTCCTAATCATATTACATTTTGTTTTAATCTTCTGATGGCTTTAAACGGTAAACGGCAGTATTATCTGACAGACAAAGACTGCTTCTCAGATTGTTTCTGAAATCCTTTATGTTGATTCAGAACAGCAGATGGGCCATAAAATTTTGTTGGGGAACACAAAATATAACTTCTGTTTCATTAGATGAGTTTCCATCAATCACTACGAACTGTGGCGTTACTGAATGGAAATCCAATCATACTACTGACACGATACTTCATAGACACGTAATTTCATTAGGAACCGTTTGTGAGAAACGAAGTCAAAAGCCTCCTGGTAGCCTAGAAACTTGATATCAACTGAACTAGAGATATCTATATCTGTTGATATAGAGCTATAATTCAGGAGATAAGTTCTGTGACAGTGTTCCGTCTGTAAGTAAGTCATCTTTGATAGATTTTTAAGCCCTAATCTTTCTTCACTTTAAATTTCTAGCCATGCTTTTGCATTCACTCATTTCTCCACACTACATTCAACATACGCCCAATTTATTTAAAAATTATTTCAGTACGTCTTATCAAACTCTTTTAGAATTAGCCCACACGTCTTTCCAAGCTGTTACGTATCGTTTTTATGGACATTGTCGCTATAATACTGCAGGAGAAGACTCCGAGACAAAACAATTAGAAACACAGACTGCAGAGACACCACACAGAGTTACAGTGGAAAGAGAATCGTTGCGTGCTCTAATACGTCGTTAAATCCATTATACTTGACAAGCTTTCATTTAGAGTGTGCTCAGTTTCAGAGAAAAAACGGTGTTGTTTGAATTAATCGCCTCTTCCACGTAAAACTTTCCTAATGTTCTGCAAATCATTATTTATTTCGTCACGAGGCGGTTTTCGGTTTGTTAGGCTATCGGCAGGTAATAACTAACTGTCACACGTGCGACTTACACAGATGTTATATGTATAAGATACAAGAAGTGACGAGACATTGAGTACTCACAAAGCAAAGTCTTACATTTTTACGTGACGCATAAATAGTAGAATTTAAGTAAAAATTAAAAATAAAGCTATTCACGTCGACACCGTTATATTTAATAACGTATTACAACGTAATACTTACACAGGATGGTCAGAAAAAAACTCTGAAAAGTTTGTAACTGTGTCGCGGGTAGGCTGTGCTGACAAATAACCGTTAAGGAAAAGATGCGATACGTTGCCGTCTCCTAGTTAATTTGCATAGAACTCAGCCAATCAGGCCGTTGCGCACAAATTCAAGCGACCGGCCACATACAGTAGTGCCAGTTGTCACTTGGCTTAGATGATAGCGCACGAGATTGCTCAGCCTTTGACTTTGGTCCTTACTATCGTCCCATGTCCAATTTTTGTGTCGCCCTCATGTTCTGTTTAATGAAATCAAACGAAGTACACATTCGACGACACCGTCTCCGGTGGGTCGCTTTAATTTGCGCGTGTGGGCCCTACTAGCTAACTTCAATGCTAATTAACTCTAAAAGGTTAAACGTGTCGATCTTTTTCTTAACAGTAATTCTCTGCACAACCTACCCTGCAACAACCTTACAAGTGTTTTAGAGTGTTTCTGATCATCTTGTGTCGCTGAAACTGTGTAATACGGGGTATAAAGGATACTCTTTTATTCATTTCAAACTAAACTGGCATTCAGTGTCAGATGTTTATTAATGTCAAGCATTTCCAGTAGGATTACGTTTCTGATTTTCATAACAGTGCATAAAACTTCACAATGTACATAATACAGACTTTCTGTTGAATTAAAATTCTGTTACATAAAGGGTAGAGTATAATAGTAAATTCAACATAATTTATCATCTGTTGTTGAATGAAATTATATACACATAAAAAATGTCCAAATGTGTGTGAAATCTTACGGGACTTAACTGCTAAGGTCATCAGTCCCTAAGCTTACACACTACTTAACCTAAATTATCCTAGTGACAAACACACACACCCATGCCCGAGGGAGGACTCGAACCTCAGCCGAGACCAGCCGCACAGTCCATGACTGTAGTACCTAAAGCCGGCCGCGGTGGCCGTGCGGTTCTGGCGCTGCAGTCCGGAACCGCGGGACTACTACGGTCGCAGGTTCGAATCCTGCCTCGGGCATGGGTGTGTGTGACGTCCTTAGGTTAGTTAGGTTTAAGTAGTTCTAAGTTCTAGGGGACTTATGACCTAAGATGTTGAGTCCCATAGTGCTCAGAGCCATTTGAACCATTTTTTTTGTAGTACCTAAGACCGCTCGGCTAATCCCGCGCGGCTACACATAAAATACTTAATATTTCACTGTGACTTAAATATAATTAATTCTGCCTGACATACAAAGAATGTAATACTTTCCTTTATAAATAATCTCTCCATGTTTGGTATTTACGTTACCTGCATAAGTCGCCCGTCATTTTATCTGTGCTTACAACACTTAGTTGCCACCTGAATGTGGCCTAAGAATCCGAAAGCCGATTTATGGCCAAGTAAATACAGTCTAAAATAGCAAAAAGACGCACTACGGAAGAAGTATCGTAATGGAACGGAAATCGGTAATTGTACATGTATACACAAACGAATGATTAAAATTTCGAAAGAATTGGGTGATTTATGCAAGACAAAGGCATCCCACACAATCACTCCTTGGCGTAATGTGGCTGACAGTCAGTTTGATATCTTACTGCCATCTTCGCTGATCATCGGTGCTCACTTCGAAGCGGGACTCAACACCGAAGACAGTTCTACTGCAGTCAAGGAGATTGCATTCCGAATGGGCCCGACACCACTCCAAATGGGCTCGTCAGTGGTTGTCGGCACAGGGTCCATGAACTCAGCCTCCTTTCTGTGAGCCGCCTTAAATGGTCCTTGTGGTCACTAAAGCACTAGCTACACGTCGGATTGATGATAATGATGAATCTAGGGCTCTGAGCGCCTGGCGATTGGTAGACCCTTACGTTCTGTTGGCTGTCTAGACCAACTGCTTCCTTTTTGACACTGTGTTCGGCAATGGTTCACCCGTTCCTGCCAACATCGTCGAATAGTGGTATCGCTCCCATTCAAATGTCAAGCGAAGCACCAGTTACTCCACCGTTCTTCTTTGAGCCCAATTACACGTCCTTTTTCAAATGCTGATACCTGCGTATATTGTTCGCGCGTCTGTCTGCGGTCCATATTTCCTGCCCACTTGAATACACGGAATGAAATTCGCAAAGACTTTACGCCCTGGTATCGGCATGTCCCCTGTTAATTGCGTGGTGAAACTGCGCTGCAGCAGCACACATTCATCCATCGGCATCCATTTTCCGCCGATACCTGCACGAACATAAATTTCTGACCAATTTTCATTTGCATAACTCCTTCGTGGTGGTCTCTTTTTATTGTAAATTTTGCAGACCAGCAGAAAAGGTGTTTCTCATTTAGTACTGTTGTCGTGTTCTGTCAAGCAGAAATAAATCTCTACCTCACTCAGAATGGAGGAACAAGTTCAGTAGCCCGAGAACTTGGAGATCTACCTCTAGGCAGTCCAAAGAAAGGGGAAACAAGCTGGTGTGACTCACTGCGAGTCAACGAGATGTCATCGGAGAGTGAGAGTGGGCCCGCAGACGGCTGACAGAGTTTTCGCGCAACAACTCGGCCGACAGCGCTCCGAGACGGCCGCGCCACGAATCCATGAATAACAAACAACAACCAGCCGCCGGGGAGCAGCGGCGCCTCTGCTCCCGGGATGGAAAACGTGGTCCCTTCTGGAGTTGCGACGCGCCATCACATCAGCCTCTGCTTCGGTTACACTCTTCATTCACGACCTCTCGAATGTCTTCCAAATACTTTTCACGAATTCAGAATTGTCAAAATTAGCTCAAAAATTGTCAGTGCTTAGTTCCAAGAGCTCGTCTTTCAGCTCTGTGTTCCAGAACTTAGACGCCATTTGAAAGGGAGAGTGATCATTAGAGCCGCGCTGAGTGGCCGCGCGGTTTGAGGCGCCATTCGCGGATTGCGCGGCCATTCCCGCCGGAGGTTCGAGTCCTCCCTCGGGTATTGGTGCGTGTTTTGTTCTTAGCATAACTTAGTTTAAGTAGTGTGTAACTCTAGGGACCGATGACCTCAGCAGTTTGGTCTCATAGGAATTCACACACATCTGAATATTTTATTTACCGTTGGAAGTGAGTGATAAAATATTAAAACTGGCATAAGAAACAACGATTAGTCTTATATTCATTACTTACTTGGTAAATCACTCCACAAGACCGACAAGATATCTACACTATCTGATCAAAATGGCAGCTTTTTCTTCCTCGAAATCGGAAATCGGAGAACATAGTGACATTTGACGCTGGAACCTTGAGTGAAGTTCTATCTCATTCCAAAGGTGCTCCATTGGGTTCAGGACTCTGGGTAGGCTAGTCCATTTCTGGAATGTTCTTGTTCACAAATTGCCTCACAGATTCTACTGTATGACAGGCTACGTTCTCATGCTGATACAGTTGTCGTCTCCGAATTGTTCCTATACTATTAGACAGTAGACAGACAGTGCTGTAAATGTGTTCATATCCTTCAACATTTAGCGTTTCCTTAAGCTCAATAAGGGGGACATACCTACTCTGTACTTCACGCCAGGTAACGTTCTCCACGAATTTTCCGAACCCAACCCATCGGAGCAATGCCAAGTCTCATCATTACACTGATCAATGACGTCGCTATTTACACCACATAAAGCGTACTTAAATACTGGCTTCAGTCGTCTCGGGCAGATTTAGAAAGGTTGAATGCCCCTGATACATTTGTTACTCATGTGATACCCAGTAACTAGTCCACGCTCGACGTCTCTGAGCTCTCTTGACCCATTCTGAACTAAATCTTCTCGGTTTTCAAGTCTCGTAAGCTCGACTAAAATTCTTAAGCTTTCGGTGGCCATCTCCGCCGTCGTCGTCAGGAGTAAAACCGCTGACTGCCGCGGCTGTTTCTTTTCTTTCAGTTTCTCACGACGGGGGAAACTGGAAAAATACAACGGGGGACGGGCTGCCAGAGTACAAAAACCGCTCTTCAGCCAGAGGTTACAAAAACTGAATTTAAAAACAGTTAAAAACACCCCGCTGGGAATCGAACCCGGGCCAGTAGGCAGGCTATCCCTCACACTGACCACTCAGCTATCGGGGCGGACACAATTCCGGCTGAAAACTGTTGGGTCAAAAGACCAAGCGCATCTTGTACTGACATGTCGATGTAGCTACATGGTTACTTTGCAATTCACACTTAAGTGCCTGGCAGAGGGTTCATCGAAACATTTAATAATAACAATAATAACCATAATAATAATAACGATGATTTTGTAAAAATGCATAGGAGGGCGAATTTTACATAAAAACAAGTGGCAATAAACGAGGACTTGTAAAATGCAGAAGCTGGCACGGTTTATACAGCCACGATTGCAGTCTCTGGCACCAATCAGAGAGGGCCGAAACGACGCGGCCGCGGTAGGTGATTGGGCAGCTCACAACAGCTCCGGCCCACCGCGAGACCGATTGAGTGTCATGGGGTGGCGCCAGGACCCGGCGCCACGTTTGAAACTGCTGTTCCAGCCTCCCTACACGCGTCAAGCAATCGCCGTTTCTTCCTTTCGACATCCAAAGTCCGCTCCCCAGCCCTGCCGAGTGTGTTCCCCTCGCCTCTCTTAAAATTGTTCATTCTAATCTCAGCCGCCTCTTTTATAACGGAAGGGCCGTTTCTTTAGGCACAGGGTGGTGAAAACTATAGGCGTTCAAGTATTGCTCAGTGTGCGCTGGTTTCCTCTACACTGAATGACCAGAATGACCAAGCTGGCCTCCTGCCTTCCAGTCAGTTAAAACATCCAATAACTGTACTTTGCCATCCTTTCCCATCTCGATAGTCAATTTACTGATGGTAAGAACACTGTTCATGTGATCAACGATCTACTGCAGTGTATTTTCACCGAGAGGCCATGTCATGAAGGTGTGATCGACGTATCTCAGGAAGCAAGGCGGACGTGACGCCGCCGAGTTCAGTGCCTGCTGGTCAAAGTGCCCAATAAAGAAATTCGCAACCGTCGGAAACACTGGTGTGCCCATCGCTGTGTCATCCGTCATTTCATAATATTTGTCACGGATAAGAAAAGTAAGTTGTTGGTAGACTATGACGGAATAGTTTGACCATTCCAGGTTAAAACTGTTGGGTCAAAAGACCCAGCGCATCTTCTTCTGGCATCCTAGTAAAAAGTGACACAACGTCCAGACTAACCACTTCGTTTCGGCCTATTTTCATTTTCTTGGGTGTTTCAACAAATTTCTGACAGTTTACAGCACAGTTTTACAATAACTCAGTTCTGGCGCTAACAATCCCGCAACATGTTTTATTCGAACTGACACGACTTGAAACCCGAGAAGATTTTATTCAGACAAGCCGCCGTGAAAGACTCCGACGACTTGTTCTGCTATTACTGATGCCTTACTGACAACATAGTACCCCCCGCCTCCTTTTATACAGGCAGGTCCGCCTCTTGTCACATCTAATGGTCAATTCTGTATTACATTGTGGTGTATACTTCTCTCTTATGCATGATATACATACCGTTACTCAGTCATATTTTGTCTTGAACATTTTCTCCCAGAAATAAACCGGCTTCATGGATTCGGTTACAGCCAAGGGACATGAGGCAAATGTTTGAACAAGAAATCCCCTTCCAAATACTCCCAGTTTGGTCCCTGCTGCCAGCTTTCTCCCTTCGTATTTAGGTGATACGAAATGAGGCTCTTGAATCGATCGGACCTCGAATAACCTACTCTACCAGTGGGGCTAGCGAATGAAACGTAGTAAAAGTTAGTAAAACATGAATAAAACGTATAGGCCGTATCTCCTATGATGTTATTTCTAATTTCAGAGAGTAGATCGATAGTATGCTAGCGAACAAATATGACTGCTTGCTCTATGATTGGTATAGCCTTCGTCCGCAAGCATATTTACAGTTACAGGTCCATGAAATTCTAGAAAACATGAACCGGATACGATTTTCTGAGATATGAGTACACTGAAACAATATCCACTCCCGTTTCTGTGGGAATGACACACCAATACTTGCTGGGATATAGTATAATACTCGTATTTTTTATTAATTCATTTTTTGCTTTTAGCCTACAAACCTTTTACACGTTTCCAATTAAAAGGATTTAAAATTGTTGGTAATCTTGTAATAAAATGATACTACACTGAAGAGCCCAAGAAACTGGTACACCTCCCTAATATCGTGTAGGGCCCCCGTGAGCAGGCAGAAGTGCCGCAACACGACGTGGCATGGACCCAACTAATGTCTGAAGTAGTGCTGGAGGGAATTTACACCATGAATCCTACAGCGCTGTCCATAAATCCGTAAGAGTACGAGGGGCTGGAGATCTCTTCTGAACTGCACATTGCAACGCATCCCACATATGAAGGGCTTATTTCAATAGTGGTAGAAGTCCATTTTTGTTCATATTGAGATACAGAGTCCTAAACCTAAAAGAGCGTTGAAAAATCTGCTGTTGAGATACCAGAAATATTCAAGAATATGGCTTCTTGCTAGAGATGAACCTTTCTTTCTGTTTGTTTGGCACATTAATTTCAGAAGCATTACAGACAGAAAAGTGGAGGTAATGGACTTGTACCACTATTGAAATAAGCCCTTCATATGCTCAATAATATTCATGTCTGGGGAGTCTGGTGGCCAGCGGAAGTGTTTAAACTCAGAAGAATGTTCCTGGAGCCACTCTGTAGCAATTGTGGACGTGTGGTGTGTCGCATTGTCCTTCTGGATTTGCCCAAGTCCGTCGCAATGCACAACAGAGATGAATGGATGCAGGTGATCAGGTAGGATGCTTACATATGTGTCACCTGTCAGAGCTGTATCTAGACTTGTCAGGGGTCCCGTATCACTCCAACTGTACATAGCCCACACAAATATAGAGCCTCCACCAGCTTGAACAGTCCCCTTGTGATATGCAAGGTCCATGGATTCATGAGGTTGTCTCCATACCCGTACACGTCAATTCGCTCGATACAATTTGAAAAGAGACTCGTCCGACCAGGCAACATGTTTCCAGTCATCAACAGTCCAATGTCAGTGTTGACGGGCCCAGGCGAGACTAAAGCATTGTGTCGTGCAGGCATCGAGGATACAAGGGTGGGACTTCGGCTCCAAAGCCCATATCGATGAATGTTTCGCAGAATGGTTCGCACGCTGACACTTGCTGATGGGCCAGCATTGATATCTGCAGCAATTTAGGAAAGGATTGCACTTCTGTCACGCTGAACAATTCTCTTCAGCTGTCGTTGGTCCTGTTCTTGCAGGATATTTTTCCGGCCGCAGCGATTCCGGAGATTTGATGTTTTATCGGATTCCTGATACTCACGGTACACTCGTGAAATGGTCGTATGTGAAAAAGCCCTCTTCATAGCAACTTCGGTGATGCTGTGTTCCATCGCTCGTGCGCCGACTATAACTTCACGTTCAAACTCACTTAAATCTTGATAACCTACTATTGCAGCAGCAGTAACCAATCTAACAACTGCGACAGATACAGGTTGTCTCACATAAGCGTTGCCGACCCCAGCGCCATATTCTGCCTGTTTGCATAATTATCTCCGTACTTAAATACGCATGCCTATAGCAGTTTCTTTCGCACTTCAGTGTATTAATTCCCTGGTAGCAGAAACTTAATTTCTACAATGGTCCCATAAAATAGATGGCAGATTACACACATTCTAATTAATCACTTAATTGAGAGTACGACACTAAAACAGAAATGTGGCAACACAATAAGGAATAATCAGTAATATTCATTAAGACTTACGATAAAATATGGTACTTTAGTTTGATAACAGTTTGATGCGTGACACCTGATGTTCCGTACCTGATACAATGAAGTCTAAAAAGAAACACGGCATATTCCTACAACATTGCCCCGTAAATGGATGTGAAGTCCCATCTTCTTGACAGAGCGTAGGGGAACGATGCCGGAGACCCGCACCGCCGCACTAGGCAAGGACCTAATGGAGGTGGTTTACCATTACCTTCCTCTGACCGTAATGGGGATTAATGAGGATGAAGACGACACAACAACACCCAGTCATCTCGGGGCAGGTGAAAATCCCTGACCACTCCGGGAATCGAACCCGCGACCCCGTGTTTGGGAAGCGAGAATGCTACCGCGAGACCACGAGCTGCGGCCACCCCGTATATAGCGGAGGCTAAATCGGAAATCTTAGAACTGTGCTGTGTAGAGTGATTGCAGGCACGGTATGAGCTGTCGGACTGCAGTATCAGAGCTGTGTGTCAGGTCGTCACGTCTTCTTGTGCTGTAAACGTGGCTATGGCGTCATCTGCATTCCTCGCTGCAGCTCCAAGAACTGGGAGAGTGCGGAACGGCAGACAGGAAGAGTCTCCATAGTTCCTTTGAAAAAAATGATTTTGCTTTCCACATAGCTCTTGCACTGAAATACACTGGTGTCCAAAATTAAAGCAGCAAACTGCTATTTCTCCGTCCTGTAATTCACGATATATACAAACTGTCAACAGATGTCGTTACTATCGTGTTCTGCACGGAAGATAGCGTTCCGATCAACTGACAACCACGTCAGTAAAGACGTCAGGGCACCTATCAAGCCGGATAGTCCCATATCCGAATCGCTGTGTACACAGTCACAGATGGTGCTTGCAGTATGACGTAGAGAAGATGCCTACAGACTACTGATATGCCCCTATGGCTTAATGTTAATCGTTCTGAAGTTTCTCGGATGAAGCGACAGTTTGTAGAGACCGAAACTCTACCCCTGAGACCATGAAATGGCCAACCACATGTGACAACAGTAAGAGTGGACTGTTATTTGGGTGTAAGGGCACGACGGTACCGCTCTAGTACTGCACTGCAACTGTCGTCTGATCTCGCAGTTTCCTCTGAACGTGTTGTATCGAGGCAAACGATGTACAGAAGCCTTCAGCAGAGTGGCCTTTATTGTTGGAGACATATTGTCTGTCTACCTGTGGTGTATCTTCACAGATGGGAACGTCTAGAGTGGATCCGTCAACATTCCACTTGGACGGTCGAACGATGGAACAATATTCTTTTCACAGACGAGTCCCGATTTGATGTGAAGAGCGATTCTCGACGGATTCGCAACTTGAGGGGACCTGGAACACAATTTCGGGACTCAAACATTGTGGTAAAAAGACCGATATCGAGGTGGATCCCTGATGGTGTGAGTAGGGAGTATGTTGACCGCACGAACACCTCTTGATGTAATTGTATGAGTGAATCAGCAAGATTTAACTGCTGTTACGTACGGTGAGGAGGTCTTGCGATCTCATGCGCGGTTGTTGCGAGGTGCTGTGGTCCTAGACTTCGTATTTATAGACGATAGTGCTCGACCTCATAGAGCACTGGTGGCTGATGCGTTTTTGGAAACGGAAGATAGTGCACAAATGGCGTATCCTGCTCCCTCTCCCGATTTGAATCTCACAGAGCGTGTGTGATGTTCTAGGGAGATGAGTTGCGTCACGTCAGCATCCACTAACCACTCACCAAGACTTGTGAGGTGAGCAGCTCTGCAGGCAGAATGGGTGTTATTTCCTCAACATCCGACTGATGACATCGTTCACAGTATGTCCCGTGATTGTCAGGCCCGTATTGATGCCAGAGGTGGTCACTCCTCATACTGAGCACATTAACCTGTTGTCGAAATGTGTGAGCAAATTCGTTAAGTTGGGAAAAAGCGAAGAATATTTTTGTCCACCGTTATGCATGTTGCAGTTGATAACGTTCTGCATTCTTTATATTGTTTCTACTTGACTATCATCTGTTTACACTGCTTTATGGCAAAATAAACACAATCTTCCAAAATTTCCGTTTGTTGCTTTAATTTTGGACACCGTCTATGTGAATTACAAAATTAATTGTTTCTGCAATACGCTGATTTTATGTAAGTGGGCCGTGAAAGATCCGAGACTGAAACGATTTCACTTTTCATGCATTAGTATCTTTGTTTTCTCGCAAATGCCCCGGATATCAAACATTATGTGATACCTACTTTACAGGGATCGTATGAGTCAGCTTCCCAACTGCTAATTACTAAAATGAAACAAGACTTACAGTAAAAGAACTACTTACTTGCACTGCCATTTTGCACGTTTTACATTACTTTTAAGCTCACATTTTTGCGCAGTTGTATACAAGTTCTATAAATAATCGTCGCTACATCCAAACACAAAGGCCACGTTCAAGCAGATAACAGTTATACATCTTCTTATTTCTACGTGCTGTCCATTTAAAGAGCGCTTAAACTTGTTAGCTCGGTCTGGCAGCTACTTTTTCCTCTTCTCTTCACAAAATATTTTCACGAAATTGCTGTATTGTTTCTTTCGTTCCTCTGTCCACTGTCTTTTTTGGTTGCTTTATTTGGGAGACGCAAAAGCGGACAGTCGATCTTTAGGCATCTAGGAAGTGAAACAACATAGAAAATTTCACCTTGTGTGGTTTCGCAGGACATAGTCTCTGAGCGGTGAGCAGGCACGCGCTAGATGTGAAGTCTAACTTTTCGCGTAGATAACTTGTATCACGCGATGGGATTGTGAATGATCGAACTATGTCAAATGGATATGCGCTCGAGTGTAACAGTAACTCTAAATATGACAACTTTCGCTATCGTTTACTTTCTGAATAAACATTATTCTATCCAAATCGCAATTGTGTGGCTCACATCATTTATGGGTCGTTAATTTAGTTCCGGATATTGTTATTACTCTTATTATATGTTACGTTAAGTTCGTATTTGGCAAACTTGCCATTAACCAGACAATTTAACCAAAGGGTCACAAGTGTCTAATTTAGGGCGTGTAATGCGACACGTTCGGTTCAACCCCTAGACGAGTTTGAGCCAAAACTTTCCGACGAAGGGGAACCGCATGCGAGCCCGAACATCTTTGGGATGTTAGCTCGCAATTCAAAAGATTTGTAACTCAAAAAAAAGGAAGAAAGAAAGATAACAGCGCGGGGCTTGTCATGTGATATATAAGGACTTTTTGGCTTGTGGCGTCATTGACCCTGCGTATAGATGACCAATATTGCTCCTCTCGGTTACTATTCGAGTAACTTTATCCCAAATGCTCTATTGTCTTTCTACTAGTTTTTCCCTTTCCATTCTTCACTGAAACCAACTTTCGAGAGGCCTCGGATTAGAGAACAAAAGAGATAATTAAAATGGTGTCCTTTATCATGGCACATTCCATCATGGTTACTCCTAGGTATCAATAATGGCTTGTGCCTCAGTTCTCTACTAAATATCATGCTGTTGACCTGGCAGATACTAACGTGGATAATAGGACCAACACAGAACAGGAATTGCCGGTGTTTGAAATATGATCGTATTGGGGAGTTTTAAAAGCACCATGGCTGCAATAAACAATGACGCAAATACAAGTGAATCTTCATCTGTGGATCAGTTTAACTAGGGGAAATAACACTGTTATTGGGTGTCTAAGAACTGAAGATTTGGTATACATGACAAGCAGCCACAAGAGATAAGTTAGTAAAATACAGTACCGAGACACAGACAACAGTAAACTAACTGTAAAAAAACTGACTTGGAGAAAAAGTGAAGAAAATGAATCAGACAGTTATTGCAGGAATCACACAGCGAATCCCAATGTGAATGCAATGATGTCTGCAAAGGTGGCGACCGTAGTGTGGCGAAGTGGTGGCTGGTGTTGGACTAGGTGGCTGCCACACGGAACTGCTTGAGACTGCCTTAGTGCCCATTGATGCAATAAGTGGTGTGCAATACAAATAGAAGGAATTTTCAGTAGTGAAATAACATTCTTTGTGAAAATCTTTTATGTTGGATGCCCTGTAGCTTATACTTTGTAGTATATTTATGGTGCGTTCCATCGGGTATTTGTCTCTTCATTTTACGCCATGGCGGTACCGTGAAGTTCAAATTATCAGTTTCGTTAGCAGAATTCAAATAAATCATCCAGAATTACCTTTTAGATAAAAATTTGATTGATAACGAGCATGTATGTGACCATGTTGCATTTAAAATCAGTTCTTAGCAAGGTTGTTTTGTTTCTTTTCCCACTTCCAATATAAGATTAGAACATTTCATGTACGTAATTTATTTTATAAAATTAAATTTTAAATTTTTACGAAAATATTTTTATTTTATTCTTTTTGTACGTATCTTTGAAAGCTATATGTCGAGAGTTTTTGTGAGAGTTGGTGTAACACAGTGCTATCGTGTCAAGCAGCGCGTAAGTGGCGGCTGAGAAAGCGGAGTGGAAGGGTATGGGAGTACGAAATTACTTAAAATATTATGCAAACAAGAAGTTGTGAATAAAAGCAAGTGTTATTCAAATATGATGCAATCATGAGTTCCACATGAAGTACACAAATATTTAGAAATCCAGGCAACTAACGAAATATTTATAATCAACAGTTGTCAAGATAATAGACCCGAAAACACATGTAAATTGTTATTTCACTTTTACTCGTCAGTAATTATAAATGCATTGCAGAAACTCATTATTTTAACTTGAAATTACAATTAAAATGTAGATACATTGGGCAGCCGAGAACGATGAGAGGAGGAGCAGTACAATATGTTGCACTAAATTAATATTGCACACCTTCAACAGGAACTGCTGATTTGTTTAGACTTCTTACAACACATTGGACAAGTATATTCTGTCAGGCAGTTGTTTTGCATATTTCAGAGGATGTATATGCGTCAGTACAGTCCTTGTAAAGATCTCTGTTACCTGCTGCGTTGCCTCTGGGTTAAATAAAGTAACAGGCAGCAACATTGCTTGCAGTACTTTCCAATAAAAAGCCTTGAGAGACGTTGAAAAGTTTTAAAGCGGGTAATCGATTGTCACTGATATACACCGCTCATAATAATGTATCCCTAAAAAACTCTGGCGGCCAATACTTGTTTGATAAATAAACCATAAACTTGAATGGAAACTAAGGTGCACCAATAATATATATTTTATCCATACTTTGTGAAGAACTGCATTCAAATTTACATAGTTTCGAAGTTCCGAAATTTGTATATACGTTTAATCAACCTAGATCTCCGAGCAGCATACCAAGTTTTGGTGTATATTCTTCCTGGACCTAGTTGCTGGTGTGATTGCTGGATGCACTGCTGAGGGTAGCTTAACCGTTGATAATTGCACTAAGCTCACTGCTTCCTCAGCAAGTTCGATAAATATGCACACGTGCCAGTGGAAACAAATACTGAGTGTCAAGATTCAAATGGTTCGAATGGCTCTGAGCATTATGGGACTTAACTTCTGAGGTCATCAGTTCCCTAGAACTTAGAACTACTTAAACCTAACTAACCTAAGGACATCACACACATCCATGCCCGAGGCAGGATTCGAACCTACGCCCGTAGCGGTCGCGCGGTTCCAGGGTGTAGCGCCTAGAACCGCTCGGTCACTCCAGCCGGCCGTCAGATTCATGTTCTGAATTCTTACTATTTAAGCATTTCTTCAACAGAAATATAATTAAACGTTTGGTCCATAAATAATGAAAATTATAAATTAATAGCTGTTACCCAGCGCAGAGCTGGCATACATGTCAATGTTTTTGTTATGATTAGTGATAGTGTGTGAGTAAGCTAATTTATGAGCAAAAACATCAGCTGCTTTCACGTGTCTGCCTGTCGGGGTAAGCAAACGGCCCCAGCGCACGTCGACAACGTGGCATGCGCAGCGTCGCTGCCGAGCAGTAAGTACAGACTCGTGTGGGCGTCTGTACATCATACAACAGTTTTAACAGTTCTTTTAACATGATCTATGTTCACTGATATAGATATACATTTTTTAAGTAGAACATGTTCTTCCTCCGCGTTCAACCTACCTTCATACCAACTGTCACCAAACCGGTTCACTAGTTTAGCCATGTAAAGGCGACCAACAGAGTTACTATTGCATTTAATAATATTAGTATGGATTAAACACGTTGAGCCTTGTACAAGCATTGCATTCTAGCTGTTACGCGGAACTGCTTCCGCATGTCAGTACAATGAAATGAAATGCGTGTGTGGATTAATTAGTCGGGAGATCTCATTCGGTATGCTCGGTCACCTGCTGTAAATATTTTTACTACGCGTCGATGAAGAAAGAAAATAAACAGTTTGTAGTTCGTTGCAGCGCAAATTTTGTAATATTTGTATTTGGTGTAACGTCAGCTCCCCTCACCCTTCTGCCTGTCACACATGGCTGCATTTCCATATCATAATCAAATGCAGTCTCACTAAAAGCCTCCCTCGTTCGTGTAAAGGCACGACGTCTCTGTGTTTGACTCACAGCATTTAAATGAGGCTGTCGTTGTTGGGTCTTCAAGTATCTCAGAGGCTGTAAGAAACGCGTGATGTTCAACATCTAAAATGCACAACATCTAAAATGCGATTGGCTTTTGACTGAATTAGGATTAAACACGTTGAGGTATGTGTAAGCATTACATACATCCCTTGAATCGGATCATGTAGACTATATCAAACAATAGAAGCATTGAAACTTCCTGGCGGATTAAAACTGTGTGCCCGACCGAGACTCGAACTCGGGACCTTTGCCTTTCGCGGGCAAGAGCTCTACCATCTGAGCTACCGAAGCACGACTCACGCCCGGTACTCACAGCTTTACTTCTGCCAGTACCTCGTCTCCTACCTTCCAAACTTTACAGAAGCTCTCCTGCGAACCTTGCAGAACTAGCACTCCTGAAAGAAAGGATATTGCGGAGACATGGCTTAGCCACAGCCTGGGGGATGTTTCCAGAATGAGATTTTCACTCTGCAGCGGAGTGTGCGCTGATATGAAACTTCCTGGCAGATTAAAACTGTGTGCCCGACCGAGACTCGAACTCGGGACCTTTGCCTTTCGCGGGCAAGAGCTCTACCATCTGAGCTACCGAAGCACGACTCACGCCCGGTACTCACAGCTTTACTTCTGTCAGTACCTCGTCTCCTACCTTCCAAACTTTACAGAAGCTCTCCTGCGAACCTTGCAGAACTAGCACTCCTGAAAGAAAGGATATTGCGGAGACATGGCTTAGCCACAGCCTGGGGGATGTTTCCAGAATGAGATTTTCACTCTGCAGCGGAGTGTGCGCTGATATGAAACTTCCTGGCAGATTAAAACTGTGTGCCCGACCGAGACTCGAACTCGGGACCTTTGCCTTTCGCGGGCAAGAGCTCTACCATCTGAGCTACCGAAGCACGACTCACGCCCGGTACTCACAGCTTTACTTCTGTCAGTACCTCGTCTCCTACCTTCCAAACTTTACAGAAGCTCTCCTGCGAACCTTGCAGAACTAGCACTCCTGAAAGAAAGGATATTGCGGAGACATGGCTTAGCCACAGCCTGGGGGATGTTTCCAGAATGAGATTTTCACTCTGCAGCGGAGTGTGCGCTGATATGAAACTTCCTGGCAGATTAAAACTGTGTGCCCGACCGAGACTCGAACTCGGGACCTTTGCCTTTCGCGGGCAAGAGCTCTACCATCTGAGCTACCGAAGCACGACTCACGCCCGGTACTCACAGCTTTACTTCTGTCAGTACCTCGTCTCCTACCTTCCAAACTTTACAGAAGCTCTCCTGCGAACCTTGCAGAACTAGCACTCCTGAAAGAAAGGATATTGCGGAGACATGGCTTAGCCACAGCCTGGGGGATGTTTCCAGAATGAGATTTTCACTCTGCAGCGGAGTGTGCGCTGATATGAAACTTCCTGGCAGATTAAAACTGTGTGCCCGACCGAGACTCGAACTCGGGACCTTTGCCTTTCGCGGGCAAGAGCTCTACCATCTGAGCTACCGAAGCACGACTCACGCCCGGTACTCACAGCTTTACTTCTGCCAGTACCTCGTCTCCTACCTTCCAAACTTTACAGAAGCTCTCCTGCGAACCTTGCAGAACTAGCACTCCTGAAAGAAAGGATATTGCGGAGACATGGCTTAGCCACAGCCTGGGGGATGTTTCCAGAATGAGATTTTCACTCTGCAGCGGAGTGTGCGCTGATATGAAACTTCCTGGCAGATTAAAACTGTGTGCCCGACCGAGACTCGAACTCGGGACCTTTGCCTTTCGCGGGCAAGAGCTCTACCATCTGAGCTACCGAAGCACGACTCACGCCCGGTACTCACAGCTTTACTTCTGCCAGTACCTCGTCTCCTACCTTCCAAACTTTACAGAAGCTCTCCTGCGAAACTTGCAGAACTAGCACTCCTGAAAGAAAGGATATTGCGGAGACATGGCTTAGCCACAGCCTGGGGGATGTTTCCAGAATGAGATTTTCACTCTGCAGCGGAGTGTGCGCTGATATGAAACTTCCTGGCAGATTAAAACTGTGTGCCCGACCGAGACTCGAACTCGGGACCTTTGCCTTTCGCGGGCAAGAGCTCTACCATCTGAGCTACCGAAGCACGACTCACGCCCGGTACTCACAGCTTTACTTCTGCCAGTACCTCGTCTCCTACCTTCCAAACTTTACAGAAGCTCTCCTGCGAAACTTGCAGAGAGAGCTTCTGTAAAGTTTGGAAGGTAGGAGACGAGGTACTGGCAGAAGTAAAGCTGTGAGTACCGGGCGTGAGTCGTGCTTCGGTAGCTCAGATGGTAGAGCTCTTGCCCGCGAAAGGCAAAGGTCCCGAGTTCGAGTCTCGGTCGGGCACACAGTTTTAATCTGCCAGGAAGTTTCATATCAGCGCACACTCCGCTGCAGAGTGAAAATCTCATTCTGAATAGAAGCATTTCTACAAATCTGATACAGTAAAAAGACAAAGAGCAAATAGCTTTTTCAACGAGTAATTATTGCTCCATATTTCACGTTATATTCCACACATCAATAAATATCTTGCACTACTGACTTTATAGAGTAGCCTTTTTTCTTCAGCGTTCCAGCAATCTCCATACCAGATATCCTCAAAATTTTCATCGGTTTCGTCGTAAAAGTGAAATAGACAGAAATAATTTCGCGTATATAGTATTCTCCCTGTACTATCACGTTTGTAGTCAAGTACACAGCGTAACTTGAGCAACGAAATTCTATTGTTTGTGCTAATACGAAACACACACAGCAACTTACTTGAAATTATTAAGGTACACTACTGGCCATTAAAATTGCTACACCACGAAGATGACGTGCTACAGACGCGAAATTTAAGCGACAGGAAGAATATGTTGTGATATGCAAATGATTAGCGGTTCAGAGCATTCACACAAGGTTGGCGCCGGTGGCAACACCTACAACGTGCTGACATGAGGAAATTTTCCAACCGATTTCTCATATACAAACAGCACTTGGCCGGCGTTGCCTGGTGAAACGTTGTTGTGATGCCTCGTGCAAAGAGGAGAAATGCGTACCGTCACGTTTCCGACTTTGATAAAAGTCGGATTGTAGCCTATCGCGATTGCGGTTTATCGTATCGCGACATTGCTGCTCGATTTGGTCGAGATCCAATGACTGTTAGCAAAATATGGAATCGGTGGGTTCAGGATGGTAACACGGAACGCCGTGCCGGACCCCAATGGCATCGTATCACTAGCAGTCGACGTGACATCTTATCCGCATGGCTATAACGGATCGTGCAGCCACGTCTCGATCCCTGAGTCATCAGATGGGGACGTTGCAAGACAACAACCACCTGCACTAACAGTTCGACGAAGTTTTCAGCAGCATAGACTATCAGCTAGGAGACCACGGCTGCGATTACCCTTGACCCTGCATCACGTACAGGAGCGCCTGCGATGGTTTACTCGACGACGAAGCTGGGTGCACGAATGGCAAGACGTCATTAATCCAGGTTCTGTTTACAGCATCATCATGGTCGTTTCCGTGTTTGTCGACATCGCGGTGAACGCACATTGGAAGCGTGTATTCGTCATTGTCATACAGGCGTATCACCCGGCGTGATGGTATGGGGTGACATTGGTTACACGTCTCGGTCACCTCTTGTTCGCACTGACGGCACTGTGAACAGTGGACGTTACATTTCAGATGTGTTACGACCCGTGGCTCTAGCCTTCATTCGATCCCTGCGAAACTCTACATTTCAGCAGTATAATGCACGACCGCATGTTGCAGGTCCTTTACGGGCCTTTCTGGATACAGAAAATGTTCGGCTGCTGCCCTGGCCAGCACATTCTCCTGATCTCCCACCAATTGAAAACGTCTGGTCAATGGTGGCCGAGCAACTGGCTCGTCACAATACGCCAGTCACTCCTCTTGATGAACTGTGGTAACGTGTTGAAGCTGCATGGGCAGCTGTATCTGTACGCGCCATCCAAGCCTTGTTTGACTCAATGCGCAGGCGTATCAAGGCCGTTATAACGGCCAGAGGTGGTTTTTCTGGGTACTGATTTCTCAGGATCTATGCACCCAAATTGCGTGAAAATGTAATTACATGTCAGTTCTAGTAAAATATATTTGTCCAATGAATTCCCGTTTATCGTCTGCATTTTTTCCTGTTGTAGCAATTTTAATGGCCAGTAGTGTATAATCCGGGATAAAATGGAAGCTCTTGTTGCAGCTAAGACTACAGGATAAATAAATACCGAACCCGCTCTCCACAGAAACACACCGCACAAGACAGTGGGAGATGAGAGGTACAGTATCGGATACGTGTAGAACATTAAACCATTCCAGCACGTGTCCATCTCCAAAAGAGCAGTCTTCTCTTATGGCCTCCCAAAAGAATTTTCTTATATCCATCTATAACAGCGTGTTTATCTTACTGATAAGAGTGGTGTTTGTAAAAATATAGAGGATCGGTGAATGATTCTGTCTTATTACCACTTTATGTAACTAATGATTTTTTATATTTCCTGGTCCGAGATGTCTGTGATCTTCTTTTACTCTGAAACGTTTTCTGCTAAACAGAGCTTTATTACAAAATATTAACCAAATTTTAAGACAGCCATTATCTGGAATCAAATATTCATCGAAATCTTGTAGAAAAATAATTTATACGGTGCTTAAAAGAATGGACGTTGCATAGCGGCTAGGAACGTCCACGAAATGAGGGTTACGACGGCTCTAATTATCGTGGGGTCATCGTCCACCAGAAGAATTTGAAAAATGTCTCGGGAACCTGCGGTGCGTGTTTGAGCAGTCCTTCATCATAGAAATAAACTGTCAGCAATCGTCACCTACTAGCCTTTGTTGAACAGATGTATCTTCCATCTCATCAGCCCTAAAAGAGTAGAAAATTCTCAGGCATTTGTGAAATAGAGATTACAGTAAAAGTTCAAAGGATATGTACCTAAACATAAAACTGAATACGAGATGACTGATCTTACTCAGTGACGAGCCTTTGTTAGGTTTTAGACTGTAGTAGTAACAAAAATAAAGAGGCAAAACAATTTTGCAAAATTTAAATGAAACATCTGTCTGCATCTCTGAATATAAATAATGCATTATTTGCAAATGAACTTTTAAATAGAAATTCGCAGATGCACTAAGGTACGGAGGAGGCACTCTGCATTAAATCACTATGGTTTGCAATAGTACAGACCATCTTAAGTTTTGTAAAATTGCACTAATATTATTCACATTGGATATTAACAAGAAACTGAAAAAATGTAATCAATAAAGGTTTAATACGTTTTAGTTCAGTCACTCGGAAGTAATTATTTTATTAGAAAATGCATTATCCACCACAATCGGTTACATGCCTATCGAACTAAAATGAATATAATTATTACAAAGGATTTACTGAGTTATTTGTTATTTCTGCGACAGTGTTGAAATCTCTGTTGTTTCTAATTTTCCTTTAAGGCGCTGAAACGTCGACAGTAACTGAAGGGGACGGTAAAGGAACTGATTTTGAGATGTGGACGTATTGGAGGTTGCTGAGAATATCAGGGATGGCAAACGAGCCAACAAATCAGTCCTTCAGAAACTCACGGTACAGAAGAGTTTTCCCAGTATTTGTTTCCAGTAAATCCTGCAGCTCTTTGGCCTCATAGTTCAACGACAAGAGGATAACTTGGAAATGATGATCATTCAAGGCAAAGTTGAAGGGAAGAGATTGCAGGCAAAACAGCCAAAACGATAGTGGGATCAGATAAAAGTGAAGACACGCAAAACATGGGGCCAGCTACTCCGAGATGCAGAAGATCGGAACACTGGAGACAAGCTGTTAAGAGGTCTGTGTGATGGGTGACTAACTTTCGTCTATGAAACGCCATGTGTTGATGGTGAAGTGCAGATCTGGAAAGTTGAACATAGATGAAAGTTTCTGCATTATAAAACAGCGACTAACGAGCAAGACCGGCACAAACTCTTAAAAAGTGTGTGAGGGACAGGAAAATTACGAAAAAAGATATACATTTTGACAGTAAATTTATTGTCCGTCTAGATCGCAACTGAAATCTGGACTCATCTGACCAGGCCACGGATTTCCAGTCGTCTAGTGTCCACCCAATATTGTCAGGGGCCAGGAGAGGCGCTGCAGCCAATGTCGTGCTGTTAGCAAAGGCACTCGCGTCGGTCGTCTGCTGCCATAGCCCATTAGCGCCAAATTTCGCTGCACTGTCTTAACGGATACGCATGTCATGCGTCCCACATTGATTTCTGCTGCTATTATGCGCGCTGCAGCTTGTCTCTTGACACTGACAACTCCTCGCAAACGCCGCTGCCCTCGATCGTTAAATGAACGTCGTCAGCTACTGCGTTGTCAGTGATGAGGCGCTGGAATTTTGTGTTGCTGGCGCTCTCTTCACACCGTGGATATCAGATTAATGGGTACCCTAACGAATTCCGCAATGGAATGGCCCATGCGTCTAGCTCCAACTACCATTCCGTATTCAAAGTCTTTTTGTTCCCGTCGTGCAGCAATAATCACGTCGGAAGCTTTGACGGACAAATCACTTGAGTACAAAGGACAGCTCCACGAGTGCAGTGTCCTTTTGTACAATGTCTACAGTAAACTACCCCCATCTGCAACTGCGCATATCGCTACCCCACGATCTTCACCACCTAACTATATACACTCCTGGAAATGGAAAAAAGAACACATTGACACAGGTGTGTCAGACCCACCATACTTGCTCCGGACACTGCGAGAGGGCTGTACAAGCAATGATCACACGCACGGCACAGCGGGCACACCAGGAACCGCGGTGTTGGCCGTCGAATGGCGCTAGCTGCGCAGCATTTGTGCACCGCCGCCGTCAGTATCAGCCAGTTTGCCGTGGCATACGGAGCTCCATCGCAGTCTTTAACACTGGTAGCATGCCGCGACAGCGTGGACGTGAACCGTATGTGCAGTTGACGGACTTTGAGCGAGGGCGTATAGTGGGCATGCGGGAGGCCGGGTGGACGTACCGCCGAATTGCTCAACACGTGGGGCGTCAGGTCTCCACAGTACATCGATGTTGTCGCCAGTGGTCGGCGGAAGGTGCACGTGCCCGCCGACCTGGGACCGGACCGCAGCGACGCACGGATGCACGCCAAGACCGTAGGATCCTACACAGTGCCGTAGGGGACCGCACCGCCACTTCCCAGCAAATTAGGGACACTGTTGCTCCTGGGGTATCGGCGAGGCCCATTCGCAACCGTCTCCATGAAGCTGGGCTACGGTCCCGCACACCGTTAGGCCGTCTTCCGCTCACGCCCCAACATCGTGCAGCCCGCCTCCAGTGGTGTCGCGACAGGCGTGAATGGAGGGACGAATGGAGACGTGTCGTCTTCAGCGATGAGAGTCGCTTCTGCCTTGGTGCCAATGATGGTCGTATGCGTGTTTGGCGCCGTGCAGGTGAGCGCCACAATCAGGACTGCATACGACCGAGGCACACAGGGCCAACACCCGGCATCATGGTGTGGGGAGCGATCTCCTACACTGGCCGTACACCACTGGTGATCGTCGAGGGGACACTGAATAGTGCACGGTACATCCAAACCGTCATCGAACCCATCGTTCTACCATTCCTAGACCGGCAAGGGAACTTGCTGTTCCAACAGGACAATGCACGTCCGCATGTATCCCGTGCCACCCAACGTGCTCTAGAAGGTGTAAGTCAACTACCCTGGCCAGCAAGATCTCCGGATCTGTCCCCCATTGAGCATGTTTGGGACTGGATGAAGCGTCGTCTCACGCGGTCTGCACGTCCAGCACCAACACTGGTCCAACTGAGGCGCCAGGTGGAAATGGCATGGCAAGCCGTTCCACAGGACTACATCCAGCATCTCTACGATCGTCTCCATGGGAGAATAGCAGCCTGCATTGCTGCGAAAGGTGGATATACACTGTACTAGTGCCGACATTGTGCATGCTCTGTTGCCTGTGTATATGTGCCTGTGGTTCTGTCAGTGTGATCATGTGATGTATCTGACCCCAGGAATGTGTCAATAAAGTTTCACCTTCCTAGGACAATGAATTCACGGTGTTCTTATTTCAATTTCCAGGAGTGTATATCGCAGCTCTCAACGATGGACAGTCTACCGTAAAATTTTTGAAGGTGTATGAGTCACTTCCTTGAAATCTAAATCAGAATTTCATGTATGTTGCAATTTTTGCATCCGTACAGAGTAAGCAACGGAAATCATTAATACTTGACGTCCACTAAGTAGATTAGGTTGCGGGCTGCTTCTTAGCGAGGCCATCGCTAAAATGGACCAAAAATGCGTTTCGTATGTACAACTGTCTTATCGTTTAAAACGTTTTTTGCTTACTTTTTAATTTTGAGGGTACATAATTGCATAGCAGCTTTTAGGTCTATTACAAGACAACGTGCTGCGGTTGTGATTAAGTTAAGTACTGATGTGTAATGATTTGTGTTTCCCGGTTTTATAACATTTGATACTGTGATAATGAAGTACCGAATCATATTTTGCTTAATATATCACACATTTCTGACAACTTGTGTTGTAACATTTTCGGTAGTGATCCCTGATGCAGTTGTATGATGGCTTCGCAACAGATAATTCCATGTCTACATTTAATATCAACAGACTGTTTTGAAAGAAATGTTTAAATCTCCTCATAGAGTTATTTTCAATATTTTTCGGCCGTCCTGAATAATCATGCTTCTCAGATTAGGATACTCTTTTATTGCATGTATTGATGTACATTCCTAACGTTGAGTTAGTACATTGCACTTTTATTGCCGCTTTTACCTTCGTAACACTGTTTAACGTACCATATACACCTGGATAATTCTGTTTTCCTTTCCACAGGTCTTGTAAGTCTGTCTGCTATAAGGACGGCATTATCAGAAGTCTTACATTGGATCGCCATTCACTCGCACTCCTTTTCTTCGTTGTTTCTTCGACGTACAGCTTTAGTTATGGGAGCCATAGGCCGCAACCTTTCCTATGTCCCTCTTGATAGGGATTTGTCATTCTTTATTTCCTATTTACGTCACCCACATTTGATTTATGCAGGTTACCCATCTGCCTTTGTACTTAGTCCTGGATTCTTGGAATTAGTTTTGTATTTCGAAAATAATTTGTACTACACACATTCGAAGTCTGTTTCTAGGTCAGTAAATCATATCGAGATATTCTGACATTAATAGCAATACTGAGCAAAAGACAGAGTTATGTTTTTGGTACGGTCTTGCCGCAGTGGTAACACCGGTTCCCGTCACATCACCGAAGTTAAGCGCTGCCGGGCTGGACATACACTTGAATGGGTGACCAGTAAGTCTGCCGAGCGCTGTTGGCAAGCGGGGTGCACTCCGCCCTTGCGAGGCAAACTGAGGAGCTATTTGATTGAGAAATAGCGGCTCCGCTCTCGTAAACTGGCATACGGCCGGGAGAGCGGCGTGCCCCTCCATATCTGCATCCCGTGACGCCTGTGGGCTGAGGATGACACGGCGGCCGGTCGGTACCGTTGGGCCTTCATTGCCTGTTCGGGGGGAGTTTTTTTTCCTCTTGTACACCTCCTAGAAGACAAACCCTCTATTCACAGAGTTGAACCTTACAAGACAGCAGAACGCCATCAGAGTTATCTGAAGATCGTGTCAGTTTTATTGAATCATGCCCAATAAACTTATTTCAATCGTGGATGCGTCGTATCCATCATGCGGATATCGTTCCACAGCATTTGGGTGCTGGTAGCCTTCTTATTCAAATTCAATCAGTGAACGGTAGCAAATGAAAGTTTAATAGCTGAACACCGAACAGAAAAGACAAAATACCATGGGCATCATAGGCAGCCAACATACCGTACTCTGACGGGTGCTTATATTATGGTGTTAAGGCTTCGACATAACTGTAAAGATAATGGGCGCGAGAAGAAATACTAAGAGAGTGTTGCAGTTTTACAGCTTCTTTCGTGAGAAATGGACCATGCGACAGAGTTTACAGCACGTTGTAAATCAATACTGATGCTAAGCTTCTCTCCGGAAGCAGTATTTCACTAGTTATGAGGTGCCCTGAGCTGGTGCAAGATTGTCACCTGCTTTAGCCTTTGAACTTAAAAACTTTATTAACAAACAGTATGTCTTTGTCGTATTTTATTCATTACCAGCATTTTAGTTCATCTCATATCATACTATTAAAAATTCTACTGTAACATTTGTTCTGTATGGATCGTAACATTTTCCCTCGCGTGTGTCTTCATATCTGTAGTTATTCCCATGACAAATAGCAAAATTTAATTACTTCTTTTATGCTTAGTAGTTCTTGATGAAAACGGTGCTTCATCACCGTAGCAGATCATTCAGTTCATTTACCAACAGACGTGGCAGCTTACTGCATTAACTCTATCTAAAGCAATTTTTGAGTTCTTTAAATAATACATTACCAATCTTTTTCGGGACAAATAATCTCTTTGGTCGTACGGAAAGTACACCTACAAGTCAGAGCAATATTCTCTTATTGAGTGCATTTAAGTTTAAACACTCCTCTAAATAATCGATAAACTTTCCATAACTTACGTTGGCTTCGTTTCGAACTCTTTCGTGTTAACGCTGTAGAATCGTTACATCCGTTTTTGCAACCTCATCGTCGTAATCTTTTAACCACTTCGTCGTCTCCAAAAGCGGTTCCGCTCAGATATTTCTCCGATTTTTGAATATGTTACAGCAGGGCTCGGCAGTTCTCTTGGCTCTTCGTGCAAGCGGAGATTAGCACGGGGGCTGGAGCTTTTAAAGTGGCTCTGTGCTGCTCAGTAATTGTATATATAACCTCAGTTGTCAGGCGCACCGTAGATGCAAAGAAATTAATAATTTGTATTGGCTTCGTATGGGCTAAATGAGGGTGTGGTCTCAATTTGCCCACAACCATGTCGAATGAATCAGGACAATAAATTCTTGAAAAAAGTCTCTGCGATCTCTTAGCAGCTCTACCAGCAAATCAGTCTCCGAAGTCCACGAACGCCCACCACGCGATTTAAAGCCACACTCAGACCGGACGTGTTTCTCTCCGCTCAGCACGCCAGATGTGGTCTCCGTCGTGGTTGCTGTACGCTCCGTAACGACCTGCTACATACATCTCACAGAACACAACGAGCTGCTCATCGTGGTTTGCGATCGAAGAGCTCTCCAGCGGAATTTCTCATCTGCGTCAGACACATGACTCATACAGCTTGTTTACAAGAACGGACATGCGTAAAGTAGCTGCAATAACATTGTTAGTGAACGTCGAAGAACAATGGAGAAAATCGCGAAAAATATTCTGGACCCATCGATGCCTTGAACAACAAATTGCTAGTAGAACAACAATACACTGTGCTGTACAACGATACATTCTAGTAGAAAATATACGTTAACTGCCGCGCGCTGTAGCCATACAGTCTAGGGCGCCTTGTCACAGTTCGCGCGGCTAACCCCCCCCCCCCCCCCCACCCTCGGCGGATGTTCGAGTCCTCCCTCACGCATGGGTATATGAGTTGTCCTTAACGTAAGTTAGATTAAGTAACATTAAGTAGCGTGTAGCTTAGGGACCGATGACCTCAGCTGTTGGGTCCCATATAACTTACCACTACAACAACATATGTTAACTGAATTTAATCTCTATCACATTTTCGGTTTTAAAATGAATACAGTTACAGTATATTGTCTAATACTAGTTCACACTTGTTCATGTTAGTGTTGCTGTATTTACCACCATCACTCTGGATCAACGTACTTCGTCAGATAGGTTTCGAGATCATTTTGTAATTTCATTCGAACAGAAGAGGGAATTTTTTCTAAGCTAGTCACAGTTCTCTATTATTCCAATCTCGTACAGCGAGCGGAAAGAACGAACACCTGAATCTTTCGGTGCGAGCTCTGATTTCCCTTATTGTATGGTGGTGATCGTTTCCCCCTATGTAGGTAGGAGTTGACAAAATATTTTCGCATATTGAGGAGGAAGTTGGTCACTGGAATTTCGTGAGAAGATTCCGTCGCATCGAAAAACGCTTTTCTTTTAATGATGTCGAGCCCAAATCCTGTATCGTTTCAGTGACACTCTCTCCCATATTTCACGATAATACAAAACGTGCTGCCCTTCTTCGAATTTTTTCGATGTACTCCGTCAGTCCTATCTGGTAAAGATCCTACACCGCGCAGCAGTATTCCAAAAGAGAAAGGACAAGCGTAGTGTAGGCAGTCTCCTAGACCTGTTACATTTTCTAAGTGTCCCGCCAACAAAACGCAGTCTTTCATTAGCCTTCCTCACAACATTTTCTATGTGTTCCTTCCAATTCAAATTGATCGTAATTGTAATCGCTAGGTATTTAGTTGAATTTAAGGCCTTTATATTTAACTGATTTATCGTCTAACCGAAGTTTAACGGATTCCTTTTAGCACTCATGTGGATGACCTCATACTTTTCGTTATTTAGGGCTAATTTCAGACATTCTAAAACACTTTGCAATTTGTTTTGATCTTCTGATGACTTTATTAGTTGATAAACGACAGCGTCATCTGCAAACAATCTAAGACGGCTGCTTAGATTGTCTGCTAAATCGTTTTTATAGATAAGGAACAGCAAAAGGCCTATAACACTACCTTGGGGAACGCCAGAAATCACTTTTGTTTTACTCGATGACTTTCCGTGAATGACTACGAACTGTGACCTCTCTCACAGGAAGTCACAAATAAAGTCACA
This sequence comes from Schistocerca serialis cubense, assembly GCF_023864345.2. NCBI lineage: Eukaryota > Metazoa > Arthropoda > Insecta > Orthoptera > Acrididae > Schistocerca > Schistocerca serialis. Next base: position 538,200,974 of record NC_064638.1, read on the forward strand.
CAACTGAGACGATATTACGTGAGCATGCAATTTCACTATAAGCCGCTTGTGTGGTACAGAGTCAAAAACCTTCTGGAAATCCAGACTTACTGAATCGATCTGAAATCCATTGTCAGTAGCACTCAACAATTCATGCGAATAAAGAAATAGTGGTGTTTCACAAAAACAATGTTTTCTAAACCCATGTTGACTGTGTGTCAATAGACCGTTTTCTTCGAGGTAATTCATATTGTTCGAACACAGTATATGTTCCAGAATCCTGCTGCATATCGACGTTAATGATATGGGCCTGTAATTAAGTAGATACTCCTACAACCTTCCTTGAATATCGGTGTGACATGTGCTACTTTCCAGTTTTTGGGTACGGATCTATCGTCCAGCGAAGGTTGTATATGATTGTCAAGTATGAAGCTAATGCATCAGCCTACTCTGAAAACCACCCAATTGGTATACAGTCTGGACCAGAAGACTTGCTTTTATTAAGTGATTTAAGTTGCTTCACTACTTCGAGGATATTTACTTCTACGTTACTCAAGTTGGCAGCTGTTCTTGATTCGAATTTTGGAATATTTACTTTGTCTTTGCAAAGTGTCATTTGGGAAGGCTGTGTTTAGTAAATGTGCTTTGGCAGCACTGTCTTCGATAGTATCTCCATTGCTATTACGCAGAGAAGGCATTGATTGTTTCTTGCAGCTAACATACCTCACATACGACCAGAATCTCTTTGGATTTTCTGCCACGTTTCGAGACAAAGTTTTGTTGTGGAAACTATTATAAGCATCTCGCATTGAAGTCCAAGCTAAATTTCGAGCTTCTGTAAAAGATTGCCAATCTTGGTGATTTTGCATCTGTTTAAATTTGGAATATTTGTTTCATTGTTTCTGCAACAGTGTTCTGACCCGTTTTGTGTACCAAGGAGGATCAGCTCCGTCGTTTGTTAATTTATTTGGTATAAATCTCTCAAATGCTGCCGATACTATTGCTCTGAATTCAAGCCACATCTGGTCTACACTTATATCATTAATTTGGAAGAAGTGGAAATTGTCTCTCAGGAAGGCATCAAGTGAATTTTTATCTCCTTTTTTGAATAGGTAGATTTTTGTTTATTTTTGGACGATTTGGAGATTACAATATTAAATCTTGCTACGACAACCCTGTGTACACTGATCCCTGTATCCGCTTTGATGCTCGTTATTAACTCACGGTTATTTGTTGCAAAGAGTTCAAGTGTGTTTTCACAACCATTTACTAATCGCAAGGGTTCATGAACTAACTGTTCGAAATAATTTTCAGAGAATGCGTTTAGCACAATTTCGGATGATGTTTTATGCGTACCTCCGGAATTAAACATGTATTTTCGCCAACATACCGAGGGTAAATTAAAGTCACCACCAACTATAATCGTATGAGTCGAGTACGTGTTTGAAATCAAACTCAATTTTTTTTAAATCTTTCAGCAACTGTATCATCTGAATTGGGAGGTCGATAAAAGGATCCAATTATTATTTTATTCCCGCTGCCAACAATGACCTCTGCCCATACTAACTCACAGGAACTACGTACTCCAATTTCGCGGCAAGATAAACTACTTCTAACAGCAACAAACAACCCACTGCCGACCGTGTTTAGCCTACCCTTTCGGGACACCGTTAGGTTCTTCGCAAAAATTTCGGCTGAGCTTATCTCCGGCTTTAGCCAGCTTTCAGTGCCTATAACGATTTGAGCACCAGTGCTTTCTATTAGTGCTTGGAGCTCTGGTACTTTCCCAACGCAGCTACGACAATTTACAACTGTTATACCGATGGTTCCTGTATCTACGTTCTTCCTGTGTTCGGCCTGCACTCTTTTGGGCTGAAGCCCTTCCTGTGTTTCCCTGAGACCCTCTAACCTAAAAAACCGCCCAGTCCACGCCCTTCAGCCCCTGCCACGCGTGTAGCCGCCTCTTGCGTATAGTGGACACCTGATCTCTTCAGCGGAACACGAAACCCAGCCACCCTTTGGTGCAAGTCGAGGAATCTGCAGCCTATACCGTCGCAGAACCGTATGATCCTCTGATTCTGACCCTCTACTCACCTGTGTGCCATTGGTCCTCAATCCATCCTGTCGTCTATGCTGCAAATGGTCAGCGAGCAAGACTGGCAGCCTTTGCCACTTCTGTTAGTCGCTCGAAATTGGAGAGAATCTCTTCTGATCCAAAGTGATACACATCATTGATACCTACGTAAGCAACCACCTGCAGTTGGCTGCACTTTGTGCTCTTCATGGCATGCGGGAAAACCCGTTCCACATCTATAATGACTCCACCCGGTGTGCACACGGACTGCACATTGGTTTTCCTTTCCATCTTGGCAGCCATATCCCCAAGGGGCCCCATAACGCGCCTAACGTTGGAGCTCCCAACTATCTATAATCCCACCCTCTGTGAATTTACGGATCTTGCAGGCTGAGTGGTTTCCTCTGAAACAGGACCGACGATAGCATCTGGCTGAGCGACAGTGACAGCCACAGACAGCACCTGGAACCTGTTCGTAAGACAAACCACGGACGCCTTACATGCGGTCTCCTGGGAAATCTTTCGCCACCTGCTACGCTCCGGCGCGACCTCCCACTCGACCACAGGTGAGGGGTCTGCCTCAGTGCGAGCAAGCTGTCCACCGGTGAGGACCGATCGGAGGACTCGGCCGTGCTGGACGTCCGTTGAATCCCAACGGCCGGCCCACAACAGTGGTGCCAATCCACTGCAGCCTCAAGCTGTGTAACCGAAGCTATCACAGCCTGAAGCTGAGAACGAAGTGTCACCAACTCGGCTCGCATCCGCACAGAACAATCGCAGTCCCTGTCCATACTAAAGACGGTGGAAAACTAAACTGTGAAGATAAACGGACTATCGGCACGTGCTGTGCAGCTCTGCTGTAGACCCTGACGAAAACGCAGGAACAGTGTCTAATAAATTAGATTAACACACAGAGACTCAAAAACCTAACTACCGAAGCACTCAGGTGAAACTAAGGAATTCGCCCCTCTTAGGAACTTGTAATATGTCACAAAATCCTAACAGCAAAAATGTCCAGTGTGTATCTTTTGTTTACTTTCTGACACAGACTGGCAGTCACATTAAGATTTATGACCACTGGCGAAACATCCCATCGTTGTCCTATGCAGCAAATACATTATTTCAAATAAATAACATCGACTATTGCAGATAGTGCTTCCTTTCAATGAATAACAAAGACGTAGAATATTTTGAAAAGAAAAGGTGAAATAAAAATTTGGGAGTATCTAGACAAGAAACTCAGACCTTACTCTTTAAAGATTACGAGTACCGTGGTTATACGGTATATAATATGTGAAGGTTGTAACTACAAATGTGTAATTTGATATTTAACCATGACAAATTGTACAAAAAAAGACTCGGTTTGACAGTCATCATTGTGCTGTAGCACTGAAACGGTGTACCTGAAAGTGCTCTCAAGAGATCTTCAGTGTTCTCTTGTTATGAAACAGCTTATGCTCATATCATATACGCTTTAAAAAATAAAATAAAACTAAACACAGTGTTTAACTCTGGCTGTATTATATGACCTCTCCTAAGCTCTCTTGTGAAATAAGACCGTCACTTCTCATCGGCCACGTTCCCCTCCACAAGGAAAAAAAAATCTGACATGCCTGATTCCTCATTTAACGCTTCGCAGTGTAGTGGAACGTGAAATTCCCCGTTGTGACGTCATTCAAGTACGTTTTCAAGTCCCACGAGAGGATCGCTTTACGGTGCGTTGTCCAAGACGCGCGCGTTTTTCCCAAGTTGCGGCCAAAACCGCATTCACGGTGATCATACGGTATTCATCCTTTCACCACTGACAGGATAGAGAGAAACATGGCTGCATTGGATTTTGCTTTAAACTAGGCATATATTTTACAACAAGAAAAAGAGAATGACTCTTCCTCGGAAAGAGGAAGAAGAGAGATATTAATAGCATTTTTGCGGACCTAGAGAAAAAACGTGCAGGTGGCTCAAGGAAATCTTCAGTGGAGCTGAAAAACTCGTAGTGCTGCTAATTTTCTTCTCAAATGCACGCACGTTTGGCTGAAATTATTTAATGTGAAGAATTTCTCTTTGTCACAGTTATAATGGTGTAACAACTCATAACGTTTTTACACATGATGGAAAGTTAAGAAATTCCTTATTCGCTTTCAGATGGTAATTGAATCCCTTCCTATTAGGTTTTCAAATGGTAATTGAACCCCTTCCTATTACAAGCTGCCAATTTCTCCTCTAACATGAAGAAAATGAAACATGTGGAAGACAGCTATTTATTGACACTCTTGCATATTATTTACGGAATAATATCCGTATAATACTTAATCACTGTGGTAAATGTTATTTACTCTCCCACCATAAACAGGTTTACAGCAATGACGAAAAAAGAATTTAATACAAAAAGTACTCTTTAAAATGCGTAATCGCTGTTACGAAGTTTAGAAAATATAGTAAAAATTTAAACAATACTTCCATTTTATATTTAAGCGAAATACATCATGCTCATAAGATCACCAGTCTCAAATAATATTAGCCTATTCTGACATACTCATAAACATCTCATTTTCGAGTTGTATGTCCATCATTAAATTCCACAAGCTTTTACTTCTTTGCTAGACAAGAATCGCGGGTTGGGATGTCTTCATAGCCATAGCCATCATCAGTTGAACTAAATTTATACAAACTTCCTTCTCAGTTCCCTCTATGTACTTTGTTTTAAAATTTACAGATGCTTTCTTTTTTCAGTATGTCTCTTTCTGAGCGTGAGGCGCATCTCATCTCTCACTTTTTTCCTCTTACATAAATCTGTTCCACTGGCATCAGGACTTCCGTTTATCTGCACGGAAATTGTATGTTAAACTGAAACATTTGAAGTGGCTTGCATCTCTACGTCCTCGGGCTTTTATAAGTGATACAGTTTGAAATAATCCTGTCGACTTTTTCTTGCGACACTATAATCCAATTTTGGAGACAAATCTGCAACAGAATTTTTCTTGTTGTAGTTCGTTAAATGTGTCAGTAATAGGGCTAATTCATTACTCCTGGGGGCAAATACATAAAAATTATTGACAGATGAAAGTAGTATCCATAAAATCACCAAATTTACTTCTTGTCTTTCGGTCGAACTGTATCCAGGAAAACTTAAGTGATCACACAGAAGTCATTTCTTTGATTTCGCTGAGACATTTCACTCTGTTGCTTTTTCTTCTGTTTCTCCAATACTAGTCAATAATATTTCTCCATGTGTTCTTAGAAATTTCACTTAAAACGCCATTAAGAATAAAAGGATATTAGCTTAATTATATCTTTTTCAGGTTCTCTCTTTTATTTTCCTTCCGAATCTCTGCAGGATATGTCAGTAGCATTGCGGAAAAAGTATTGTTAGCAATTGTCTACAAATTTTCGTCTGTTCTTTTGGCAGCTCTTCAACAGAAACAGTTTTGGAATAAGCGAAACAATTTTTGACAAAACTACAACGCTGTTGAGGCTGTTTATATTTTAGTTGATGGACTACTAAATTTTCTGGAGTTTGATGATCAGTTTTACGTAAACTGCTGAATGTAAAAGAAATGTACTTAATGCGATGTTGATAGCTGCAAACCAGAAATTCCAGGTGAATGCTGGGAGCGTATAGGTAACAGTATGAGATCTGGCTAATCTTATAAAGGAGTGTGGGTGCAGAGAATAGGAAAGACTGAATAGGAATGGGTGGCCTTCGGATCAAAGAAGGAAACAAGAAACAAGAAAATGGTAGTGCATCTGGGAGTATGTGACGGTGGCAGTCAAGTGAAATACAGATCGAACGGTGTCACCTGTCGGAGCATAAGTAAACGCTCAAGGAGTGAATGTTTTGGGGCAAAATTGTGAGAAAACAGACTAGGTATCAAAACGTTGTTTAAAACGATTAATTTATGTAATATATAAGAAACTATCAGCCTCGATGGCGGTAATGAAACCAGCCCTCAACTAGGTTTCAATCCAAGTAATTAAGCTTTCTTCAGAAGATAAACCTGATTCTATAATATGCCTACTATGGCATGGTCTAGAGATAAAACTAAAACGGCCTGTTGGGAGGACACCTTGTCTTTCACATATAAAAGTAGGTGGAATCTAATGGGTCTCAGGTGTTACATAGGCGCAGGGATTGACTTCGGAATATTTTTTTACAAGAGGTCATTAGCTTTGTAGCGAAGCAAAATGTGAGAATTTTTGTAATCTCAGTTAAAGTTGTCGAATGAATTTAGACATTCACGCAATAGTCTGACTGGACTTCTGACAGGGAGCTCAACGCGGTGTCTATGGGGACAGATGAGTTCGTCATCCTTTCGTAAAAATGTAATCGAATAAGTCAGTACATACGAACCCCCGTTTCGTCTGAACAAACTAATGGCCGCCCCAATTCCCATTCTTCAGTATTTCGCAAAAAATTTTTGTTGTATACTTTTCTTGAAACTGTATCATGTCGTGCATGCACACATAGTGGGTAGTTATAAGTAAAGTGAAGTTACTCACAGAGTTCCATTGTGTTCTGTAATTTTCTAATGAAGCGAAACTTGGCAGATATTCTAATGCGTTAATGTGGAATCGGTTTACGCTGGAAAAAAGTGTTCCAATTTTGGCTACCAGCTGCAAATCGGGCGCTGTGAATACGAGAAAGAGTTTTAGAAATGTTTCCACGTGTTCTGGATCAGAAACTGGAAATGGACAGAAAAAGTCAAACAAGATAAAATGTCCTGATATTAATTTTATTAATAACTGCCGATCACACAGTTTGTTCAATTATATGCACCGGAGACGTCGACGAGATGATGCAACTGTAAAACGACGTGGTCAGCAGTTTCTCGCAGCATTTCCAGTGGAATATGAGTGATGTGTTCCTGTATACTGGCATTCAGACCAGGTACAGACCGGACGTGTCCCTGGTAAACGCTTTCACTTAGATATTCACAGAGCCAAAAGTCATATGGATTCACATCAGGTGATCTTGTAAGCCTTGCATCTGGAGAACCTCTGGAGACAAGGTCGTCGTGGGTTGCATTAAGTAGACGTTTCACTGGGGGAGAGACAGATGTTGCCCCGTCTTGCATGAAAACAGTGATTTGCACACAGTTGTGCCTTTCCAAAGCAGGAATAATGTGGTGCACAAGGAAAGCTTGATAACGTGAAGACTTCGCGGTAGGCCTGGTATGTATTCTCTTCAAAGAAGAAAGGACCGAGAATGAAGGTTCTTGTGAGTCCACAACACACACTCACACGGGGCGAGCGCAGTGGCTCTGCGTACACAACACGGGGTTTAACAGTTCTCGAAATTCGGTTGTTCTGCGTATTCACTGCAGCCTGTAGTGTAAGATGTGACTCGTCACTCCATAGAATATTGTCCGGCCATCCGACCAGTGCCAGAAACCTATGAACAAATTCAGAACGTTGCTGCGGGTCATGAGGTTTCAGTTGCTGAACCGTCCGGATTTTGTAAAATAGACCGCAAACATTAACGTTCTGTTGACCACGGCATGGACAATTCTCGTGACACTGTGCAAGAAGTATCACTACCAAGGACACGTGCTTCATGACCAGTTACAGTAACAGCAACTTCCTCACTAACAGGATAGGATGCCTCACTCTTCCAGGTGCCACACCAAGCTCAACCGTGTTTTCGAGTGTCATTATCATCTTCATCGGCCCATTTAACAATATCGAGCCTCTCCTCAGACATTTCAGTCAGCGAAACTCTCTCAATGCAGCACTTTAATTGCTGCCAGTCACATAAAACAGATTCACCAACAGCCCATTGTCTCTCTTGTTGACAGCCACGTTGATCACTCACATAAAGTCTTGTCAAATCACAGCTGGATGTCACACCGACATGCACCCAGTGTATAGAGTCAGATTGTTTTCCAGCGTAAACCAATCCCGTATTAATGCATTAACATATACAGCAAGTTTCGCTGCCATACGATAATTACAGCCAACACTGATATAAGGACTCGATATAATGACTATTTTACTCTGGCACATCCCACACAATAATTTCCTCAGAGCTTCCTTGCTAGCCTTAAAGTTCTTGCATTGTTCATAATATCGTAGTTATTGCTGCCCGACAAGTTATTAATCGATTTCGGTAACGAGATATTTATTGTGTGTATTTCGCTTTTCTTTCTTCGGGGTAGATACTTGAAATCCAGTTCGCTCAGCATCGTGTCCCTCTCCATGCACTATGCACACCATTCCCTTACTCAGTTTTAACACTTTGCTTGCATTTTTCGTCACCTTGTCCATCTCACTGTCACTCCTTTTCCTTCTAATCGTCAATAATTTAACGATACTAACGGCAGATACTGCGAATTCATTTTCCGCTTTCAGTTTCCTAGTTCGCACTGCGACGTATCAATAAAACTGGAACGGATCTGTATCTAGTCACAGGATCAGTTTGCTCCTGCTACGGGCGGTTCTATAGTTCAATTTGTCGAGGAATACATTACCGTCATAGCTGAATAATGTACATGTTAATAAAATCAAAATTTCTGACTCATGACAGTGGCACATTTCTGCCACTTTATGAAAATTTGTTACGAAGACTGTTGGTGTATTTTAGGTGTCACCTTGTAATTGTGTCTATCGAGGTGGAAATTGAGCCTATGATGTTATCTAGACACGACTAACGGGCCTAGATGGACTCAACTTCTAACACCACAACCCTTTTGGGATCCTGTATCATCTTCCAGTCTCATCCTCACTCTCCCGAAGAGGGTAAATGTGCAATATCAGTAATTTACACCAATTTAATCTGCTGCTGTGATTTTGTCTTTTCTGATTGTCTGGATTCCAGTAGACCGAAGATATTTTTTGTAGCAAATTAGTAGCTTGCTCTAATTTAAGCTATTGTTCTGATATTGTTTACGTTGGGCATCACCAGTACGCAGATTAAAGGAAACATGTACGATTAAAAGTTAATGTACCATCACAATTTGCACACAATTCAAACTACAGGCACATGCTAGGAATAAATTTGCTATTGTAATCATGGAGTAGTTAACGATTAAAGCTCCGTTATTTCTGGTTATCAAGAGACAGCTAATTTTATGTTTTCAAGCTACAAAGTTGTTTGAATCCGTAATAGAAATATGACATGATGATATTTAGTCAGAATTAAGCATATATTTTAATTGGTGTTAATGGAATTGTAATTACGACTATGTAGGAATGTAAAGCTTTACTCACACAAAATTTAATTAATTGAATCTAGGCCTTTCATTCGATAAAACTAATCATTCTGTTCACCTGTAAATGGTAGCATGATCATTCTTTAAGTAAGAAAAGTGATATGCAAATTAACCAAATATAGAGTTGCAATGATAAAACATGTAATTTATAGTCTTAATAGAAACAGATTCTTTCCTGTCTTTGTACGAAAATATTCACTTTTAAACCATGTAAATTTCTATGCAATTTGGAAAGACGTGTATAAAAATTTTACTTGAATAAATCTAAGAATTTAGTGTGTAACAATGTCAGTAATTGTTTAAAATCATATAAATAGAGGCCATTTGTACACAACCATACATCAACCTGAGAACAGTCTGCAGTCAGTCTTACGTCAGTCATGAGACAGTGTTAAGTCAGTTTTACACATGTAGTTCGCCGCCGAACATCTAGCGTGCGAAATAAAACTCTTTGTGAACAAGAATTAGTAGAGCTTATTTCTACCATTGCATGATTTCGTGTGGCGATGCACTCTCATCAAGATGAACATGTGTTGTTGTTGTGGTCTTCAGTCCTGAGACTGGTTTGATGCAGCTCTCCATGCTACTCTATCCTGTGCAAGCTTCTCATCTCCCAGTACCTACTGCAACCTACATCCTTCTGAATCTGCTTAGTGTATTGATCTCTTGGTCTCCCTCTACGATTTTTACCCTCCACGCTGCCCTCCAATGCTAAATTTGTGATCCCTTGATGCCTCAAAACATGTCCTACCAACCGATCCCTTCTTCTAGTCAAGTTGTGCCACAAACTTCTCTTCTCCCCAATCCTATTCAATACCTCCTCATTAGTTACGTGATCTACCCACCTTGTCTTCAGCATTCTTCTGTACCACCACATTTCGAAAGCTTCTATTCTCTTCTTGTCCAAACTGGTTATTGTCCATGTTTAACTTCCATACATGGCTACACTCCATACAAATACTTTCAGAAACGACTTCCTGACACTTAAATCTATACTCTATGTTAACAAATTTCTCTTCTTCAGAAACGATTTCCTTGCCATTGCCAGTCTACATTTTATATCCTCTCTACTTCGACCATCATCAGTTATTTTACTCCCTAAATAGCAAAACTCCTTTACTACTTTAAGTGTCTCATTTCCTAATCTAATCCCCTCAGCATCACCCGATTGAATTTGACTACATTCCGTTATCCTCGTTTTGCTTTTGTTGATGTTCATCTTACATCCTCCTTTCAAGACACTGTCCATTCCGTTCAACTGCTCTTCCAAGTCCTTTGCTGTCTCTGACAGAATTACAATGTCATCGGCGAACCTCAAAGTTTTTACTTCTTCTCCATGAATTTTAATACCTACTCCGAATTTTTCTTTTGTTTCCTTTACTGCTTGCTCAATATACAGATTGAATAACATTGGGGAGAGGCTACAATCCTGTCTCACTCCTTTCCCAACCACTGCTTCCCTTTCATGCCCCTTGACTCTTATAACTGCCATCTGGTTTCTGTACAAATTGTAAATAGCCTTTCGCTACCTGTATTTTAACCCCGCCCCCTTCGGAATTTGAAAGAGAGTATTCCAGTTAACGTTGTCAAAAGCTTTCTCTAAGTCTACAAATGCTAGAAACGTAGGTTTGCCTTTTCTTAATCTTTCTTCTAAGATAAGTCGTAAGGTTAGTATTGCCTCACGTGTTCCAACATTTCTACGGAATCCAAACTGATCTTCCCTGAGGTCCGCTTCTACCAGTTTTTCCATTCGTCTGTAAAGAATTCGCGTTAGTATTTTGCAGCTGTGACTTATTAACCTGATAGTTCGGTAATTTTCACATCTGTCAACACCTGCTTTCTTTGGGATTGGAATTATTATATTCTTCTTGAAGTCTGTGCGTATGTCGTCTGTCTCATACATCTTGCTCACCAGATGGTAGAGTTTTGTCAGGACTGGCTCTCCCAAGGCCATCTGTAGTTCTAATGGAATGTTGCCTACTCCCGGGGCCTTGTTTCGACTCAGGTCTTTCAGTGCTCTGTCAAACTCTTCACGCAGTATCTTATCTCCCATTTCATCTTCATCTACATCCTCTTCCATTTCCATAATATTGTCCTCAAGTACATCGCCCTTGTATAAGCCCTCTATGTACTCCTTCCACCTTTCTGCCTTCCCTTCTTTGCTTAGAACTGGGTTGCCATCTGAGCTCTTGATATTCATACAAGTGGTTCTCTTCTCTCCAAATTTTCCTGTAGGCAGTATCTATCTTACCCCTAGTGACACAAGTCTCTACATCCTTACATTTGTCCTCTAGCCATCCCTGCTTAGCCATTTTGCACTTCCTGTCGATCTCATTTTTGAGTCGTTTGTATTCCTTTTTGCCTGCTTCATTTACTGCATTTTTATATTTTCTCCTTTCATCAATTAATTTCAATATTTCTTCTGTTACCCAAGGATTTCTATTAGCCCTCGTCTTTTTACCTACTTGATCGTCTGCTGCCTTCACTACTTCATCCCTCACAGCTACCCATTCTTCTTCTACTGTACTTCTTTCCCCCATTCCTGTCAATTGTTCCCTTATGCTCTCCCTGAAACTCTCTACAACGTCTGGTTCTTTCAGTTTATCCAGGTCCCACCTCCTTAAATTCCCACCTTTTTGCAGTTTCTTCAGTTTCAATCTGCAGTCCATAACCAACAGATTGTGGTCAGAATCCACATCTGCCCCTGGAAATGTCTTACAATTTAAAACCTGGTTCCTAAATCTCTGTCTTACCATTATATAATCTATCTGATACCTTTTAGTATCTCCAGGATTCTTCCAGGTATACAACCTTCTTTCATGATTCTTGAACCAAGTGTTAGCTATGATTAAGTTATGCTCTGTGCAAAATTCAACAAGGCGGCTTCCTCTTTCATTTCTTCCCCCCAATCCATATTCACCTACTATGTTTCCTTCTCTTCCTTTTCCTACTGACGAATTCCAGTCACCCATGACTACTAAATTTTCGTCTCCCTTCACTACCTGAATAATTTCTTTTATCTCGTCATACATTTCATCAATTTCTTCATCATCTGCAGAGCTAGTTGGCATATAAACTTGTACTACTGTAGTAGGCATGGGCTTTGTGTCTATCTTGGCCACAATAATGCGTTCACTATGCTGTTTGTAGTAGCTAACCTGCACTCCTATTTTTTTATTCATTATTAAGCCTACTCCTGCATTACCCCTATTTGATTTTGTATTTATAACCCTGTAATCACCTGACCAAAAGTCTTGTTCCTCCTGCCACCGAACTTCACTAATTCCCACCATATCTAACTTTAACCTATCCATTTCCCTTTTTAAATTTTCTAACCTACCTGCCCGATTAAGGGATCTGACATTCCACGCTCCGATCCGTAGAACGCCAGATTTCTTTCTCCTGATAAAGACGTCCTCTTGAGTAATCCCCGCCCAGAGATCCGAATGGGGGACTATTTTACCTCTCGAATATTTTACCCAAGAGGACGCCATCATCATTATTCATACAGTAGAGCTGCATGCCCTCGGGAAAAATTACGGCTGTAGTTTCCCCTTGCTTTCAACCGTTCGCAGTACCAGCACAGCAAGGCCGTTTTGGTTAATGTTACAAGGCCAGATCAGTCAATCATCCAGACTGTTGCCCCTGCAACTGCCGAAAAGGCTGCTGCCCCTCTTCAGGAACCACATGTTTGTCTGGCCTCTCAACAGATACCCCTCCGTTGTGGTTGCACCTACGGTATGGCCATCTGTATCGCTGAGGCACGCAAGCCTCCCCACCAATGGCAAGGTCCATGGTTCATGAGGGGGGGGAAGATGAACATACAGCAGCATTAAGAAGCAGCATCCCGGATTACACAGGATACGTATTATTTATTTGGTGCAGGATATCTGTAATGTGACGTGACATATTGTTTCCTTGTTTTAAGCAACGATACACACCCCAAACTTCACCAAGCAAAAACATTTTTGCCACGTTTTATTACAGGGTGGTGAAAGGAGCTGGGATGTGTATAAAACTGCATCGTATGTTAATGGTTATTAAATTTCAGGTGAAACAATTGCTTATAATATACTGTGCCATATACCATTTTTGGGATATGAATGGAAACAAGGACCTGTATGGAAAAACTGGACTCGTGAGAATATCAATGGACCAACACAAACACCCAGCAGCACGGATTGTCAGATGAGTACCAAAACTTTATTTACGTAACAGAGTAGTGAAACAGTTAACTGTTAGGATGCGAAATTGCATGCTAAAGTCAGGAAAAAATAACTGTGTGTGACTTACTTTGGAAATATAATAGGAAACATAGCTCTGAACTGTTTTTCTTTGTCATCTCGTCAATTTGTGCAATTATTTTCATCATGGCAGCGACAACAGCAACTGTTACGAAAATGGTCTAGAATGAAAAACAGCCCACATAGTGGGCTGTTTTTCATTCGAGACAAATTTGTGCAATATTTCAAGTAGTTTAATTTCATCTTTCCATGAATTTCAACAATCAGAAAATCTATTAGATCAACTTTCTACATTACTAGACAGTAAATTGTCGAAGCAAACTAATAAAAATTAGAAAAGGCACCAAAAATTATTCCAGAAAAATAGTCAATATTTTCGTAATAATGGAGCAGAAACTAGAAGCAACTAATACGCCAAATAGACAAATAAACAGTGTAAATGAAAGAGTAGCCAATGTAGAAGCTCAAGTGGATTGTTTGAAGAACTTCACTGTTACTGAACATGTTGACATAATCAACGAAAAAGTAAAAAGAACAGAAAACCTTGTCATTGACGAACTCCACAGACGAAAATCAGAGTTGCGTAACACATAAACTTATATTGATAACGAAAATAATTTCATTGACGCAAAACTAAAATTAAATTCTGTATTTGTTCCAGAATAAATTTCTTCAGTACACAGGAAAGTAAATGAAGTATCAAATAATCTTAAAACAGTCAAGATAGAGACTAATATGTTTAGTAATATATATATAGTGGTAATAACATGTTTCATAACAATTGCAATAACGTTTTTATTAAAACTTTTCCCAGTGATTTTAAACTACACCCTGTCTATTATTTGTACCAGTGCATGGACAGCTTTGCATCAGGCATGCCAGAACATGTGAAATTGAAATTTGCTAAACGGTATTTAGACAGAGAAGCATTATCCTGGGATAACCACTATGTTAACCCAGAAATAACATTGGCAGAGTTTGAAAAATTATTTTTAAACAAATTCTGGCCAGAAAGTAAGCAGGCGCAAATAAAATCAGAATTTTTGAATGGAAGTAGATTTCACGAAGGAGAGATGCAAATGCGAGAATTTTTTGAAAAGCAGCTTAGGACATTAGCACACTTAGATAAATCACTTGACGAGTTAATCCAAAGTGGCACACTGAATCGGATTTTACCTGGCCGTGTTGGGCAGAGTCTTCTTTACAGACCAGACGACACTATGGAGCAATTTCTGAAATTTGTACATAAATTAGATCATGCTTGGGAGAACAATTTTCAGAATGAGGGTTCATAATAACATCAACAGAACAACAACAACATTTACAGAAATCAGGCTACAGGTAAGACAGGAAGGCGAAATTCAGGTCACAGACATCACAATACACACAATAATTACCAGGTAAACAGAGTTGATTATGATAAAGCATTTTGGGTCTTCATGCTGATGGAAATGGGTGAAATTACTAGTAAAGTAAAAACAAATTTAATCCAATACAGATGATTTGACTAACTTATTTGATGAGAGTTGGGTGTTTAGGTACTTTTGATAGTGACTGTGATGTGGAAATACATGTAGTTGAAGTTGAGATTTATGTAGGTGCAGATGAGTGTTTTGAGACTATTGATGGTGACGCTGATGTTATATTTTATGATGAATTTGATGGCATCGTTTATGTGGAAGTACTAGACAATGATATGAGTCATGGAACGATAGGATATAATGACTTGGAGTCAGAAAAACAGGTACATAAAAACCAGTTGATACCCATTGAGTCAGTCAGATACTGCCTGGTTGTTACAGTAAGGAGTATCAAGATAAGCTAATTAATGATAAAGTACTGAAAGTATTGGAAGACAATGAGGAGTCTGTAGGAAAAGGTGATTACTGTGATAATATTAAACACACAAACTCTAGTTGTAAGGTACCTTTAAGTACTTTAAAACCTAGGTAGACAATGAGGTTCAAGTGAATACTGATTAAAATTGTAGAAATATTGGAGATGATTTATTGGTGTAGGAGGATGGATGTAATAAGCATTAAATACTCGCTACACCCTATATTGAAATATCTGTAGGCAACTGGAAGGGTGTTTGTCTATTGGACACTGATCACTTAGTAAGTGGTTTGTCTGGTAAATTTAGAGATAGATAAAAGAACACTGAACAGTATATTGATTTCCAATTTATGGTGTTAAAATAAGAGGAGCCACTTGTAAACTTAGTAAATTAATCAGTATGCAAGCATTAATTTTATCTACTGTCAGTAATGTTGTATTTGAATGGGGATGTCTGGTGTAACTGACCTGAATGAACACATGTTGTTAGGTATGGATTGGATACTGAAAGTTAATGCTAGGTTTGATTGGTTAAACAATAAGGTAGATTTTATTGATCCAAAATCTGGTGTTCATGGTGAAACAAAATTACGCATAATGTTTGATGAGAATTTAAGAGGAGTGGAAATATTTGATGACAGAAATTATTTAGATGAAGCTAATGAGTATTTTGATAACCAGGTGATTAGTGAAGATTTCTCACAATCAGTATTGGACGAACTTAATTCAGCAGACACTTTATAAAGATGGATTCCTGGGGAATATAATAGGGTTTTCAGTGACAAGCCAGGTAGGGTCAAAGATTACATGTGTAATTTAAAATTGAGCCCACATGAATCATTTTTCGTTAAGCCATATGGAGTACCTATTTATAAGAGGAAAGTGGTGGAGAAGGGGTTAGAGAATTATCAGAGTTGGGGGATAATATGATCAACCCTCAGGGGTACACTCTCTGTGTGCACCAAGTGTTGGCAAGCACAAGGGCCCAAGCTAATGTAGTATCTGCTTCAACAAAGTTATACATTGTTACTACATTCACACACATATTTATACACATTTCTGTCCTCTGTATTTATGCTGACTTTTATTATCTATTTGGTTCATGATATTGATGTTTGATGATGTGAGATACAATAATTTGCGTAATATACACTGCTTTGATGATATTTTCGGAGGTTTAATATGATCAACCCTCAGGGGAGTACACTCTCTGTGTGTACCATGTGTCTGGCAAGCATAAGGGCCCAAGCGAATGTAGTATCTGCTTCAACATCTTTATACTTTGGTATTACATTCCTTACATCCACCATTTACAATTAGTGTCTTGTCACATTTTTAAATCGGTTCTTGGCATATGAAGTGCTTCGCTGATATGAAAATAATATCTTATCTCTTTTATACCGACAGGAACTGACAACAATATGAATTTTGAAGAGAACTGTAGCCAACTGCAAACACACATGCTTTTTTCTACTTTACACTCTAGTTGATTATCATGAACTATGGTATAACCTTAGTCACAAGTATAACATTTGGTATTATTTCTCATCTTTATGATTCTACAATTATCCAAGTCATGTAAGTCTAAAATACTTTGTACATATATGATTGAATGTCGAGCATTATTATTGTAGAAACTTTTAGCGACAATCTACATAAATTGCATAGCATGCACTTAGCCTGCTATTTGAAGTTTATATGTGACACACAATTTATGGTTAACAATGATTTACTTTATCTTGACGATAATGAATCCCATTGCTCTGTGGTAAATCTGGTGTTGTCTCTGAATGTTTTTGATCAAAATGATTTAGGAGTATTTTGCTTGCTGTTTTCCTAGGGTGACAAAAGTATTGTTATTGGATTTTGGCTGCATGATTACAGATTAGCACAGTCTTGATGAGATATATGCATTTGCTGTTTACTCTGTATAAGGCATCAGTCAGATAGGAGATATTTTGGTTGGATGTCCGTGCTAGATATCAACCTTTTCTTTGACACACCATTTATGCATGGAGTTTAAGCTATGTTTCAGTATGTCAAGTGTACTACTCTGCTCTTCATTATGCTTTGTGCTTTTACCTATATATGATTCTGTATATGTTTTCATGTCATGTTTCTATATTGGTTGGTATCATTCATCATATGTGTTCTTTGGTACTTTGATGCTCAACACTGTCATGTGGTATATTGATGCTCATCTGAAACATTTATATTTTCTGCATGTGACCATCTGAACAATATATATATATATATATATATATATATATATATATATTTGTTGGTATACCCTCTTACATCAATGTCATGATACAATACAGTGATATATATGTGTATTTTCATTGTGTTTCTTAAACTGCTTGTTCAGGATACTATTGAATACTTACATTGTTTTTCTTATTGAACCATTTAAGTGCCAGCATATGTATTTATCTTCAAACAACCACTCGTATTAAAATATAGTATGAAATAATTAGATTGTGACAGAACATCATCTACAAAATCATTTTCTTTGCATTTAATTACAGTATGAACATGAATAATTTTGCTCGAACACTCCACGGGTATACTGCTGGTTCATAGTGTCCAATGGGCACAATACTTCGGCGATCAGACATGTCACCATCGTCGGGTGCACTGACGAACTGAGCTCTTGAGGGTGGGCGGCCGATTTAAATCCCCTCCGCCCACGGGCCGCTTTCTTCGCCGTCCGCGTCCTCGCGCTAGGGGTCGCGAAGACGTGGAAGTCGGAATCTCAGCAAGGCATGGGACCCGGCATTGAATGTAATGATAAAGACTCTCAGCAAAAAGTACGAACTGGCAACCAGGGCTGATGTAGCAAGCACATCGACGCTACGACAGATTCCGACGCCCATGTCTTCGCTACCGCCTGCGCGCGGACGCGGACACCGAAAAGAGCGGCCCGCGGGGGGAGGGGATTTAAATCGGCCGCCCGCCCTCAGGAGCTCAGTTCGGCAGCGCACCTGACGATGGCGACATGTCTGATCGCCGAAATATTGTGTCCGTTGGACAGTATGAACCGGCAGTATACCCATGGACTGTTCGAGCAACAAATGCGCCGGGAGAAACTGAAGAATCACATGAATAATTTTGTTTATCTGGAAGCTTTTCCCATATTTGACATGTGTTGTAATCATTGTTTAGACATTTCTTGTGGCCAAAACCTCATCACACAGTCAAGTTCATGCCTCATGAACCCCATTTAATAATCTTCTGTTTCTATGACCTGGGTAAAATACTTCAGCTCTTATTAACTACAATGGAAAGTCAAATTTTTCAGGTCAGTCTGGTCATTTCAAACATACAGCTTGGACATTTTGTATGTAACTTAAAGATCCAAATCATATTGCTTCACATATTTGAACACTTGCTTCTTATGGATTTTGAGATTTGGACTAATTGATTATGAACTTTGTTACTGGTTAGTACCTAGCAGTTTGGATTTTTCATGTCGGCCTGATCATCTCAAACATAGTCCTTGAACATTTTCAGTTTGGATTGAGGTATCTCATGCCAAATTCTAGGTCCATGTAATTTTGCTTGCTATAACCATTTGATCTATTTTTCAGGTGTGATGTCTTGATCTTGGACTTTCTGTATAGTTTTAGCTATCTATATATATTTGTATATCATAAGTGCATTGTCGGTTAACTCTTGCATTTGACTTTATGTTAGGGTGTAAATGAATTTCTTCAATTGTTTTGTGTCCTTACAGTCACTTGCTGCAATCGCATTTCCTATGAGTGGATGAACTCTGTACAGTTCTATGCACTACCTAGGACTCACTTAACAGACGGGAGGGAATTCTCATTTGTAGTATCTGGTATATACTTTAAATTAGTTTTCTTCTATAATATGATGAATTATAACTCTTGAAACTGATTTCTCATTCTTGGACACAAATATACATTTTGTCTGCTATAGTAGATTAGATTTTACGTTATCAACTTGAATTTTCCTTTGTCACACTGTATTTTATTCACAGAATAACTCTTTACATAGTGTAATTCACCATACTTCTGAATGGGAAGATACGCTAAGATCAGCTTGATTAACAATTATGGGAAAGATGTATGTATGAGTAAATTAATCATGATCTTGTGCTGATATAAATTTGAAATGAACCAAGGAAGGAGTTGGAACAAAAAGATGTGTAGTGGAGAATGGCAAAAATTGCAGGACATCTGATAAACTTCAAATGGTTCAAATGGCTCTGAGCACTATGGGACTTAACATCTGTGGTCATCAATCCCCTAGAAATTAGAACTACTTAAACCTAACTAACCTAAGGACATCACAAACATCCATGCCCGAGGCAGGATTCGAACCTGCGACCGCAGCAGTCCCGCGGTTCCGGACTGAGCGCCTAGAACCGCTAGACCACCGCGGCCGGCCATCTGATAAACTCATAGAGGTGAGAGACAAAGTAGTTGCGATGACAAAGGGATTATCTGAGAAACGATTAGTTTTGTTTACTTATGTACATTCACATTTATTTGAGGACACTGATATCCCTGTGATCATTCTGACCATTAAATTTGGAAGATGATGCATTTCTTTAATCTATTTGAAATTTTGATTTCAACATCGGTTTGATACAGCATCTATCTAATGCCTGGCATTCCGGTTAAGGCATGTCCTTGCCCAAAAAGACTCACACTAACATTTTTTTAGAGATAATACACAATTTTTAGGTAATAATATATAACCAATTGAACATAGTAGTAAGACATCTCATAGAAAATACAATGGATTGTCTCAAAAGGCCTCCAAGAGGATAAAACTGAAATTTCATACTCTCGTATTTTTCTAGTATTTCATCTTGTGTATGAAAAGTTGATTGACTAAACTTTATGTATAACATGTATTTTCACACAGACTAATTGTCAAATTGTTCGTCTGTTTCACGAGGCAAGGTTGTATTCCTCTCATTTTCGCCAGAGATTTAGAATATCAGTAATTTACACCAATTTAAACTGTTGCTTAGATTTTTTCTTTCCTGGTTATCTGGTTTCAAATACACCAAAGATTTTTTGTAGCAAATTAGTAATGTGCACTAATTTAAGCTATTGTTTTGACATTGTGTACGTTGGGCCTCACCAGTATGCAGAATAAAGGAAACATGTTGGATCAAAAGTTAATGTACCATCACAATTTGTACAAAATACAAGCACAAACTACAGGCACACAGTATGAATAAATTTGCTACTGTAATCATGGAGTAATTAACGATTAAAACTCCGATATTTCTAGTCATCAAGAGACAGCTAATTTTATGTTTCAAGCTAAAAAGTTGTTTGAATCCATAATAGAAATATGACATGGTGATTTTTCAGTCAGAATTAAGCATATATTTTAACTGGTGATAGTTAATGTAAAGTTTTACTCATACAAAATTTAAGTAATTGAATTAGCCTTTCATTCAATAAAACTAATCGTTCTGTTCACCTATATTGTTGGGGTGATCATTCTTTAAGTAAGTAAAGTGATATGTATGTAAATTAACGGAATATGTTGTTGCAATGATAAAATATGTAATTTATAGTCTTAATAGAAACAGATTCTTTCCTGTCTTTGTAAGACATTATTCACTTTTGATTCATGTAAATTTCTATGCAATTTGGAAAGACATATGTACAAATTTTAATTGTATAAATATAAAAATTTAATATGTTACATCGTCAGTAATTGTGTAAAATCATATAAATAGAGGCCATTTGTAAGTCGACTTAGTTCAACCTGAAGGCAGTCTGAAGTCAGTCTTATGCCAGTCATCAGACAGTATTAGGTCAATTTTACGCAAGTAGTTCACCTCCGAAAATCTAGCTTGCCAAAGAATACTCTTTGTCAACAAGAATTACTGGAGCTTATTCCTATCATTGCATGATTCCCGTGTGGCAATGCACTATCATCAAGATGAACCTACAGCAGCATTAAGAAGCAGCAACCCAGATTACACAGGACATGTATAATTTATTTGGTAGGGGATATCCGTAATATGAAGTGACATACTATTTTAAATCTGTTAAGCAACGATACACACCCCAAACTTCACCACACAAAAACAATTTCCACATCTTATATTACAACCTTGATCATGAGATATTTTTCTGGCTACTGATACTGCTGTAACAGTCATAGAATCATTTAAGGAAATTCTATGGTCATTAGCGAATAAATTCAGATCATGCATTATTAGTTGAAGGCGACACTTATCTACCGACTATAGGATGTCTATGGATTCGTGGCAGGCGGTACAGAAAGAGAGTCTTGTGAAATACTTTTGAACGCGTTCTCCTAAAACTGCCTTGGACATCTAGTTAGACAACCCACACGCAACGGAAATATTTTTAGACTTTGTAGCTACCTACAGGCCTGATCTTAACGACTACGTTTGTATAGAAACAGGAATTAGTGATCATGATATCACAGTGACGATGATAACGAAAGTTAATCTGTCAAGAAGGGTAGGAAAGTATTTATGCCAGAAAAAGCAAATAAGCACTTGTTAGTGTCCCCCTTAGACAACGAATGGACATCATTCAGCTCCAAAGAAACGGACTTGGGAATATGTTCAAAGTTTAAACAGGGAAACTTATGTCCCAAGAAAGTGGATTAAAGATGTAAAATACCCTCCGTGATTTAATAATCAAATTCGAAAAATGCTGAGGAAGCAGTGGTTCTTGCACCCGCGGTTCAATGAGGGACACGCAAATGTTGACAGTCGAATGTTAGTAGGTATTTGTGCGTCCGTAAGAAGGTCAATGTGCGAAACATACAACAACGTCTACCGTCAACATAGCGACAGATCTTGCCGAGAACCAGAGAAAATTTTGGCCATATGTTAAACCAGTAAGAGGGTCGAAGGTTTTTATCCAGTCACTCCTCGACCAGTCTAGGGTCCCAATAGAAGACAGCTGACGAAAGCTAAAGTTTTAAATTTTGCGTCTAAGAAATCATAAAAGCAGAAGTATCGTACAAACATATCCTTGTCTGACACCAGCACAAACTTCCGCGTGCAGGACGTAGAAAGAGGCATCGTTGGCCTACAGAAGTAAGTGAGAGAGCTGAAAACAAATGAGTCGCCACGCCCAGGTGGAACCTCAGTTGAGCTACACAGAGAGTACTCTGCGTCATCGCGCCTTCATTTGCTTGCAATCATCGCGAATCTCTCGCCCAGTACATAGCAAGACTACTGTAAACAAGAAAGGTAAAAGACCGGACGCGCATAATTACATCAGTTTGCTGCAGAATTCTTAGACACATTCTGAGTTAGAATATAATAAATTTCCTTGAGAGAGAAAATCTTCTGCCCACAAATCATCACGGATTTAGAAATCATCTCTCGTGCGAAATTCACCATGTCCTTTTCTCACATAACATCCGATAAATCGTGGATGGAGGGCAACAGGCAGATTCCATGTCCTTAAATTTCCGGAAAGTGTTAGAAACGGTGCTCCACTGTTGACCTGTGTTCGGTGTTTCGACTGAAGTTCCCAGACAAGTGAGTGGCTTGAAGACTTTTTAAGTAATAGAACCCAGTATGTTGTCCTTGAAGTGACCGTTCATCAGAGACAAGGGTATCGTGAGGAATTCCCAGGGAAATGTGGATCGCTCTTATTTATATATATGGTGTCTCACCTAACTCTACCACCTCAAATATCTCTGAAACAACAATAGATATTCAGAAACAGTTTCCACCATCATGAACGTACGGCAGCGGCTTAGGAAACCAAATACTACACGAAATTTTAAAACGTAAAACAAATACTATTTTCAGCAAAAACTTGTGCGTTTTTTAAAAGAACACCCCCTATTACTTCGTATGCAATCAATAGCATGAAAAATCACAAAACTAATGGCGTTGGTTGCATCGCAATGCATCAATTACATGCCCAGAAATTGCGAAGTGAAGCTGACGCTTGAAATAAATGAAGCGCACAGCTAGCGCACGTCCTGACAGTCAAGCGTGCACCTCACGTTGCCGGTAATCGTGGTGTGAGTGACGTACTACATCAGAAGAGTGCTAATGTATGGTGTGGTATTACTGACAATACATCATTGGCCCATATTTTATTGATGGCTCTCCTGAAGGGAGATAGTTCTTAAGCTGTACCTTATTTGAACCGGTCCACCTTCTATAATATGTCAAATAATGCGGTATCTGAATGATGTATGTTCTGCGCATTATTTTTATTGTTGCAAAATGATAGCTAGAGGTACAATTAGTAGTAACATACTTGGTTTCACGTTTCTAAACCTCATGAGATCTTAAATATGTGGCTTGTAAAGGATATCAACAGCGTCACAGTTTCTGACGTAACGCATTGCATGTAGTACTGTGCTCAGAGCAGGGGTTGCCTGCACTAGCGTCTGTATCCTGCCGTAAACATACCAGTATCACCACGGCAAGCTCCACCTTCAGTGTACAAGTGTCTCCTAATCTCGTCTGCTGAACTGCTCTCATGCTGTAACCTAATTCACATACGTTGCCACATTAAAACCTGTTTTCTTATCGGTTGTTGCATTTGCCGTCATCTAGTCGATAGGCCGGCTATCAGTAATGAAGAAAAACTAGATATTATTTTAATTTATGGCGAATGCCACAGAAATGCAACCCTAGCTGTGACACTGTAATCTGAACGTTACTCGGATCGGTGGTGTCCGTCACGTCGAACCATTGGCAACATCTGCAAGACACTCGCGGAAAGGGAGCTGGGCTCCCACAAAACGTCGACGTACAATGCCAGCGACTGGCAATGGAAACGAAATTGCTGTTCTGGCTACCATAGCGCACAATCCTCGGGTGGGTGTACGATCAATTGCACGAGGTGTAGGAATAAGCCACAGTAGTGTGTGCAGAATCTTGCATCGGCATCGGTTTCATCCATTCCATATCTCACTGCACCAAGAATTGTACGGGAATTACTTTGAATCCCACATTGCATTCTGTCGTTTTCACTTCAGCAGTTGCAAGATAATCCAGTATTCCTAAGCAAGACGTTGTTTACGGACGAGGCTTCATTTACAAATCATGGTAATGTGAATCTGCGGAATGTGCAGCATTGGTCCGTGCAAAATCCCCACTGGATTCGCTAAGTTGCTCATCAACGACAGTGGAGTGTCACTGTTTGGTGCAGTATCATTGCTAACTGCATTATAGGTCCCTATTTTTACCGTGAAGCATTGAATGGACAGCGATATGCATCATTTCTTCAACACACATTAGCGCTCCTCATGAAGGATCTAGGATTGGAAACTCGTCTATCAGTGTAGTCTCGAACACAATGCAAAAGTTGCCAGAGACGTTCTCGATGCCACATTTCCAGATTGGTGGATGGGGGCGGGGAGGTACTGTGCGATGGCCAGCACGGTCCCCAGACATGACGCCATTAGACTTTTTCCTCTGGGGCGCAGTGAGAGGCAGAGTGTATCAAGAACACCCAGCGACAGTAGAGGATATGCAACATCGTATTACTGCGGCGTGTGAGGCAATATCCATAGAAACCCTACAATCTGTGCAACACTCTCTCGTTACCGTCTGCAAACGCCTATTGATGCAAACGGAGGGCACTTCTAACATACACTCCTGGAAATTGAAATAAGAACACCGTGAATTCATTGTCCCAGGAAGGGGAAACTTTATTGACACATTCCTGGGGTCAGATACATCACATGATCACACTGACAGAACCACAGGCACATAGACACAGGCAACAGAGCATGCACAATGTCGGCACTAGTACAGTGTATATCCACCTTTCGCAGCAATGCAGGCTGCTATTCTCCCATGGAGACGATCGTAGAGATGCTGGATGTAGTCCTGTGGAACGGCTTGCCATGCCATTTCCACCTGGCGCCTCAGTTGGACCAGCGTTCGTGCTGGACGTGCAGACCGCGTGAGACGACGCTTCATCCAGTCCCAAACATGCTCAATGGGGGACAGATCCGGAGATCTTGCTGGCCAGGGTAGTTGACTTACACCTTCTAGAGTACGTTGGGTGGCACGGGATACATGTGGACGTGCATTGTCCTGTTGGAACAGCAAGTTCCCTTGCCGGTCTAGGAATGGTAGAACGATGGGTTCGATGACGGTTTGGATGTACCGTACACTATTCAGTGTCCCCTCGACGATCACCAGTGGTGTACGGCCAGTGTAGGAGATCGCTCCCCACACCATGATGCCGGGTGTTGGCCCTGTGTGCCTCGGTCGTATGCAGTCCTGATTGTGGCGCTCACCTGCACGGCGCCAAACACGCATACGACCATCATTGGCACCAAGGCAGAAGCGACTCTCATCGCTGAAGACGACACGTCTCCATTCGTCCCTCCATTCACGCCTGTCGCGACACCACTGGAGGCGGGCTGCACGATGTTGGGGCGTGAGCGGAAGACGGCCTAACGGTGCGCGGGACCGTAGCCCAGCTTCATGGAGACGGTTGCGAATGGTCCTCGCCGATACCCCAGGAGCAACAGTGTCCCTAATTTGCTGGGAAGTGGCGGTGCGGTCCCCTACGGCACTGCGTAGGATCCTACGGTCTTGGCGTGCATCCGTGCGTCGCTGCGGTCCGGTCCCAGGTCGACGGGCACGTGCACCTTCCGCCGACCACTGGTGACAACATCGATGTACTGTGGAGACCTCACGCCCCACGTGTTGAGCGATTCGGCGGTACGTCCACCCGGCCTCCCGCATGCCCACTATACGCCCTCGCTCAAAGTCCGTCAACTGCACATACGGTTCACGTCCACGCTGTCGCGGCATGCTACCAGTGTTAAAGACTGCGATGGAGCTCCGTATGCCACGGCAAACTGGCTGACACTTACGGCGGCGGTGCACAAATGCTGCGCAGCTAGCGCCATTCGACGGCCAACACCGCGTTTCCTGGAGTGTCCGCTGTGCCGTGCGTGTGATCATTGCTTGTACAGCCCTCTCGCAGTGTCCGGAGCAAGTATGGTGGGTCTGACACACCGGTGTCAATGTGTTCTTTTTTCCATTTCCAGGAGTGTATGTTGACCAGAGACAGTTTCATTGGTCAAGATGTGAGTGTTCTTTCTATGCTGGATTTAATTCACAACAATACAGTTTCTGTGGGTGATAGGGCACTAGTAAACGTCTTTATCAAAGTGAATTCAAGTGTGTCATCTCTAATTGTAGCTCTAGTTGTCATTTCGCTAGAATAAACATACATTTACAATTTGAGAAACGTAACTTAGCGTTGGATGTCTTACTTGTTGATTTTTGTGCATTGTGCACACCTTCCCATTGTGTGAGCACCTGACACAGGCAGCGTGAGGTGCACGCTTGAGTCTCAGGACGTGCGTTAGCTGTGCACTTCATTTATTTCAAGCGTCAATTTCGCTTCGCAATTTCTCGGGATGTAATTGATGCATTGCGATGCAACTAAGCCATTATTATTGTGATTTTTCATGCTATTGATTGAATACGAAACAATAGGGGGTGTCCATTTAAAAATACACAAGTTTTTGTTGAAAATAGTATTTGTTTATGTTTTAAAATTTCGCGTAGTATTTGGTTTCCTAAGCCCCTACTGTACGTCCAAGTTGGTGAAAACCGTTTTTGAATAACTATTGTTGTTCCAGAGATATCTGAGATGATAGAGTTACACCACGTATAAATGATTTGAAGAACAGGGTGAGCAGCAATTTACGGCTCTTTGCTGATGCTACTATGGTGTATGGAAAGATGTCGAAAATGAGCGACTGTAGGATATATAAAATGACTTAGACTTTCTAATTGATGGGATGAACGATAGCTAGTCCCACGTGAAGAAAACCGTAAGTTAATGACGATGACCAGGAGAAAACAATTCTGTAACGTTCGAATACAGCATTCGCATTGAGTGCTTCACACAGTCACATCAATTAAACACATAGGAATAACGTTGCAAAGTGATATGAAAATGAGCACGTCGGGTTGGTAGTAGAGAAGGCAAATGGTCCAATTCGCTTTACCGCGAGAACTTTGGAAAACTGTAGCTCATCTATAAAGGAGATAGTGTACAGAACACTAGTGCGACCCATTGTCGAGTACTGTTCAAGTATTTGGTATCCCCACCAAGTCTGATTAAAGGAAGACATTTACGCAATTCGAAGGCGGACTGTTAGATCTGTTACCAACAGGTTCAGCCAGCAGGCAACCATTATGAAGATGCTCCATAAACTCAAATGACCAAACTCAATAGACCAAGCAAATATTGTTGTTCCTACGGCCTTCCGTCCGAAGAATGGCCTGCTGCAGCTCTCCATGCTACTCTACCCTGTGCAAGCCTCTTCATTTCTTAATAACTACCGCAACCACATCTTTCTGAATCTGCTTATTCTATTCATCTCTTGGTCTTCCTGTAGAAGTTTTACACCTCACACTTCTCTCCGCTTGATATCTCAGAATGCGTGCTACCAACCAATCCCTTCTTCCATTGAGGCTGAGCCACAAATTTACTTTCTACCCAATTCTGTTCAGTAGCTCCTCATTAGTTACGTCATCTACCCATGTAATCCTCAGCTTTTATCTGTAGCACCACATTTCAAATGCATCTGTTCTCTTCTTTCCTAACGGTTTTTCGTCCATGTTTCACTTCCGTACATGGGTATATTTCATATAAAACTCTCAGAAAATACTTCCTAACTTTTATATCTATATTCAATGACAATAAATTTCGCACCTTCAGAAACGCTTTTCTTGTCATTGCCAGTCTGCATTTTATATCCTCTTTAATTCGGCCGTCATCAGTTATATTGCTGCCCAAATAACAAAACCCATCTACTACTTTACATGCCTCATTTACTAATCCAATTTCGTCAGCATAACCTGATTCAATTCGACTACTTCCATTATCCTTGTTTTTCTTTTGTTGATGTTCATGTTATCTCTCCAGATAAGATGCGAGAAATTAGAGATCGTATGGAGACTTTTCGACAGTTTCGCTTTATCTGCGAGTGTAACAGGAAAAGAAATGACTACCAGTGGTACGTGGCACGGTACGGTGGCTCGCGAAGTATATACCTAGTGTAAATGTAATGGAACGCAGCAGTGGCTCATCTTTCGCTACATGCAGTTAAGAAAAAGGTTACGCAGTACACTTCAATAAATTTCTATTTGAAGTCATCAACACTACAAATTATTGATTATAAACTTTCAAAATAACTTCAAAAAAAGATAATAGGTAAGTCGTTCATTTCTTACATGAATGCTTTCTTTGGTGTATACACAATCTTTATGCTCCTTGGTTAATAGCTGAAGTGGTATGTTAGCGGGAATAGATGCTCTACAATTGTAATTTCATTTTATACTTGGACCTTAATTCAAAATTTGTGTGATGAAATTTACGAATTTAATTACGAGTTGATATATCGTTTCTCTGACGTAAACCTCTTTCTTGAAGAGAAAGGACAATTTTTGATTTGTGGAACAATTGTGACTGAATATGAACAAAATGGAAACATCAGAATTACTTTATGTGAAATGAAGACAATAAATTAACAAGTGAATTTATTTTAACCATGTGGCGTACTTACGTGAAAATCAAGACCTGGATCATATTACCTATACCCAAAATTATCGTTTCAGCGAGCCACATTTTCGTAGAGAAGCCACAGGACATAGATGAGTAATGAATTCTTCTCAGTCATTTTGCCTGCTCTACACTAGCGTCGACATTGCTAGAAAAGTACACTCGATTTAAACAACAGCAGAAGACATATCTCAACTTCTGCGTTAAAAGAAGGGAGAGTTGCAAGAATCAGAAGATGTTCCATTAGAACGTAACAGGCTCTGTCGTCATAAACGTACCTTTAGAGTTTTTTTATTATCATTTCCATCACCATGTACCAGAAATTCTAACACTGGGCCAAAACAAGAAAAAATCACTTGATAATTATCCTGATCGAAAATAACGATGGTATGTAGTGGTAGTGGTAGTGGTAGTAGTAGTAGTAGTAGTAGTAGCTTTATTAATCTGTAGAGCTCTTTTTACAAGGTTATAGGACATGTAAAAGTATTTACAAGAGTTTAGACCAATTTAAAATAAGCTAATTCGTATGCACATACATTTGCAGACTTTTGGTTACAGATAATGATTGGATTTACTCCTGGTATACAATAATTTTTTTTACAAATAACTTATTAAATAATGTAATGCCACATTATCCACTCATATCTCACTATCAGTCACTGCACACACTATTCACAAATTTTTTCATAACACTTCACTCACTACACACACAAATCCACACACACTGGTGATCTCTGGGCCATTTCTGTACCGCAACTTCCCATTTTCTATCCTGAAAAACTGAGTCAGCATCCCTCTATAATGAGTGAGACGTTGAGGCCAGAAAGAGGAAGAGGTGTTAGTACGGTGCTATGCATATTTTGGGGGTAAGTATTTATAGAAAAGGAAAAAGATGGAGAAAACATAGTGTGAAGGTGTTATGTGGAATGCTGGATGTTTTGTTATTTATTTGTATAACATATTTTTTTACCAAACCCCTACTCTCTTTTATGTAGATAATCCTTTCAATGTATAAAATGTACTGCATAACAGGTAGTTTTAGCTGCCTTTTTAAATAAGTGTATTTTTGCAATTTCTTTAATCTCTTTTGGTAATTTATTGTACGGTTTTATTCCTTGGTAGAACATGATGTTTTGATTTTTATGTTTGTTTTTAATTGGTAAATGTAAGTTGAGTCTGGCCCTTGATCCGTGGTCATGGACAGAGTTGCTTGTACAGTAATTACCAACGTTATTTTTGATGTGTACAACTGACTGGTATATGCATTCACACGAAGCAGTTCAAATCGCCAGTGTTTTGAACAGATCTTTATAATGATCTCGACTACTATTTTTGGTTATTATTCTTATGGCTCTTTTCTGGAGTTTGAAAATTGTGTTCATATTTTGTGCATTTGTTCCCCAAAACAGAATGCCATAGCTAAGAACTGAGTGTACATATGAATAGTATGTAACTAAAAGACACTGCATGTTACACACTCATGATAGGATTCTCAGGACATAACATGCTGATAACATTCTGTTTGCAAGTACTTTTGGGTGTTCGCACAACTTCAACTGAGAATCAATATTCATTCCCAGAAATTTTGCATTTGCTACACAGTCTATAGAGGTACCATCTACATTCAATTTAACATTGTCATTTTTCCTCTTCAAACTGAAATTAATGGCATTAATTTTCCTTATCTTCAATGTCACTTTATTTCTTATTGACCAATCATAAACTTCCTTGAGAGTTTCATTTGCTTTCTGTGCAATGTGTTCTCTTGTTTTCTCAGTGACTATAATATTGCTGTCATCAGCGAATACAATTTTTTCACCATGAGTAACACTACTGGGAACCTCATTTGTGTATATGAGGAATAGTATTGGTCCTAATATGTTACCTTGAGTTCTTTTACGTTCTTTTACTTAGGGACAGGATACTGGATATCAACAGTGTTACACCGCGCGAAGAAGTACTGGGGAAAGTTCCACCAGTGCTGTTGAAACGTTGAGCTGGAACAAATTGGAAAAATGTCGATATTTAACTTTTATTGTTTCACGAGAACTGTTAAACGAGTATGAACGTGTGAGCTTATTTCCATGCAGCAGCTATGAATTTGTGGTTCTGTAGCAAGGTGTCGGCCAGCGGAGCGACCTGTTCCTGTTGTTGTTGGAATATTTCGCCCTCAGAGCAACTACCTGTGCCACCTTGACAACAACGCGCCGCTAGGGGAGAGAAATTTGTAAAGGCCCTGTTTTTGTGGCGGGCATCAAAACCTCCGGGGCAGAGTGCGAAATTATTTTGTCGGTTCCAGCGGGCCTTGATTAAAACGTCAGCAATGAGTGTGGCGAAACAACCACCGCCGTGCACGCCACACAGAAATTATTCAGAGCTGCAGTAATTTACTTGCCATTTAACTTTTTGTAGCTATTACGGCGACAAAACCCTTTTATACCTTTTTTTAAAATAAAGCTGAGAACGAAGTCACACCTTCAGAAGGAATAAATGTTTCATGGGGCCCGTACAGGTAAATGGAATACTGGGTCGATGTTTGCAGTTTTCGTTTCGGTGTTTTTCTCTCTACATAACTTTTTCTCAAAAAATGTTGATTTTTCAAGTATGATGTAATGAAGAGTGGTTACGTACTTCTTGAGATACATGTATTGTGTTTCTTTCGACTCGACTGCTCTACATACTAGCTGGGCGTCAATTCCTCACGCAATACCTCAATAGACATTTCAGCTTATTTCTTTGATAAAATCTGCCATTCTCCCTTTTTATGTTGACTTTTACGATCAACTTAATTTAACACAAAGAGCACTTCATAGGATTGAAATACATAACTTTTACTCATGCAACTGTAATCTTTATTCTGTTTGAAATACTTTTCACATGTCGTACTTTGGCTATTTTGTACTCTTTGCTATCAATAAAGCACAGTGATCTTAGGCCTTTTTTAACCATCAGTACGAGACAATGGTCAACGGTCAGAGTCCCTCTATAGTCTTTCTTGAGGTTATCAGTGTTACGATTGCTTTCAAGTGTGTCGCCACGGATTTCTCTCCTGTGCCAACGTCTGCATCCCAGAGTAGCGAGCACATTCACCGCCCTCAATTATTTGTTAGATACTTTA
The DNA here is from genome assembly GCF_023864345.2 of Schistocerca serialis cubense. NCBI lineage: Eukaryota > Metazoa > Arthropoda > Insecta > Orthoptera > Acrididae > Schistocerca > Schistocerca serialis. The sequence goes on from NC_064638.1 coordinate 538,232,983, forward strand.
CTATCCCTGTTTTTCCTACGATTTTTATTCTCAACAGCTCCCTCAAGTACCATGGAAGTTATCCATTAACGTATTGCCCCTTCTTATTTTCAGTGATTTTCACATGACCCTGTCCCCGACGATTCTACGGAGTGCCTCTTCATACCCTACCTATCAGTCCATCTAGTTTTGAAAATATTTCTGTAGCATCAAATCTTACACCCTTCACTTCTCTTTATTTCCGGTTTTCGCAGACTCCATGATTCATTGCCGTACACCTTATGTGCTCCAAACATACATTCTCAAAAATTTCTTCCACAGCTTTAGGCGTATGTTTGATACTAGTAGGCTCCTCTTGTCTATGCTAGTCTGTTTTTATGTCCTCCTTGCTTCATTCGACGTGTTCTATTTTGCTTCCAAAGTAGCTGAATTCCTTAAATTCAGCTACCGCATCTCCACCAACTTTCGTTTTCAGTTTATCGCTACTCTCATTTCTGCTCCTGCTCGGTACATTCGACTTCCGCCTTTTAACTGACCTTAACACGTCCTAGAGGTTTAAGCTAAGTCAAAACGTCTGATCTGGTCTAACAGTATCACAACTGATAGGAAATATTTCCTCAAGTTATTTATACAGAGCAAATCATCGTAGGTTTCAACACAACAAACACATATTCTGAAGTTAAAGTACACTCTAAGACACTCAACGACGAAAAAAAAGACACATTACAAAGGAATTATCCAAATGTGATGGAAATCGGAACATGCGAAGTACAGGCACAGACAAACAAATGATTTCAATTTCAGAGAACATAGATGATTTATTCAAGAGTATATAGAGCAAGACAGTAATTACTTTTATACAAGCAATTATTCGGCTTGTCATTGATTAACAGAGATGTCGATGTCCTCCTCAGAGGTCTCGTACAAAATTCTGTCCAATTTCGGCGAAAGATCGTCTAAATGCCGATCTGTTTGGAGGACTCTGCCCACAATGCCTCAAGCGTTCTCACTGGGAAGAGGTCCGGTGACCTTGCTGGCCATCGTATGGTTTGGAAAGCAGGAACGCAAGAGTAGAAACTCTCACCATGTAAGGGTGGGCACTATCTTGCTGAAATGTAAGCCCAGGATGACTTGCCATGAAGGACAACAAGCTGGGCGTAGAATATCGTTGACGTACCGCTACACTGTAAGGGTGTCGTCAATGACAACCACATCTCCCGCCAGGAATCTCGTTAATTGGAGTAAAATTGTCTTTAGTGATGAGTCCCACGTGGAACTGAGTACCGATAATCAGCGAAGATGTATCTGGAGACGCCCCAGAAAACGATTGGATATCAATCTGACAGTCAGCCGCCATGCGGCACAATAACCATTAGTGACGGACTGGAATGTCATCTCTTTTCATAGCAGGGATCCTATGGTTATTATTCGCGGCACTCTTACAACGCAGCCATCCTGGAATTATTTTTTCGATAAGATAATGCCCCCCCACACACGGTGTGGGATTCTACTGGTTGGCTTCGCGCTTCCCAAACCATTCCTTGGTCAGCAAGGTTGCCCGACCTCTCCCCAGTCAAGAACGCTTGGGGCTTTATGGGCAGGGGGGGATACTCTTGATCTAAGGCGCCAGTTGAACGGAAGTTGGCACGACATCCCTCAAGATATCCGAAAACTCTGTTAATCGATCCCAATCAGAATAGCTGCTTGCGTAAGGGTGAGAGGTGGATCAACACGTTATTGACTTCCTCAATTTTCTCTTGAATAAGTCATGCAATTTTCCTGAAATTGTAATCATTTGTTTGTCTGTACATGTACATCACGTTTGTCACACCTACTGACTTCTGTCCCAGTCGGATAATTCCTTCGTGGTACGTCTTTTTCCCTTAGAGAGTATAATTGAACAGTAAATAGGCAAAGACACATCGCTATTTGGCATGATTAAATTCCAGACCAATAACTTACAATGCTCAAATTCAAAACTGCGTTGTCTTCAGATAATAAGGCTTTAAATAGCAAGCCCCATGAATCACAAACCTCGCCGTTGGTGGGGAGGCTTGCGCGCTTGACAATACAAATAGCCGCACCGTACTTGAAACCACAACGGAGGGTTATGTGTTGAGGGACCAGACAAAGTTGCGGTTCCTGAAGACGGGCAGCCTTTTCAATAGTTGCAGGGGCAACAGTCTGGATGATTGGCTGGTGTGGCCTTGAATCAACAAGGCCTTGCTGTGCTGAAACTGCGAACGGCTGAAACTTTTTTCCCGAGGGCGTGCAGTTCTAGTGTGTGATTAAATGGTGATGGCATCCTTTTGAATAAAATATTCGGGAGGTAAAATAGTCCTCCACTCGGATCTCCGGGGGGGGGGGGGGGGGGGGGACTACACAGGAGGATGTCGTCATCATGAGAAACAAAACTGGCGTTCTACAAATTTGAGCGTGGAATTTTAGATCCCTTAATGCGTGGAGTGGTAGATCCCTTAATCGGGCAGATAGGTTAGAAAATTTAAAAAAAGGAAACGGATAGGTTAAAGTTAGATACAGTAGGAATTAGTGCAGTTCAGTGGCAGGAGCAACAGGATTTCTTGTCAGATGAATACAGGGTTATAAAAACAAAGTCAAATAGGGGTAATGCAGTAATAGTTTTAATAACATATATGAAATTAAGAATGCGGGGAAGCTACCATGGACACCACAGTGAACGCATTATTGTAGCCAAGATAAACATGAAGTCCACACCCGTGACAGTAGCAGCTCCGCAGATAATTAAGAAATTGATGAAATGTATGATGAGATAAAAGAAATCATTGAGATAGTTAATGGAAACTAAAATTTAATAATAATGGGGGACTGGAATTCGATATCACGAAAAAGAAGAGAAGGGAAAATAGCAGGTAAATGTAGAATGGGGCAAAGGAATGAAAGAGGAAGCCGCCTGGTAGACTTTTGCACACAGCATAATTTAATCGTCGGTAACACTTGGTTTAACAAACATGAAAGAAGATTGTATACGTGGAAGAGAGCTGAAGGCACCGAAAGGTTCAAGACTGATTATATAATGGTAAAGCAAAGATTTTGAAACCAGATTTTAAATTGTAAGACATTTCCAGAGGAAGATAGGGACTCTGATCACAATTTATTGGTTATGAACTGTAGATTGAAATGAAGAAAGAGCAAAAAGGTAGGAAATTAAGGAGATGGGACCTAGATATGTTTAAAAAACCGGATGTTGTTGATTGTTTTACAGAGAGCAGTGTACAACGACAAACAAGAACAGGAGAAAGGAATACAGCAGAAGATAGATGAGTAGTAGAGAGATGAAATAGTGGAGGTAGCAGAGAACCAAATAGGTAAAAAAACAAGACCGACTATCCTTGGGTACCGCAAGAGATATTAAATTTAAATCATGAAAGGATAAAATAGAAAAATTCAATAAATAAAACAGGCGAAAGGGAATACAAACGTCTGAAACGTGAGAGTGATAGGATACCGAAAATGGCTAAGCATAAATTGCTCGATGACAAATGTCAGGATTTAGAGGCGTGCATCACTAGAGGAAAGATAGATAGCCCCTACAGGAAAATTAAAGTGGCCTTTGGCGAAAAGAGAAGCAGCTGTATGAATATCAAGAGCTCAGATGGAAAACACAAAGCTGAAAGTTGGAAGGAATATATAGAGGGTCTGTACAAGGCACATGAACATCAAACTAGTGTTATAGTAATGGAAGGGGTCGCAGTTGAAGGTGATATGGGAGACATGATACTGTGAGAAGAACTGTGAGAGAGCACTGAAAGAGGTCTTGAAACAAGGCTCTGGGAGCAGACGACGTTCCATCATAAGTACTGACAACCTTGGGAGAACTAGCCTTGACAAAAATCTCCCATCTGGTGTGCAAAATGTATGAGAGCCGAAATACCTTCAGACATCAAAAAGAACACATTTTCAACGAAATCAGGAGCTGTGAGTTGTGAAGGTACAGAACTATCAGTTTAATTAGTCATACTAACACGAATTCTACACAGGAGAATGGAAAAACTGGTAGAATTCGACCTCGAGGATGATCAGTTTGGATTCCGGAGAAATGTAGCAACAAGCGAGGCAATACTGAACCTGTAACTTCTCTTAGAAGATAGGTTAAGGAAAGGCAAATCTACATTTATAGCATTTGTAGACGTAGAGCAAGTTTTTGACAGTGGTGAGTGAAATACGCTCTTTGAAATTCTGAAGGTAGCAGGAGTAAAATACAGGGAGTGAAAACTTATTTGCAATTTGTACAGAAAGCAGAATGCAGCAACAAGAGTCGAGGGGGATGAAAGGGAAGCAGTGCTAGAGAAGGAAGTGAGACAGGTTGTAACCTATCCCTGACGTTTTCAATCTGTACATAGAGCAGGCAGTAAAGGAAACCAAGGAAGAATTTGGTTTACGAATTGGCGTCGAGGGAGAAGAAATACACATAAAAAATGAGGTTTGCTGATGACATTGTAATTTTGTCAGAGACAACAAAGGATTTGGAAGAGCATTTGAACGGAATGTTGAAAGGACAACACAAGATGAATATCAACAAAAGCAAAACGAGGATAATGATTGTAGCCGACCAAATCATATGATTCTGAGGGAATTACACTAGGAAACGAGACGCTAAAAGTAGTAAATGAGTTCTGCTGTTTGGGCAGCAAAATAACTGATGATGGGTGAAGTAGAGATGATATAAAATAGAGACTGGCAATGGCAAGAAAAGCATTTCTGAAGAAGAGATATTTGTTAACAAAGAATATAGATTTAAGTGTTAGGAAGTCTCTTCTGAAGCGATGTTTGGAGGTGAAACATGGGCGATAAACAATCTAGACAAAAAGAACAGAATTGGAGAAAAAAGAAATTTTTGGTTCTGATCGGTTAATGGGACACATTCCGCGACGTCAAGGGATCACGGGTTTAGTACTGGAGGGAAGAGGTTGTAAATGGTAGATGGAGACCAAGAGGCGAATACAGTAAGCAGGTTCAGAGGGATGTAGGTTGCAGCAGTTATTCAGAAATTAAGAGGATTGCACAGAATAGAGTAGCATGGAGAACTGCATTAAACCAGTATTCGGACTGAAGATCACAAGAACAACAACAAGTTATCTAAACGTAGCCTGAATATCGAAATTTGTCTTTTGCAAGACTATCGCATTTACGAAGAACCTAATACAATATTTATTCCCGTTTCTAAAGCAATTTAACACTGATATTTGCACTTCTTGTGTAACCCTTCAGTTGTATACTTTCTTTTCAGAACTGCAGACATACGTAAATCTACTATATTCTAAACCTGTCTCCAGAGCCTATAGGATAATTATTTGTTTTATTTGTCAATCGAAAGGTCGGCACTTTCCCTAGGGTACTTCTTCTACCGGGTGGTTATCGTTGAAATATAGCTACTGATAGAGTTCCACTGTAGGCTGTAATTATCGTATGGCTGTGAAATTTTGTAGATATGCTAATGCCTTAATGCGAAGTCGATTTATGCTGGAAAACAATTAGTTCCAATAAATGGGTAAAATGTGCACATGTGTTGCTGTACAGGGTCTCGTCGACGTTTCCAACGCTGATATTGAACAAATGGTGTAAGAGGCAGTTAATAATAAAATCAACGTTACACGTTTCTCACTTGAAACTGTTCGAGTCTCGGTCGGGCACACAGTTTTAATCTGCCAGGAAGTTTCATATCATCGCACACTCCGCTGCAGAGTGAAAATATCATTCCGTTTCTCACTTGTTTGGGATTTTCTGCCCTCGTCCCTCTCCTAATCCATTACATGTGGATACATTTCTATACGTCTTTCTTGTATACAGAGAGCCAGATTTGCACCTTGTGGCCTAAATTGGAACTAATTTTTTTTCCAACGTAAGTTGGTTCCGTATTAACCCATTAGAAAATCTCCAAAGTTTCGCCGCAATACGATGATTACAGCTGAAACTGGACCTTAATATGGAGCACAGAATTGCATGGCAGTGAGGTGTGGACCATTGACCGTATAAAGAAGAAGAAACTGGAAGGGTTTGATATGTGATGCTGTAGATGAATGTTAAATATAAAATGGAGACATAAAACACGAAATGAAATATACTAAAACCAGTAGGCCGGGAAAGAAGCATTTGGTAAACCTTACCAGAAACAGAGGGAGGTTGTGATTTTCTGTGCCATCCAGGAAAAGTTAATCTTGCACTGAATGGAGCACTAGCGGGAAGCAGTACTAGAGGCAGGCTCTGAGTAGATATGCAACACAAAGTTGCAGAAAAACCTGCAGAAGATCGATGATTGATGCAAGGGCTGGCAGTTGACGATGAACGTTAATAAATATAATGTGTGGCGCAAAAACAGGAAAAGAAGTTCAGTTTATCTCGGAGCAACCATCCGGAGCGACCTTAAGCTGAATGGCTACATGAAACAAATTGTAAGAGAAACGGGTGGAAGGCTAATTTTTATTCCGAGAATATTAAGGTAATTTAATACATCAACAAAGGTAATGGTGTACAAGATACTCGTTCTACCGATTCTTGAGCATTGTTCATCTGTCTAAGACCCTTACCAAGTTAGTTTAACAGAGGAGATAGGGAAGAACCAACGAAATGCGGCGAATTTTGTCACTGATCAGTTATTACACACGAGAAATTTACAGAGTGCTCAAAATTTTAGTGGCACATGCTACAAGACAAGCGCTATGAGTCAGGGAGTAGCTAATCGTTGAAATCTCAAGAGCGTATGTTTTAAGAAAAGTGGGGTAACATACACACATCAAAAAAAGTTTCACATCACCTCGGTTACGAGAGTTTCGGAACCTGTACAGAAAATTGGAACGGAGATCAACAAAAACATCTTTTCCGCCCTTTTTATTGCTCATGAAAACCTGAAATTGCATGTTGTACCATGATACAGCGAGACATTCAGAGGTGGTGGTCTAGATTGCTGTACACACAGATACCTCTAATACCCAGTAGCACGTCCTCTTGCATTGATGCATGCCTGTATTTGTCGTGGCATATTATCCACAAGTTCATCAAGGCACTGTTGGTCCAATTTGTCCGATTCCTCAACGGCGATTCAACGTAGATCCCTCCGAGAGGTTGGTGGGTCACGTCGTCAATAAACAGCCCTTTTCAACCTATTCCAGGCATGTTCGAGAGGGTCCATGTATGGAGAACATGCTGGCCACTCTAGTCGAGCGATTTTGTTATCCTGAAGGAAGTCATTCACAAGGTGTGCACGATGGGGTCGCGAATTGTTGTCCATGAAGAATGAGTCGCCAGTATGCTGCCGATATGGTTGCACTATCGGTCTGAGCATGGCATTCACGTATCGTACAGCCGTTACGGCGCCTTCGATGATCACCAGCGGCATACGTCGGCCCCACATGATGTGACACCAAAACAGCAGGGAACCTCCACCTTGCTGCACTTGCTATACAGTGTGTCTAAGGCGTTAAGCCTGACCGGGTTGCCTTCAAACAGGTCTCCGACGATTTTCTGGTTAAAGGCATGTGTGATACTCATAGGAAAAGAGAACGTGATGCCAAACCTGAGCGGTCCATTCGGCATGTTGTTGGCCCATCTATACCACGTTGCATGATGTCGTGGTTGCAAAGATAGACCTCCCCATGGACGTCGGGAGTGGAGTTGGGCATCATGCAGCCTACTGCGCACATTTTGAGTCATAACACGACGTCCTGTGGCTGCACGAAAAGCATTATAAAACATGGTGGCTTTGCTGTCAGGGTTTCTCCGAGCCATAATCCGTACGTAGCGGTCATCCACTGCAGTTGTAGCCCTTGGGCGACCTGAGCGACGCATGTCGTCGACCCTGTCTCTCCGTATCTCCTCCACGTCCGAACAACATCTCTTTGGTTCACTCCGAGACTCCTGGACACTTCCCTTGTTGAGAGCTCCTGGCACAGAGTAACAATGCGGACGCGATCGAACCGCGGTGTTGACCGTCTAGGCATGGTTGAACTACAGAGAACACGAGCCATGTACCTCCTTCCTGGTGGAATGACTGGAAGTGATCGGATGTCGGACCCCCTCCGTCTAATAGGCACTGATCATGCATGTTTGTTTACGTCTTTGGGCGGGTTTAGTGACATCTCTGAACAGTCAAAGGGACTGTGTCTGTGATACAATATCCACAGTAAACAGGAGTTCTGGAAACCGGGGTGATGCAGAACCCTTTTTGATGTGTGTATTACTTCTTCCTATATACGTCTCGCCGAGTGACTACGACCAGGTTCAAATGGTTCAAGTGGTTCAAATGGCTCTGAGCACTATGGGACTTAACACCTGAGGTCATTAGTCCCCCAGAACATAGAACTACTTTAACCGAACTAACCTAAGAACATCACACACATCCACGCCCGAGGCAGGATTCGAACCTGCTAACGTAGCTATCGCGCGGTTCCAAACTGAAGCGCCTAGAACCGCTCGGCCACAAAGGCCGGCGACTACGACCAGGAAATCACAGAAATTGGTGGTATGAAGCTTCAACAACAGTCGTTCTTCTCAAGCACCATTCTTAAAGAGGGATAAGGAGAGGGGGAGAAAAGTAAAAGTTGTATCAGAAGTCCCCCCCCCCCCCCCTCTACACAGTAATATGGATTGCGGACGATAGATGCAGTTGTAGATTAAACAAGCCACGCAAAAAGCAGAGCTCCGCATTCTGGCCCTAGTGGGACCGACCGCCGTGTCATCCATTCTCTGCCAATGGCGTCATTGGATCCAGCATGGAGGGGTGCAGGGTCAGCACACCACTCTTCCGGCTATTATCGGCCTCCTTGGCCTCGAAGCCGCTACTTCTCAGTCACGTACCTGCACAACTGGCCTTCTGAGGTTGAGTGCACCCTATTCCATACCTCGCAGAAAGGAAAATCGAACCCAGTTATTTGACATAGGAGTCAGCCTCGCTGACCACTGAACTATGGAGGCCGAGAGGGATGTCTCGCGGATACCAAAATATTGCAAAATTTCCTTACGAACATGAGTCCGAAAATCCTTCATCAACGATTTACAAGAGTTTATCGCTGAAGTTACATATTATTTTATTCTTACGTGACCTTACAAAAATTACCTGAAGTGGCTTCCACCTGCTTACATACACACCCTGAATCTACGTCCCATGCTTCGATTGTTGAAAATTCCTAGAGGACGTCGTATTTTGTCAAATACGTTCTGGATACGCTCGCTCAGAACATTGACGTTAAGTATAGGCAAAACGTGTTCGATTTTAATCTGATGATCGGGCAGGCCATGCAATGGATCCTCTCGACAGATCTGTCAGTTCCGGAATACGTTATCAAGATGCGACCTATCTTTAAAATGAGGTGGAGGCGGAGGGTACCTATACCATTACTAGTCATCTCTATTCCCGTTCCACTCACAAATACACCTTGAGTGAAACGACTGTCTCTGTGCCTTCGTATGAGCCCTAATTTCTCTTATTTCGTGGTCCTTAAGCGAAATGTACGTTTGCGGCAGTAGAATCGTTCTTCAATCAGCTTCTGGTGCCAGTTCTCGCCGGCCGCTGTGGTAGAGCGGTTCTAGGCGCTTCAGTCCACAACTGCGCGACTGCTACGGTCGCAGGTTCGAATCCTGCCTCGGGCATGGATGTGTGTGATGTCCTTAGGATAGTTATGTTTTAGTAGTTCTAAGTCTAGGGGACTGATGACCTCAGACGTTGAGCCCCATAGTGCTCAGAGCGATTTGAACCATTTAAGCCAGTTCTCTAAATCTTCTGAATAGTGTTCCCCGAAAAGAACACCGCCTTCCATCTAGGTATTCGCATTTCATTTCGATAAGCATCTTCGTAATACTTGCGTCTCGTTTGAAACTACCGGTAACAAATTTACGGCCTACCTAGAAGATGTCTCGATGTCTTCCTTTAACCTTGGCTGGTGCAGAGCCCAAAGTCTTGAGCAGTACTCAAGAATAAGTCGCACTAATGTCCAATATACGGTCTCCTTTACAGATGAACCACATTTTCCTAAAATTCTCCCAATATTATGAAGCCGAAGTCTTTCCTACAACGAGCCTGACATGCTCATTCCATTTCATATCGCTTTGCTACGTTACGTTTTAATATTTAAAGAACCTGAAGGTGTCAAGCAGCATACTAGTGCTGAACTTGAAATTTGTTTTTCCTACTCATCTGCATTACTTTCGCAACTCACTAACGAAAAACTGAAGAACCGACTTTCATGTGGATTTACGTTCCTTGGAATTACATTTTTTGCAGACATTTTGCTGAAAACGACTATTAAGTAGTAAATAAATTGCGATTGCAGCCTTCAGTGCCTCATATATCAGCTAATACCCATAACGTCTATAGATATGTCATGAGGTCTGCTCACTTGTCCACACGTGCTAAACTGAGATCGTTCTGTAGAGCTTTTACTGTCATATAATGGTTCCCACAAGGGCCAAATAGTTATTCAGCAAGATTTAATTGTCACTTTAACGCAGTTTCAAAGTTGGAAAGGTTGAATGGTAGATTTCTACGCTTGCCTTCAACGCTTCTCGTGTTTTATTGCCTTTTATGATCTGCATATATAATAACTTCACTTGCATTTATCACAATGATTAGTGCAGATAAACACTTTCTTTTTAATTTCTGTAATGCTAAAGTCGATGTACCATATTATAACAGGTTATATATTTATGTTGTTGTTCAGAGATAGGACCCCATTTTACTTCTGTATTTCGTTTGCTGTGATCTGTCGCTAGGCCAAAGAACATTTTTACCCTTTTAGGCATTCATGCTGTATATATATTTCAACTTGATCTTTTTGACGACCACATAGTATTTGTACCTTTGACCGTTACAAGATGTCAGTTATTAAGTGGGGGGTTATTACCAAATGTGGACTACGGTAATTGTGCAAGGCAAAGTTTTTTGATATGGACTGTGAAAAGACAGTCTGTTATGACAATTTTCTATGTTCTACATTTGTATGGGGGTCCCGGCGGAGGTTCGAGCCCTCCTTCGGGCATGGGTGTGTGTGTGTTTGTCCTTAGGAAAATTTAGGTTAAGTAGTGTGTAATCTTAGGGACTGATGACCTTAGCAGTTAAGTCCCATAAGATTTCACACACATTTGAAGATTTTTGACATTTGTACGAGTCATATATGACGGAAATGTACTGTTGATTCATTGATGTACGTTCTGTAAGTGCCATGGTTTAAAAATGGCCATTTTAATTCCTCCATTTATTGTGATGCTTGTGTACATTCTATTGTTGTTTTTTGTGTGTTACAGTTTTCTCTTTGGAAGTGACTGTAATAAATGCAGCCGGCAGGGAATGAACATAAAATTGGGCAGTTGATTGCACGAGTATGCTTTTACCAAATTTTTTCCGTCTATTAGCGTCAGTAACACATCCGTAACTGCGTGGATACCAAGTGATGAACTGTATAAGGTATCTGATGTATCAGTTACGTAGAGACGAAAAGGTCAGCATCAGACGGAAAAGATAGAGGACAACAGGAAACAAGTCGATAGAGTGAAAAATGACATGGACTGATTATTGAATAATTTAAGTACTATAGGTAGTCTAAAGTCCGCTTAAATTCAGCTGAATGCGGTGCAGCTCCCCTCACGCCATTGCACGCAACGTGATCTGCAGCTTGTGGGCCGAGTCGTGTGTGGGAGAGCGATGGTTTCCCGGCCGTTCGCCGCTCTTCTCGTTAGCCACCTTTCGTCGCTGCTCTCCGTCTCTCTGGCGCCAGAACGCCTCGAGGTTCGGCGCCAGCGGCTAGAAAATGCTCCGGCGCCCAATAACGAGTAACAAATATCGACGCGCCGCCGCCATGCATAGCAACTCGCCCGGAGGCGGGGGAGCTGCAGCCGACCCGCCCCAGACACAGATGTTTCAGCCACGCGGCCCGCTCTGTAATTTCCCGTCCATTTTTTCCCCTCTTCCGCAACAGGCGGCGAGCAGGCGATGGAGGCAGCGCATCAGCTGTTTATAATTCCGGAGCCCGTTCGGCGCAGTGAGAGACGGCATTACCGGGCATAATATATCACCGGAGACACACGGCCCCCGATTCTCCCACGGCGGCTCATAAAATGCATTACCGACCTGAACACGGACGTGGCCGGAATGGCGGACGCGCCCGCCGCCCGAGTACTAGTTCTACCGTAAGCCACCGGCGGCGCGACTGGAATATGAGATCCACCCCCCCCCCCTCACCCTACTTTCCCGCCCCCGACCACCCCATTCCACTCCACCCAAACAGGCCGCGCGGTGCTGTCGAGTTGCTGACGTGCTCGCCCGTTCTTATACGTACGTCTCAGGGGCGGCTGTTGTCAGACGTCGTGCACAGGCAGAGTCGGGGATACGAGTTTAGCCTGACGCGTTTATGCAGACACTCGACATAAATTCAGGAAGGTGAAAGAAGCTTTCAGGAGCTTCATGAAGTCTCCTTCCTTCGTTCGGATAGGCCTTAAAATACTCAGCTTACATACTGCTGTTTCTTAGTGCGACTGCTGTAGCAGTTCAACTCATCGTTGAGGGGGCATTGGTACACGACAGCCGAAATGTAACTCTCACTCATTAGAGTATTGCATGTTATAAGGCAATGTCTTAATGCATTCAAACTGTGTTCCTACCTTCCCACCACCAATGCTGGAAGGAGAGTAGGGGAAATAAAACGCTAAGGGTGTCACAGGGTTCGATTTTAGAGCCGATTCGTATGTGAATGACCCCCATTTCACATACGAAGTGCCTTCAGTAAGTAATGCAACATATAGTTTTCCTGAAACCAGGTTATTTTTATTCACGATTCCAATACACCATACTATTCCCCACTCTTTTAGCTCCAAAACCCTATTTTTCAACATAATCTCCGTTCAGTGCGACGGTCTGACGCACCTTGCTGGGAGGGCCTTTTGCCCGCGTGATACCACTTTACTGGTCGACGTCGGAGATAACATCTTGCTGGGTCGATAATAACCTCATCTACGAGCTGCTTCCCAGGGAATGCATCCTTCATTGAGCCAAACAGCTGGAAGTAGGAAGGTGCGAGATCCGGACTCTAGGGTGGATGAGGAAAAACAGGCCAATGAAGTTTTGTGATGTTGGTTGACAAAAAAAAACTGGTCACGATGAGCCTCGTAACGCGCAAGCAATTCCACGCAGGTGGTCTTCTGTTAGGCTGCGAGGGACCAAACGGACACACACCTTTGAGTACGCCAACTGGTGGACGAGTGTGTCAGCACTGCCAACAGAGACGTCCAGCAGTGAAACGAGGTGTATGACTGTGATCCGTCGATCACGTCGAATGAGTGTGTCCACACATTCCAACACAGTAGAAGCCACAGCTGTGTTTGGACGACCGGCAAGCAGGAGATCTGACAGGTTTGCGTGACCTTGTTGCGATGATGAACACACCTCGCCCAACGACTCACCGTACCTTTTTCACTGCCAGATCTTCTTAGACTTTCTGAAAATGCTTATGAATATCTCCTATGCTCTGATTCACCCCCAAAACCAACTCACTGAAAGCTCTCTGTTTGGAACTCACTTCCATCACAGAGGACACTTCCAAGGCTACATATAATGCAGCCATCTATCGAACATCATGAAACTGTGGAGGGGGGGGGGGGGGGGATGAAGTAAGAATGTTCCACAATGATCCACAAGTAGTTGCTGAGAGGGTTAGGTCCTCCCACCCCTCGCCTTCTCTCCGTTTGCAAGTACCAGTGGGAAGCCTTTCGCCTAGAGTGGTTTGAACCTCGACTCTAAGTTTACACTTGTGCGGGAACGGGCGAGTTGAGGCGCCCTGAAAAGAGTCTATGTTCAGAGTGCGGCTACACGGGCCGCTTGGCAAGCCGGGGCTCGTCAGCGACCGCTTGGTGCCGTACGTTCGCCGGAGCAAGAGTGGTAGCCCCAGCGCATGGTCCAGGCCGACCACGTGGCTGGGAATCCCATGTTAACACTGTGTCGCGGAATGGACTTTGTGTTGATGAAGGAGATTTGTATGCTGCAGAGTGCCAAAGATGGCAGACTTTCTGATACCATAATGGCAGACATTACACATCTAGAAATTAATAACAGCCAGAGGAATCATGATACCTTAAAAATAAACGTGTACAGCAACGAATTTCCAAAATCTAAACGGTTCATCCGATTGTGTCGATCGAGTGTAAACCTAAATTAGTATGAATTTGAGGCATGTAACTTGAATAGTACATGAGTTATTGGAGGTCAAAGTGGCCGATTATTATTAATCGCGTCAGACCATAAGTACTCTACAGTTACACGAAAAAACGGTAGCAGGATGCTTATAAATATATTTATTCACCTATGTCTTTGTTTATATCTGATATATACTATTCATGAAGAAATTGGTCAATTATTTACTGTCTTTTAGAAAGCACAGAGTCATTAGGCTACTGGCTTATTTCTGTTCTATTCCTTTGATATATGTTTCTTTAATTTGTTTATGTATTTAATAATGTGCGTTAGAGTGTGTTTATGGCCCAACCGTACGAATATTTATTTAATTTCATATTATTTAAATGTTAATCCAGTATTTTAAATGTTTCGTTATGTTTTTGAGTGTACGCTGGCTTGGAGACAGGGCGGGAGCACTCTAGCCAATCACAGCGATCGTTCCAAAAAGGACACATGGAGAGAATGTGTGGAAGTGGGGGAGGAGCAACGGCTTGAGAGAGGACAAGGCAGTTCTGAACAGTGTGGCGTGAGAAACAGTACGGGAGAGGACACAGGAGAGAGTCCTGGACAGTACGGCGCAACTGGCGCAAGATAGCAGGAAAGTGATGGACGGGAAGCAGCGACGTACGGTCGCGGGAAAGACTTGGTGAGTGGAGCAGCTTCCGCGTGGTGGTGGGAGATAGAAATATTTCGTAGTGCCGACTTGTTCAGTTGTGGGATTTCCGTGGCTTCTGCAGTGAAGTAGTAGTATGCGTTTAGGAGTGAATATCTCGCGAGCTATATTGTTGTTCATAACTAATTACGTGCAGTAGTAATCTATTGTTTCCCTGTTATTCAACTTATATTTTATTTAATTGCTGGACCATCGACACCAATAAGTGTTTTACAGTAGTAAAGGCCACTCTTAAAGGTACTTCTGCTATCGTACCCATCATTTGAAGTCGTTAAGTAGTACCTGCAGAATTAATTTAATTGCAATCTTACATTTATAAATTGCTATATAACATTCAAAATTCGTAATTGCCGATTGATAGGAACCTTCGACCATTCGATTCATGTGTGTATTCATATCGTATACTGTAGACTCAGCAGTATTTGGCTTGTAATGCAGCAGCTACGTATCCCAGCCCCTAGACAACGAAACCAGCCAAAACTTTTAATATTTCAACCCTGAGTCTAAGGGTACGTACTTGAGGGCCCACGCCATTTGTTTTTGAAAGCCTGCACACTGTTGCCACAGCGTCATTTCCGCCAAAAGACACGAAATCTTATCGGCATCGCAGACTGCAACAGCAAACACATGTGGAGTTTCGCAACTGACAGTATAGAGAATAATAGGAGAAGCACGGGCAGTGCAAGCCAGTTAAGAAATGAAGTTTCAACGTCCAATGAAAGATATTAGTCGAAGACGACCAGTGACTGATGAGTTCCAGAAAGACATTGTTCACCATACGATGTTAGAATTTTTTGACCGTGACGAGCATCCTACAAGGCAAAAGGTAACAGATGTTTTAAACGAAAATTCTTCACAGGGGACCGCCATTCGAGTTGGAAAAATATGAAATATTTGAGATTTAGGTGCAAAACGTGCAACGCTGAAAGACGCATCCTGATGGTAAAATGTGATATTGTAGCCGCTAGGGCTAGTTTCTGAGAAAAGTTCTCAACATCAAGACAGAAAATCATTGTCGCTCTGTTATTTATCTCGATGAGACCTGGCTCACTCAAAATAGCGCCAGAGAGCACATCCGGAAAGATTCGAAAGGATATGGCGAACTGAAAGTACCGACTGTAGTCAGACGTGTAGTCTGTCATGCAGGATCATTTGAATATGGCTTTATCAAAAGCGCAAAACCAATATTTATATCTTGTAACTGCATTACTTATCATGAAGAAATCAATAACGATGTCTTTAAACACTGGTTTTTAGATTTATTATTTATTTATGAAGAGAATTGTGTGATCATCATGCATAACGTGAGTTATTTTTTAAGATAGAAGGATAAAATTCCTAATTCAAGAACAAAACAGGAAGAAATTGTACAGTGGATAAAAGAGAAAAGTAAATCAATCTCAGGCCACAATGCAAGTAATTCAGGAGCCACAAGCATCTTTACAATCAACCTAAACGTGACAGCTTAGCAGCAGAAGTGGGCCACGAGGCTGTCAGTTTGCCTCCTTATTATTGCCAATACAACCACATAGAAAATGTGTGACCTTAGTGAAAGGAAATGTCGCATCCATAAAACGTACAATCAGAACGATAAGTGGGTAGAATTTACTATAGGAAGCAATTAATGATGACTGCGGACTAAGTGCGTACGTCACGCTGAAAATCGGCAAGAAAAAGACTTTCTGAAGTGAGGCATCCAAAAACTTCATTGAAAGCTTTTTCGTTGCTTCAAATGACTTCTCGAATAGCGAACCTTCAGAACGGGACAGTTAAAGAGCAAACATTACCTTAAATTTTATGTTTGTTGTTCCTTCCCCTGCCCAAATTTGTGAAAGCTATTCCCTCTCTCCGCTCGCTGTTGCTGTCGTCTTCCCTTTCCTACAACCCCATAAAAAAAGTCAATATGAGGCAGAACAGCCGTCAGGCGTATACCACTTGTGCGGAATGTTTGTCGATATTACTTTGTGGGGGAGCAGAAGCCCCATGTCATCTGCTTTGTACAAAGGTTAAAACTAACATGCAAAACTTAGAAAAGCTTAATTGTCTACATAATCGAAAGCTAAATAGCTTTATAATTTAATAAATGAGCAGTGGTAACGTATTTGGCTGTAATAAAACTTCTAAACACACTAGAATACATTACTATGAATTGTCATTTTACTGTCGTATGGTTTCGCAGCCGTAATAAACTGTTTAAACTAAGTTATTGTCCACTTCTGATTCTAAAATCATTATCGCAGTGTGCTATATGCCGTTTTACGGTGTCACATAATTTACAAGTGAGTACCACGTGATGCATTGAGCACACACACTGCATTGTTTGATGGCATAGTTTCCTAGGATCGACTTGGCACGCACGGGTCGAAGGCTTCCAATTTGTGGTGACGGGTGTATGTCAAGAATACGAGTGGGGGAAGCATGCAGAAAAGCTGGAGACGGTGCCTTCTGCACTTACGCTTCCAGCCACCACCTTTGCGCTGCCTGCTGTAGTATTTTCGAATCTGTTCGAAGTTGTACCATCCTCCGGGGAAAAAATGTCACGCACCTGTGTTGAGATCTAAGAGTGAGGCCGAGAACTTTCCAGTTTACCCTTGTACTGTCTAATGAGAGCAGCCTAATGAAATAGTTGACACTGTGAGAACAGATACGTCATCAGACGAACGACTAATGGATTATAAGTGCGTTAGAAGACGTACTGCTGGAACTGATGTTAGCGACCTGGTGCTCTGCGCACAGAAGGCTTTACCGGAAGCACTCTCGTGGCAGCCATGTTGGATTTGCGTCAAATTCGCGAATTTCCCTCGGAGCTCGACGCTTTTCATTAGAGCCTCCCAAGTTCAGATTCCTCTGCATCCGCATCTGCTGCGCTTCGCTCAGACATGGAGGGCGCCCGCCCCGCTCCACGCCTTGTTGAGATAGCGAGAGCCCTCCTACCATCGTGAATGGACACCGAGCCCTTCGGATGGAAAAAAATGAAGAACTGCGTTTCTGGAGCGGAGAACGCACTGCAGATGTCTGAGAGGCATTCTCCATTTAATGATACCCTGCCAGCGCGTTCCCGGATTCTATAGACGTCAAAAAGAATATGCTTCAGCGGAGCATGTGTACTGATATATTGCACAGGAGACTTCTGATGGCTAAGGAAGTTTTCTAAAAAACACAACAAGTTGTTAAATGTATCTACTTCTACTGCCAGATTTGAAGAGAGATAAGTTATTATTAAATTATATGTAATGGTACGTTCATTTCCTACGTAGCAGTTTCTCAAATAAAACAATCACTAAAACATAGCTTCACATGCGACATGGTAGCGAATTGTATAGTAACCCGAATACAGAATAAATTTCCTTTACTTCGCGTCTATGGTCACAAATTTTTTTGTCATCAGACAACCGGTTTCGAATTATAATGACCATTTTCAGTTGTGTTTCACGACATGTCCTATTATTGCCACTATGGCTCCAGTATATTAGGACATGTTTTTTATAAAATAGATCTGAAGATGGTCATTGTAGACCGAAACTGGTAGTCGGTGTCAACAAAATATTTTCGCATTCGGAGGAGACAGTTGGTGATTGGAATTTCGTGAGAAGATTCCGTCGCAATCCTGTATCATTTCAGTGCCAAGAATCGAATTGCTATGTAATTTACGCTCCTTGAGTTGCGGCACCTCAAGATATGTACATTTCGGTCATATAAACCCAATTAGTGTGATGGGCATGCTTGGCTATGAATGTGACGTAGAAGAATGTAAGTGCCATCCCAGGCGATAATAGAGGACCGAGAAAAGATAAATCACCATGACCAAAAATTATAACCCAGTCTTTTTAACCCAAGTTAAGAAATACGGAAGACATATTACGCCTCCTCACCCTAAATTCTGTGGATATGGTCTTTAACCAAACTCAAGAAAATGGTGAGTCACACCGTATTCAAAACACAAACTTCTTCCTCTCGGAAGTCAACGGAGCGATAGACAATGGCAAAAATGTGGAGCCCGATTCGAACAAAAATCCAATACGCAATGTTAGATCTGCTGCAGAAGGAGAAATTCTAAATAATGTGTAGTTTAACCAAACTCACGCCACGCGATGAAGAATAACTCGTATTGTTTCAAAACGAAAACCTAGGAAGCTGCTACGTCGCGCCTCTTCATACAGCTCTTTTGCATTTTTATGATGTGTGTGAGCGAAATCTGAATGTATAATGAAATATAAATTAGAGTAATCGGGTGGGAAACATAACATCATTCCAACTGGGCAAATTAGTTTCAGAAATGGAAAAGGGGAATATGTTTCTTTGTTAACCTACTCACAGTTCTTTCCGTAAACAAATATTTATTAACAATATTCGGGCACATTGCAAAAGCTTATGACGGTGTTTCTCTAGCCCTGCTGGACAACAAACTCAAAATGTACTGAGTACCAAGTACGGCTACAGGCAAGTTCTGCTTTCTGTTGAGTGGCGGTAGTCTGGTGACGACGAAGAACAGCGGTATTGTAGGTCTAAGGAGGACCAGGCAAGAGATTCCGCAAGACTTACTTTTTCACAGCAATGGTTTTGTTTGCTACTAGCGAACCCGGCACTGCTTCACAAATCGCTAAACATGTATGGGGACTGAATACACATCCTAAACTCCTTTCCTCTTCTCTCTGTCCATTTCTCTTCCCCCTTTCTTTGTCCATCTTCTCCTCCCACCTCCCTCCCCTCCCCACTTCTGTGTGTACCACCACCCGACCCCTACCTCTGTCCAATTCACAGCTTGCCCCTTTCTGTTTCTGTTTTCTCTCTCCCTTTATGTTCTCTAGCCTCTCTGACCTTCGGCATTTTTTATTGTTATAGGAAACGAAATTTTCATTAGGAACTGGATCCCTTAGAATTAATTGGTAAATCGGTTGTGATCATTGGTAGATGCGGTATTGGGGTATCAGAGAGACTGCTCCAGCTGATAGATCTGTGAGTATAGTGGCCTCAGTGACAGTATTTCACGTAGTTTAGTTCTCCGTATGGGCAAGAAAGCATCACATTATTGTGTGTGTGTGTGTGTGTGTGTGTGTGTGTGTGTGTGTGTGTGTGTGTCTGATACCCCATATAACAATGATCACAACCGATTTACCAATTAATTCTAAGTGATTCAGTTCCCAATGAAAATGAAACCGGTCATTTTCATAGCATAGTCCAGCATTTCTTTCACCGCCGTCGCTTTCAACAGCAAAATTGTACATTGCCGCTAAAACAAAACATACAGTCTAAAAGTTATGTGGCTTATGTCTATCGGAATGTTTATTAGAGTAATGTGTAAAAATATTAAGTAAATTAATTTATATTTTTTTGAGACAATTGGAAAGAAGGTTTTCCTGTACATATTATATATTAAAAATATGTAGCCTATATCCGTCCGAAAGTATATTAGAGCATTATGTGAAAATATGAAGCAAATCGGTCTAGTACTTTTCAACATATTTGGTAACAATGTTTACGGTGATGCGTCTTTATGTAGTAGTAAAGATAAAACAACATTTGCTGCTGCCAGTCACGATTTTTCTCTGTCTTTTGCAAGACGCGTTTCGGGAAATAATTTACATTATCAATAGCCTTTTTCATGTGTTATGACATCTCTTTGGCGTGATATTTGAGATGTGCGAGCGACTTTATTATTTTTCTTTCCATTACGATTTATCGTTGTCTCTTTACACATAAATTCACACATATTACCTATCACTTACACAAATTACAGTCAACAGTGCAGGTGGCAGCAGTAAATGTTATTTCATAACAATCAAAACCATTGTTTTTATAGGCACATGTTTTCACCAACCATTAATTCAAATGGTTCAAATGGCTCTGAGCACTATGGGACTTAACATCTATGGTCATCAGTCCCCTAGAGCTTAGAACTACTTAAACCTAACTAACCTAAGGACATCACACAACACCCAGTCATCACGAGGCAGAGAAAATCCCTGACTCTGCCGGGAATCGAACCCGGGAACCCGGGCGCGGGACCATCCATTTCTAACGGATAAAATAAAATTATTGACAGGAGATTATTGTAGAACAGAGCGCAGCTTCAGGATAGTGTCTCTAGGAACACATTATAGTTTTTGGTAGATACTTCAGCCTAGTGACTGATTTTAGAATCACAAGGATGAACGCACACTAGAGACCGCTTTAAACAGGCTCCGCAGTTGTCTGTAGTTTTGTTGTTGCTAGGCATGACATTGTGTTTTGTGCAGGATTTGTAAATATTTCGTATTCTAAATATGTTTTCAGTTTTGGAAATACCTCAATTTCGCTGAGTATTTCTTGTAATTTCAGAAAAATACTGCATCAAGTAGAAAGTGAATTCCATCGTTTAAAAATGGAATAAGAAAAAATATTAAACTTCTATTACAGGGATCGATAGAGGCGAAAATCTGAAAATGTTTACATTGTGCAACGCTCTCCCCTACTATCACTCACCAAGGTAACGAACACTACGATTTGTTGATGATTCACTTTTCTATAACATCTGTGATAATCTCACAGTGGGTCAACAATGTATGAACACAGGCATTACACTGTTCAACGTATGGTTACAACAAAACTGTCTTGAAATTTCGCTGCAGTACACCAGTATACCAATCATATGAGTGCGTATTTTCAAGACGTGAAGCAAACGAACAAAGAAATATAGCGTCAGGATAACAGACGTACTCAGGTCTCCTTCTTGTCACCGCGCTTTAAATATGTAACCAAAAAGTGTGAAGGACCCGCAAGTATCATTAGGACAGTGACAAGGGGTTTGTGCGGTGCTGTCCCGAGAGCTGCCATCAGTTTATATTGCGCCATAGTCAGGATACACAAGGATTATAGGTGCCTTTTTCTGGCCCAGCTGCAAACACCGCCATAGAGGGAGTAAATGTCGACATGAAACTATTATCCGTTTCGTGCCGTTTTACTCAACCAAGCGAATGGCCCTGTGGTGAGGCAAATGAAAGGCAACATCCTGCCGCTAGAGAAAAGCTCTGCCGATGCATTTTAAGTGTCCGTAACTAAATACAGCAGTTGAACTAAATATTCATGCAGGTATGTCTTATGCCTATAGCCAAATCAGTGAAATATTCCTGGCCGAAAACTTCCGGAACGTTGTCCCGCTTCACAGATAAACAATGATGGTTCAAATGGCTCTGAGCACTATGGGACTTCTGAGGTCCATCAGTCCCCTAGAACACAGTCTAATCTGTTCACTGCCACAAATGATAATGATGATGGTGATGACGATGAAATGATGACAACACAAGCACCTAATCCCCGGGCACAGAAAATCCCCAACCCGTCCAGGAATCGAACCCAGGACCCTGTGATCCAGAGGCAGCAACGCTAGCCACTAAACCACTAGGTGCGGACATAAGTTAACAGTGTTCTCCGTATCATTCAAGTACAACTTACATTAACTTCATTATTTCCTACGTACCCTCAGGACCCTAAGGACATCATACACATCTATGCCCGTGGCAGGATTCGAACCTGCGACCGTAGCGGTCGCGCGGTTCCAGACTGTAGCGCCCAGAACCGCTCGGCCACTTCGGCCGGCAATGATAGTTGGAAGAACCTGGATGTAGTAGGTAATGCATACTTCAACAGTGCGACACGACATGCAGTCAAAATTTAAACATCCAGCAGGTGCGTCCATATTTACAGTAAATTTATAGCTGAACTAATAGGAATCCTGTAGATGCAAATATACCCAAACAATAGGGCGACGTAATTACAGTATTAACAGATTCACGGTCGGTGCTAATGTTTTTGTGGAATAGTAATAACAAAAAAAGCAATTATCATGTGTATCGCATCATAGAAGAAGTGCAAGAGATCTCAAGCCAGAATAAAACCATTATAACGTTCCATGTGAATTGTCACAGCGTAATTAAAGGCAATGAGAAAGTCGATGTCTGGAATAAGGAAACAGTGTGATGAGAATGATGGTTGGTTCGTGGGGCGCTCAACTGCGCGGTCATCAGCGCTCGTACAAAGTCCCAATTTTTACACAGTCCAATTTTGTACACAGTCTAATCTGTTCACTGTCACGAATGATGATGATGATGGTGATGACGATGAAATGATGACAACACAAGCACCAAATCCCCGGGCACAGAAAATACCCAACCCGTCCAGGAATCGAACCCGGGACCCTGTGATCCAGAGGCAGCAACGCTAGCCACTAAACCACGAGGTGCGGACATAAGGAAACAGTGTTCTCCGTATCATTCAAGTACAACTTACATTAACTTCATTATTTCTTACGTACCCTCAGGACCCAATAGGAGCAAAATTTAAGTCTCAGTGGAATGACGAGCTACACTTGTCATGCCAAAGCAAGGGAAGTAATTATGCTGCACTGGTCTCTAATCTGCCAGAAAATCCTTGGTATGATAAGAGTAATTGCAACACAAACTTCCAAGTCAAATTTAATACCTCATGCGTAATTGTGGGAGGTTCTACCAAAGCCTATATCGTCTCAGTTTGGTCCCAGTCCCACATTCCTACTGTTGTAAGTAGGCTGTATAGGTTTTTTTATTGGTAACGCCACGTAGCGCTCTGTGTGAAAATCATTGGCTGTGCTGTGTGCAGTCTGTGGCTGGTTTGCATTGTTGTTGGCTATTGTAGTGTTGGGCAGTTGGCTGTTAACACCGCGTAGCGTTGCGCAGTTGGAGGTGAAAAGCCCGTATTACTACAAATGTTATCTGTATTGTTATGTTCTTTAATGATGTATTTTTTACCTTTGTAATTGTACTTATGTTGTAAATATATAGACACCAGTTCTTCAAATTAAGTATCATTTCACTGCACACGTTTCTGTTGGTCATAATATATTCACAGTATGTGAGAAGTTGGGACTGTTAGTGCTTGCACGTGTGTTAATAATTCAGCAAGAGACTGGTTAACAGCATTGCTGGTTCTAAGGACGTTTCAAAAAAAATTTTTGTGAGTGCACAAGTGGTGGTTCATAGACTTGCTATATTGTCCGCAAGACTCTTCAATGGTCATTGTGCACCTGCACAGTCGCAACAGATGGCTGCTGGCCGTCTCTACAAGGACTGCAGTGGGTCTGCACCTCTGGTGGCCCACCACTACCGTAATCTCTACCACGACTACAGTGGGTCTGCTCTGTGACGACCTACCTACCCATATTCTTCAAAACTTCGACTGACTCTGCGGTGGGTTTGCTGTGTTGTGGCCCATTACCTGTCTGCATGTCAAGAGTCAGCACTGTCTTTCCGTTGGAAGGACAACAATACTTCTTCAAGACTGCATGGAAATCCACTATTTCCGTGTGCATTTTCTTTTACTGCTCAGACTTTGAGGGAAAAAAAACTGCAATTTTACTGTGATGAACGATCAGGACTGTGAGAAAATTTTAGCTTTTGACCAAAGTTGTATCAATAAGTGTGTGCATTTGATATCTTTGTAATTGTAATATGAAAAAATTATTCCAATTTGTATTGGCCATGGCTCAAAACTATTTGTAAAATTTTTTGTGGGGAGCATGGGGGCTATGTAAGTAGGCTGTATAGGTTTTTTTATTGGTAACGCCACGTAGCGCTCCGTATGAGAATCACTGACTGTCCTGTGTGCAGTCTGTGGCTGGTTTGCATTGTTGTTGGCTATTGTAGTGTTGGGCAGTTGGCTGTTAACAGCGCGTAGCGTTGCGCAGTTGGAGGTGAGCCGCCAGCAGTGGTGGATGTGGGGAGAGAAATGGCGGATTTTTGAGAGCGGATGATCTGGACGTGTGTCCATCTAGAGACAGTAAATTTGTAAGACTGGATGTCATGAACTGCTATATATATTATGACTTTTGAACACTATTAAGGTAAATACATTGTTTGTTCTCTATCAAAATCTTTCATTTGCTAACTATGCCTATGAGTAGTTAGTGCCTTCAGTAGTTTGAATCTTTTATTTAGCTGGCAGTAGTGGCGCTCGCTGCATTGCAGTAATTCGAGTAACGAAGATTTTTCTGAGGTAAGTGATTTGTGAAAGGTATAGTTTAATGTTAGTCAGGGCCATTCTTTTGTAGGGATTATTGAAAGTCATATTGCGTTGCGCTAAAAATATTGTGTCTCAGTTTAGTGTTGATCAGAATAGGTAAAGAGCGAAATCTCTGAGCACGTTCAGTTCTGCTCAGCTGTTTGAAAATCAAATAATGTAAGAGGTTTATCAGCACAGTCATTCATTAATTTTTCTAAGGGGACGTTTCACTGTGAATGCGGCTCCGAAGAAGAACTGAAGCATTATTTTCTTCGATTGCTCCCAAAGACAGCATAAGACCCAAAACTACTGCAACATGCGGTGTCTTTGAGCAACGAACACCTAAAGAACGTGAGAACCTTACGACCGACAACCGACGTAAACCTGTAGAGAATCGTATACAACTTCTTGACAGCGAGACAGAGATTTAAGTTTTAGCTACCGGTAGAAAAATACTCATTATAAACACTGGTCAGTTTATACAAGAGTTGCTTTTTGTGCAAATGTGCAGTGTTAACTTATTCTGTATATGCGTCCAGAGGCACACTATATCTACACTTGGATAAAACAAGAGGTCACTGTCTATATGAGTTTTGTCTGGACGCCTGTAATTTAAATAAAGTAGGCTGTTATACAATCGTGAACATTACTTTCTAACAGCTTGCACAGTATATGACTGCTGAAGCACTGTAGTTCAAGTTGTTTATTAATCAGTATCTCGAGTGCATGACAGAAAAGAGTTGATAACTATATTGGCCAAACTTTGGCTTGGTTCATAAAAGAATATTGAAATCAAAAATTTCTAAAGAAGTCACTACTGTCAATTTTCTTACCGTACAACGTACAAGAAACAATCAAAGAATTCTTTAACGTACGACAAATAGAAACACATTGTTATTGTTGTTGTAATCTTCAGTCTGAAGACTTGTTTGACGAAGCTTTCCACATTACCCTATCTGTCCAAGCAGAAACTGCTTACTGTAGTAGAACATTGGTCTGTCTCTATAATTTTTACCTTTCCTCTGCATAATTGTTTCCAGTACCAAAGTGATGACCCCTTGATGTCTCAATTACATGTCCTATTGACTGATTTCTTCTTTTAGTCAAATTGCGCAATAATTACATTTTATCCTCAATCCGATTTAGCACCTCCTCATTGGTTATTCGATCTACCCTTCTCATCTTCAGCTTTATCTCGCAGTACCACGTTCCAAAAGCTTCTATTCTCTTCTTGTGCGAACTGTTTATCTTCCACGTCTCACTTCCTGCCGCACTGTAATGGGAGCCTGTACGGTGGGATATTCGTTTCTGGAGTAGGGACAAGGTGACAGTCGGTACAGGCACATTACCTGCTCATAGTCTACTCCTCTCGAATCACACCAAGAGGCTGCCGGGATTAACATCTCCATCCAACGGACGAATCACCATCAACAAACAATGTCCTGACTGTGCGAGACAATGCGGAGAGTTTGAGTATTTACTGCAAGATGTGGTTTGCTGATCAGGAATTTTACGCCACCTGTCCTCCTCATGCCGTCGAAATACTGGTGGTGAAAATTTCTTCCGCCGCTGGACTTCGAACCGGTTACCTCCAAGACGAAGGCCATACCATAGGCGTGTGTTAACGAATTCGTGCTATCCTCACAGTACACCTTACACTCGCAATTTTTGCCTCCGTCGGCACAAGCTCTTTCATTTACAAAGAGTCCACTTTGGAGATTTGCACTACGTGGATGCGACTCCTGAAATCGGAAGTAGTTCCTCGAACCAAAAAAAAAAAAAAACCTAGTTTTGACGGAAAACTAGGATACACGATTCCTTCTTCAAGAAAATAAAATACTCTTCCTTTCCTAAAGCTATATCTCACTTCGCCTGATACCACAAAGCCTTTTAGCATTTTTTATCACTAGTACACGTGAGAGCAAAATTAAAGGCTCCTCTACTGAGACTAGAAGCTAAACATAACGAAAATAAAAATTGGAGATAAAAATCTAACACAAAGAATCAAGAAAAACAAGTTGCAAATACAGATTTGCCAACAAATCTGTAGCCTACATTAAATTTGCGAGAAATAAGATAATTTTGCAAATGTAAGAACCTGTCCATTAAAAAAAACTGCAGAAAATCTTCAAGACTTTTATGTAGAAATTAAAATCAAGTAAAAATCACCACTTTTAAGCTTATTCCTTAGTTACAAAAAATTAGTTCGACTTTCACACATTAACATTGGTATCTAATTACAGCATTACCTTTCTTCCTTCTTCTTTTGCATTTCTATCTGTTTTAGGATGATAAGCAGGTATCCCTGGAATTTTTGAATGTAGATGGGATTTTTTCCTGTATTCCGCTATAGTCCAAAAAGGCTTGTAGATCGGTCTTGGGATGAGCTGCGCCAAACGTCCTAGCAATATTTTCACTTCTATGCCTCTCCAGGGGAAAAGTGTTCTATTCTGAGTAGTTCTTCGTAAAAGACCTAGGATTATTTTTCTTGCACACTTTCAAATTTTTTTATTCTATAGAAAAGAGAGTGTAGAATTTTGTGACCAGGTGGCAGCAAGTAGGGTTTCGATCTGGTGCCAAGTGCAATTCGTAAAGACGTGTCATCGTGTGCACTGAAAACGTCACCATTTGGTATAAACTGGCTCCTACACTAGAATCGGAAATTCATACTGTTCCGGATATTACCTTTATGTTTGTTTGGAAATTTTTCTCTATCGGGTGCATTGACTCCAGTTGAGAACGTTTGCGGTGTGAATGAGTCGTACTGAGTGTACAGATCATCTTACTACTGTTTATCTTACACCATTTAACTGGGGGTTAATTAATTATGCTTCTAACATCCAAAGTTGGGTTGCTATATGGTTTATATATTGTGAGAGGAGAGTCAAATCCGGTGTCTCAAAAGTCTTAATAAGTATCTTCGTTATTGTTCCTGATGCTGATTCCAACAGATTGTAGCTGCTTTTAAGGAAAATCATGTTAAAAACGTGCTCTGGGTACCCTTGGAAGAGGGGTGACTAATAAATCGGATGAAATAAGTTTTTTCTTTCACGAAATACTTAAGTCATAGTTTACATGACGATTATTCTGTGCAGACTGTGAAACTGTTTAACTGCGTACCACCTGTATCGTGGGTAACAAGCAAAAACAAGCTTACAGATCGTAAAGGCAGTTGTTTTCCCGGCGCTCCATTGTCAAGTGGAAAAGGAAAGGAAGGGGTAAACAGTAGCAAAGACTTTCTCCTTTGTACTCTGACAATCGCAGAATTTGTGTAAATGTAGCAGTAGGTGAACGGAGTGTCAAATCGCAGGATGACATGTTCTCCACTGCGAATTATACCACAGCTCGTGTACCTTGTATAAATGTAGCCAGATTCAGACGAAGAGAATGACAACTATACAATTTACTCAATGTCATGTCGTAATTTTTCGTTACTGAGTATTTATGTAGATGTAATTGTAAAGCAGCATGCATCCTCGTAGCATTTACGCTCATCAGCTAGAACGATATGAAGTGCGAAAGTGAAGTGAGTTGTACTAAAGTAAGGACACTTTAATCACAAAGCCACGGGTGAAAATTTGCGGCAGTAGCTGAGCTTTAAATAATGTTCGGCGCGTTTCACGTCTCATCGCGACTGGCGTTGTCGTTGTTGTTGTTTTTGCTGGTGACAAAACGGAGGCGGTGTAAGCCGGAGTAATTTTCGGATGTATTCATGAAGTTTAGCCAAATACGCGAAGATGAATGCAGCTTTTCCGGGCGGCTAACGCGCGACTAAGCGTGATTTGTTGGCATCATACGTCTTGCACAGCTGCCCCTGGAGATTAGGCCGGCGCACTTACTCTGTAGCTCCGCGGGCAGGCGGCGCGCAGGCTATGTCACGCGCGTCGCTTATTCAAGGGCGATATTCGGGAGCAAAACTGCGAGACTCCGTGATAAAGCAGGCCGGAGGGGAAGGGGACAGAGTAGTTGTTGCAGGTACTGCGACCGCCTGTGTAGCACCGACCATTAATCTGGTGCCGAGGCTAGGTATAGGAGACGCGCGGTGCATGCATATCTCGTTCTACACAGCGCTCCATGTTTGAAAGCACACTTCCGTGGTACAGTGAATTTCAGCAAGCCTTATTTCCTTTGATCGTAGCTAATTTAGGTGTTGCGATTGACAAACCTGTTAGTTAACGTTGTGGGTGGTTAAAGTAAGATGACTTGCTTCGGTTGTTTCCTGTAACCATCTTCAGATCGTTCAAATCGTAAAAAAGCGGTAAATATTCTTTGCAAAACACCATTAGCTGTAGTTATCCAATGACATGCTTTCGTATTACAACAAAACTTTGACAGTATGAGTTAACGACGTCATCGTGAGCGGCCCAGGCTATGAACCATAATCTGGCAACATGATGGTAATAAACAAGAAAAATAGCCAGCTGCGTTAGTAAATTACTACTGCAATTTTTATTACTGTCTTCTTGCGAGATTAAGGATTTCAACTTTCATCGTACATGTTAAAATTTTTAACTGCGTACTGTCATACTCTTTTTGGCCCATAATACGAATGCATGTGTGACTACAGCTAATAATGGTGTTTCTCAGTTCATGTTCAACCGGTGGTTTTTTACGATTTCAACATTCTGAAGATGGCTGCAGAAAACCGTCGAAACTAGTCACTGTGCTTTAATTGTGTGCTAAAAATTGCGGTCAAGGAAGTAAAATATATTTACATTAAAAAACTTTTATTTAATAATAAACTACAGAAACTACAGAACAGCTTAAGGAGGCTGTTAATCATTTTGATACTCTCAGCTTAATATTTCGTAAGCAGTTTCACTACGAACAACTTGAAAAGGTTCCATGTTCGATTCCGGACCGTCGCACAGTGTTAATCTGCCAGGAGGGAAACTTAATCCCGAAAACAATTCATAAGCAGTGGCTAAGTCATTTTCCTGCAGTACTGTCTTCTACGAGTTCTAGTCAAATGAGATATGCAGGAAAACGAAAGTAAAGCTGTGGGACTGACTAGCCAACGGTGCATGAATAGCACAGACAATAAAAAATGTTGCTGCACAAGACAAAGTTTACAGGGTTCGATTCGAAGTCTTGTAGGCAATTTTAATCTGACATGAAGTTTCAGAACAGCGCACACTCAGCAGAGAATTCATTCTGGAAACAATCAAGGCAAGAGTTATCCCATTGGAAGTTGTGCCATACATGACGGTGATAATATGCAACTAGATGCTACGTATCGTGTGAGTGTAGGCACGACATATGAACAATCTGTTACAGGAAGATGAAAAGCGAATATGCAGCACTTCGTGAGTTAACCGGCTTTGGACGCGAGATAAGAGTCAGTACAAGACGCATGGGGTATTTGATAGAGGAAGTTTCTGAGGTCCAGGATTACAGAGGCAGTATTTAGACGATGGTATACGACTTCAGCGAACGGTAACAAGTATTCGAAAATCATACGTGACCTCCACAGGCCGATCGATGCTCCACTGTGTGTCTGATGGGCTCCGATCGGAATTAGGTGTGTCAGGAAACCATTTCCAGTAGGACTGTATTGAGACAAATGACTCTCATATGTTTCAGCTCTCACACTGGTTCGTGTAACAGTGTCTACCCATGATGTTCGCCCCCTGAGTGTTATTTAGATAAGCAATATACTGTTTTTCTCCTGTTGGTCGGTCGACAATACATGGGCACACCGGAAAATTCGAACATACGTCCCTTGACTTGCATATGATTTATGCATGAGATTCAAGAGGAAAGGCAATATATGTGTCTCGGTGGATATGCAGGTAGTCAATAACAGAATCCATACCGTGCTATCGTAAAATGAATCACAGCTTCAAATGTGTGTAGCTTAAATCTGATTATATGACAAAAGTAATTTTAAAATATTAAAACAATATATAACGTTATTCTATGATGCATGTTGTTGAACTCACTGGTTGTTTCTCAGTTTAATATTGTTGAGAGAGACTGCAACAAGGCGCAAACGTCCATCTTGTGACAGCTGCAATTCTTTTGTTGTATCATCAGTGCTCTCAGCAACATTTCATTTAATCCGTCACCCCATGAGAGTACTTATGTAGCTAGCCCCACTTTTTAAGATATATATTGATCACTTACATATACTAAAAAATACTGATGTGTCTGTCGCATAAAGATAAAGAAGGTGAGCGAGAGCCTCGCTGCAAATGAGCCAGTGGTCGATGTTTTATTCGTTCTTTGATGACACAATTTTTTTTAAAAAAAAGCAAGAGGTTTTTCATATTTGCTTGCAATGAGTGTTCGTGCGCGTTCGTGTGTGTGCGTATGTGTGTGTGTGTGGGGGGGGGGGGGGACGCTTGTGTGCACGTATTAGTAACTGTGATTATTGTCTATAACAATTTGGTGACGGACGTGTTTCGAAATTCTCCAGTCCACGTATAAAACCAACACCTAATGTATGCATACTTTTAAGTTGTTCGTAAATTATGCTTTTTCTATGTTTTGGGCTATTATATTTATCTTTATTTATGATTTTATACCTGATATGAACAATTTCAATAAATTTAACGTAATCTGTTACAGGATCGATAGAACTTCAACGATAGGAAACATGTGTGGATATAAATCTTACGTCAAGATCACAGATTTTCTTTATTGATCATCGGTTTCGGTTCATTTACGATCCATCCTCAGGTCAATCTAAAATGTTGCTCAGTGTGTGACAATCATTACACATCATTGTTTCTTAGAGCTAAGTCGCCCTAAAATGAGGAGTCGTGGTTGACTGTGTAAACTGAAAACATAAATTATTAATCAGATATTGTTACAGTGCCCATACTGCCACACATTTGTACAAAAGATCGACAGCAATTATAGTTGCGTCACCCATGAGTAGATGTAAACAACACATCACTTCTAATATTCATAACAGGACAAGGAAGTGTCTGTGTCAGTAGGCGACCTCATAGAAAGCACATCCCAGATCGAATCCGAGGCAAAAATCTGTACGTCTACATGGAAATATTGCCTTGCATGGTTGTTGGCTCCGACAGTAATGATGTGGAATGCTTAAACATTTCTCCATGGCAAGTGTTAATCATAACAAGAGCCATAAATGAGGCTGAAACTACACAGAATTCCATGTGGCCGACGTAGTTCTCCGTATCGTTGCCTCCAGGCATTGTAAATCGTTTGTAGTATTTGTAACGGCCACTGATGCAGCACAGTTGCTAGCGTCAGGAGCCCGTAGTTCACAACCCAGGGCGGAGTAGCTCTGGGGTGGCGAGTGGTTGTCTGGTTGCAGGCTGACGTGTTGTCACGCAAACCTCATCTGAATGTCTGTCCTCTCCAGCCCAACTCGTGTGGGACCATTGAATTCTTGCATAGCTTTGACTGCTGCCAACATAAACCCACTGATTCCACATTCGCACGATGATCGTGGGATCACGATCAACACGAGCAGCAAAACAGCGGAAGGATAAACGACAATCTGAATAGGTGACGATCCTGCCTGCCCATGTCACCGCGTGTTGGTAGAAGTTTCTCTTTCTTATATGAGGCATTACACGATCGTCTAAAAAATAACTACCATTAAAATTTGAATTCTAGAAACCTGCTACGTAATCTTTCTTTTAACGAAAGTGTAGGTGGTGTTACGGCTACTTATCGCACTCTGTGCGGTTGGCTGAAATGCTTGTTATTTGTGTATCGGAAAGTACTGCATTTCAGGACAATTTGCTATTTGTTGAATAACGCCTTCATGCTGTTGTAGTTTTAATGGTCACCAATATATTCATTTTGCAAAGATTTAAATTAATTTACATGCTAATAAATGTATGTAATTAAAAGTAAATAGAAAAAAACAGAGAGAAAAGAGGTGCTGGGTGAAAATAAGTTCAGTATTCTAATCGGAAACAGTGCCTGAAACTTTTCATCTTTGTGATTTGCATTTTTCAAATCTTGATAGTCAATGCTAATCGGTTGAACAATATATGAATGTCACATAAGTAACACAATGACTTACTAACCTTTTCTTCTCTAAGAATAAAAAGGTGTTGTGTCTAGTTGAAGTTTTTAATACATGTTCACGCAATTTTTCAGAATAATACTCTTCTATCTTAGATATTTTAATCAAATCATTAACGTTACCTGTCGGTCAGCTCGAAACATGTTTCCATTACAGTAGTTGTCTACATAAAAGGTCGGTTTACTTGGACCCAGGTATGGTGAAATATCAGAAAACTACCTGTTCTGCCAGACAATTTGACATTACCACACTCTGAGTCAATTACATGTACACTTCACGGAGGTGCTTTACATCGAAATTTGGAATATTTAATTCCCCTCTAATCAAAGTTATTTCCAGAGGACGTAGTTAGATATGCCAGATTGTTACGTGTAGAAATCTCGAGGGGAACCCGGCCTTCGAGTGAATTCAGCTTGGAGCATCGGAATGAATCAGTAGCTAATGGTAGGAAAATGTTAATAAATATTCAATAATTGTAACATTTATGATATGCCCTCTTATCTTAGCGCGCAGCGCAGCGGCGTACAACACAAGCAGTCCTCGTACCCCGTTAACGGCCATTGCTTTGGTACTCCGGCCACAGCTGTGTGTGGATTGTCGGCGGTCTCTCACAGGCAAACACTGGGCTGGGTCCGAGTCTCCACCTCAAGAAACTCTGTGCACTAACAGCTAAAATACGACGCCACACAAGACAAAGTCAACACGTTTACAAGGTCCACAGACAGTTGGAAGCCATGACCTTCCGCCCATGGGTCAAGTAACAATTATAGCGATAGGAAAGGCACCTTACCACCAAGCTTAAGAAAAAAAATTGACAGACCATGAAAATGATTAAAAGCGTGTCCTACTGATCACAGAACAACACTAGAAAGAAAGTCTCAGTAAATATAACGGTATGTCTTATTTGGAAGCATAAAGCGTCGTAATCGGAGTCAGTTACGTCGTGTGTGACATGAAATAACAGATAACGCAAATTCAAGATGGCTAAGGCGCACTCAAATAAAAACGAGGCAGATGGAAAAATATAAGTAAACTGTTTATTATTGTAAAAGTAATCGCCATTACTGTTATTCATTTATCCCACCGTGAGACTAGGGGAATAAGGCTTTCGTGGAAAAAAATAAAAGCGTGTCCTTCGGAACCGTGAATGTTCCAAAGCGTGGGCCTCTTCGTCAAAAAAAAAAATCGACGACTACGAATGTCTCTCTTCAGGACATGGAAATCGCATGCGGAGAACGCCTACCTGTACTTCGTTTACTTGCCAAAAGCATTTGATAGGACTATAAAAAAGGATATAATTCAAACTTTAATCGAATATAGAGTTCCAAAGGGTTTTGTGAAAATCATGCAAGATATAAATATAGAAGAATAAAACGAGAATTGAAACACATGAAGGATTCACAGATGAAATTATCCTAGAAAAATATTATATGTCATTCTAACGATGCTGTTGAGGGTTGGGTTGGGTTGTTTGGGGAAGGAGACCAGACAGCGAGGTCATCGGTCTCATGGGATTAGGGAAGGAAGTCGGCCGTGCCCTTCCAAAGGAACCATCCCGGCATTTGCCTGGAGCGATTTAGGCAAATCACGCAAAACCTATATCAGGATGGCCGGACGCGGGATTGAACCGTCATCCTCCCGAATGCGAGTCCAGTGTCTAACCACTGCGCCACCTCGCTCGGTAAAACGATGTACTGACAGCAAATAATGAGGATAATTTACACACGTTACTTAACCAATTTTATTAAACAGCTAATCAATACAAAATGGAAATCACACCTGAAAAAGTCTTCGAGTATAGTAATATCAAAAGCACCTGCACGATGTTAATTACAAGTTGATGATGTGCCAAACAAGGGATAAGCTTTAATTATTTAGGAAATCTTATGACCAGCTATAAAGACTTATCCATCGAAATGAGAAATCAAGTTCCAAAGGCAGTAAGGGTAGCCGGATGCAAGCAATGTATTGAGTTGGGAAACAAATCTATGACAACTGCGTGGAAAATAAAAATACATAAAGCAATGGTGCATCCTTTTTCGACATATTCAGTTGAAACAAAAAAGATAAAAAAGAAAGTTAACGGCAGGGAAATTAAGGTACTAAGAAATTCCAAGGACTAACCAGGTAAGACAAACGAACAAATGTGTCGACAACGGAGCATTGTAGGAAACAAGATATAAATAAATGGGTGAAGAAATTGTAAGGATAATGTAGTGAGGACGGGCCCCACAAGACTAGCTAACATTTGCAAATATAGGGCCGGCCGGAGTGGCCATGCGGTTCTAGTCACTGCAGTCTGGAACCGAGCGACCACTACGGTCGCAGGTTCGAATCCTACCTCGGGCATGGATGTGTATGATGTCCTTAGGTTAGTTAGGTTTAATTAGTTCTAAGTTCTAGGCGACTGATGACCTCAGAAGTTAAGTCGCATAGTGCTCAGAGCCATTTGAACCATTTCCTTTGCAAATATACCCGACTACAAGGGAAACGACTACCCGGACGGCTACCCGAGAGACAGGACAGCAACTGGCCAGGCGCACTCACGGAACGAGGCAGACAAACAAGGACAACAGTAGTCAACAGAAGAAGAAGAAGTGTGGGCAGAGATCGGGACTGTGTGCAGGATGTGTAAGGACGTCCCAGAGAAACTTCTGCAGCGTACTCGCGAGAACCTTGGCAACATGTGGATGAGCTTGAAACATGATACATGAATAGCAATCAGTGAGTAGGATAGATAAATCCAAACTTCGTACGTGCTTATTGATGAAGAAAATTTGACTAGAAACTAACTTGTTATTGAGATTCTCAAACACCTAAGTTCAGTAACTTGAGTAATTATTTTTTGTATAATTGTATATTGGTCAAATACGGTTCAAAATGGCTCTGAGCACTATGGGACTTAACATCTATGGTCATCAGTCCCCTAGAACTTGGAACTACTTAAACCTAACTAACATAAGGACATCACACAACACCCAGTCATCACGAGGCAGAGAAAATCCCTGACCCCGCCGGGAATCGAACCCGGGAACCCGGGCGCGTTCAAATACGGGTAAAGTAGTTTACGACACGTTTCGTTTTGGTACCTACACCCCAGTTTGTTGTCAACTCGTACGCCGTTGGCTCTACCAGCACTGTGGTCTAGTTCTCGGCAAATTTTGTTATGTTTAACGGTAGCCATTTCATTTTGTATCTCGTGACGATACCTTTCCTGTACCATTATATCGGTCTTTAAAATACATTACACACAGCTGTGTATTGTGTCTTGTTATGTGTTCTTGTTATAATAAAGACATTTACATAGCTGCTTGTCATGCGTTTTAAGAAACACGTAATAAGCTTGACAATCGCCTCTAAAAATGATCACTGTATTTTATCAGGTTACGTTTTCAACAGGTATCGTTCGTCACAGTTTAAGCTGATGTAGTTTACAGTACATGTATCGAATTAATACTTTTCTTTACGTCATATTTTGTGGTTTACGAGACGTCCATTACTTTTATTTTGTTTTCTCTTTTACTCCAGATGTAAAGATAACCATCACAGACTGAAACCGATAGTGCGTGAAAACATTTTTGTGATCGTTGACACGAATAAATAAAAAACAAATACCAAATATAGTACACGGAAACTGAAGATTACGTGCCGTTCTCTGCCGCGCACATCTACGTAATTTACGGAGCGCTTATGGGAATATAAACGTGTATGTAGACACTCAGCCGGTTGCTCGATAGCCTAGTCGCGGTGTGTCATCTGGGATGAAATTTATAGTCGTTATAATTTTCCAGGTGCGAGGCACGCGAACAGTAGTGGTAAGCGTTCCACAGAATCGCTGCGATAAAAATCGGCGGAATTATTTCACGTTAGGGAAGTTGGTACGTGTCGTATGAAAAGGGGGGGGGGGGGGGGTTACTGTAAGGACTGGTAGTAAATTCTACCTGACGCCTGCTTGAGCCATAAAAATGGTATCGCTGACGCTACAGTCTTTCACCCATAAAAAAGTATCGCACTATGCATCACGCTCATAAAAGTTTCTCTGCCGGACAGCTCAGCAATTAATTATTAAAGTCCTGTATCCGTGATAAGAACGCAGCATGTGCGTAGAGCCTCCGATGTAACAGAAATTACTCGGGTAGTAGGGCCGTTTCTACACAAGAGTAACGTGTCTGATGCACCAAACAAATGGTGGGAGGGAGGGGGGGGGTGGAGAGAGAGTTTTTATGTTTAACGATATTCATACTATCTTCCCTTGTGCCTGAAATCTCAGATTTAATATGTATGCTAGTAGAGTGAAATTCTGTGTCTCATGGCTTGGTGCAAGCCATTTGCAATTGACAAAACTTGGATGGCTTGCATGTCAAGTATATTCTGCCTGTCCCGTGTAAGTGACCGTAATGAATACGTGTAGAGTGTATTATCGTGTTTGTGTTGTTGATGTTCAGAGGGAGAAATAGAGTGTCAGCACACAGACTTCAGTGCAGTTGAACACGCATTGAATAGCAGCGATGGGGCTGCCTGGTATAACGTCCCCATCCGAAGAACCACACATGCTCTCGGCTACAAGAGACCCTTCAGAGAGGTTTGGAATTTAACCGTGCACTCTGTCGTTTTCTTGTGATCAGACGTTGTGTTCCGCCATGTCTACACTCCCTACAGGCCACATACTAGCGGTTAAGATTTTCGTTATACAGGAATGGTGTCTTTTCTTTCGGACAGGCATATAATATGTGCGCCTGATGGCATATTGGTGCGGGAATACAGTAGGGTCGCAAGCGAAGACGAATAATGGACAGGGGCCACTACTCTGTAGTGTGCAGCATATGGAGATTCGGGTCGGACCGGAGACGTGCTCGGGTAACTGAAGCAGTGCCGGCACAGCAGGTCAGCGTGTCGAGGAACTTGAAAGGTGTGCTGTGACGTCCGCCCAGACCAAATGAGGAGAACAATGACGTAAAAAATGAAAAACAAAAAAATAAAAAAGCACATAAGGCGACTGCTCGCATAAAACAGGAAATCCGGTTCGAATCCTGGCCCGGCACAAATTTTCATCTGTCGCCACTGAGTTATTTCAGTGCCCCAGCCCAGCAAAAGTTTGAAATTTCTTTCGTCAAGTAACATTTGTTTACCACCAGTACCGCAACATTACTCTGCATCTGCATCTATACTCCGAAAGTCACCTTAGATTTGTGGCCGAGGGAACTACTGATACCACTAACTTTTGCCCCTATCGTGTTCCATACACGAACGCCGAGTGCGAAGAATGACAGCCGATACTCCCATATTTCTCGGATTTACTAGTCGTAATAACTTCACAGAATGTGTGAGGGAGGAAGGGATGTGTTACACGAATGTTATTGGAAGGTACGTTCTCTAAATTTCAACACTAGACCTCTACGTGACGCACAGCGCTCTTCCTCCGTCTGTCACTAGATTTTGTTATGGGCCTCTGTACCTGTTGAGGACCACTCTCATTCCTAACGTTAAGACCAGCATTATTAAGCCACGATTGGTTTCATTCTATAGGAACTTCCTCAGGTAATCTGCTATTCAGCTGGACGCTGTCACGTTGAAACTATTAAAACACGCACATAATACATAATGGGTGTTCAAAAAGGAAACGATCCGGAGGGATAATTACAGAAACAAGTACGTGTATGTTAGAAGTATTGACCCTGGCTGTTGAGACACTTTCCCTCTGTGACACAAGGCGGTGAAAGGCGGTCTCATAAAATTCCCGGGGCGGCGATGTTAGCAAGTTCCAGACGTACAGCTGGACGTCGTCGTCCGAGGTGAATCGTTTGCCCCTCAGAGCCTTCTTCACGGGACCAAAATGGCGTAATCACAGGGGGAGAGGTCGGGACTGTATGTAGGGTGGCCGAGAATCTCCCATTTGAATTCCTGCAAGAGTGTTGACCGTATGAGGCTTTGCATTGTCGTTTGCATTGTCGTTTCAAAAGTAATAACGTTAAGTAAATACATAGCCCAGTTTTAATGTCAAATGTAAAATTACTTAATACAGTAATTAAGTTATGATGGTGTGAAAGAAACTTTTAGATATACGAATTACAGGGTTCACAGACCAGTAAAAAGTCACCATAGTGCTATTCCGACATTTTATAAACACTGCTTAGAAACGAAAGTCAGTCAGAAAATTATGTGCATCACAAACAGGCAATTTGATTACACAGACCGTGACAGGCAGATAATAAAATAAATTGTGTTTTGAAACATTCATACCGTCATTGTACAGTGACACACTGTTTTACGTGTGTAATGACGGCACGGGCTATTGTAAGCACTGTTATACAGACAGACACACACACACACAAATGAGATGTCACAAAACGATAGCGACAAATTTCAAGGGTTTGTAGAGGGTGTCTTATACTTTGATTGTTACTGACTGCTAAGTAGGTATGGTAAATAAACCATCATCGTTGTGACACCAGCGAATTCAGAAACTTCTTCGAGATATTAACCGCGTACATTAACTGTGTGCATGCCAATGGAAATAGGAAATACTGAACAGTAGTTGTAATTAAACCTGCCAACCCACATCAACATAAGAATGGAACCAACTCTTACCGAATAACTTGTTTTTTGTTTCACTACACTTACAGCATGAAAAATTTACTGTGTTTTTTAAGATATCCTGTGCTTTAGATGTCCATGTTTTCGCTCTATGCTCTAGTAGAATTGAGAGACGGTGTGCAGTAAACTGCGTGGAAAGTCATATTTCAGAAACTTTCTTTCTTCTCGAGAGAACTTTCAGGAATCACACGTCGGAAGACATGGCGACTATATAAAACCTCCGGAGGTCCTGGGCTTGTTTTCTCCTTCGCTAGCTCACGAAAAACATGTTACTGTGTACCTGTATTGAGAGTAATTGCATTTTCCTGAGACGTCCTAAAGTTTGTGGAATTATCTTTTAATGTAGCGTAGCATATGACCTTTATTAACATAAGATGAAAAGACAGTTTTAGAAATAAAGACTATTTACTTGCGCCCACTTTCAAACGTGTGATCTGAATCTTCCTTAAGTCAGTAATTATAACGTGAGCTTTCCTCATTAATGACGTTTTCCGTCATTTCGTCACAGTATTCTAAAATAGCCTTCAAATATTCCCTCTTAATTGGCGCATTTTGTCCTGGGTAACTTCAGCAGTCCTTCTAATAGACCCTTTCACAAACATTAAAAAGTGCTTTAAAACAGATTCTTCGTTCATGGAGGTATGTTCCGTCAACTAAATGAAAGGCTGTTTGTTATTTTGTCATACGCGATTCGATTTTTTTAAATTTATGAAACATCTTCAGTGGCGATTTTCTGTATTGTTAATTCATGTGTGTCATCCTGAAAATGCGTCTACTCGATCTCCATACTCCAGATGACCAGTTTTCAGTGTTTCCTCGCCCAAATTTATTACGAGACTTCACTTGCAGTTTCCACTGTGCGTTTAACATACAGTGAAAAGTGCAGGTCAATTGCTGTAATAGATGTGAGCGAGGAAACGACCAAAACCGCTCGTCTGGAGTATGGAGACCGAGAAGACACATTGTCAGAATGACACGCATGAACTAGCGACACGGGAAATTGCCACTGAAAATGCTTCACCAATAAAATAAGCAAATTGCTTTCATGTAGTTCCAAAGACGGAAAAAATCTCCGTGAATTTAGAATCAACTAAGGAAGGGCGGAGAAAAAGGAGATAATTCGTTGTGTGTCATTTGTCATACATTCACATTTTGAACATGAACTCCTGTCTTGTATACCTAGAAGCAATTGCAATTTAATATACAGGGTGATTATAATTAAAGTTAAACTTCCAAAACGCCGTAGAAATAACACCACTGGTCAGAATGACGTCAAAATGCAACGGAATATTATCGAAGAAGGGGTTTGAAAAAAAGACGTGGTCCGATGACTGCCGCGGGTCTGGAGAAAATGATTCGGAAATTCGAAAAGATGGGTTCTTTTGGTGAGGACCCAGGTAGAGGGAGGAAACGAATTGATTCGACGTCAGTGGAAGCAGTGGCCACAGCAATGCAGGAGGAGACGAGTGGTGTTGTGCAAACGTGTAGTACACGGAGAACTGCTCGAACATTGGACATACCCGTGAGCACTGTACGTAAAATCCTACGAAACATCCTTCTTTGCTATCCATTCAAAATTACCCATGTGCATGAGTTGCTTCCTATTGACCTGCCAGCAAGAGAGACCGTTGCTTTAGAATTTCTTGCTCGCATGGAAGTGGACATTGATTGGACGTGGAAGGTTTTGTAGAGAGCCGAAGCCAACTTCCATCTGACACGATATGTCAATACACAGGATTCTCAAATACGGACAACGGAAAATCCACACACAAATCAAACAGTACCACTCCATCCTGAAAAGGTCACTGTGTGGTGCGCCTTTACGGCATCATTTATCATAGGACCATATTCTTTCGAAGAGACAGGTGCTTCCGGTCCTGTTACCTGTACCGTCACTGGTAAGCGCTATGAGTGACTTTTGGGCAACCATGTCATTCCAGCTCTCCAACAGCTTGGATGTGTGGGATCATTTTTATACAAGATGGCGCGCCTCCGCACATTGCAAATCCAGTTAAGTAGGTGCGGAAGCGCCATTTCGTAAATGCTAGAATTATCAGGCGCCATTTCCCCACAGCCTGGCCGTCCGAATCACCTGATCTTAATCCCTGTGACTTCCGGCTGACGGGCTATCTGAAAGATGTGTTCAGTGTACCGATTGCAAACTTAGCTGCATTGGAGGCACGCACTGCGCAACACATTCTGAACGTGACCCCGGGAACACTCCGATCAGTTGTGGAACATGCTATTTCTCGATTTCAAATTGTTGCAGAAAACGGTGGACAGCATATTGAACATGTTTTGCGCCAGTCAGACGGAAATTAGCAATCCGATTTGATTTTGAATGATGCTTTTTATGCGGTTTTTGTCCTCAGGACAATTGAAAACCGATTTTCCCCATCCGATGTGATATGACCTTGCCGTGGTGGATGGGCTTACGTAGCTAACAGTATCACACCTGTACACCCATGCACACTGAGTAGTACAGTTTGTTTAATGTCAAACGTACACCTTAGGCATTGTTGTATGATTCAATTGTCATTTGTAGTCGACCAATATTAAATTATGATGCTTACAGCGCCATCTGTTGTTACATTTTGTAACTATTTTTCTTCTGCCATACATTTTCCCCCTTCTCCGAAAACATTCCGTTGGAATTTGACTTCATTCTGACCACTGGTGTTATTTCTACAGTGGTTTGAAAGTTTAATTTTAATTATAATCACCCTGTATATCGGTATTAAGCTGTCTATTGTCTCAACATTGTTCCTTATGAAAATACACACATCAAAAAAAGTTTTGCGTCCCCCAGTTCCTAGAACTCCTGAAGACAGACGTTGATTGTGGATGTCGTACCATAGACACAGTTCCCTTTACTGTTCAGAGATGTCACAAACCCCTATTAGGTGCAGGAGGTTCGACAACCGATCAGTTCCAGTCATCCCACTAGGAAGGAGGTACATGGCTAGTGTTGTCTGTAGTTCAGTCATGCCTAGACGGTCAATACTGCGGTTCGATTGCGTCCGCATTCTTACTTCGTGCCAGGAAGGGCTCTCAACAAGGGACGTGTTCAGGCGTCTCGGAGTGAACCAAAGCGATGTTGTTCGGACATGGAGGAGACGTTGATGACATGCCTCGCTCAGTGCGAAATAGGCTGCATTATGCGCCACTTCACTCCCTACGTCCATTGCGAGGTCCATCTTTGCAACCACGTCATCACACAGCGCAGTACAGATGGGCCAACAACATGCCGAATGGACCGCTTAGGATTGGCATCATGTTCACTTCACCAATGAGTTTCGCATAAGCCATCAGCCAGACAATCGTCGGAGACGTGTTTGGAGGCAACCCGATCAGGCTGAACCCCTTACACACACTGTTCAGCGAGTGCAGTGAGGTGGAGGTTCCCTGATGTTTTGAGGTGGCATTATGTGGGACCGACGTACGCCACTGCTGGTCATGCAAGGCGGCGTAACGGCTGTACGATACGTGGACACCATCCTCCGACCGGTAGGGTAGCCACATCGGTAGCATGTTGGCAAGACATTCGTCTTCACGGACGACAATTCGCGCCGCCATAGTGCACATCTTGTGAAGGACTCCCTTCAGGATAACGACATCGCTCGACTAGAGTGGCCAGCATGTTCTCCAGACATGAACCCTATCGAACATGCCTGGGATAGATTGAAAAGGGCTGTTTATGGACGAAGTGACCCATCAACCATTCTGAGGGATCTATGCTAAATCGCCGTTGAGGAGTGGGATAATCTGGACCAACAGTGCCTTGATGAACTTGTGGATAGTATACCACGACGAATAGAGGCATGCATCAACGCAAGAGGACGTGGTATTGGGTATTCGAGGTACCGGTGTGTACAGCAATCTGGACCACCACCTGTGAAGGTCTTGCTGTGTGGTGGTACAATATGCAATGTGTGGTTTTCATGAGCAATAAAAAGAGCGGAAATGATGTTTATGTTGATCTACATTACAATTTTCTGTACAGGTTCCGGAACTCTCGGAAACTGGGTGATGCAAGTTCTGTTTTCTGCACGGAAATTAGTAAAGCGTTTCTGTGCATGAGAAGTAGACGACATTTTCTAATATGCGCATATTCTCATTTCGGCAACTGATCACAAAATTATATTGAAGATTGACCTTGTCCACATTGAAGCTCTCTTCGACGTACTAGTTAAATGTTATATTCATTACTTCGCATAGGTCTGTAACTGTTCACGCCTTCGCACGTACTCCTTCATTGCATTGTCCACATAGGCGTATGATCCACTCAAGTGCTCTCTCCAGATTCCTTTTCCTATACTCACAAATTATTTCCCAATGCACTTAATTTCCTGTTTTATATTCTTGAACCTCTGCCCTTACCTATAACATGCACCAACAGTAACGTCGATCTCTTCAGGGCTACTTCAGCGACTAGTGCAGCAAGGGGCAAGGCAAATTTCCATATTGACGTTGGTAGTAATGTTTTCAGATACGTGATTTGATAGTGGCACATATGCACAA
The DNA here is from genome assembly GCF_023864345.2 of Schistocerca serialis cubense. Taxonomy (NCBI): domain Eukaryota; kingdom Metazoa; phylum Arthropoda; class Insecta; order Orthoptera; family Acrididae; genus Schistocerca; species Schistocerca serialis. The sequence goes on from NC_064638.1 coordinate 538,276,969, forward strand.
CAAGTGTGTCGCTGCTCAGCGGGCAGTGGGGGTGGGCATACCCAGCCGTGACGTCATCAGATAGCGGCCACAACAGCGTCAAGTTCACACACCGCTGGCGTAGGGTCAGCGTACACTGGCTTGCATAACTAGGCCTCCGACGCAATGTGGCACTGTGTCAGCAATGTGGAAGGTGTGGGCAGCCGGCCCGGCAGAATTCAGCGGCCAGCTGGCCACTGCTCCAGCGTGTCAAGCAGCGCAGATGCATCAGTATAAGAACGTGATAAATTTGCAGCCGCCTTTCTCTGGAGCCGTCTGGGCTCTCGTTTCGCCTCCACCACTCCCTCGCATCATCCTGGCTCATATTCGTCCCGCTATGCAACAGGGGACGCCATAAAGGAGACAAAAACACGTTACGGAGCCCTACAGGCGAAAATGGATAGGTGAACTAATGCTTGTAGACGAGGTGTGACTATAGAATAACGGGACTATTGCTGTGAAACATTTTATTTCAAAAACATTAATACAGGGTGTACATGGTGTAAATAAAGTCCGGGAACACTTTCAATTATTTATTGCACAAGAACTAAACATTGCACAGATGTCATGAATGTTTTATTTTCAAACATTCAATATGTGAACCATGAGCGACCAGGCAGACGTCAATACGGTAATCGAATTCTTGCCATACCCGAAGCTCTGATACATCACGTGGTAGAGGCGATACATACAACAGATCATTAAAGTGTCCCCACAGAAAAAAGTCACAGAGTGAGATCTGGCGATCGGGGAGGCCGATACATCGATGAGGCAACTCTGTGTTCAGGTACCCTCGAACTTCACAATGAAAATGGGGTGGAGCCTCATCTGCTGAAAGATGAACGGAGAGTCCAATTGCATTTGAGGCATCAGCCATTGTTGCAACACGTCCAGGTATGAATACTCAGTGACAGTGCTCTCGCCGAAGAAGAATGTCCCGTACAGTTTTCGACGTGACAAGGCACAAAAAACATTTACTTTTGGGGAATCACCCTCAAATTCAGTGCGTTCGTGTGGAAGCTTTGTACCCAAGATTCGACATTAGTGTGCAAAAGTGGTTTCGTCGCTAAAAATTGAGCGATTAACAATGCCATCCCCAACCTCATTAAATTGTGGCAACTGAAAACAAAACTCAAAATGTTTGTCTTTATCATCGTCATTTAGCTTCTGCTCTATCTCCAGCTTGAATGTTTCATAGACAGCTTCTGTCGCAGGACTTTCGACACTGTTATTTGAGCCATTTCGAGTTCACCGGATGCACAGCGCTCCGATTTCTTTGGACTCCTTATGGCTGCCTCTCGTACGCGCTCCACATTCACTTCACTCACACTGGGACGTCCGCTTCTCTTTGCCTGGCACAAGCAACCTGTTGTAACGAATTTGTTGTGCCAGTGGTAAATGACCTTCCTTGTTGGTGGCTTCTTATCATACTTGTTTCTAAACATCCCTTAAACAACTTTAGCACACTTGTTTCTGTCAAACCCAAGATAAAGAAAGCTCCCTCCGCAGCTAACCTCGCCATGTTTGTGACTAGCGCTGACTATCAGCTAATTACCAAACTACGCTGTGGCGGTATACATGAAAAAAAAAACTTTCAGGATTTCTCTTCAAAATGACATATGTATGATACCTGTACAATGATTGGTTCTTGTGCAACAAATAATTGAAAGTGTTACCGGACTTCATGTACACCCTCTAATAACTTATTGTCAAGCTCAATATAAGCCTCTATCCCTACAATGGTCCGTACGAATTTTCCTTTGATCGGAACAGTGCTGGAAGTCTTCCTCTGTGAGCTCGCTGATGATGTGTGCCACTTTTTGCTTTACTGCTTCAACGGAAACCATTTTTCTTCCTTTTAATGCAGATTTGGCCTTGAGGAATAAGTAAGACACGTGGTGTCAGGTCAGGCGAATAAGGAGGGCGGCCTAACAGAGGGGCGCTGTACTTCGCTGGAAACCTCTTAACACACGATGCGGCAGAGAAGGTCCGTTGTCTTGATGCTGAACCCACGACTTGTTTTCCCCTTCCGTAATTCGTGTCTTTTTTTTCTTATTTTCTCATAGAGTTGAGTAAGCACCTCAAGGTAGTAATGTTGACTAATAGTCTGACATTCAAAAACGTAGTCAAGATACACAATTCCATTAATATCAAAAAAAAATCATATCTTTGAATCTTGATTTGTTCATTCGAGAGTTTTTCGTTTTCGGGGAAGTTGGATCTTTCTAATGAAAAATCAAGATTTGTCACATTTTACCATTCTTTCCAAGAAATTAGGATATTTTTCAATTGAATGCAAAGTACCAGCAGAAACATTTCATTATCAACATTCCATCTAGCTTCTTTTTGTTTCATCGTCTCGCACAAACTTTTCTCATGTTTGGTTATGTAAAATTTGCCTTACGCGTTCTTTGTAAATTTCTACAGTTTCAGCATTCTATCGAAAACTCAACCGAATATCAGATCGAATCAGATTACATACTTTTTTGTATTTTCATCCGTTTTTTTATGTTGAAGGGCATCCTTGGCGTGTGTCTCGATCCTCTTGCAAACGTCTGAACCATTCAAAAACTCACGTGCGTGACAGATAGTCTTCGTCACACACTTCTTTTAGTAAAAGGTAGTTTTCAATAGCAATTTTTCCCGGTTTTATGTGGAACTTCATGACGATTCTTCGCTCTAACATTACGAATACCACTTTTCCGTCAAAACAAAGTAACAGCTCTTACATAAACGAAGGCTATGGCCACACTGATTTGTCTCAGACAGCAGAGATGCTTCATTCGATTGAGAAGGGTTCACGCTTCACACTTCGCAGCGGTTGGTCGTTGATCTTTGGCGCTTGTTTACTTACTCTGAGACGACATCAGTTCTGTTATTTTATAGCCACACCTCGTACATATTCATTGAAGTTTACTAACTTGCATCAGTAAACTGCTAAAGGTTCACTGTGTGATAGAAGTTCCTTACCACGATGTATATAACCTGTGACAGTGGACTATGCCTTTTCCAACAATCTTCTGTCACACTGAAATCAGTTAAACTGCTAAAATATAACAGATATAATCATGAACTAATAATTTTTTGTAAATACAGTATACACGGAATAACATGACCATACACTCATAAGTAGGTGTAACAAGACGTACAGTGCCTTTCAAAAATACACGAATCTCAAAACGTTGCCTTTTGGTTTATACCTTACGTGTACGTATTTATAATGTAACTTGAACCTGTGTCCTCCTGTCCAGAGTTGATGGAAAATGGTTTCTGACGTATTTTGTTTTATTTTTAGCGCAGCATTGTAGAACTGAAACGTTACTGGGTCACGTTCATGCAAAAGCGTGCTAAATTGTAGGTAATTAAGTATAATACGTTAAAACACGTTCTAAGTTACTGTAGACAAGATTTCGATTATTCTCTCCATACAGAGGCATTAACATCATGTTTTTATCAGAGTGGTAATACATTTCAGTTCCTTTGCAGCAGACTGTAGTAGTAGTATGTATACGAGAAATTACTTGATTTGCAGATCACAGACTTGATCGTAATCCTTATACACTGATGAGCCAAAACATGACCGCCTGCCTAATAGTTTTTCCGTGTTAGGAACGGCAGTGTCAGGCAACCGACAGTTCGTTGGTAGGTTTGTGGAGGAATGTGGCATTATACGTCTACGCATAGGTCATGTCGCGTAAATAAAGGGCAGCTGATTTGCGCACACGGTGATGGCGCCCTGTAGTGACCAAGATGGGTTCCATAGCATTTATGTCAGGCGAATTTGGTCGCCGAGACATCAACGTGAGTTCACTATAGTGCTCCTCAAACCATTGCAGCAGCGTTCTGGCTCCGAGACACGGACAGTGATACTGCTGAGAGATGACACAGCCGTCGGGGAAGACATCAAGCATGAAGGGATGCAGGTGGTTCACAGCTGTGAACGTGTCTTCGATTACTAGCAAACGTCCAGTGCAAGCGCGGAGAATGTCTCCCTTAACATAATACTGCTCCCACCAGCCTGCGTCCGCGGCGCGCTGTTCGCTTCACCTCGATGACAGTGTTTGTGCAGACGACCGTTGACCCAGTGTAGAGACCCGACGCGTTTCCATTGAGCGACGGTCGAATCGCGATCATCCCGTGCCCACTACAATCGTGGCTGACGATGAGATGGGTCAACATGTGAACACGTAGCGGTGGTCTGCTGCGGAGCTCCATGTTCAACCATGTACGATGAACGGTGTGCCCCGAAACTTTTGTGCCCGCACCAGCATTGTGCTCTTCCGGGAAAGATACTTTACAGACCAGACAGGCTTCCGAACACCACGTTCTGTGAAGAGTCGTGAACGTCTAACCATTTAGCGCCTGGTGGCAGTTTCACTGTCCTTCTGTCTCTTTCCATAGATGCTTGCAACAGTAGCACGTGAACATTCGACTAGCTTCGCCGTTTTCGAGATACTCGTTCACAGGCTCTACGTAATAGTAATCTGCCCTTTGTCAACGTCGCCTAGTGGATTTCCCCATTTGCAGTTCAGGCGGCATCCGACGTCGCGAAGGACAGCGGTCATAATGTTTTGGCTTATAAGTGTATAAGTGACGAGTAGTTTATACGTCGATAATCAAGTGGTTTTACCAGCGCGTATTCTCGTCGGAAGGTGACAATAAGTTTTTCGATTTAACTGTGTTCATATGATCAAACAGCATTACAAATATTTTGTTTAGATATGCTTCTCATGATCCTTGTAATCTGTGACAGAACTAAACAGCATCATCAAATGTATGTGGCAACACAGATATATTTTTTTATTGAGTCCAAGAGTTTTACTAGCGAAATATCTGAGAGCAATAGCGTCAAGGAGAAATTTGGGACAGCCTCGAAGTAGACACATTATTGAACGTAGAAAGAAGTTGTTCTTCTTTGCTTTTGTCAGTTAGCATCCAAGACTGAACTGTGAAACAGCTTCTGTCATGGCTAGTTCTACTTTTCTTTTGGGTGCAAATACATACTTTTGGCAGTTTGATCAGATTATACACTAATTTTCATTTTGAGTCTTTTCAGCAGTGCATCGGAAGAGAGCCGTATCAGAGATCTGTATCTGATGGACATATCATTCTAACAACAGATGGTCTCAGAGCAGTATGGAAAGCAGTTTTATGCAATTCCTCTAGGTCTCCTTTGGCAAGGGCACGATTAAAGAAACAACAAGAGTTCTCACCTTTTGGATACTTCATTTGTTGCTCTTTATCGTCAGTGCTCGTGCTACAGTGTTGCGTACATTGCACTCTTCGTTGCAATTGTATCTGGACCATTGTCAACAATGACTCTTCTACAATAATGAGTCAGCTTTACGATTGTTTCTTATTTTTACCTTCAATGTGCTTTCCCACCGAGAGTCACGATTTGTGCCTGATTTTCCTTGAGCACGTGCCTCAGTCCTGTCCCAATTTGTTCGCAATGTGATTCTCACACCCTTTCTTCACAACTTCTATGTTCCCATAGACATTCAGATGAAGTGATTATACTTTTTCTACAATTATCTTTCGAATTTCACAAAATCCTGTCGTCTTATAACAGTGCATACACGAATCAAAATATTTAAGCAAAAAAAGTTACAAAAATTCAGTAATTTCTTACCTGCTTACCCTTACCTTTGAGCAGTGCCCTACAGCTGGCAGCGTTAATTATACCAATGTACAAGGCTACGCTATATGTCTCATTTATTTTACAGCTTTTTGAGCAAATGAATTTTAACAAAGAGTAAATTATTAAACAGGAAAAATTAATTGTACGTAAGTTTCAATATTTATGAGTAATTCTATCTGAGGACGCACTCCCAGGTACAAAGAATCACAAGCATAATGACGTTTCTGAACCTTTTTTGTCGGTAATGGTAATGATGGTCACCACGATAAACTGTGTGCTGTGATTATAGTGGCACAGCTGAGGTGCCGCCCCACTAGCAGATGACACCAAAGCTGCATGAGTTTTCTCGCTAAGCACGTGGGAGTGCAGGGGTCGTCAAAGGAGGTCACTGCCAGCGCCACCGTAATCCACGAATCAGCGACCTTGCGGAGACCAGCAGGAAGCAGCGGAACGAGCAGAACACTTGGAGCAACGGCACCGGAAACACGCCTGGCGGTTTAGCGACAGGACAACACGGAGACAGCGGCTCCGACTGCACGGAGGACGAACCGGCCCGTGTCTTCCTGGAACATAGTTGAGAAGTTTGTGGTTGGAGAGCACGGTTAGTGGCTGTAACTTCTGCCATGCACCCCGCATTCTCCAAAAGAAATTCTCTTATTTGATACTCCTCTGCTTTGACGCTGTAATGAAATGGCTGAATGTGTCAACCAGCTGCGTGTGAGGAATGTTAGCTTTTTTAATTCGCGTACTGCACTGCGTTTGAAGTCGAAGCATCCGTGATTAAATTCTGGTAATGTTATCGATCAAATAATGTAGCAGCCTAAGCTTTATTTTAAATGACTGTGACCTAATGGATGAGAGCTGATCGGTTTGACCGCTATGGGAGTTGTTTCAAACGAATTTTAGCTGCTTAATAATGATACAGTCAAAGAACAGAGGTTTTGCATTAATGAATCTCATGGAAATTTTTCACTAATTAAGTTTATATATTCTCTTTAAACATCAGTGGAGAAAATCACTGCCATTGTTGTACACTTCTGTTCACAGTTAAATTGGACACAGGTCAAATACATTGAAATATCGCCACACGCTGTTGTAACCATCTGCACACGTTATTCCCACTGCCATTCATTGGCCAGCACTGTCGTGAGAAGTACATTCGGAGAAGACCATGCTTCTATGGCGTTAATTAGCGTGCAAAGTTTAGAATATGTTGCAGTTTGTGAACATCATAAAAATTCAAGCAAAGGAAAATAAAAATAAAAAGTCTGTGCAGACCATATTCAACGTTAGCGAAGCGGCGGACACTAAGCTACTAAAAATTAAAATGCATATCACTGCTCCAACACATCACTCATCGACAATAGAAAGAAGTGAAAGCCACTGAGCCTGCGCTGGGCGTAGCCCTTTATGTCCTTTGAGCTACATTTTGAAAATGGAGCTAGCTGACATTGCCGTTTGCAGCTTAGTTTTAAGTAATTATGTAGATCTCTTGCAAGTTTCTCACATTGACTAGAAAGTGCCTTGCAACCATCATAAGCACAAAAGTAAACTGAATGACAAAAGTATTTTATTGACATGATTCCAGGAAGAAACTCTCTTTGATGACTGGATAGCGAAATGCGCTTCCCCACCACAGCACTTGCACCAATGACGTTATTTAATGGAAAATTACCTTGTGCTACGGCTTGAGTGAGTTTCTTAGAAGTCATTCAAAGTTGCTCCAATTACGGACACTCATTATTTTAGTCAAACTGAAGATCTTTTCTCGATATTTGGCCTTCTAATCTGTCATAATAACATTCAACAATGCAAGCAAAACTGACTGAAGTAATATCAGATACTTTGATGTGTCAAAATGGAGAGTTTTACGTTTTGAAAAGTGTAAATCTCATTATTTTTATGAGAAGGTGCTATAGCATTTCTCATAATAGCAATGATTTCGTTTCTTTCCATAACATTTTGTGTTATCTCAGAATCAAGAAATGCTCTTCTGGCCATAGCTCTCAAATGGTCAGTTCTATTAAGAAGTGGCAATTTCAAGCTCGGCTTCCGCAGTTTGTCGAGCGTTGCCGTGTCTTTACACAAAAACTATGCAAAAGTTGCGAATGGTTCTTCAGGGGTAACATTCATTTCATTACTAATCTTTTTTTTTTACTGCATGTGTTTCTTTAACACAGTTGGAATAGCTACTACAGAATCATTACAGTCTTTGCATTTTCCCTTCTAGTAATTCTAAGAGTCCTTCGCTATCCATAAAAATCATTGGATCTCCCTCCCATGCAGCGCAATATTGTTGGAGCCTCCGCTGACGTTCCTCGCTTTTTGGCAACTCGCCTCTTCACAACTTATTTTTCTTTGGCGTCAAAACACCGCACATCTCTTCATCACTACATGGCATTACACCCGTTTAACAAATTACACAAAGTAACACAAACAGTTGCTGTTATAATGTTTGACAAGGCATGCTATGCACCGAACTAGAGAACGAAGAGCTGAGAACGTTAAACAGCTCGCAGTGCAGCTGTTGGCATAAACACGTTTAATGAGAAATCGTACACTACAGTACTCATCTAGCCGAAATCCATTGCTAGTTGAATATTGAAGTATTAAGCGGCACTCTAATGGACACACACAGCGCTAAAATGAACCCTACTACACCTCAAGGTCCGCTGCGTGTATCGGTAGACATCCTTACATTCAACTAAATAAACTTAACGTCCACGTAAATCCCTCTTGTCACGTGATTCATAATCACTTCATAGTAAGATAATAATGCATGCTTAGTTGATTCCTTTCGCAGTTGTTTCTCGCTCAGAAAGGAAAATCCCAAAACTATTATTTATAAAACAATTCTGAATATTGCAACTCGGTGGCCGAACTTCCCCAGATGGGGACATCCGACCGTAAACGCCATACGGTCATTTCGTTTCACTAGAAAAACATCCATAAAATATCTGTTTTATATTTTGTATCTATTTGCGAGTCATGACCTGCAAAGGGAGACCATTATACCTTGTTGTGATCGTCGTCATGGTCTTCAGTCTGAAAATTGTTTTAATGCTGTTCTCCTCACTTCCTGTGTAAGCCTCTTCATCTCTGAATTCCTTCTATAATATACATCCACTCGAACATTCTTAGTGAATAGCAGCTTTGGTCTCCCTCTGCAGTTCCCGTCCTCCACACTATCCTCCGTTGCCAAACTGACGATTCCTTAATGCCTGAGTAAGCGTCCTACCAGTCGATCACTTCTTTTAATGAAGTTGTGCCACAACTTATTTTTTCCACAATTCGATTCAGCATTTCATCATTATTTACTCGATGTAGCAGTATAATCTTTAGCATTCCTCTGTATCGCCACTGACATATCCCTGCATGGAGCACTTTCACAGTAAGCCAGTTTATTACACCCAAAAATCAGTTTAGTGACACACTCAAATTATGTTCACAAATATAAGTATTGCAATCCGTTAGCAGTTCAAAACAAATCCTTGAACACAAAGGAATGAATTCTTCGACAACTTAAAGTTCTTGTAAAACAAAGTAAGTAAGTCTCTGTGTGAGTCTATCTTCTGAAAAGTTCTCTTGCAAACTAAACAGACTATCTTCTTTAACATCAACAGTAGGCAGAAATTTGAAGTACCATCTCACGAGCAGTACACCGAGTTCCAGCATCAGAGTCCGCGGCCGGAGCTGCCTGTGGCGATGCGCTGTGGTCCCGGGTAGCAAGGGCGGTAGCGTGGTGCTAGCGACCTCCTAATTCTGCTGGCGGAGACGGTACTACCTGTTATCGCAGGGAGAGAGCAGTTGTGCCCACGTGACGAATGACTACCAGATAGCTATTGGTCTAGCGATGTGGGCTCGGATTAGCTGAAGAAAATGGCACAGCTTTATGAACAAAAGGTCCCTAGAAGCGTCGGCCTCTACTGCTCTTGCGCGCGCCCTCTGAACTAGTCTGCTTTCTACAGGTCAGGCGAATGTCTGCCTAATTCAACCGGTACGCCTGCCGCGCTGGAGCGATCACCCGCGTAGCGCTGCTATGTTGCGGGTTGGCGACGTTGTAGGAGAACCCGGAAACTTGCCAACCACGTTTCAAAACATTCTATTTTATTGCTGCTTGAATTGTTTATATGTGTATCCCACATGTACGCTCCAAACAAATGCCTTCCGAAAAGACTTCCTAACACTTAAGGGGGAATGTAACGGAAAATGTAAACATTTATTTGAAGAATCATTACAGCCATATTTATTAATGTACAAATCTAAAACTTTGCTTGTGTAAGGCAAAAGAGCTGTGTTTTAACCAAAAAATGTAATAAAATATGCAGGATTAATATTTTGCCAGAAATTTAAATTTTTAATCTTTTTATTGAATTTTTTTATAAAAATCATCCAATTAATATGAAAATTTTGTGAGACCATTGAACTATAGTTATTAATTTATGGTACAAATTAACAAAGTTTTTAATTTTGCACATTCAAAATTAGCTGTTTTTCTACATACAATCTTCTAAAAATCAGAATGTAAATACAGGGTCTCGTATTTTTCAGTTCCAGGGAGACAGCAACACGTTGCGAACAGTTCCTGAACATTTCATAGCACTACCGCATATACTTTTTGAAAAAAGGCTTCCAATAAAGTAAGAAATGTAAAACAAAAAACGAGGTTTAAAGATTTTCTTTACGTACTTTTAGACGTAATAAATAAGCTTACCTCAATTTTAAAATGCTCCATACTGATCTTCCTCATCCTCCAGGTTTCTCTCCTCTCCTCTTCGAATCTGCCTGGCCTGTATTTGCAGGTAAGACACTGATCTGTTAGCGTTCTTGACCCTGCTCTCTTCGACGGTGTAAATGCTTTTGTTGTAAACACACCACCATTTACACCAACTCTCTTCAGCACTTCAATTCTGCCATTATTTACGTTATTGCAACATAAAACTGCATCATAGACACCTATTTTGAGTACTTCAAGTCCACAGAATGTCTTAACCAAAATTAAATTTGTATTTTGTGTCTTTCCGTGAAGACTCTTCTTCAATAAACCAGGGTTTGCAAGGAACCCGAATTTGGGCTTAATTGCATTTAACAGGTTCTGGTAATGAGTGTTTATGAGAATATGTCTCATTTCTGTTGTCGAGCTTACACCAGTCGTTTTTCGGACTCAGATTGTGCATTTGTGTTTGGTCAGTGGATAGTTTGTGGAAAATAATTGCCCACACAGCACGTCTCATTGTCTTTAAATTATGTGTGCTTTTTCCTGATAGCTCTCCCATAAAATAACTGAAGAGAATAAATTTCTTTCAGAGTAAGCCTGCCTTTCCCTCCTAGTGGTTTTCCATCCTCAAGAACTTTACCTTTCTTCTCTTTCTGCAAGCGACGAAGCCTACCACCAGGCCTCTTTTGGATGTGGCCAACACATTCGAACTTTTCTATTGTCGTATTGTACAGATTTTTAACTGTTGCAGCTTTTAATGAATATGAGTCACCATCACCAAGGTATTTAGTACATGTAACATCATACTGGTCCTCAGATCTGGAGAACATCCTCATAACTGAAGCAGCCTCCATGCTCCAACCTGAATCACTATAATTTTTAGAGCGTGCCACAGCATGCTTTTCTTGACACAGTTTCTCACTGTCTTTATTGTTGGACATTTTCCTTGTTGTACACTGGTGGCAGTATTTAGACATAATTTCTACATCTAAAACTTTATCTTAGTCAGTACCAAAAACAGATGCAACTGCATGCTGAGATGTGTGACACTTTTCATCCAGATCCAAACTACAGACACACACAAGTCAGTAACATTTGTAGGAGGTTCACTGTCATGAATATCTACCCCAGGATCTACTTCTTTTTGGTTTATTTCCACCAATTCCTCCACTACTTTCTTCATACAAACTTTGACAGTATTACATACGGCACATTTCTTTCTCATTTTTTCAAACCTTGCACAAGGTGGAGGCATGTTCAGAAAAACACACAATAAATTACCTCCTTCCCTGGCCTATCCAAGTCGTTTCAAAGCATATGCTACACTAAAATGTCTTTCATAGGTACCAGTGTCAGTTTTTTTGGAAGAGGAAAATGAAAATTCATAGTCACAAGAATTACAGATTAATTTAAAATCACAAGCTATTCCCACTCTTCTTTCTTCAACAACAATCATGCATTCCGTATTTTTACAGCTAATACATGAACATGAAAACTTTATAGCCTGCCAGAGAAGCTCTAAATCAGTAAGTCTGAATCCAGTGGAACACATATCAACATCTTTCACACACTTGTACAATCCACCTGTCCCAAGTTTCGATGCTGAAGCTGACTTTGGTTGTTTTGATTAGTGTAGCTCAGTGTCGGTTAGACCGTCAGTGAGAGAGCACTTCGAATTCCTGCAGCTAATAAGCCGAGAACTCTGTTTGCTTGTTACATATTTTCACGAGCTTCAAACAGGAGCGACTGCAGTAATTGATAGGAACTGTGATTGGTGTGTACAGATGCGAGCTGAGCTGGCGACCCTTCGCTCACAGCTCCATGCTGCGTTGGCTTCCGTCACACAGCTTGAGGCTGCTGCCTAGAGGCATCACTGTGAGGGATCGGACGCGGGGATGCGAGGGACAGCGAGCACGTTCCACATGTCCTCTGATCGGTCCACTGCTGTGGCCACCTCAGGTAATGCCTGCACTGAGGTTGATCGCTCACGCGTGGTCGAGTGGGAGATCATTCCAAAGTCTGGCAGGCAGCAAAAAACTTCCCGAGGGGCCGATCGTAGGACCTCCGCAGTTCGATTGAGGAACAGGTTTCGGGCGTTATCTGTGGCTGACGATGTCTCTAAGGCGGATGCAGTCGTTCACCCCGTTCCAGAGGAAGTTTCTCGGCCTGCAAGGTCTGGGCATTCACAGAGGGTGGGTTTGCTGGTAGTTGGGAGCTCCAACGTTAGGCGCGTAATAGGGCGCCTTAGGAACATGGCTGCCAATGAGGGGAAAGAAGCCAGTGTACACACTGTGTGCACACTGGGGTCATTCTGGATGTGGAAAGGGTGCTTCCGGACGCCATGAAGAGTACAGGGTGCAGCCAACTGCAGGTGGTGACTCATGACGGTACCAATGACGTCTGTCGCTTCGGATCGGAGGAGATTATGTCTGGTTTCAGACGGCTAGCGGAAATGGTAAAGACTGCCAGTCTTGCTTCCGAGATAAAGGCGGAGCTCCCCATCTGTAGCATCGTCGATATAAACGACTTTGGTACTGAGCCGAGTTGAGGTGTGAACCAGAGGTACAGGCGATTTTGTGACCGTGTAGGCTGCAGATTCCATGACTCGCGCCATCGGGTGGTGAGTTTCCGGGTTCCATTTAATAGGTCAGGAGTCCACTACATACAGGAGGCGGCTATGCACGTAATGGGGGCTGTGTGAGACTGGGCAGTTCTTTAGGTTAGGGGGTCTCAGGGAACCAAAGAAACGGCGTCTGTCTAAAAGGGGCCCGGAAAAACACAGTAAGGTAGTTGTAGAAACGATCGGTATTGTAGTTGCAAATTGTCGTAGCTGTGTTGGGAAAGGACCAGAGCTCCGAGCCCTAATAGAAAGCAATGAAGCTCATATAGTTATAGGTACAGAAAGCTGGCTAAAGACGGAAATAAATTCAGCGGAATTTTTTTCAAACGATCTAACGATGTTCAGAAAGGATAGATTAAATACAGATGGTAGTGGAGTATTTATTGCCGTCAGATGTAGTTTGCCTTGTAGTGAAATTTAAGTAGATAGTTCCTGCGTAATAGTATGGGTAGAGGCAATACCTGACAATCGGACTAAACTATTAGTAATTGGATCGTGTTACCGACCCCCGCTCCCCCCCCCCCCTCCCTCCCCCTCCCGCAAAACGACTATGAAAATATTGTTGCTGAACAGTTCCAAGAAAACTTGAATGTAATTTCAAATAGGTACACCACTAACACAATTATAGTCGGTGGTGACTTCAACCTACTCTCGATATGCTGCAAAAATTATAAGTTTAAAGCCGGTGGCAGGCGCAAAACGTCATCCGAAATTGTACTGAATGCTTTCTCAGAAAATTATTTTGAACAATTAGTTCATGAGCCCACTCGAAACGTAAATGGTTGCGAAAGTATACTTGACCTCTTAGCAACAAATAATCCTGGACAAATTGTGGGTATCGTGACGAATACAGGGATTAGCGACCACAAGGAAGTTGCTGCTAGGCTGAATACAGAAACACCTACAACCATCAAAAAGAAACACAAAATATATCTATTTAAAGAAGCTGATAAAAATGCTCCAAACGTCTTTTTTTAACAGACAGTCTTCACTCGTTCCAGTCTGATCATGTAACTCCACCACTCAGTCCACATCACAGGGGCGCTCGTGTAAGATGGTCCACTAGACCGAGACCAATGGACCGAATAGGCTTGCACCCTAACGACAGTTCTGTTCGCATATGGAAGCGAACAGGGGACGCAATCATCCCTCAATGATTGTGGAACGTCACCAACAATCTGTTGGCTAAATCGTATGATATGTATGGCCGCACACCATTAGTTCCAATTGAAGGCCACATGGCTGCTGCAGTGTATGAAAACAACATTCTGCGACTGATAGAGGTTTTGCAGAGACACTAGGGGAAGGGGTCCCACTACACGATGATAGCGCCTACCCCCATCGTGCTCATAGTGTATATCTGTGTCTGACAAGACGTGGGATCCGAATAATAGACTGGCCAACATGCTCACCAGACATGAATTGCATAGAGCATGCTCAACAGTATCTCGGAGCTTGCTCAAAAGAGCGATTTCTAGTCGTCAACGTCGTCTGCTAATGACTGAAGTTGTCAGGAATGCTGCCAATTAGGGAGTGGGACAATACGTTTCAAGAGGCCTACAATGAGTTGGTTCTGAGCATGACCCGTCACATTCAAGAGTGCCTGAGGGTTCGTGGAGGACCTGCAAGTTATTGAACGGTGCAGTTAAAACACCGTATTATGCTTTTTCATTTCATAATGCTTCATGCTTTGATACACATCTACATTCGGTCTCCAAAGGGAGAGGGGACGGGAGTGTTACTTCTGTTGCCTCTGGTTACAAACTTACCAATTACACATCAGTCTCGACATACTGAGAACATGCTCCAGTTATAATAATACAGTTCCACATTGATTTGTCAAATACATAAAACTTGCTAAATATTTGTATGATGCAGCAAATATGGTTCCTTTTGTATAATTGTTGCACGGTGATGCGGATTGCCACATTAACATTATTCTATCCATGCAGTGTAGATCTGAGAATCTGAGGATGGCAGCTAGTTTCTATCGAAACCGATCATGAAATAAGCTAATTCACATCAAGTGCTCTTGACTTCTAATGTTGTTAATTAAAATATTAGATCGCCCCAACAACATGTGTAAATTATGTATTGTTTGTAACGGGCAGTTATGTCTGCAATATCTATGAACGTCTTCTTAACAGTGAAGCTACGTACGCTTGTAAAACAAAACCCACTTACACTTCCTTCCGTGTGCTCGTGCTGCCTTTAACCCCTGGTCCGCTACACTGCAATACCTCTTTCCCTCCTTTCATTTCCTCTCCTGCGGGTACGAGCGTCCTTCTCTGGTTGTATGAACTGTACCATGTAGCAGGCTTATGATTACTGTTCTTGATCCAACTGCCTTACCACGTGTTTCACTCGTGGTTTTAGTCCGATGAATCTCAGCGTGGCATCTTTTTTTCCTGCAATTATTTTTATGCAGTCTCCCTACTTTATGTAGTTTCGACAAGTTTCTCCAATGTATATTACGATTTCTGGCGACTTTCCACAATAACGAATCTACTGGTCATGAATGTCATCGCTTATTTCCGTGCAATCTGTTACACTTACTAGAATGAAATTACAATGAAATGAGTACCCCTAGCTGCATACAGGCGTTGATATAAGTCAACGGAGACAGTTGAAAATGTGCGCCCCGACTGGGACTCGAACCCGAGATCTCCTACTTACATGGCAGACACTCTATCCACCTGAGCCACCGAGGACACACAGGATAGTGCGATTGCAGGGACTTATCTCTAGCACGCCTCCCATGAGACCCACACTCCCACCTTATTATCCCGCACTATATTCATAATGCCCCTGCCCACTATACTCATTACTCGTTGCTTTTTGCTGATTACCGTAAGACTTCGGGCACTGTTTGTGCATCCACACACAATAAGATGGTCAAATGGCCGGTGAGCCGTAACTATATATATATATATATATATATATATATATATATATATATATATATATATATATATATATAAAGCTGGTATCTGTTGCTTCGGATATATATATATATATATATATATATATATATATATATATATATATATATATATATATATATATATATATACACTTACTATATTCAGAGTCAACTGCCATTTTCTGCACCAAACATCGATTCCCCGGAGATCTTCCTTCATTTTTTAGCCCGTCCTTATCACTATTTCAGGTCTCAATAACGAGAGTCCACTTATTGTTAAAACGTTTTTATGAAGACGTTTCGGGTATGGTCCTTCTGCAGAAAGAGGAAAACTAAATACAGACCATCCTGTCAAATGGTGCAGATCGTAACTCAGGTGCTAAACTGACGAAGAACACTCAAGTCACCTAAGCGTCGAAGTTACGACAGAAGACTGTATCGTATTTTGTAAAGAATAACAGCCACGCTTCTTTGCGGCCGACGTTACTGCATTTCACTTACAGCCGCGCGCATTTATGATCAGATATGGTCGGTGGGCTAGACTAGCTTCTCTAACAAGACTCGGTCCCTTGGGTCGCCTTAAACTAAATTATCCTTATGAAAACTAGAGTGACAAGTCCCCTGGCGACTGGCCCAGTTGGCTCTAGCCCGCTCTTTATTCAAAATTGCTCTTGCCACTACGTTGTCTTATGCCCGACTTATCCTAATCCCCAACAGTTTCCCTTTTTAGCTTGACTGAACTTATGGTTCCCCCTTCTGCCTCTTAGGTTCTGAAATCCAGCCTACAGGGATTTGAACAGTGGCCGAGTCAGAAAATTGTCTCGAGTTCCGCTTCTTGTACGTGTGAACAAGGACTATGCTCAGCAGGAAAAGCGACGCTGCGGTACCTATTACGACAATGGTCAATACTGCTTCTTTCTGATACTGGTTTTCCCTCTACTGGTCAACATGCTGTATTAGCGTCTCCACAGAGATTAGTTCCTCCTACTAACACCCGAGTTAACGAATTAACTCGGGTGTTAAATTCTGGTTCAGAGCAGTCAGATTCGCAGCTGGTGGCGCCTGCACAGTTTCCTTTGGCCGTTACAACTGAGGGTGCGAAATGCTCAAATATGTTATTCACGAAAAGTAGCTCCGACTATTAGCATAATTTCACTTTTATTAAGAGTTCACTCCCGTCCAGTTTCATCCTTTTTTGCTTTCGTGAGCTTCCCCTGTTCGTAGCAACTCGCTGTTACTGTCACTTTATCGAATGCAGAGTACAGCCAATGTGCCTCAACTTGCTGGAAGTACAACATAGGCCTAATCACCTCTTTCAGACAATCCTTCCCCGTTTTCTGAACAGTAGTAATTTCAATGCGCAGGAATTCTGACCCTTCTACACTATCCTGTTTGGATAAAACATGACTTCGGCCCTGTAATACTTCTGCCACTTCTCTTTCTCCATTTCTGAATGGTCCCTCTTGTCGTCTTCAATTAGCATCAACTGCTACACCTTTACCCTGACAAACTTCTTCAACGTCTCCTACTTGACGGGATAAGCATGGACTATGTAACAGTGCCACCGTGCCTGCTTTCCTAGTACAGGAAAGGAGACTGAAATGTACAACTTCGCTCCATCAGTCCTCGCATCCAACGTGATTATGTTGAAACAGAAACGCAAGTTTGTATGGATTGGTAACTCTCGTAGAAGTTCTTCTAGTACTTTCCGTAATCCTCCCAAGTACTGATCCGATCCCTGCCTTCCGCGTCTTCAGCTTCTTTTCTCAGTGATCCGACGTACGGTATGGGTGCTGACAGCGAGCCACTTCCCCTCGAAGTTCCCACCTCGCCCGCAGTAGCACACCCATTTCCACCTCTACTCACCCGACTCCCGGTGTGTTCACTGTACCTCAGGTACGGCACAATCATCGGCTTCACGATCTCACGATCGCCGCGAGACGACGCCTCCATCATGCATCTTCGGCTCCTGAACTCTTACGAGCTCCCTCTCAACGGCGACCAGGATCTTATTTCGGCGAAAATTTCCTCCAACGTCCGATCGTCGATCATCGTCCCTTTTCGTTATGGACATCGCTCCGGCCAATGGCCTGGCACGCTCCGGCGCGGGACGTTCACCTCGTCCACCTGAGAGGATGATTTTGTCATCCACGGCATCGCCTGCTCTGCACAGCGCCCGTGCTTCGCACTTCCCAGGGTGGGGGCCTCTCTGGCAACCATCGACCATCAGAGATCTATCTTTTATCTGTGATGTTATTATCTTTGACTCGGCTCTCTTTGTGCCTCTGCGCCATTACGAATTGTTCAATTGTATTGTACTGCTACCTTTCATTGAAGTTTTTGATAACTAATTGCTTGTTGGTGATCCATTCTGTAACTTATCATCTTTAGGACTGGAATTACCCAGTCATCCTAGCAAAACCTGCTGCACGGCTTCTAGCAATTCCAATACTTCTCAGTGTGCTTACCACACGCTGTTTTCCAAACAAGGCAACCACTTCATTATTACTACTTTCCTAACCATTATCTCCACTTCTGCTTGCAGCATCTTTACTTTCTGTTTGCCTGATTCTTCCACCGTTTATCCGTAGCTCTTCACTTTCCCAATCAGTTGGAGTAATACCAAGCACTGTTTAAAACATCTTTCTCTAAATTTTCTATCTAAGTTGTATGCCATTCACTTGCGGCCTTGTCCTCTTTTACCCATTGTTTCACCACGTACACCATTTCTTTCACACTCATGATTGCGGCGATGCCTAACGGGTACTGCTGGGTAGTTGCTCTTATAAACAGCATCCCATACGAGCAAATCAATTGCGTCTTTGCCTGATATTGCTCGCATGCGTCTGTTTTCATGCGCAGCAGCTAGCACACAGTAAATACGAGGACAGTTCAATAAGTAATGCAACACATTTTTTTTCTGAAACAGGGGTTGTTTTATTCAGCATTGAAATACACCAGGCTATTCCCCAATCTTTTAGCTACACAACACTATTTTTCAACGTAATCTCCATTCAATGCTACGGCCTTACGCCACCTTGAAATGAGGGCCTGTATGCCTGCACGGCACCATTCCACTGGTCGATGTCGGAGCCAACGTCGTACTGCATCAATAACTTCTTCATCATCCGCGTAGTGCCTCCCACGGATTGCGTCCTTCATTGGGCCAAACATATGGAAATCCGACGGTGCGAGATCGGGGCTGTAAGGTGCATGAGGAAGAACAGTCCACTGAAGTTTTGTGAGCTCCTCTCGGGTGCAAAGACTTCTGTGAGGTCTTGCGTTGTCATGAAGAAGGAGAAGTTCGTTCAGATTTTTGTGCCTACGAACACGCTGAAGTCGTTTCTTCAATTTCTGAAGAGTAGCACAATACACTTCAGAGTTGATCGTATGACCATGGGGAAGGACATCGAACAGAATAACCCCTTCAGCGTCCCAGAAGACTGTAACCATGACTTTACCGGCTGAGGGTATGGCTTTAAACTTTTTCTTGGTAGGGGAGTGGGTGTGGCGCCACTCCATTGATTGCCGTTTTGTTTCAGGTTCGAAGTGATGAACCCATGTTTCATCGCCTGTAACAATCTTTGACAAGAAATTGTTTGATGGTGATCCGTCGATCATCTCGAACGAGTGTGTTCGCACGCTCCGCCATTGCAGGAGTCACAGCTGTGCACGGCCGGCCCGCAGGCGGGAGATCAGACAGTCTTGCTTGACCTTGCGGCGATGATGACACACGCTTTGCCCAACGACTCACCGTGCTTTTGTCCACTGCCGGATCACCGTAGACATTCTGCAAGCGCCTATGAATGTCTGAGATGCCCTGGTTTTCCGCCAAAAGAAACTCGATCACTGCCCGTTGTTTGCAACGCACATCCGTTACAGACGCCATTTTAACAGCTCCGTACAGCGCTGCCACCTGTCGGAAGTCAATGAAACTATACGAGACGAAGCGGGAATGTTTGAAAATATTCCACAAGAAATTTCCGGTTTTTTCAACCAAAATTGGCCGAGAAAAAAAATGTGTTGCATTACTTATTGAACTGCCCTCGTAATAATCTGTAGCTGTGAACCTGCAGTCAAATATTCTGTCCATTGGTTAGAATTGCGAGGTAATAAAATACACTGAAATACGAAATAAAAAACAAAGGACTTACTTAATAAGAAGGTTCTATACTGATGTCTGCAATTGATGCAGACGACAGAGATTAAATGTTTAATTGAGAAAAAACTTCTCAAATAAACTGGAAGTGGTCCTAGGATAATTAAGTATAATATAGACAGATATACTCTTCTGAAGTGAAGTAAAATTACATTGCGACCGTTATCAGAATGACAGCAAATTCCCCAGACCAAATAGGCGTCAAAACTACGCCAAAGACAACTGGTTCGCAATCACAACACACGAAATATTCACCAGCTCAGACTTCAATATGATGATTCACAAATTAACACACGCTATGTAAAGAATAGTACCTCGTAGTCTGTCTAGTCTCAGTTCTGTAAATCAAGCGGCAGAAGTTAGAGTTCTATCATGGAGCACATTGAAACCTTTAGAAATATAATTCACTTCAGAAATTAAAGTATGGCGACGGCCGTTCACGGCCCAGAATCAATCACATCGACGACTGAATCACGCAGGATCGATACTACAGACAGGTTTTCCTTTTTCCAGAATTCACCCAGAAGTTCAGAATCGCTCCTTTGAGCTCTTCACTCGAGAAGTCACAGTCCGTACTGTTCCGCTGCTATCTGCTTTAGCATTGCCTGAAAGCCTTACTCATCAAAAATTCTTTGTCCTTGAGCTCTACAGACATGATTTGATTCAAGCTGATCACTTCTGGACTAAACTAACATATTACAACAATATTTAAATAAACAAGTGTCATAAATATTCATGTACACTCAGGCCGTTTACAATAAATATAAGAAATTGTTGGTTCATAAAAAAATAAGCCAGTATTCTTGGGCAAGTGTGCTCATGATAATTGGCGATAGTTTGTCCTTAAGTATTGTTTAAAGAGTCATTTATGCATTTGGTTCTCTGTTCAGTTGAAGTGCTCGCTAAGACATGATTGACCACTTATAAATTAACACAGTTTTTTAATAACACTTCCAATCAACATTTAAATAAAGTTACTGCCAATGTAGTAAACTGTTCATTAAATGAGTACACAAGTATGACAATATCAGGTATTGATGGTGTTTTGATTTACTGTATAATTGTAGCTGCTACAATGTTCTGACAAAAACATTTGCAGGATGAAACAGATATAAAAGATGTCGTAAATCAATAAATAAAACAGATATAGATTCGTAGCTTTTAGGGATGATAAATATACTGCAGATTTATAATTTGAAGTATTATAGATTCTCGGAGATCTGTAAGAAGACATCTTTCAGTCTGTCTCAAAGCCTGCCATTGCTGGGAGCGCAGCTGGCCTTCCTAAGCGATCGACGTATCGTCCAAACAGGATTTTCCCCATTTCCGGCGAAGCCTTGGTGCCCCTTACCTGGGCTCACCAGCAATGATCGCTGCCTCTGGACCGATTGCGGCGCTCACCCGTATCAGCGAAGTCACTTCTTACCAATACTAGGCGTCCGATTAACTCGTCTAAATATGTCTAACGTTACTTGATGTCCTCCTCGTCGGTTTCCAGAAGTCGGCCACCTGCGTCGATCAAACGTCCTCGTAAGTGGTTTAATTCCCAGACTCTGCATAATCACGTCTTTTAACTTCTGGTAAGTCCCTTGTATCCTCATGCGTTCCCCCCCTTAACTGCGAGTACTCTGTGACCCTTTGCACTTTGCCGGGAGCTACTGTATCACCTTGTTCCGCATTTCCCATGCTTTAAGTACCCCATGTATAACCCAGCAGTGACTCGTAATTACCGTATCTTGTTGCTTCGAGCTCCCCTTTTCAGCTAATATTTTCGCAGTGTTTTCACTCCGACGATGACTGAAACACCGGCTATGGTCTGCACGTTCACCGTCCTCCTGACGTACCAAACCTGAGAACGGGGATTCCTATTACTCTTTCCTGTTCCTAAAGGTCCCCTGCTGCCCCGCAGTACTTTATCCCGCCTACAGTATACATTATTCTATACCTAAGCCCAACAAACAGAAAACCGTAAATTTTCTGTTATGTCCTGGGTCTTAACACATATTTACTTCCTCCCATTGATTCACATATAGCTTCCCGCTCGCTCCTCTGCACATTTTTTTCTT
This sequence comes from Schistocerca serialis cubense, assembly GCF_023864345.2. Lineage (NCBI taxonomy): Eukaryota > Metazoa > Arthropoda > Insecta > Orthoptera > Acrididae > Schistocerca > Schistocerca serialis. Next base: position 538,299,113 of record NC_064638.1, read on the forward strand.
TCGTTCCCTCCCCGCAACTCCTGGAATAACCTATGGTCTCCCCCGAAACGATTTCAGGCGTCCCACACGTACAGTTGTGCTCATTGTTGGCAGTTGATTTTCACGTTTAAGAGTACATAGTTTCCTCAACTTGACATGTCATCTGACATTTTGCAAGAAATTTCTTCGTCCTTCCTTTCGGGCTATAGGAAGTCGACAATATTACCCATTGGGCAACCTTGTATTGCTACACTGTTACTGTAGAGCTCATTGCTTTTTATTTTTCTGGTGACTTGGCACTAGTTCTGCATACCCTGTTTCATAATTCCCTGATGACTCTCGTGAACTCTTTAACAGATTTTTCTGTCTTACCCTTTTTGGCTTTTAACATGTAGAATGATGACGACATCCCATGACCATACACTATCTCGTATTTGCATGCTGCTTTAAATTGTATATTGAAGCCACAGTAGACATCCCAACTGGTTTGGTGCCCATCTACATAGTATCCTTAACATCTTCCTTATAGCTGCACAAACCCTTTGCATTCTTCCACTGGCTTGAAGATGTAGAGGATTTGTTTTCAGTTTCTTCACACACGCAGCTGACAAAATTCTTTGAACAACTCCAGCATGAAGTTGGTTCCCTGAAGTGTCACTACCCGTCTCAGATAAACCCAACTTCCGTATCCATTTATTCACTAGCGCTTGCTCCACTGTTGCTGCCTGTTGGTTAGGCAACGCGACCATTTACATGTATCTCGAAAAATAGTGTGCAACTGTGAGTATATATTTGTTTCCTGCAGGTGTTTTGCTGAAAAGACCTAAAACATTAACCCCGAACAAATGAAACAGTGCTAATGCTTCAGGTAACTTCTGCAATGGTACTCTTGTGCGACGGAAATACACTATCTGTGCATATTCTATGCAACTCTCCACGTACTGTCTGCCTTACTGTTCCTTCTCCAGTACCTTTCTGCTACTCTCCTGTCGGTACACCTACATCTCTTACGATTTGCTGACACAAGATAATGCATCTCCTTTAATATTTTATCTCTCAACTTCACTGGTACCGTCCTACCACTCACGGTCCCAACTTAGTTCCTCTGCACAGCAAGCCATCCTGCACACAAAACCGCGAGTGCTGACGGAACTGTTTACATTCATCATCTGTCCTCTGTGCTGCCTGCCATTCCTTAAGCTCATTACATCCTATTTGCAATACCGCAACATTTATAGTTAATCCGCCTGTGTTCCTGTGTTTCTTTGCAGGTTTATGTATGACCCCAAAATCAAATTCACTCAGTCATAATATAGTGCCCATCATGTCAACCTACAATGTGGATCCTTCAACTCCAGCAACCATTTCAATGCTGAATCATCTGTTAACACTTGAAACCTCTTTCTGAAGAGGTTACACCTGAAGTAGGTGATTCCACAGATAAAGCTCGACGTTTCGTTTCTGTCATGGAGTAATTCTTCTCCACTGACTTCATCTGTATTGATGCATAGACTACCGGATGCACCATGCCCTCACTCATGCATGATTGGTTGCATCGCACAACAGAATGAATTCATTACTGAAATTTGGAAAGACAAAGACTCGCTCTCGGTCAAAGCTTCTTTCAGTTTTTTAAAGGCATGGTGACAGTCCTACAACCATACAAACTTTGAACATTTCTTCAGCAACTTCATTAATCAGTACGACAGAAAAATAGTCAAAATGGCTTATTTCGCTTCTATTTAATTTAATACTAGTGTCGTTTCGAGAACCATTATTCGTTTCGAGAATCATTATCAGATCATCCAGGTAGTGACAATAGCATTCACTGTAATATAAAAATCTTGTGAAAATACGAAACACATATGTACAAAAAAGTGCAAGTGAAGAGTTACAGAGCATACAGATAACTGTTAGCTATCTGCATACTTTGTGATTGTTCATTTGCACTTTGTGATCCATGAAAGTTTGTTATCTTTACATCATTCTTATATTGTCAGAAATACCACTTTGACTATCTGGATGATCTGAAAGTGGGTCCCAACTTGAAACTATTCATCAAGTAAATAAAAGTGAAATTCGCATCTTTGGCTGTTTTTCGGTTACACTGATTAGCACAATCTGCTGCCTTCCAATTACTCCAGCATACTGGGAGTTCGTAAAAATTGCGTTAATGGTCTGCCAATATATGAATTGCAGTTCCTTCACCGATTTAGGTACAGTAAATTCACATGTGGCTTTAACTACCCCCAGGGTCTGCCTTACCATTATTTTACTGAATATGTAACAAAAATGTGGCGCCTCTTCTAACACAATATTACACTTCTCTGTACTCATCGTTAAACTGTGGCCTTAATCTCAAGAATATCACCTATAGGTGTCGTATGTATTGCTACATGTGCTCGCAGAGACGATTATACCATCAAGCAATCTTTGTCAAACGGTAGGCATCCTTTATAGTCTTGGCATTTAGGTGTTCATAGCTGTAACAAGAAATTTCTGGGGATATACATTTGGAGCACAGCATTTCATATCATTGAGATATGGACTGCAGGAAAACAAGAACAGAAGACAATCTAAGCATCTGAGATGAGGCGATACAGACAAATTTTGAAAATTAGGTGGACTGATAAGGCAAGTAATGAGAAAGTTATCTGCAGAATCAAGGAATATACGGAAAACACTGACAATAAGAGGGGCAGGATGATAGGGCATCTGCTAAGACGTGAGGTAATAACTTCCATGGCCGTAGAGGGAGCTGTAGAGGGTAAGAACTGTAGCTGAAAATAGAGATTGGGATATATCCAGCAAATAATTAAGGACATAGGTTACAAGTGCTATTCTGAGATGAAAATTTTGGCACAGAAGAGGATTTCGTGGTGGTCCGCACCAAATCACTCACAGGACTGATGACTCAAAAAAAAAAAAAAAACTTGTATCTCCTTGACCCTTCCATGGCCACAGTTCCTGTGCCTCATTGGCTATTACTTTTCTCAATAATCCCATCCTTCAGCTGCTGATCGACTGATTCCTCCAGAATTGGTTGCAAGTGCCTCAGTACTCTATATGGTCTGCATTAAACCAGTGATTCATTCCCTATCGGTATTCAGTGCTGTGCAATATGCGTTGTTGGCAATGGCCCTTTTTGTAAAAAATAAATCCTTAAATTTCAACAACAATTCTTCACTTAAATAATTACTCTTAAAAACAGTCTTGATCACGATTTATTTAACAAGGTGACCGGTTTCGACCACTACTGTGGTCATCTTCAGACCATTGAGTAGGAACCTCTTTCTGTTGGAGAATTCTCCAACAGAAAGAGGTTCCTACTCAATGGTCTGAAGATGACCACAGTAGTGGTCGAAACCGGTCACCTTGTTAAATAAATCGTGATCAAGACTGTTTTTAAGAGTAATTATTTATAAGATATTGATCACTGCTGTTCCCATAATGCATTCAAAAGTAATTCTTCACTTCTTTCAGCTGCTCGTTATCAGACCACTTTCGGTAGTAATGCAGTGCCAGTGGCGTCTGGTGAGTGTTTGTGGCTGACACTCTTCATGTTCCACTCTTAAATCCTCGGTACTGAAGTTGTCCACAAACATGGGTATCATTTTCTCCTCACTTACCTTTCACACTCTTACAACACTTCTTTTCACTAAGTAACCTGCGCGATCCAGTGCTTCGTTTACTTTCAATGGTTCAACCACGCACAACACCCCTACCGATAAGTTAAACTTAATATTAATGTAAAGCGATTTCCTGGAACCTTACGTATACAATTGTGTGAATCAAGCATTAGTCTCATTGTTTGTGGCTTGAATGGTTCGTCATATTGACAGAGTCCCCTCGCAATACCATTACAGTAGCAACAGTTTCACACAACTGAAACATTTTTCCGTCAAGCACCGCCATGTGTTGCCAAAGGTCGATTTTGGTACAATGCTGGTGGAAGAAATCCAACTTCAGAATCATCAATTACATGTGCACAATTTCTACAAATTGTCTGAACTGAACCATTGCCAGGCAAAATTCTATGTCCACAGATCCCAATGGCGTAAGCTCTTTATCTCGCACTTCACGCAGTCATACCGTGGATTCCACTGCTTATGTTCCACCAAATCCCCACTGGCAACTCACACAAGCATCTCTGTATCCAACAACATCCTGCAATTCTTCTTCCCCACTACTCTTTCTACCACACAGATCACTACTGTATACACAATACTACCTAATTTTATTAGGATTGCCCATAGGTGGACCTAGGTTTCCCTTTGGTGTTTGACGCCTGCTTCTTCTCTGGCGCCCTACCAGTGAAACTACCATTATCACCGTGCTGATCTCCACCTCTATGCCCACTCTTTCCTGCCTGTCGACATTGCTCCCGGTAAATGCCCTGTGGTCCATTCCCATAACACCTCATAACGCCCGAAAACATTGCCCATCTGACTTGCAACCCGGTCGTTGCATCAATTTCCGTGTATTATACTGCCAGTCTAACAACTGTGACGAAACGTCATATCAACTGACATTTGGAGAAAAATTAAAGAGGTTTTTTGAGTGTTAAAAAATATGGAAGACTACTTCCGTATGCGCTATGAATATCAAATATTAAAATGTGTAGTTTATTATCTGTAAAGCTCGCAAACAGCGATGCGTTTAACAAACGTAGATAAAGAAGAGAAGAAAACTTTTTTGGGGGTAGATTTTTTTTTTGTCCTACCTTGTTTCATATAGAGGAACGCCGCCATGTAGCACAGTCTGATATTTAATGTAAGTCTGTCTGTAAGTTATCATATGTCCAATTGTTATTAGGAAGTGTTGGTTATTGAAGTAGTGAGCATCTCCCATAATAGCCACCGTTAATTGTAATTAATAACTCTATTTCAGAAACTTCGTGTTGAGGGGAGCTCTCTTTCCCTAGAAGCATTTGGTCGGCCATTACGCTCACGATATTTTTTAGTTAGAAATTCAGTCTGTAATATTAAATGTAAATGCGGGAGGCTTCTCTATTTTGATCTTTTAATAGTTTCAAAGCTAGTAAAGCAAAGACAAATTCCATTCATTAATGATTGTGTTCAGTATGTTTAAGATTGGCCCCTTAACGGCAGATGAGATTCTTCTCAGTTTTTGCCTTGCAGATAACTAACCTCTTCATCTCAGAGTAGCACTTGCAACCTACGTCCTCAATTATTTTCTTGAAGTATTCCAATCTCTGTCTTCCTCTACAGTTTTTGCCTTCTACAGCTCCCTCTAGTACCATGGAAGTCATTCCCTCATGTCTTAGCAGATGTCCTATCATCCCGTCCCTTCTCCTTATCAGTGTTTTCCACATATTCCTTTCCTCTCCGATTCTGCGTAGAACCTCCTCATTTCTTACCTTATCAGTCCACCTAATTTTCAACATTCGTCTATAGTACCACATCTCAAATGATTCGATTCTCTTCTGTTCCGGTTTTCCCACAGTCCATGTTTCACTACCATACAATGCTGTACTCCAGACGTACATCCTCAGAAATTTCTTCCTCAAATTAAGGCCGGTATTTGATATTAGTAGACTTCTCTTGGCCAGAAATGCCGTTTTTGCCATAGCGAGTCTGCTTTTAATGTCCTCCTTGCTCCGTCCGTCATTGGTTCTTTTACTGCCTAGGTAGCAGAATTCCTTAACTTCATTGACCTCGTGACCATCAATCCTGATGTTTTCTCGCTGTTCTCATTTCTACTACTTCTCATTACCTTCGTCTTTCCCGATTTACTCTCAAACCATACTGGGTACTCATTAGACTGTTCATACCGTTCAGCAGATCATTTAATTCTTCTTCACTTTCACTCAGGACAGCAATGTCATCAGCGAATCGTATCATTGATATCCTTTCAGCCTGTATTTTAATTCCACTCCTGAACCTTTCTTTTATTTCCATCATTGCTTCCTCGATGTACAGATTGAAGAGTAGGGGCGAAAGGCTACAGCCTTGTCTTACACCCTTCTTAATACGAGTACTTCGATCTTGATCGTCCACTCTTATTATTCCCTCTTGGTTGTTGTACATATTGTATATGACCCGTCTCTCCCTATAGCTTACCCCTACTTTTTTCAGAATCTCGAACACCTTGCACCATTTTATATTGTCGAACGCTTTTTCCAGGTCGACAAATCCTATGAACGTGTCTTGATTTTTCTTTAGCCTTGCTTCCATTATTAGCCGTAACGTCAGAATTGCCTCTCTCGTCCCTTTACTTTTCCTAAAGCCAAACTGATCGTCACCTAGCGCATTCTCAATTTTCTTTTCCATTCTTCTGTATATTATTCTTGTAAGAAGCTTCGATGCAAGAGCTGTTAAGCTGATTGTGCGATAATTCACGCACTTGTCAGTTCTTGCCGTCTTCGGAATTGTGTGGATGATGCTTTTCCGAAAGTCAGATGGTATATCGCCAGACTCATATATTCTACACACCAACGTGAATAGTCGTTTTGTTGTCACAACCCCCCATGATTTTAGAAATTCTGATGGAATGTTATCTATCCCTTCTGCCTTATTTGACCGTAAGTCCTAAAAGCTCTTTTAAATTCCGATTCTAATACTGGATCCCCTATCTCTTCTAAATCGACTCCTGTTTCTTCTTCTATCACATCAAACCAATCTTCACCCTCATAGAGGCTTTCAATGTATTCTTTCCACCTATCTGCTCTCTCCTCTGCATTTAACAGTGGAATTCCCATTGCACTCTTAATGTTACAACCGTTGCTTTTAATGTCACCAAAGGTTGTTTTGACTTTCCTGTATGCTGAGTCTGTCCTTCCGACAATCATATCTTTTTCGATGTCTTCACATTTTTCCTGCAGCCATTTCGTCTTAGCTTCCCTGCGCTTCCTATTTATTTCATTCCTCAGCGACTTGTATTTCTGTATTCCTGATTTTCCCGGAACATGATTGTACTTCCTCCTTTCATCAATCAACTGAAGTATTTCTTCTGTTACCCATGGATTCTTCGCAGCTACCTTCTTTGTACCTATGTTTTCCTTCCCAACTTCTGTGATGACCCTTTTTACAGATGTCCATTCCTCTTCAACTGTACTGCCTACTGCGCTATTCTTTATTGCTGCATCTATAGCGTTAGAGAACTTCAAACGTATCTCGTCATTCCTTAGTACTTCTGTATCCCACTTCTTTGCGTACTTCGGCCTACTCTTCATCAGTACTATATTGTGATCTGAGTCTATATCTGCACCTGGGTACGCCTTACAGTCCAGTATCTGATTTCGGAATCTCTGTCTAACCATGATGTAATCTAATTGAAATCTTCCCGTATCTCCCGGCCTTTTCCAAGTATACCTCCTCCTCTTGTGATTCTTGAACAGGGTATTCGCTATTACTAGCTGAAACTTGTTACAGAACTCAATTAGTCTTTCTCCTCTTTCATTCCTTGTCCCAAGCCCATATTCTCCTGTAACCTTTTCTTCTACTCCTTCCCCTACAACTGCATTCCAGTCGCCCATGACTATTAGATTTTCGTCCCCCTTTACATACTGCTTTACCCTTTCAATATCCTCATACACTTTCTCTATCTGTTCATCTTCAGCTTGCGACGTCGGCATGTATACCTGAACAATCATTGTCGGTGTTGGTCTGCTGTCGATTCTGATTAGAACAACCCGGTCACTGAACTGTTCACAGTAACACACCCTCCGCCCTACCTCCCTATTCATAACGAATCCTACACCTGTTATACCATTTTCTGCTGCTGTTGATATTACCCGATACTCATCTGACCAGAAATCCTTGTCTTCCTTCCACTTCACTTCACTAACCCCTACTTTATCTAGATTGAGCCTTTGCATTTCCCTTTTCAGAATTTCTAGTTTCCCTACCACGTTCAAGCTTCTGACATTCCACGCCCTGACTCGTAGAACGTTATCCTTTCGTAGATTATTCAATCTTTTTCTCATGGTAACCTCCCCCTTGGTAGTCCCCTCCCGGAGATCCGAATGGCGGACTATTCCGGAATCTTTTGCCAATGGAGAGATCATCATGACACTTCTTCAATTACAGGCCACATGTCCTGTGGATACACGTTACGTGTCTTTAATGCAGTGGTTTCCATTGCCTTCTGCATCCTAATGTCGTTGATCATTGCTGATTCTTCCGCCATTAGGGGCAATTTCCCACCCCTAGGACAAGAGAGTGCCCTGAACCTCTATCCGCTCCTCCGCCCTCTTTGACAAGGCCGTTGGCAGAATGAGGCTGACTTCTTATCCCGGAAGTCTTCGGCCGCCAATGCTGATTATTTATCAAAATTTAGGCAGTGGCGGGGATCGAACCCGGGACCGAAGACGTTTTGATTATGAATTAAAGACGCTACCACTGACAGTTTAATAAGCATAAGAAATATCTCAGTTTCTTTGTGCAAGTTGGTACATAAATGACGAGTAGCCCCTGAGAACCAAATTAATCATTACAGTTTACGCAAAAGCACGCATATTTCCTCTCCATAATAGCAGCGCTCACGCGAACTATGCGTTAGAAAATGGTGAGTGGCGTGCTGTGTATAAAATATTCTTTCGTGAGCACTTCGGAATAGCCGATGTCCGTACGTATGTTATCGTGGTATTAGGTCATTTCAGAGTGTCATGCTAGCCCACAGTATTTAACAGAGTAAATAATATTGCAGTATTCACTTTTTATTTTTTGGATTAATCACTGTAAATATAGAATTTAACAAAACTACCAATCCCGAGTACCGCGATACAACTTCACACAAATCAGCCATAGCTGTATATGTATTGCCTCCGTCTCTGATACTCCTAGCATCTCTGACTCTGGCATAGCCTTGCCCTTCTCGGTATTCGATTTGGAACACTATTAATTACAAAAAAACACAAAAATGTATCAACTTAATTCTTACGTCTAATCGACAGCTACTTTGATTCCCAGCACTGCTAGTCACGTGCTTCTAAGACTTACATGTTAAACGCCTCTAAGACTTACATATTAAACTGATTCTGTACATGGTGCAGAATGACTTCTAGGTTACAGTGTGTACATCTGACAGGTACAAGCCATCCCTAGCCCCCATTAACTATAAAGTGTGATAAATCCGAGGTCTTCTTAATTTAACAAATTTCACCTTAAAAAAAAAGCACGGTAATCATGCTTCTTTTCCATGAAAATGACATTGGACAACACCAATTAAATTTCATGACTCCTCATACCATGGCGATAGCTTGAGATATTGTACTGAAATTCGATGCTAGTACTGTAACACCATTTGCAAGTAAGCTGGTGGAGATGAGTTCGGAGGGGGGGGGGGGGGGGGAGGGAAAGGGTCGTTATGGGCTGTAATTCCAGATAGCTTATTATGGCTCCCTGCCATAGATCGGTACAGGAAGCACCAGTCTGGCAGTGGCACTGCGCGTACTTCTGCGTGTTGTCGCCCCGCAGTGCTGACAGAGTGCAGTGTTGGCCTGACAGTGGCCTATGACGCATCCGCTTCTGTCAGCGGCAACACACCAGCTCCAGGTGGCCTCAGCAAGTGACGACTGCGTGTGCCGTGGTGTGGCTCCTGCATCCCCTGCTGCCCAGAAGAACGCAGCTCCGTGACGTAAAGACGGTGACCCACTGTCCCAAGTCGACGGACGGCGAGCTACTTCCCCGGACCAGTACTCGTCAGTTGTGACAGCGTTCTCACGTCTCGCTGACTCAGACCGGACTGCCCTGAGACAGAGTCAAACCGTGAACTGCATTCCAGATGGCGGCTAAACGGCGCAGCCCCTTGGGGGTACAGCTGCAATACTATCAGAAGTGATTGTAGTAGTGGTCAGGTATTTGTACGCTTCTGAGCCGAGCTTGTTTGATCTTTGACATGCCTTGCGGCGTATGTACCAAACACTTTTGTGGTCAGCGGTGCGGAAAGGCTTACGGCATGTACTGCTTCTGTATTGCTGTGTCGACTGTTTCCACACCCTGCCATGTCGGCTCGCTTTGCAGTATTGTGAAGCCTGTGCTATAATTTTTACAGCATAACACCACGCTTGCCTGCGGCTGGCGCTGCTGCAGTTCACTTCCATTTTCGTGTATTTATGATCAAGTACGGTCGGTGCGCTACAGTACTCTGCATTAAGGTTTTCTCCGATGTTGTGATGATGGACCATGCCCGAAATGCGTTAATGAAAAACACAGTCGCCCTCACAGTCACTTGAAGAGCCAGCAGAAGACATTCGTTCCATACATGTCACTCAGCCATATTCTAGAATTTTTATTGTACAATGGTCTTTGTAGTGATTTGGTTAGCACTTTGATCCCCACACACATTTTAAAAAAGCGCATAATATTACACTTCTCATCATCCCACATTTATAAGTTTCACCTTTTTTAGATAAAATAATTAGGTTTCACTTACAAGATTTTCACCAAATCCTCTGAATTGAGCATGTGTAATAATGTCTTTGAACAAGTTCATGTTTCTTTTCGTATAAGATTTTTATATATTTGACTACACAGTCATTTGTTAAACTAAGATTTTAAGACATTGACCACACCTTGCGTACTTTTATTTGAAAAATGAAAGTAACCAGCTTTAATGTGTAGTGCACAGGAACAGTGATAAAACTCGCATACAGGTGGCATTTCCCTCCTTTTGCATACGGAACTCACGTCTGATATAATAAATTCTAACTGAATTTGACGATAATAGCACATGAAAATTACAGTTTTACGTTTTTAATTTGAATTACGCTAAATAGTGGCGTAGATAAAGGTTGTGCCCACAAGTACCGTGGTCGCAAGAAGGTGTTATTAAGGATGCCATCAGATGGCGCTTCGCACACACAGATCTCTGTAATATCAGATGCTACTTAGTTACAGTTTTCTACTGTGATGAAAATAAATGAGGTGTGTAATTTTTTATGTGTGCATATTTTATTTCTGATCTGTTCTTGAAGCTGCTACAACTTTTCAAAACGCAGAAGGAGTCGAAATTAGTTAACAGCTATATTATGAAATAGAGTTACTACAAAAAAATAAAAACATATAGCGCTGGAATATGAGTTCCCTGAAGTAATAAAACAGGTCTTATCAGAGCCTGGATTTTTGTTATTAGGGAACTAAAACATCGATAACGATGTGCTGAGTTATTCATATAATGGCCAGATGCCATGTAGCATATTGAACTTTCAGCTTCTCCCTACTGTCATATGACGTAGCAACTTTCCCATATATACCACCATCTTCTGCAAAGAAGCTTCATCCATTACATCATTTACGTACCTTGTATGCTGAGTTATACCGCCTAGAAAGTCCTCCACCCAGTCATAAATCTGGTCCACTACTCTGTAAGCTCATACTTTTTTCAGTAAAAGAGATCGCAAAACAGAATCGAATTCCTTCATCCTGGTTAACACATCGGAGGGAACAGTGGATAAATGCGCAGATAAAGCGGTAGAGAAGAAATTTCGCATTGTCTCGTATGGAATCTTAGTAAACGCACCGCTAAAACGCTCGACAAGCCAGTCCAAAAACTTACTTTGGTACAGGGCCGAAGTAATTCACAGTACGTGCCCAGCAAACAAGCCCGGTATCTTTCAGAGTACAGCAGAGGACACCTGCCAAATAGAGGCTGCCCCGCGTTTTGCCTGCAGACTGTGAGGGCCGGCAGGAGGTGGGCGTGGCTGTGGTGTGGGGGGCGTAACGAGCCCCGAAGTCCGTGTCGGCCCGCGTCAGCTACCTCCAAGTGTGGGGTGTCGCCGGCCCTCCTATCTCCGCACGTGTCTCTCGCGTGCTGTCCCACATCCTGCGGCCGCCGCTACTTCTCTTGCTGTCTTCATCTTGTTACTCATACTGGCGAACGGAGAGATACTGTAGTCGCCCGTTCTCGCTCTGATTGCGTACCAATTGTGTTTCTGTGTACGCATTATAATAAGGTGAAAGTAAAATTTTATGCCTTCTTGTAGTCTGCCACAGACGTACAAGACGTATAGGGAACGGAACTTTCCAATTGCATTAAATATTGTAGGCGACAAAATACTGCACGTCTGACACAGTCTATCTGATATTGAATGAATATACTTTTTGATGCCCAATGGAATAGACTTCTTGTTTATTGTCGGGCTGGTGTTGTGCAAACATGCACATCGTCAGCATGTCGTAATTATTCTGGTCACATGGCACGTGCCAAAGATGTTTGCTCATAATATTCGTATAATTATTGACAAAAAAATGGTTCAAATGGTTCTGAGCACTATGAGACTTAACTTCTGTGGTCATCAGTCTCCTACAACTTAGAACTACTTAAACCTAACTAAGGACATCACACACATCCGTGCCCGAGGCAGGATTCGAACCTGTGACCGGAGCAGTCGCGCGGTTCCGGACTGATCGCCTTAACCGCGAGACCACCGCGGCCGGCAATTATTGACAGCATTAATCTTTGGATGCAAAGTACATCGCCGTTGGCAGTGTCACAATGTGCAAATATTAATTACCATTGTCATGTAAATGGATGATTATAAGGAGCAGTCAAACGAAAACTGGACAGATGGAAGAAAAGTAAGTGAAACTGTTCGTGATGTTAAAAGTAACAGCCATCACTGTTAATATACTTATCCCGCTATGAGACAAAACGGTCAACTCCTTCGCTGAAAAATATTTGCGGTTGCCTACGGAGGAATGATCGTACCATGTCTTGCACCTCTTCGTCGGAAGCAGATCCACAGGTACGAATGTCTTTCTTGAGGGAACTGAAAGTATGGAAATTGCATAGAAAAAGGTCGGAACTGTACGGAGGACGTGTAAGAGCTTCCCAGCGAAACTTCAGCAACGTATTCCAAACAATGTGGGACCACCCACACTTGCCGGCCGGTGTGGCCGTGCGGTTCTAGACGCTTCAGTCTGGAACCGCGTGACCGCTACTGTCGCAGGTTCAAATCCTGTCTCGGGCATGGATGTGTGTGATGTCCTTAGGTTAGTTAGGTTTAAGTAGTTCTAAGTTCTAGGGGACTGATGACCACAAATGGTAAGTCCCATAGTGCTCAGAGCCATTTGAACCATTTGAGTCCACCCACATTTTTCGACTACACTGAAGAGGGTTCCCTGGGAAGATCCTGCATATTCTCCATACAGTCCCGAACTTTTGCCACGCGATTTCCATATTTTTCCTTTCCTGTAGGAAGACATGCGTACCCGACCGTTTGCTTCGCACGAAGAGGAACACGCCAGGGTACGATCATGCTTCCGTAAGCAACCAAAAATATTTTTCCGCGAAGGGATTGACCGTTTTGTCTCATAGCGGGATAAGTATATTGACAGTGATGACTGTTACTTTTAAAATCACAAACAATTTCACTTTTTTTTCATCTGTCTCACTTTCATTAGCCTACCACTTATATACGAATACTATTAGCAAGTACGCAGAAGGAGGAGATTAGTGTTTAACTTCCCGACAACTGCTTCATTAGAGACGGATCATAAGCCATGATTAGCAAACGATTGGGAAGGAAACCGACGTTGCCTTTTCAAAGAAACCATCCGGGCATTGGCCTAAACGATTTAGGGAAATCACGGAAAACCTGTATCAGGACATCTAGAAACGAATTTATGCCGTCGTTCTCCAGTGTGCTCAGCACTGCGCTACCCCGCTCGCTACTGTCAGCAAGCATCTTCGGCATATGCTATCCATAGGAACACTAATATTGAACCAGATGCTAGTCTAATAAGTACAGAATATGGATTGAGAGTAAATCGAATAAGATGAGTTTGGATTCCGTAGAAATGTTGGAACACGTGGGGCAATACTGACTTATCCTAGAAAATAGGTTGAGGAAAGGCAAACCTACGCCCCTAGCATTTGCAGACTTAGTGAGAGCTTTTCACAATGTTGACTGGAATACCCTCTTTCAAATTCTGAAGCTGACAGGGGTAAAATACAGAGAGCGAAAGGCTATTTACAATTTGTACAGAAACCAGATGGCAGTTATAAGACTCAAGGGGCATGAATGGGAAGCAGTGGTTGAGAAGGGAGTGAGATAGGGTTGTAGCCTCTCCCCGATGTTATTCAACCTGTATATTGAGCAAGCAGTAAAGGAAACGAAAGAAAAATTCGGAGTAGGAATTAAAATCCATGGAGAAGAAATTAAAACTTTGAGGTTCGCCGATGACATTGTAATTCTGTCAGAGACAGCAAAGGACCTGGAAGAGCAGCTGAACGGAATGGACAGTGTCTTGAAAGGAGGATATAAGATGAACATCAACAAAAGCAAAACGAGGATAATGGAATGCAGTCGAACTAAATAGGGTGATGGTGAGTGAATTAGATTAGGAAATGAGACACTTAAAGCAGTAAAGGAGTTTTGTTATTTGGGGAGCAAAATAAGTGATGATGGTAGAAGTAGAGAGGATATAAAATGTAGGCTGACAATAGCAAGAAAAGCGTTTCTAAAGAAGAGAAATTTGTTAACATCGAGTATATATTTAAGTGTCAGGAAGTCGTTACTGAAAGTATTTGTATAGAGTTGTAGCCACGAATAGAAGTGAAACGTGGACGACAAATAGTTTAGACAAGAAGAGAATAGTAGCTTTCGAAATGTGGTGCTACAGAAGAATACTGAAGATTAGATGGGTAGATCACATAACTAATGAGGAAGTATTGATAGAATTGGGAAGAAGAGAAATTTGTGGCACAACTTGACTAGAAGAAGGGATCGCTTGGTAGGAGGTAGGACATATTCTGAGGCATCAAGGGATAACCAATTTAGTATTGGAGGGCAGTGTGGAGGGTAAAAATCGCAGAGCGAGACCAAGAGATGAATACATTAACAGCTTCAGAAGGATGTAGGTTGCAGTAGGTACTGGGAGATGAAGATGCTTGCACAGGATAGAGTAGCATGGAGAGCTGCATCAAACCAGTCTCTGGACAGAAGACCACAACAACAACTACAATGAAATATAGCAGAAATGAGAACAGAGAGAAACCTTGCATCGTAATTGGTGATCACGAAGTACATAAAGTTAAGGAATTCTGCTACCTAAGCAGGGAAATAACCAATGACAGACGGAGCAAGGAGGACACAAAAACCAGATTAGCGCTGGAAAAAAGCGGATTCCTGGTCAAGGGAAGTCTACTAGTATCAAATATAGGTCAGAATTTGATGAATAAATTTCTGAGAATGTGCGTTTGGAGTACAGCATTGCACGGGAGTGAGACATGGACTGTGGGTAAAACGGGAACGCAAAAGAATAGAAGCACTTGAGATGTGGCGCTACAGAACAATGTTGAAAATTAGCTGGACTCATAAGGCAAGGAATGACGACGTTATCCGCTGAATAGGCGAGGAAAGGCATATACGAAAAACACTGACAAGAAGAAGGGATAGGATGATAGGACGTCTGTTGAGACATCAGGCAATAACTTCCATGGCACTGCAGGGAGCTGTAAGGGTAAACACCGTAGAGGAAGACAGATCTTGGTATACATCCAGTAAATAATTTAGGACATAGGTTGCAAGTGCTACTCTTAGATGAAAAGGTTGGCACAGGAGAGGAATTTGTAGCGGGCCGCATCAAACAGGTCAAAAGACTGATGACTCAAACAAAGAAGCAGTCAGGCAATAAATAATAAAATTAATTGTACGCTTGGCCACCTTATATCAAGACAAAAAACTTAATAGGTATATCAGCCATATGAAATAAAAATTGGTGTTAGACAAGGTGATGGTTTATCACTTTTACTGTTTAGTTGTGTTCTAGAAAAAATTGCAAGGGTCTGGAATTCGGAGCTAAAAAATCATAAAATTGAACCAATAACTCTGGGAAGGAAAACAAATGGAATTATGGTAAACTGCTTGGCTTTTGCCGATGATTTTGCAATACTTTCAGAAAACCTGACAGAAGCAGTTATTTAGATAAACCTTCTGGAAAAAATAGTAAGCAGAATTGCTCCCAAAATTTCAGCTGAAAAAACAAAGTTCATGATAAATGTAAAAAAAATGCGCCAAAATTCATAGAGACACAGATAGGTAAAATAGAACGAGTAAATAAATTTAAATATCTTGGAGAAACTATACAACAGAATGGACTACAAAAATCTGCAATAGATGTAAGAATTAACAAAACGGAAAGAGCATATGGTTTAACCAAAAATATTTACAACAAGAAATATATATCTAGAAAAACAAAACGAAAACACTACACTACAGTGGTACGACCAGAATGTTTATATGGATCTGAATGCCTAACGGTGAGCTATAAGATGGACAAATTAGAGGTACTGGAAAGAAGGATTATTAAAAAATAATGGGTGCAGATTGTTGGAAAATAAGAAGCAATGAGGAGATCTACAAAAATATAGAGAAAATATCGGAAGTAATGACAAAACGAAGATTAACCTTTCTCGGATACCTCTACCGAATGCATGGAAATAGCTAACAAAACAAATACTCCTATATTTCTTGAAGAAGAAATCGACAGTAGCATGGATTACAGATGTAAGGAAAGATCTAGAAAGAACTAACATCAAAGAATTAGAAATAGCAGAAAGAAACCGATTTAAAAATAAAATACTAAATTTGGAAGGCTTTCAAAGCAGAAGAAATAAAAAATCGGGAACAACATGAACAGAACAAAGGAAGAGATTTCATGGGAAGAAAATGAGGGAATACTGGAAAAATAGGAAACAACGACAAAGGAAGAAAAGGAACTGAGTAGTTAACGTGATCTTAGTTGGTCAATACGATTGTAAAAAGAAATAAGGTGTTTCGCTATTCCTGTCACGAGTTTCTGCGAGCTGTAGAGGGGACTTGAAAGTAGTAAATAAAGCTTTGATGAAGAACCCAAGCCCGGAATGTGCTGTTTGTATGGGAAATAAGTTTGAAAACTGGACGCTTTCAAACCTCCTGTTCCACTGTACATAAGATGATGAGCTCCGAAGTGTGTACGCTACAGGAGACCACCGCTTGGGCATGTACTCGTCGACTGGTTCTTTTCTAAGTGATGAAAAAATTCCCCTTCAATTTCGAGAATGTGGCACGTCTCAGGAGCACCACTGTCATCCCCACCAGTTGCGAATGTACCAGTATCCCGCAGTTTTTGTTGTAGTCGGACGAAAATGATATGATATAATGATTTCCTGATACTCTCAGTTGTATTGGAGGTGAACTCTGAATCTAAACACGGTTGTTTTTGTTCTTACAGCAGTTTACTCGCCCAGATCACACAAAAATACACAATGATTACTAACTTCAGCGAAATTAAATCGCCGTCTTCAGATCATCTGTATAGAATTTTTTTTACTGATTTCGGTGCAATTAATTAGCCACCTTCATATCACACGCGTAGATAAAAAAATCTAGAAGAATGATCTGAAGATAGCGATTTAATTTCGCTGGAACTAGTAATCATGGTGTATTTCTGTGCGATCTTGGCGAATAAACCCTATATATATATATATATATATATATATATATATATATATATATATATATATATATATAAGTATGGGACATTAGGGCCTAAGTGTAGATATTTCTATTTGTGACAGGACAGCGTACCGAGAAAAATTACATCAATATTTACTTGACTTGCAGGTTAAATATAATAGCTGTTAGGAGTAGTATATATTTAGGTGGGTTAGTACCCCAAAGTACGTATGGCAAGAACAAGCCATTAATGTTTATTTTCCCCTGGGCAGCAAGTCAGATGTTGAAGTGTGAACATGTGGACGCAAAAAAGCTAAGTTTATATTGACAGGAACAAGCCACTTAAAGGTGCAGATACAACTGAGCAGAACGCATCAGGTTGCAAATTATGTGATTTTTTGGGGGGAACACAGACTCGGAGAAAAAAAACTAACATATTAAGTTACCAATGCGCACAATGTTAGTTATATAAAACACCAGGAACACATAGTCGAGTGTCAATGTAACTTCGTAAACCTTCGTACCATTGGTGGTTATGTGAATGATTAGAGTTGCAGTTCTCCGTGATGGGTAAAACAGCAATTGAAGAGTATTAGTGTTGTTGGTATTAAGTGTTTTTTGCAGCCTTTGTAGGGTGTATAAGAGGCGTGAACAGTGCCAGATGTTGCGTGAACACTGTGGAGGACAGAAAAATTACGTGCACTGGTGTGAGACAGCTTTATGAGCAGCTGATGTAGTCTGAAATGGGCTTCATTGCGAGTCTCCATTTGGCCATCATTGAGAGTCTCCATCCGACCAGCTGTCATACTGTGCAATTGCATGGGCATTTTGATGTGACAGTGGCCCAGTGTTGGAGCGTGTTGAAGCGTGAGGGTAGACATACTCGTCGTCAAGTTTATAGTCAACCATGTCTGACCACCATAATGTAGGATCGCTGTGCTGTGCATCATGCACATTGTAATCTCTCCACATCTGTGACGGGCATCCGGGAACAAGTAAGGGGATCCTTGCAACATTTAGTGTCTGAATCTAGCAAGAGCAGGACTACATCATTGTCGTGTGCATTGGCTGCCGTTAACCATACAATACAAGTGGCTGCGTTTGATGCCGAGATCAGGAGTATGGACTCCTGATGAATGGCATCTTATCATGTTCGACAGTGAATGATATTGGTGCTCCAGCCTGATGAACATCGTTGACGAGTATGGAGGCGACGTGGAGAAGGATTTCATTCCTCCAATGTTTAGGAAAGATGCAGCAATGTTACTACTGGCGTCATTATATGGGAAGCCATGAGATGTGATCACGGCTATTAGCGGTTGAGGGAATACTGAACGGTGCAACAGTACGCCACAGACATCCTCACTCCTCATGTGTTACCTATAATGCGGCAGTGTCATGGTACAGTTCATCTGTAAACAATGCTGATCTGTCCATGGCAAGAGTCTCTATGAACTACTTGCGTGATGTTGATACATCCTGTGGACGACTTCCGCCTGTCACTTTCTTGCAGTAAAACTGCACCAGTTCCCAACATCGAGAATCTGTCTGTAGTATAAATTGTTTACTACAATACAATAATGCTAACAACGCTGCTGCACTTAATTCTTATTTCAAAACAGTAAATACTGCATTTTGTGATTCACTTCACTCAAACTTCTGGCGTTTCTTCCATAGTTCTTTTAGTGAAGCTATCTCATATGCGAATCCTGGAATAAACATTCTCGAAAAATTTTCAGTTCCACTAAATTAGGCTGCACTTATACTATTTTTAGGAGGCAGGAAGTCTAAGATGGATTGTATCCACTCAGTCTATAGTAATACCTTCAGCCAATACAGCATGACTTAAGAATTGCATAGCAGGACATGCTCATTATATTTTGTTTGGATTAACCATCGGACCTGATTTGCAAAGATGTGTAAATATTTCATGCAAATGCAAAAGGTATTCATGAATATTCTTATTACAGATAACTAATTCTTGTAAATAATTGTAGGCATAAGTAAATTTAATATCAGAGAATATCTGATCCATTACAACTGCTAAAACAGGTAACAAGAATGGGACTCTATTAAATTTATAAATAATCAAGTCGGTGTGTAAAGAAAGTAAGGGGTCTACATTTCTCAGTTAATGGTTCTTGATTTAAGACTGATTAAGATAAAGAATCGTAAAAACTTTGGCTCTAAAGAACCATCCAAAACTGGAAAGCAAATCAATTACTCAAGCCGACTTTCGCCATTAGGCGTAGGCGCTAAAACTATAGGTGCCACCTACCGTAATTTAGAAGGACAAATTGCCTCCTTAAGTAACATATGGTTAATGTTTCAATATTTTCATTCTCAGTGGTGATAGTCTGTACGGGAGGGGGTGGGGTGGAGGGGTTGTACAATGAAATGTGAGTCACCTCAGTGGAATACCTATTAAGGAGATATATCCTAATTCAGTGGTTAACCCATCCGGAATTCTTGGCAGATGGATTTAATTTAATGCTGGAAATACGTTAGCAGCTTTTACACACATTTAGTTGCCGAGTAATTATCATTCGTAGTTAAAACACCGTTACTGAAATAGAATACCATATTTTGACAAACTAGACATTATAACTGAATAGAATTTATTGTTGTATCTAAAAGTTCACATTCAGAATAATTTCTCTCTGCTACTTTGTTAATCAGAAATGGAGACATTTAATTGTATTTGTAAAAAGCCAGTGAACAACAAGAGATGAGTGTAGGTCTAATTATTGAAAACTTCTAAAAGGAACAAGCCTGCGGAAGTTTATTAAATGTGCAAGTCTATGTCCGCCAACAAGGGGAAATGTACCGCAAACGAATTAGCACAAGTTACAACTTGTACAATGTGCCGAGTTTTCATCCAGGAGATCATACTGTCATTCAGTGACTGTTTTTAATGCCCATCAGTGAATTTATAATAAATCTCAGAAACTGTCTTAATCTTCAATAATGTATTTTGAAATCTGTAACAATAGTACTGGACTGTGAATTGTGTTATTTTGAATTATACTTACTGTGCACAGTGTGGTGCGGTGTGATAACAACAGCTTTTACTCATGAGGTGCAAACCGTCATAGGAGCCTGGTACTGAAATGTCCTGATGAGTTTACTGGAGACCATCAAGACGAAACGTCGAGGGAAGCTATCCAAAGAGTCTTTTTTTTTCCCACCTCAACACCTCACCTCATTCTGCACGCTTCACAACCACAATTGCGGCTTCCTTGGGCTATTTAATTTTTCCACACGCTCTTTGCTCTCCTAACATGGCAGCCAGTGACTTGCTCTTTCCGAGAAGGGACAACCGTTGCGACACAGATATTTCGAGAGTGACAACGAGGTGGGATGTTTCCTGAAATTGGAGACTTCTACAACCAACGTCCCCGCTTCCTCATGCCACGCTACCTCACGTATCCTTGAGAGAAATGAGTCACATTGAATGGCGAATAAGTAGAGCAACACCAACAGCATTACCAGGTTTCGTGGTTTTTCCGACGCGATAAACACAAGGGGCGTTCAATTAGTAATGCCACAAATATTTTTTTCTAGGCCAGATTCGGCTGAAAAACGCAGAATTCGTTGTGGGACATCGGCGAATATACCCGGTTCAACTCCTATAATTTCATGAAGTTCCGACGGATGGCGGTGCTATACGTAGCCTTCAAAATTGCGTCTGTAAAGGAGGTGCATTCCAAGCTGAGAGCTGTCATTGTGTTTCTTTTGGCAGAAAACCAGAGCATCACAAATATTCATAGGTGCTTCCAGAGTATCTTCGTAGACCTGGCAGTGAACAAAGGCATGGTGGGACGTAGAGCGAGGCGTCTGTCGTCATCGCAACATAATCAGACAAAACCTGTCCTATGTCACGCATGCCGGCAGCAGGCACACACCTTCGACTCCCGCAATGTTGCGGACATTCTCATTTGAGATGATCGACGGATCGTAATGAAACACTTCATTGCACAAGTGGACGTCTCTTTTGGTAGTGCTGACATACTCGACCAATATTTAAGGTACTTAAAGGGGTGTACCGCCTGGCTTCCTCGCCGCATAACAGATGGCCATAAAGAGCAACAAAGGACCATCTGAGCGGAGTTACTTGCACGTTACAATCCTGATCGTGACAATTTTTTGTCAAACATCGTCACACGCAATGAAACGTGTGTTCATCACTTCGAACCGGCCACAAAACTAGCAATTCATGGAGTTGTAACACATTACGTCTCCTCCAAAGGAAAAGTTCCAGACAGCACCCTCAACTGGTAAAGTTAGAGCGACTGTCTTTTGGGACTCTGAAGGAGTTAATCTGTTTAGCGCCCTACCTCACGGAGCAACGATCAACTCGGAAGTATATTGTGTTACCCTCAGGAAACTGAAGGAACGACTTCAACGTGTTCATCGCCACGGAAATGAAAACTAACTTCTCCTTCTCTATGACAACGTAATGCTTCGCGCAAGTCAGCGAAAAAGAGAGAAGCTCACAAAACATCGTTGGACTCCAAAATGAGACTTTCACTCCGCAGCGGAGTGTGCGCTGATATGAAACTTCCTGACAGATTAAAACTGTGTGCTGTACCGAGACTCGAACTCGGGACCTTTGCCTTTCGCGGGCAAGTTCTCTACCAACTTTTTTTTGTCTCATTTTGTTCGTTTTCGTTCGTTGTATCTGCTCTGGGCAGACGTCGGAAGACACCCGTTTCAGTTCGTTGTTGATCAATTAACTCAGTTTTTTTTATTACAACCAACTGAGCAACCGAAGCACGAATCACGCTCCGTCCTCACAGCTTTACTTCTGCCAGTACCTCGTCTCCTACCTTCCAAACTTTACAGAAGCTCTCCTGCGAACCTTCCAGAACTAGCACTCCTGAAAGAAAGGATACTGCGGAGTCATGGCTTAGCCACAGCCTGGGGGATGTTCCCAGAATGAGATTTTCACTCTGCAGCGGAGTGTGCGCTGATATGAAACTTCCTGGCAGATTAAAACTGTGTGCCGGACCGAGACTCGAACTCGGGACCTTTCTCTTTCGCGGGCAAGTGCTCTACCAACTGAGCTACCCAAGCACGACTCACGCCCCGTCCTGTCCTTCCTCATACAACCCACAGTTATATCTCGTAGCTTCCGGCTTCCATCTGCTGGCCAAAAAAAGGATGCATTCTACAGAAAGCAATACGTGGATAAAGGGGGGAGGGGTTATTGACGCAACAAGACGTTGGCACCGATGTCGACCTGTAGAGCGGCACCATTCGACCATATACGGCCTCCCCGTAAGGTGGTCGACGCACTGAACGGAGATTACATTAAAAAATGGGTTTTGTAGCCCAAAGAGTGGGGAATAATATGGTTTATTGGAATCCTGAATAAAATCAACCTTCTTTGAGAAAAAACGTGTAGCGTTACTCAGAGGATACACGTCATAAAACAAGACTAATCGGCGCTTGCGGTCACCATATTTCAATTCGAAACACTACGTTAGGTTCGTTCCTGGACGGCAGTGTGGAAGGTTGCAGTGCAGTAGGGTCGATGAAGAAGAGTTTTGAGAGAGAGAGAGAGAGAGACATGAAGGTGGTGAGGGCGAGGTTGAAAAACCCATCGGTTGCCCCCTAGCCTCCCCCATTTCCTGCCGCAACAGCGGCCATTACGTCATTTCCTGGTTGCAACAGTGGCCCTCGCTGGCAAGCAGGCAGTTATTCCCCCCTCTTCTCCCCCCCCCCCGTCCCCACAGTTCCGTAGTCGTGGCTGCCCACGCCCCCCCCCCCCATCCCCCCACATCCCGCCCCTCCCACGCGCGCGTCCAGCATTTCTTTCGCTCCTCGACGGCGGCAGCGGCGGCGGCGCTTGCGAAATTGCCAAACTTGGCGCGGCTCTTGGATGTCAAATAACGGGGCGTGGCGTGCGGCCGGGGCGTCGCGGCCCGCCTGTTGGATGGCTGTTGTTAGCCGTCTGCCGCTGGGGCGGCGAATATTTTAAAGTTTCCGCTGCGCCCAGCGCGCCGCCTCGTGACGTATGAGGCACGGCAATGAAGTCTCCAGCAGATGAGTCCTTCCGTCTCCCGGCTGCAGACGAATGGTGCTTGTGTCTGACGAACGAGCCGTCGTCGTTAGCTGGACAGAATCCACTTGTCAGAACTAGCTCATCAGGCAAAATTGGAAATGAAAAAAGCAGAAAAGTTACACGGATAGCAAGTTCAACATTTTCTAACACTTTATTCTTTCCGGCAAAATTGGAAATGAAAAAAGCAGAAAAGTTACACGGATAGCAAGTTCAACATTTTCTAACACTTTATTCTTTCCTTTTTCTCGTGGTCGTGGAGCGATTCTAGGGCAAATGAAAGTATTATTCGCCTATCCATACGCAACTTGAGGGTGGAAGTAATATTTTAAGATACATTTTTTGCATGTAAGTAAATATTGGGTCAAGCGCCAAAAGTCACATTTACAAATTGTAATGTTTTCCTTTGTATGCTTTGTGGTTTTTTAGCGGATACAAGAGCGAGGAACAGATGCTGTTCAGGAACAGAGAATTCAGATATTAATTTATTCTACATCTAATATCTAATAGTAAAAATAATACGTAACTTCGTTGCTGAATTAGCACCGACGGTTGCTAACAGTAGATTCGAGTGTCGAAATATATACATATACAAAAGTTTTATAAATCTGTCACTCTTAAATACAGTATCTTTTCAGTGTATCACGATCCCCGGGCATTAATAATGTCTGTAGGTATTGTTCAACTGTCAAACACACAAAATTGGCTGAGTACATGAACGTTTTTCTTTTTTTTATCTCATTTTGTTCTATATAGTTCGTTGAAGTTGTTCGTGGCGGACGTCCGATGACACTCGTTCAGGTTGTTCGTTGATCCGGTCACTCAGTTTTTTTTATTACAGAGGGTAGCTAAACCCTCTGACCGAACACGCTGAGCTACCGTGCCGGCGTTTTTTTTTTTTTTAATCTCATTTTGTTCGTTTTCGTTCGTTGCAAGACACCCGTTTCAGTTCGTCGTTGATCCATTAACTCAGTTTTTTTTATTACAGAGGGGAGCTAATCCTCTGACCGAACACGCTGAATTACCGTGCCGGCTGCGTTCGAACGTAAATACACTCGCCGCGAGGCCTACGAGAAAGACAGGCCGCGGCGCGTACGTCACGAAGTTAGTCCTGCGCTTGCTCGATAGCTCAAATCAGAAGACAAACTACGTTTCTACACCTGTTAACTCGTAACTAGGCGTGTCCGTACAAACGAAAACTGAATCTTCTACTTGAATCCGCTATTATGGAATCTTACTGTTATTAGTCCTATAATGATGGGAAGTCCATGGGCCTGCTTATAATTTGTTACGGCTGCACTGGCGTACAATAAAATAAAATCATGCTAAAAGGATTATCAGTTGCATAAGGCACCACTTCCAGTATGTAATGAGTACTGTTCAGCAGAAGAGACTAAATGCTATGAACAAGCCGCCATACCATTTACACTCCTGGAAATTGAAATAAGAACACCGTGAATTCATTGTCCCAGGAAGGGGAAACTTTATTGACACATTCCTGGGGTCAGATACATCACATGATCACACTGACAGAACCACAGGCACATAGACACAGGCAACAGAGCATGCACAATGTCGGCACTAGTACAGTGTATCTCCACCTTTCGCAGCAATGCAGGCTGCTATTCTCTAATCGAGACGATCGTAGAGATGCTGGATGTAGTCCTGTGGAACGGCTTGCCATGCCATTTCCACCTGGCGCCTCAGTTGGACCAGCGTTCGTGCTGGACGTGCAGACCGCGTGAGACGACGCTTCATCCAGGCCCAAACATGCTCAATGGGGGACAGATCCGGAGATCTTGCTGGCCAGGGTAGTTGACTTACACCTTCTAGAGCACGTTGGGTGGCACGGGATACATGCGGACGTGCATTGTCCTGTTGGAACAGCAAGTTCCCTTGCTGGTCTAGGAATGGTAGAACGATGGGTTCGATGACGGTTTGGATGTACCGTGCACTATTCAGTGTCCCCTCGACGATCACCAGTGGTGTACGGCCAGTGTACGAGATCGCTCCCCACACCATGATGCTGGGTGTTGGCCTTGTGTGCCTCGGTCGTATGCAGTCCTAATTGTGGCGCTCACCTGCACGGCGCCAAACACGCATACGACCATCATTGGCACCAAGGCAGAAGCGACTCTCATCGCTGAAGACGACACGTCTCCATTCGTCCCTCCATTCACGCCTGTCGCGACACCACTGGAGGCGGGCTGCACGATGTTGGGGCGTGAGTGGAAGACGGCCTAACGGTGTGCGGGACCGTAGCCCAGCTTCATGGAGACGGTTGCGAATGGTCCTCGCCGATACCCCAGGAGCAACAGTGTCCCTAATTTGCTGGGAAGTGGCGGTGCGGTCCCCTACGGCACTGCGTAGGATCCTACGGTCTTGGCGTGCATCCGTGCGTCGCTGCGGTCCGGTCCCAGGTCGACGGGCAAGTGCCGACCACTGGCGACAACATCGATGTACTGTGGAGACCTCACCCCCCACGTGTTGAGCAATTCGGCGGTACGTCCACCCGGCCTCCCGCATGCCCACTATACGCCCTCGCTCAAAGTCCGTCAACTGCACATACGGTTCACGTCCACGCTGTCGCGGCATGCTACCAGTGTTAAAGACTGCGATGGAGCTCCGTATGCCACGGCAAACTGGCTGACACTGACGGCGGCGGTGCACAAATGCTGCGCAGCTAGCGCCATTCGACGGCCACCACCGCGGTTCCTGGTGTGTCCGCTGTGCCGTGCGTGTGATCATTGTTTGTAGAGCCCTCTCGCAGTGCCCGGAGCAAGTATGGTGGGTCTGACACACCGGTGTCAATGTGTTCTTTTTTCCATTTCCAGGAGTGTATATCGAGTATTGATCTTAAATTAAATTTTGCTGTAGTACTGTTAATCAGTAAGACTTCATAATAGCAGGTTCCAGTTGAAGTGCAATTATCGTTATTACTTACACGCCCAGCTGCGAGTTAACAGGTCTAGAAACGCATTTTGTCTGCTGAGCTGAGCGAGCGAGCGAGTTCAGGACTACCTCCGTGACGTACGCGCCGCGGCCTGTCTTTCTCGTGGGCCTCGTCTCGCCGCTGGGGCTCCAGAGAGAGGATGCTTGCATCACATTGGTAGCGGCGTAATCTTTAGTGGCAGCGCCCTTGAGCCGCGGTGGCGGCTGTAGGAAACGCGGCCTCGTAACCGGTGTAGCGTGAATTTAAAAGTGCGGCCGACCGAACAGCTGCCGATACCGCAGAGACAATCTACAAAATGGGTACAGCAGCAATACAAAAATAGTAGAAACGTTAGGGATCGCGACACAAACATAAAAACTATACAGGTTTCATACCAAAAATGTAGTTTTATTCTACGTCATTGTATTTAACCACAAAATGCTACAAAATCTGAAGAAACTGAAACGTTCTGTATGCCATGATCTTAACATAAATAACGATACAAATGCCATCACACTCATTTTCACTCATATCGCAAGATTCTTGTAAAACCACTTATTCTTCTCTTTTTTAGAAATGGAATTATTTTAGCAAAGTCCCTTCCGTTTGTAGTCTTTCCAGCTACAAATTTTGAACATCAGAAATAATGTTGCTTGAGCTCCTCATGTGCATTGAGAGTTGATTGAACTTGCAGTACCCCTAGCCGGTCAGCAGCCAGTCTGATCCAGTGAGCTCTTGAAAATGCACATTGGTGAATTTTTTCAGCTGCTGACTTGAAATCGTAAAAATCTTAAATATTTTCAACATTTCGCAGCTCTGTCAGCAACTGCATAAATACTGATTTTAATTTTAATAACAAACAGCCTCAGCTGCAATGTTTACCTAGATTTAGCTAGGTTTCAGTCGAGATAACCCAACCTTCTTCAGAATAAAAGTAACTCCATAGTGGACATCCTCAAACTAAAACTACAAATCCATAAATTTCGCAGCCCTGTCAGCAACTGCATAAATATTAATTTTAATAACAAACAGCCTCAGCTGCAACGTTTACCTAGGTTTCAGTCGGGATAACCCAACCTTATTCAGAAGAAAACTAACTCCATAGTGGACATCGTCAAGCTAAAACTACAAATCCATAAATTGTCATCAGATTGCAAAAACTTATCTGAAACTGCCTCGGCCCCACTTCGCGACCACGATGCGGCAGCCACGAGTGCTGTACTGGAACTCGTGGCTGCCAATGCACTGCTACCACTGTCGTCATTTCAACCACATTAGAACGTCGTGTTGACACGCAGCCAAATATGTAACCTGTGGTCGGGATATGCACGAGGGCGATTGTCCGCCTCCTTCTCCCCATTGTATCAACTGCAATGGCGGCCATGCCGCCTCCTCTCGAGATTGCCCCATGTATCTTCATCAGTGGGCTGTTCAGGAGATCCGGATAAAGTGCCTGCTGGGTCTCTTGCTAGTTATTTGCTAATCGCAAATCCTGTGTTCTACCGTCTGACACTTATAGTTCTGTTCTTGCTACATCTCGCTCCATGAAGGACATGGCCAAGTAGACATGCGACGTCAACTTCTGCTCTGAGGTTGTGAAATCGCCCATCGTTAAGGTAGCATCGCTGTCCCTTCGTTCAGCTGTGCAACAAGCCATCAAACTCTTGCCTCAACGAGCGAAGCCACTAGCTACACAACCAGCAGGCCGGAAAGGACAGAAGGCGTACTCCCGTGAAGACTTCCTAAATCCATCCAGCCAACCAACATCTGAGTCTTCATCTGCTAACCGAAAAGGTTTGAAGAAGTCCAACAAAGGCAAACAGTCTTCGCTGACTCGAATATCCTCTTCGACAGTGTCGCCATGTGATACCTTCGCCAGGCAGGCCTCTGTGTCGCTGGTGCGCACCACCAAACGCTTTTCTGTGTTAGACTCCACAGACCAACAGCACAGGAACGCCGATGCTTCAGTGGACGTCATGGAGCAGGATTCTCCTGCCTCTGTACCCTGTAGTAGCGAGTCTTCGCAGGCTACCACTCGGCAGCCGCCATGTGACACCCCTTCACTTTCTCCTCATCAAGACTCTCCTCCAATGGAACGTTCGCGGCCTTCGATCCCACAAAGAGAATTTACAGCTGCTTTTAGAATCGCAGCCTCTCCTTGTACTCTGCCTTCAGGAAACAAAATTGCGTCCACACGACTGCTTTGAGCTTTTACATTTTTTTCCCAGTCCGTTCTGATCTTCCTCCTGAGGTCGGCATTCCATTTCGTGGGGGAGTCATGCTGCTCATTTGGAATGATGTTCATAGTCAACCCACCTACCTGACTACCCGTCTTCAAGCTGTTGCAATTCGCCTTTTCCTCCCTCAACAGGCTTTTTCCCTTTGTACCATTTATGTCCCTATGTCATTCAGTGTCACCAGGGCCAACTTCCCCCAGCTTATTGGGTAGCTACTTCACCCATTTCTGCTACACGGTGACTTTAATGTGCATTATTCCCTTTGGGACTCTCCCAGAACCCGTCAGAACGGTGGTCTCTTGGCTGACCTTAATCAGCTTAACCTGTTCTGCCTTAACACAGGAGCACCCACATTCCTTTCAGAATCCTCACACACCTATTCCAATTTGGACTCATCCTTCTGCGCTGTCCAGCTTGCCCATCTTCTCGAGTGGTCCGTTCTTTCCGACACCTACTCGAGCGACCATTTCCCATGCGCTACCCGTTTTCTGACTCCTACCTTACCTGCTTACTAAGGCTGACTGGTAGCTTTACTCCTCCCCGGTGACCTTAGAAAAACAAGATTTCCCCAGTTGTGACGACCAGGTGGAATATCTTACAAAAGTTATCCTTACCGCACTTCCCCTTTACCACGCCGTGTCCCAGTGACTTGGTGGACTGAGGCATTCCGCGACGCATTTCGCGCTCGAAGACGTTCTCTCCGTGTGTTTAACCATCATTCTAAGACGGCAAACTGCATTCATTATAAACAGATGCGTGCACAGTGTCGTCGCGTTCTTCGTGATAGCAGAAAAGCTAGCTAGATTTCATTCACTAGTTCTTTTAACAATTCCATCCCTTCCCCTGCCGTTTGGGCCAACCTCCGACGGATTTCTGGGACCAAGATCCATTCCCCAATTTCAAGCCTGACAGTAGCTGACGATGCCATCATGGACCCTATTGCTAACTCCAACACCTTGGGTCGCCATTTTGCGGAAACTTCGAGCTCTTTCCATTATCGCCCTGCCTTCCTCCATCGG
The DNA here is from genome assembly GCF_023864345.2 of Schistocerca serialis cubense. Classification (NCBI taxonomy): domain Eukaryota; kingdom Metazoa; phylum Arthropoda; class Insecta; order Orthoptera; family Acrididae; genus Schistocerca; species Schistocerca serialis. Next base: position 538,328,748 of record NC_064638.1, read on the forward strand.
AAACGAGAGGAGGAGACTCGGACGATACCCTTGGCTTCTCACAATCGTTAGTGCTACAATGCCACCTTTACTAAGAGGGAGCTGGATCATGCTCTCAGTTCATCCTGGTCCTCCGCTCCAAGGCCAGACGCTGTCCACATTCAGATGTTGCAGCACCTTTCTCTTGTGGGCAAACACTTTGTGCTTAATATGTACAACCGTATCAGGGCAGAGCGCACGTTTCCCGGACGGTGGCGTGAAGCCACCGCTATACCCACACCTAAGTCCGGTAAGTACACACAGTTTCCTTCTAGCTACCACTCCGACCCTCTCACCAACTGTGTTTGCAAGGAAATAGAAAGTACGATTCATGCCCGGCTCGCAATTTACTAACAACTGCACAGTGTGGATTCTGAGCGCGCCGTTCTGCAGTTGACCGTGTCGACACTTTGTCCATGTATGTCATTAATGGTTTTCTGCGGAAACCTCGAACTGTGGCCTGGTTTTTTGATTTGGAGAAAAGCTACGCCACCTTCTTGAGAGCTGGTATCGTCCATGCTCTCTACACGTAGGGCTTCCGTGTCCACTGCCCCGTTTCCTTGAGGAGTTTTTAAAAGACCCAGTTTTCAAGGTGCGTGTGGGTATTGCCTTGTTGGACACTTTTATCCAGGAAAACAGTGTACTGGCCGGAGTGGCGGTGGGGTTCTAGGCGCTACAGTCTGGAGCCGAACGACCGCTACGGTCACATGTTCGAATCCTGCCTCGGGCATGGATGTGTGTGATGTCCTTAGGTTAGTTAGGTTTAATTAGTTCTATGTTCTAAGCGACTGATGACCTCAGAAGTTAAGCCGCATAGTGCTCAGAGCTATTTGAACCATTTTTTGAAAATTGTGTGCCTTAGGGTGCCGTTGACGATTTTTGCCATCTATTGAAATTCTCCACGGACCTGTCTCATTGAGCGGCGTCTTCAGCGATGTCTCGACCGTCTTCACTCGCGGAACATCGACAATGGCTTTCGTTTTTCCATTAACAAAACCGTTTGTATGAATTTCTGGCGGCGCAATTGGTTTCTCCCACCATCTTTACATCTTGGGCCTGTAGCTCTTCCGTTCGTTGAAACTACGAAATTCCTTGGGTTCACGCTCGATAGGAAACTCCCTTGGTCCTCCCATGTGTCTTGCCTGGCAGCCTATTATACGCGGTCCCTCAGTGCTACTTCCTGGGGTGCAGATAGAACAATCTTCCACCGTTTGTAGCTGTCCCTTGTCCGTTCGAAACTAGGCTACGGATGCTTTGTTAGTGAGTCTGCACGTCCGTCCCTCTTACGCCCTCTCAGCACTAGCCACAATCATGGCATCCGTTAGGCTACTGGCGCTTTTTATACTAGCCCAGTTGGGAGTCTGTATGCCGAAGCTGCTGAATTACCATTGTCCTACCGCCATGACTTTCTCCTCAGCATGTATGCATGCCGTTGTCTGCCATGCGTGGCCACCCTTCCTAAGCCTCCTTCTTTGATGACTCCTTTGATCGCCCGTATGGGGCGCGTCCCTCTTTTCTGTTACCTCCTGAATCTGCTTTCGGCCGGCGGCTTAACTTCATACTACCTGCAACTTTCCCAGTGGGTGTGAAGCATTCAACACCTTGGCCTCGTACGGCGACCCGTGTTCATCTTGGCCTTCATTCGCTTGCTAAGGACACTACTCCGGCCTCGCACTATCACCTTCAGTTTCATGACCTTCGCATGGAACTTCGCTTTAGTACCTTTGTGTACACTGATGGCTCTCGGACTGACAGTGATGTCAGGTGTGCCTCCATCACTGGCGCCGCCGTTTTTCAGTGTCAGCTTCCGGCACACTGCTCTGTATTTACACCAGAGCTCTTCGTCCTGTATCAGTCAAGGGACTAAGTCCAGCAACACAGACTTTTGAATTGTGTCCTCTGCTCAGACTTTCTCAGCGCACGTCAAAGTCTCTGTGCGCTATTCACCAAGCATTCCTTAGTGCAACAGGTCCAGGAAAACTGTTATTTGCTCACTCTTGATGGAGCCACTGTGATGTTTATGTGGGTTCTTGGTCATGTCGGTCTGCCACGAAAAGAGGCTGCTGATTCCGCTGCCAAGGATGCAGGCCTCATATCTCAGCCCACTAGTTGCTATGTTCTCTCCGATGGTCTCTGTGTTGCTGTCTGTCAGGAGATGGTGTCACTTTGGCATCGCTATTGGTTCTCCTTTCATGGGAATAAGCTCCAGATAATTAAGCCACTTGGACGACCTCCTCTCGGCCCTTCTGCCAGAGGAGGCCATTTTAACTAGGTTGCATATAGGGCACGGCTTTTTTAGCCATCGCCCTTTTTGAAGTGGCGCTCCCCCACCACATTGTGCCCGTGTTTTAACTGACCGCATTTTCCTGACGGAATTCCCATTTTTTGGCCGTTTGCGTCCTTGTTTGGGTTTGCGTCTGAGTTACCAACCGTTTTAGCGAACGACGCGCGGGCTGTCGACAGCGTTTTGCTTTTTATCCGTCATAGCAATAAGGCGAAGGACCTCCGTTTCTCTATGGTGCATTTTATAGCCCTTTCTCCACGTCCCTGTTTTTAGCTGTCATCTCTTACATCGATTGGGATTGACGTGTAATCGTTTTTCAACTCCTTTCTGTCTTCGTGTTCTATAGTTTTGACTTGGGCGCGTAAGACCCTAGTTGTTTTTGCGCCCTAAAACAAAACAGAGCAAACGGCACTTTTGTCTACTTCATAAGTCATGTCGCGACTTTTTACTTTGAATGACCTTGAGTTTTCCTAAGAATTAGCTTGTTTCTCATCTATAAGAATTGTATACGATTTTTTATTAAAAAATTGCATAAAATTAAAATAAATAAATAAACATATAAAAATTAAATAAGATAGAAAGCTGAATAGAAAAAATCTAGACTAGCATTATTCGTTTGTGTCCGTGATAGCATATTTTTTATTTTTAGTTTCTTATAATGTTTGGCATGTTCTTTTCTAACTCTGCGATGTCCAAATAGTTTCAGTGCTAACTAGTATGCCCATACTCTGTTTTGTTGTGCTATAGGTGCACAGGTACTTCTCTTAACGCTGCAGACGGCATTTTGTATGTTTTGCACTTTTACTTTTACGCTTCATTTTTCGTAAAGTCAACTGTAGTATGTCTTGATATACACTACATGTCTAATTGTTTTTAATATACAGGGCTTGAAGATGGTATTACTGAGATTTCGAAACTGGTTGTCTAAATACGTTAACCGTTGGGGATTTTCCTTCGTAAACTTTTGACCGGCTGCTGCCCCGTATGCGCAATGGATCAACGCAGATGAGAAAAAAGATTGAATAATCAACGAAAGGGCAACGTCCTACGAATCGCAGCGTGGAATATGAGAAGTTTTAGCATGGCAGGGATAACCACACTAATTCTGAGCACTTATATTGTAGTCATTTTAATCAGTGGTACACCGGGTTATATTATTGTGCATTTGTCGGTCATGTAAGTACAGCTAAGTAAATCTCAGTCTTAGCATATTTTGGTGCCTTCCATGTAGTGTTGTTGTAATTACCGCTCTAGTTCCTTTAGCAATGGGTGAGTTACGAATCTCACGCAGTCCTTTTATTGTTGTTGCCCATAGCTCCTTGAGTGAGTTATTTTGAGTGAGTTATTTTGAAACATTTTCTTGTCTAGTTGTAATTTTGAAGTGTAACGTAATTCCATGAGTCTTGTTATATTCCCGATTTTTGTCACTCTGTGTAAATACATAAAACTGCAACCAGTCACTTTTTTGAATAGTTATTTATTATTCCATGAACCGGCTTTCCAACCTTTTCAGATTCATCTTCAGATGCTTTGCGGAAGTTACATATCTATTTATGGCATGATGCTTGCGACAGTGTGTGCAGCTGTTTTTCTGTTTGTGTCCATCCGTCTGCTTCCAGTCTGATGTCCAGTTGGTACGTCACTTCAAACACTTTTACACAATCTGTACACATTTACATTGTGGTAGTGAAACTTTGCCAGCATCTATCATCTGTTCTATTCAACTGTGTTATTTGACAGTAACTGTGGCGTGATTATTCCGGGCAAACTTTTATATATTCGCTCTCATTGTCATGATAAGATTGTATTTTGTGCTCTGGCCTGTGTGTAGTCAATTCATTTTCTTATCTGGTATATGGTTTAAAGCTATTCTCATTCCGTGGATTGTCCCAGTGTAATTTTATAGTATTTGGTTTTGATGTTATGGTTAGTATCTTTGGGCCTTGTTACCTGGCTTTAGATTTTGATTAGCTGTAAAAGCTCATTCATTTTGCATTGAGTGAGAGGGCGTATTTGTTTACTCAGTCACTTGTTTGATTTTAAAACATTGCTCTTACAAGTTTTTTTTAGACTGGTTGTGGCATAAAATCTCTGCCATGTTTTCAAATAGACATTTTTAAATTATGATCACTCACGCTCAACACAGCCCTACCACCTTTTGCTACGTCACACGTATGAGAACTGCCCGGCCGTTCTACCCTACTCTTTTTAACTGGTTCAAATGGTTCAAATGGCTCTGAGCACCATGCGACTTAACTTCTGAGGTCATCAGTCGCCTCTTTTTAACTCTCTACGTAAAGTCGTTGTGCTAACTGGACTGATAACGGCACGTTCCGCAATGCTCAACGGTCCGTGGCCGTCTATGAATGAGGTCTTTCTGGTCTTGGTTTTGCTGTTGTTGTTCCTCTGCGTTTCCACTTGACAACCACATCGCCAACAGACTTCGGCAGACTTACAAGGACAGATATGTAGTTCATGGATTTGCTTGGTCAGGTGACGTCCAGTGACTAGCCCACGTTGGAAGGCACTGAGCCCTTCTGACAGACCCATACTGCTTGCACTGCTTCTCTGCTAACACAGTACTCATTGGCTGGCCGCGCCTGTCTAAGGCGTCTTGCCACGGTCCGAGCGGCTCCTCCTCGGAGGTTCGAATCCTCCCTCGGGCATGGGTGTGTGTGTCGTCCTTAGCGTAAGTTAGTTCAAGTTAGATTAAATAGTGTGTAAGTTTAGGGACCGATGACCTCGGCAGTTTGGTCCCATATGTCCTTACCACAAATTTCCAAAAATACCCATTGGCTGCTTCTGCATTGGCGGGACCGCCTCGAGCAAGTTTCCTTTTAACGGGTTCAGACTGTTACACATTTAAATCTGTGCCTGGCTGTAAGGTGATATCGAAAAACCATTAATAAATTTTAAAAAAAACTCTTAATCACTGACTGGTCTAAGCAGGATGAGCAACTCTCCAGTATTTCTCGGGACCTCCCGTATTACAGCCATTTTTTGTAATCCTCCAGGCTCCGTTATTGACCCCTGTTTCTCTCGTATATTTCGTCAGCGATTACCGTTATAATCAGTAATTCCGCGAAGTACCACCAAGTGTTCAAGTTAGCTGACCGACTGATCTCAAAAAGCTTTCGTATAATAATCGATGCTGTCATCGACAAATGGTCTTTTAGCGGTTCGTACTGGTACGTAAAGGAGGAGCTTTGGCTCAATTTAATGTGAGAAGTGGAAACAGAATGACACAGCCTATGCGTCAAGAGGAGTCGTGACAGGGGGAATGTTTACTTCTTTCTCGGTCACTACTGGCAACCGACGGATGCGCTCGCCTCGTCCAATCAGCAGCTATTGTATAAATAATACGCGGAAGTAACAATGACTCACGAAAATGGATTGTATAGACTTTCATGTTTAAACACCCTTATTACATTATTCTTCACACAACATAACAATATTGTGCAACGCAAAATTTGATACCGTATGACGTAATAGACTAAAAGTAATCAAAATATGCCAGTTTTTTAATGTTCATATCTCCAGTCTCACCCTTTCCAACAAAATGAGATGTTACTGTGCAGTTTAAATTTGCTGCGAATAAACCTCGCATTCATGATGAGATGTTAGCCATCTGCATTCAAACGACGACCAAACATTTGTCGCCCTAGTTCTAAGTGAAAGGACCTAATAAAAACCCTACAACGATACAAAAAGTTTCATTGCACTCTCTTAAGCATCCCTGTGCCCGTTCTATAATGAGACACACAGCTAGTACCCTACCAACCAATCGCGCTCTAATTTCTGTTGGGATGCCGTACACCACTGACTTACTGACTTTATGCATCCCTTGGAGAGAAATCCACCCTGGATAAAAAACAGGCGATCGTGTTTTGTTTTTGAAGATAGCTTTTCCATATTCGGTTCAGAATCATAAGCAGCTTACCAACACGTGCCATCTTTGCATTACCTGTACCGCCTGAAATATTCATTTCCAAAGGTTAATTACTTACAGTTTAGGACTGTCTGCTGTGCATATGATATCAACACGAAATTTATAAGTCACTCTGTGTTTCCTTCCATATTTTGGCTTATTTTGAACTTTTGCTTTGTCTCTAATGCCTCCAATAGGTTATCCTCTAAACTTCCTTCAGTCTTCCAGTGCTATAGATGTATGCTGAGGTGCACCAATATATGATCACAAACATACTAAGTATTAATATACCTTTGTGTACCTAATGTTCTTCGTTTATAGTGACTTGATGTGTCTTGTTATTCTGTACAGTACGTATTTAGCAATTTCAAGTACTATGTTTGTGGAGAATTGTTTGGAAAAATATTTGTACAAATACAATAGACTAGATATTCTGTATTTAAAAATAAATAGTTTTATTTATTTACATTATATATTTCATATTCATTAAATTGAAATTTAAATGGAGTCATATAACAGAAGGGTTCATTGTGTACACGAGATCTGCACGACATCTTGCATACTACTCACAATATACCAGATGCAAACAAACTCTTTTTCACTTAATTGAAGATTTAATTCAACTGACAAAGATTTCTACACACTCGGAGTAAACAGAACCTCCGAGAAGGAATGTACGCGTCGAAGTCTAAAACAGAATAGTTACACATTAAATAGTTTAAAGGCAGTTGGGTAGAATGTTTCAGAATAGTATCCATAACAGGGTATCCCACTCAAACATCCCTAATTTCAAGGACCCAGTACAGAAAAACAACAGTAAATACGACAATGAAAAATGCACCACATTGTAGAGCCTCTCAAAGAATTTATATTCCCACGTAAGAAGTGCCAAGTATCGTCGCCAGAGTGCAGTTTGGTTGCATGAAGTGAAAATGGCGACTCCACAGCAGCGCGCGCAAGCAGTAGTGTGGCAGAAACAAAATCGCCGATTACTGTGCAAAGAAATTATCGTCGTGTGTATAAATGTGATCCACGTGATGTGAAAACAATTAAGGAATGGTATAGGAAGTTTCTGGCAACAAGAAGTGTTCTGAAACATTCTGGCGGTGCATGTTACGGAAATTCAGAAGGGACTGTGGAGGGTATCAGACAAATGTTTCTCAGAAGCCCACGTAAGTCAATTCCTCAACCATCTAGGCAACCCTTCCTGGAAAGATGTTTATTCTGAGATGAGGCAACCTTTCATATATCAGGAAGGGTAAATAGGCGTAATGTTCAGATCTGGGGTTCGCAAAATGCGCACGTTGTCATTGAACATGTTTGTGATAGCCCTAAACGTCTGGCGTGGGCTAATGCACGACAGGATTGTTGGACTGTTCTTCTTTGCAGAACAAACAGTGAATGGGACAGTGTATCTGGACATATTGGAGCGGTTTGTGTACCCTCAGCTACAATATTTGCAACCCAACATCATTTTTCAACAAGATGGAGGTCCGTTGCATTTGTCAATGGCTGTTCGCAAGTTCCTGGATAGGAAATTTCCCACTCGTTGGATCGGACGTGGACGACTCATTGCCTGGCCACCAAGTTCACCCGAAATTACTCCGCTTGAATTCTTCATGTGGGGATTCGAGAAGGACCACGTGCATGCGACCAAAGTGGACGATTTTCCTATGTTGCGACATCGTATCACTAATGCGATTGCAGCAATAACGGAGGAAATGTTACAAAGAACTTGACAAGAAATTGAATATATACTCGACATTCCTCGTGCTGCAAATGGTTCACATGTAGAGATGTATTGATGATAAATAAATAAATTCTTTGAGATGCTGTACAATGTGGTGCATTTTTCATTGCGGTATCTACTGCGCTTTTTTTCCCTCGGTCTTTGAAATCAAGCAGGTTTAAGTGCGACACCCTGTACCATGTGTCGAAACTTTGGTGACATTATGTAGGTAAGACTATAATGTATTAAAGGGCACAGAAGTCCTATGCCAAAAGTCTGTGAGTTAATAAGTTTACATAGGTATATGGTTGTGAAACTTATTTACTTGACAAGTAATTTCTGTTTCACTGATTATCGTTTACTTTCATAATGCAATTCGATATATTAAAATGAGCCCATTTTTACGTGTATAACAGACATTTACGTTGACAGAAATTGCGAGTTCTGTAATTCATTAGGATTTGATTCGTGATATCAGGAAGTTACTTCCTCTCGACAAACACACACACACACCTCCTTCTCTTGCTCCCTCTTTCTCCCTTCCTTCTCCTCTTCCATCTCTCTCCTTTGTGTGTGCGTATGCGTGTGTCACTGCGCCTGTGTACAGAATATGTGTAAGGGAGGCTGAAATGTTTCAAGTAGTTTACTGAATTACGTTTTCGTTGTGTGAAAATTACACTTTGCTTCAGAACCAAATGCTGTCTGAAAAGAGGGACGAAACTCTCATGATTTAATTGTAACGAATACCAGGGTTCTCTGTAGGAAAGATTTATAAGATGTGAAAACATACATAAGTCCAGTATTTTAATTTCGTAGTTTCGAAGATACTTTTAGTGGCGAGAAGTTCACGTTTCAGCATCCCCATGATATCACGGTACATATATTAAGTGAGAGAGGAACTGGTCTTAGAGATCAGATAAGGCCACGTCCACTGCCTTAATAATCGAAGTCTGACGTGAGCATCTCGATAAGCGTCTAGTTAATGCCTTCGTCTTACTTCCCGAGACGTAACAAGTGACTAGGTATATTATTGTCTGCCGCACACTCATAGATATAAGTTCGGTCGACGGTCCAGTAGTCAGTGTCCGGAGACTGGAAGTGGAATTTCTGCGTAACGGATGAGTGACGGCTGTGGTGAGGCAACGGCAGGAGCAGGTGTGGTGCTCAGGGCTCCTTGTTGAAGGCGTAGTTCTCGTAGGCGGAGTAGCTGGAGGCGGAGCCGGAGTGCTGCGAGCAGGCGTCGGGCGGCGAGGCGGCGTCTGCGCCGGCCCCCGGCGGCGGCGTCGTCGACGTGGAGCTGGGGGTGGGCAGCAGCTTGCCCCCGGGGCCCCAGCGCTGAGTGGGCCGGAACAGCGCCGCTCCCCTCTGCGAACAGGCGACCAGAATGTCAAACGCGGCCAGCAGCCAACGGGCTCTCCCGGTAAGCACCCGCGGGCTCTGCCGCCGCCGCTTCGTCGTCATCACCGGCTGCTCCGTACAACAACGCTGCCCTGGGGGACTCATGAAGGGAAGCAAGAAGCAACGAACTCCCCACGTAGCGCGTAGGGGGCGGCAGAAAGAGCGCACGCTGCGAAATTTTTTCATCAGCGCCAAACCTGCAGCCCTGTAACGCTACACGTGAAACAGCCTTTTTTTTTTTACTTCGGACTACACAGGACTCTACTTGTAAAATCCTTACGAAAACAAAAAATAAAATAAAAACATCTGCATTTGCAAGGTTCCATGGCCTAAAATTTTATGTGTTACCAGTTGACAAACCCGAAAAATGGTTCAAATGGCTCTGAGCACTATGGGACTTAACTTCTGAGGTCATCAGTCCCCTAGAACTTAAAACTACTTAAACCTAACTAACCTAAGGGCATCACACACATCCATGCCCGAGGCAGGATTCGAACCTGCGACCGTAGCGGTCGCGCGGTTCAACTGTGGCGCCTAGAACCACTCGGCCACCCAGATCGGCCCTTATATAACAATCCCGAGATTGGCTGAATATTTTGATCATTTTCCATTCGAAAGAAAAGCAAAAATTGAACCGTGTTTGTAGTTAAGTATCGAGAAAGTTTAATTTCGATGTATTCTTGAAAACACCACTGAAATTATGAATCAGTCGTACAAAGAAATATGCATAACGTACAAGAGCATAAGTGCAGTATTCAAACCAAAAAACATGATGCCGGACAGTTTCTGTACGCTCGGCGCAGCTGCTTTGCGTGAGTACAACCCGATTTTGTAGACGTCTCTATGGCAATGTCTCTTAACAGCACTATAGAGGGCTATTGTTGTCGCCTACAGCCGTTTCCACTTCGCAGGTGAAAACTGTCAATAGCGCTGCCAGGTGTCGGGAATTTCCTTAATCTGACTCGACTGTACGAGCTTCTTAGTAGTAAAGAATAAATGTATTAAAACTTCATACACGACGCGGCAATCTTTTACGCATCTCAGTGTTAATGATGTCATATCTCTTGGGCTATTTGTCGTGCAATGGTTTATATCTGTAGGTACATTCAGCAGCATACGTGGACACTGTCTGCGAAATATCTTGCGAAAAGATTTGAAAAATATGTAAAAATCTGCCAACCGGTTGCATAGGTTTTCTATATACCTTGAGCAGGTGACTTCATCAGAAGGTAAGGTAATTACATGAAAAACATATCGTCAAAGATGTACAGTGATTCAACAGCTGAGTTGCTCAAGTCTACATTAAAATATAAGACATAATGTTCTTCAAAACGTCAAACATGAAAACATAAGTAACACCGGTGTGGTCTGAGGAGAGTTAGTAGTAAAGGAGTTGCGAATTTAAACCTCGAGCATGATTCCGCAGTTCACGAACTCAGTGTTTATGACATCATATATCCTGATCTATATGTCTTACAATGACACATTTTTGTAGGTACATTGCCGGCCGGTGTGGCCGTGCGGTTCTAGGCGCTTCAGTCTGGAACCGCGTGAACGCTACGGTCGCAGGTTCGAATCCTGCCTCGGGCATGGATGTGTGTGATGGCCTTAGGTTAGTTAGGTTGAAGTAGTTCTAAGTTCTAGGGGACTGATGACCTCAGCAGTTAAGTCCCATAGTGCTCAGAGCCATTTTGAATTTGTAGGTACATTCAGCGGCATATGTTGATAGTGTGCGCAAAATGTGTTGCGAATAAACTAAATAGAAAAGAAGTAACAAATCTGAACGTCATTCACAATCGGGCAGTTTTTCACGCAGCTCATTCTTCATGACATCATATCTCCTGACCTATATTAGAATAGGTGGTTCTTACCGCCACAGCGATTGTTCCCTGACCTTAAAGGATATGTGTGCAAAGTTTGACTGAAAAATCACTTCAATAGTTTAAGGTTTAGGAGGAGATGTGGACAACACACACACACAGAAACATGCACACATATTTAGAATGTGTGTGGATTCGTTACACAGTGAAAGGCTATAAAATGTAAACAGCCTACTGCTATGACAACACAGTCTTATGCTACGAAGTCTTTGAACCAAAAATTTTCGATTAACTAGCTCGTCGAATTCGAATAAAATCCGAAGCGGTGTCAGGGACGAAGACGTAGTTAACCACCTGATAAAAGTGGCGTACGTTTGAAGCACAGCAATGTGTGGTAGTGAATCACAGATTGGAAAGACGCAACAGAAGAGAATCATAGCGTTTGAGATGTGATGGTGCAGAAAAAATTTGGATCATGGTACAACACTGAAAGAGGCGGTAATGAAAGACTTTTAACACAGTTTTATGCCATGGATTTCAAAAAAGTATTTTGGAACTCAGAAATGATTCTTTCCACTGATTTCATGGGATTTCTTACAACCACGCTCCGCAAAGTTCGAATATCTCTGCCCGCCAGTACAAGAGGTCTGCCCAGTCTTGATTCCACTGTGGTTTCCACTTCACGACCACATCTACAATCCACTCGAGCAGGATGTCCTTATGGAAGGCGGTTAACAATTATTTTATTTGCAACTCCTTAGCAGTTCAATTGTCTGATAATTTCATTTTGGCCCCCGAACGTTCGCTACTTTATAAAAACGCTGTAATGTAAGTATTATGAGACAGACGCTGTCATTTTCAGAATCGATAGACTTCGAATCGTGGTTGCATTGTTATGCTGCATAGCGCATTCTAAAGTTAAAAATGTGATCCTTTCTGACGTGATGGTGTCATTACTTGCCTGTACACTATCTGATCAGAAATAACAGATTCCGATTGTCATTTCTGTAGTTCTGAGTTCATCCAAAGATTTTCAGCCATTAGGTACGTATGAATTTCACTGAATATTACTGTTGTTCCTCAAAATATTTGTAGTGGTAATATGTGATACGTTTTCTGTTCGACCTGTAACTAAAACAATGTCACTGTTACAAACTAAAAACTATGTAAAACGAAGTGTGGTTACGTAACTCGAAGGTGACTCGTAAACTCATAAACACTGAAACATGCTGTAACACGAACACGGGGGCAGCGTTCACCAGTTATAAATTTAGCCTATCGTCGAAGTCGAGAAGCGTTGAGTACAGAAAGCAGAGCAGCAGCACACGGCCGGCGACGAACCCACCTCTTTGCTGAGTGTGACGCGGTAGACGGCGAAAACGGGCATCGGCACGATGGCGGAGGTGCCGATCAGGATTCCCATCACGTTCACCCAGTCGGGGAACACGTAGTCGCCGTAGTAGGGCGCCTCGTAGTTGTACATCGTGAAGCCGAACACCGCCTGCAAACACAGAGACGAGGCCGTGGAGCTCATCCCGTCCCACAGGGCGGGCGATCGCTGACTGCCGGCCGCACTCCTCGCTCCACACGCAGCGCACGTTTTACGAGAAGGTGCTCGTGGAGGACTGCACGGTGCACGTTTTGCGAACACGCAGCGCAAGCAACGGGTAAATAGTTGCAGTTATTGAATTCATGTTGCCTTTCTTCTTTTTTTTTTTTGGGGGGGGGGGGGGGGGGGAGGAACCTTGTAACCTCGTGTTACGTCATTATTCAGTAGTGACTTCTACTTGATCTTACTGGCAGGCATGAAAGGACAGGCGTGCTTCATTATTATTATTTCCAATGTATTATCAAATATTGAGCTGCAAACTGGTTTTCGTCCTATCCAACTGAAAAGATGTAACCGTTGCATTCATAAACTCAGGGAGTGTGCACAGTGAAACAGCATCTTCAGAATGAAGACGAATCGGTACAGACGTACAGGGTGATTCAAAAAGAATATCACAACTTTAGGAATTTAAAACTCCGCAACGACAAAAGGCAGAGCTAAGCACTATCTGTCGGCGAATTAAGGGAGCTATAAAGTTTCATTTAGTTGTACATTTGTTCGCTTGAGGCGCTCTTGACTAGGCGTCAGCGTCAGTTGATGCTACGATGGCGACCGCTCAACAGAAAGCTTTTTGTGTTATTGAGTACGGCAGAAGTGAATCGACGACAGTTGTTCAGCGTGCATTTCGAACCTCCTGATAGGTGGTGTATTAAACGTTGGTATAAACAGTTTACAGAGAATGGGTGTTTGTGCAAAGGGAAAAGTTCTGGACGGCCGAGAACGAGTGATGTAAATGTAGCACGCATCCAGCAAGCATTTGTTCGCAGCCCAGGAAAATCGACTCGCAGAGCTAGCAGAGAGCTGCAAATTCCACAATCAACTGTATGGAGAGTCCTACGAAAAAGGTTAGTTATGAAACCTTATCGTCTGAAATTGGTTCAAGCACTGTCTGCAGCTGATAAGATTAAAAGAATCGATTTCTGTGATTTTATCCTTGCTCAAATGGAAACAGATGAATCTTTCGTTTCAAAGATTGTGTTTAGTGATGAAGCAACTTTCCACACTAATGGGAAAGTCAACCGTCACAATGTCTGTATATGGGGCACTGAGAATCCGCGGGAAACAACTCAGTATGAACGTGACTCGCCTAAGGTGAACGTTTTCTGTGCCATTTCAGCCAATAAAGTTTTTGGTCCCTTTTTCTTCGAAGGTGCTACTGTAAATGGACTACAGTATCTGGAGATGTTAGAGAATTGGCTGTTCCCTCAGCTCGAACAAGAAGCGCAACAATTCATATTTCAGCAGGATGGAGAGCCACCACATTGGCACTGCACTTATCTGTCCGTAACTACCTGAACGTCAACTACCCGAGGCGATGGATCGGCCGCCAGGCAGCCCGTGACAGAGCACTTCATCACTGGCCTCCAAGAAGCCCTGATCTTACCCCCTGAGATTTTTTCTTATGGGGGTATGTTAAAGATATGGTGCTTCGGCCAACTCTCCCAGCCACCATTGATGATTTGAAACGAGAAATAACAGCAGCTATCCAAACTGTTACGCCTGATATGCTACAGAGAGTGTGGAACGAGTTGGAGTATCGGGTTGATATTGCTCGAGTGTCTGGAGGGGGCCATATTGAACATCTCTGAACTTGTTTTTGAGTGAAAAAAAAACTTTTTAAAAACTCTTTGTAATGATGTACAACAGAAGGTTATATTATGTTTCTTTCATTAAATACACATTTTTAAAGTTGTGGTATTCTTTTTGAATCACCCTGTATTTCAGGACCTATTCGGCCTGATCGCCTTCTTATTCTTGTTGGATACAAATGATGTGGCATCATACCCAAAAAAAAAAGTATTACACCCTTTTAGAAGTTCCTGATACACTCAAGATTTATAGCTGCGACAGTGCTTATGGACTACATGAAATGATTACATTTACCTGATCAAGAGCACAAGCGGTCCTCAGGTATTAGCTGTCGACCTATGCTGAAACACCCGTATTAGCACATGACGTAGCCTCCACGGGCGGCAATGCAGGCGCTGACTCTGGCATTCTGTCGATAGTACGGATGGCGAATACTGTCCTGGGATGAGTCATGCCACACCTGCTCCACCTGTTCACGTACTTCTGTAACAGCTACTGGCTGACTCACTTCTAGTCCCATCATATCTCTCGTGTGCTCCATTGGAGACAAGTTAGAATATCCTGCTGGCCGAGAAAGTTGCCACACGTCTTCCATTACTTGTCTGCTGACAGAATCTGCTATCATCGCTGAAGACCATCTTTGCAAGTGATCCTCTGACGGCACTAGTCGAACCGTTCACGTCGATACTGCGGCGTGAGTTGAAGACGGGATAGAAATGTACGTGCCCGTAATCCCACTGCTAATAACAGTTCGCAGAATTCTTCTTGACACAAAAACTGGTCTCACAAATTCTCTTATCTATGCCCTGGTAACCGTACGATCTGCCACTGCTGTCCTTACAATACGACGACCCTGGAGGGCGTCTGTGCTGGTCGGATGTCCAGAATTTCAACTACGCATGTGATCACTGATGCCAGCATCGTTTCCCAGATGACGCAGCACGTCCAATTCGTGTGACAATTCTCCGAAAGGACCATCCCGCCGCTCGGAAGGTCAAAATTTGACCCCTTTCAAACCCTCTTGATTGACTGTAGGAAGCAGAGAGAATTTCTGTGGCATGGTTGCCTGCTTGCTTCACACCTCTGCACCACACTTGTAAGCTGGATACGCCATTTTGATGTTTTTAAGTTACCGTCATGCACGTCACGCACAAAACACGTTACTTTACTGCTACAGAATCTTTAGTCTTTCAGTTGCACAGTCTTTCCCTTGCGCAGTCTGGTACATTCTTAGTTCGCGTGTGGCAGATGATGGACGTTTTCAGTAGTGCTCTGTTGACTTGTGCTTGTATATGTTGGGTGAAGAAAGATTTATCGTAAAGGACAGCAAGGATGAATATGATGTATATATCTGAAGGTTCAAAGAATATAAATTTTGAAAAATGTTATTATTTTTGAAAAGAAGTCTGAAGTCAGACTGCGGCACTGCGCAACTAGTTTGTCGGAATGATTACTGTCAGCTAGTTAATTAGCTCAGAGAAAGAACACCCCACTTCTATGAGTCATTCATTAAGATATCAACTGACTAAGGTGTTTGGCTTTTATAGAAATTCTTTGTTAACATTGTACCCTTCTTAAATTATTGTTCACTTTGTTATGAATACTGTTGTTCAGACAAATGTTATGAGTGGGGATCACAGGAACTTTTACTCTGTCTTTTGGGTACGTTCTTGTTTCTAAAATCATTGTCTTGGAATATCATTTCACAGAAAAAGTTACTCTCCCATCCAACTGTTTAAAGATGAATTACCATTACTCTTTACCACCTTGCGCTATGTGGTAAGAACAGTTTTAACATTGTTTGGAAATTTTATTTGCTGTTGTGCTTTCGAGAAATCTAGAACAATGTTGT
Source organism: Schistocerca serialis cubense (assembly GCF_023864345.2). Lineage (NCBI taxonomy): Eukaryota > Metazoa > Arthropoda > Insecta > Orthoptera > Acrididae > Schistocerca > Schistocerca serialis. The sequence goes on from NC_064638.1 coordinate 538,344,976, forward strand.
CAAGAGGCGAGGTAAGTGGAAATTTTGGTTCGGTCCAGATAGTTGTTGTACTTGATTTGCACATTTAATATAAGGACAAGTTGTAGTCACACCAGTTACAGTTCAACTGAAATTAGTTTCTGTGTTGTCAAAGGTCAGCATACGAGTTTAAGTTGGGTCACAATTTGTGGGTACATAGTTTTGACAATACGTAGATTTTTTATAAATTGGGGGGGAGGTAAATTTTGGCCAAGTTTCATGCAGAAACATATAGTGGGGAGATTACACACTGATCCTTCTGGTTGTGAGTATTCCCCATTAAAGCGCAGACACAGATGACGGACGCTCTGGTAGCTGTGCCATTACGCTATGTGTTGGAGGACGACGTTGCAACCATTGTCACTGCATCTATTGTCCCCTAGGTGGCATACGCCATCATCGGATCAAAATCAGCGTCGTCCTCCCATGGGTACTAAATCTTTTCAGGCGCTGTACATCCAAAGGGCAGAAGCACAATCCTTTGCTGCTGATGGTAGTATTATAATCAAGCCTAAAGGAGTAACCATAACAATAATGAAGGTAAATAATTTTTTGTTTAAAATTAAGAACGGGTTCTCTGCAAATTGAGTTTAGATAAAACGCGATATATGCAATTCAGTACCGCACTTAGTCTGACCACAATGTCTGAAATAATTAATGAGGGTAAATCGTCAAATGGAACGGAATATTCTGAACGACTAGTTTTTTTACATTGATAACTTGAACTGAGAGTCACATGTTACAGATCTTAAAAGTCCAATTTTTGAATTACAGACAATATCAGATTTTGGAGATGAAAATTTCCACAAGCTGACTTACTGTTCCTATTGTCATAATGTTTTACAGCAAAATATTCTGAGGTAACTCGTGATTGAGGGAAAAATTTTTGTGGGGAAGAATTGTTAATAATAATAATAATATGTGGTGTCCACCCTAGTAGACCTTGTACACAGCTCTTCAAATTAATACCTGTTACAGCCTTAGTGTACATTTACTTTTTCGTGGAGTTGATCGTTAACAATCAGAGTCCAAAAAACAGATACATTCATAAATACAGGATGACCCGTAACTCCAGCGACAAACTTACTGAGGTGATAGTATGGACTAAAACAGGACGGGAATGTCTAGTGAACATGGGCCTTAAAATGCATACCCTGAGCGCTATGAGCTACTGTGAGGCGCATCTCTTCTACCGAACAAGTGCTCATAGTTCATAAGCTATGGACATTAGAGCACATGTTTACTGTATATTTTTTCTTGTACAGTCCTTAATACCTTCTCCCAAAATTTGAACGCAGAGGTCTTTCAATAGAACATATGTATTTCAGGTTATCTAAGATGAAGAAGTACTTAGAGCCCTTAGGGTATGTTTTTAGGGTCCATGTTTAGTAGACATTTGTTTCGTTTTGCTCAATACTACATCCTCAAGACTTTCGTCGGTGGTGTTATGGTTCACCCCGTATCAAGCTAAAAGGAGAAATATTTTACACGGGCCAGCCGAATTAGTGTGGCACAGGAAGTGAGGTATTCAACCATGAAAGATCTTCTGCTCAGTGAGGTAAGAATTTTAATAAATAATAAAATTAACTTCCAACTCAAATCGAAATCATAACTGCTCGACAGTTGTTTCTACTCCATAGAATAATTTCTGAATGGTTAGTAGCATGGTCCACCAGACATTCAGATAACTAACAAACGGTTAGACAGTAACCCAGTGAGAGGAGATTCTTTGAAAAAAATCAATAGCAAACGTGAAGTCATATATTACACAGAGTCTTAAAAGGTTTCTGGATGAGCTAGGAATCCCAAAATGTGGAGACTTGATTCAGTGGTAAGCGATTTGTGATGAAACAACGAAAACTGCCAAGTGTTCACAAACAAAATTAACGCAAATGTTGGTTTTAAGAATGCTACACCCATACATGCCTCTTGGGTGAACCGAGACATTGCATTAACAGTTGTTCCATAGATCGTGAATACATTTGGTAATGATGTGAAATTGTATGAGTTTAAAATAAAGTTTCTTTATAGGAAATAATCCTTTTTCTTTACAATTGCTACTTCATATTTAAAAATTCATCTATTAAGTAGGAGTCATCAAATTCTTTTAATTTGTTTTCAAATGCTGGTTCGCTATCTATCAGACTATAAATACTATTTGGTAAATGACAAAGTCTTTTGTGGCAACATAATTCACCACTTTCTGAGCTGAAGTCAAATTTAACCCAGAAAAGTAAAGATTGTCCTTTCTTCTAGTCTTGTAGCTATGCTCTTTGTTGTTACTTTCTGTTCGGGATTGTTTATTAATAACAAATTTCATAAGTGAATATATGTATTGTGAAGGTACTATGAATATCATTAGTTGCTTAAATAAATGTCTGCAAGGTGATCTTGGGTGAGCTGCAACTGTTATTCTGGTTACACACTTTTGTGCAATGAATACTTCTTCTCTTAATGATTACATACACCAAAATTTGATGCCATACGAAAGCGGTGAATGAAAATAGGCATAGTAGGCTAATTTATTGATATGTTTATCAGCAAAATTTGGAGTAACACTAATAGCATAAGGAGCTGTACTCAAACATTGCAGCAGATGATCAGTGTGTTTCTTCCACTACAATTTCTTATCTGTGCATATCCAGAAATTTTGGATACTCTGCCTTAGTCGCAGACTTGTGTTCAAAGTCTATATTTTTCAATGGTGTTACGCCATTTACTGCACAGAACTGCACATAGAGTGTTTTCTTAAAATTTAATGAAAGTTCATTTTCAGAGAAGCACTTAATTATATTCTGAAAGAGATTATTTACAATTTCCTCGGCTAATTCTTGTTATTTTGGTGTGATTACTATACTTGTATCATCAGTAAAAAACTAGCTTTGCATCTTCATAAATGTAGTGTGGCAAGTCGTTAACACTTATTAAGAACAATAAGGGACCCAAGATTGAATCCTGTAAGACACTGTTCTTGATACCTTTCCAGTTATATGAGTCCTGATTTTTTCCAGATTATCTGTACTGTTAATTTCCACCTTCTGCATTCCTCCAGTTAAATATGAATTAAACCATTCGTGCACTCATGCCGCAATACTTAAGATTATCTAGAAGAATTTCATGATTCACACAGTCAAAAGCCTTTGACAGATCCCAAAAAATTCAAATCCATTAGATTTTTTTGTGATCTGTCAAAGGCTTTTGACTGTGTGAATCATGTTCAGTTATGCAGAGCATTTAATATTTGATCAGTGAAAGAATATATTGCATTTTCTGTTGAAAACCATTTCTGAAAACCAAACTGATATTCTGTTAGTACTTCATTTTTACAAATATCTGACGGTACTATTCAATATATTGCTTTTTCAAGAATTTGTATAAAGCTGTCAGAAGTGATACTAGGTGGTAGTTGTTAGCATCAGACCTATCCCCCTTTCTATGCAATGATTTAATAATATGGTATTTCAGTCTATCCAGAAAAATGCTCTGATTCAGTGAGTTACTACATATGTGGCTGAAATCTACTTACCTATTGGAAACAAGTTTTCAGTACTCTGTTGGAAATGTCATCAATTCCATGCAAGATTTACTTTTCAGTGATTTTATTATTTTCCTAATTTCAGTAGGAGAAGTGGGGTGAATTCCAGTTTTATGAAATTGAGAAGGTGTTGTCTCTTCCACGTACAATCCTGAATTTTCTAATGAACAGCTGGGTCCTATTTCCTTTACAACACTAAAAAATGATTACTAAAAGTATTTTATACTTCCGACTTTTTGTTAACAAATTTTTCATTGAGTTTGATAGAACTATAGTCCTCTTGTGCTCTCGATTGCCCTGTTTCCCATTTAACAACATTCCAAATTGTTTTAATTTCACTATCAGAGATGCTAATCTCAGACATAATATACATGCTTTTTGACATTTTATTAACATTCCTTATTTCAGTGTAGTAGTTTTTATAATGTTTCCCCGTTACTGGATCATTTGTCCTTTCACCTGTAATATATATTTCCGTTTTCTATTTACAAGGTATTTTTATCTATTTATTAAGCCACAACTTCTAATATGGTTTCTTACAAATAAGATTCACTGTTTTCTCAGGGAATATTATTTCAAATAGACTCACAAAGGTATAATAAGCAAATTTTAAATTAGCATCAGGTTTCCTGTACACCTCATCCAAGTCTAACTGTTGCAAGCTTCCCTAAAATTTTGCAATTGTTAAATCGTTAACTGAACGCACTATTTTGGAGGAATGTTTTTCGTTACTGTATGGAGCTGTGTCATATACTGTAACTAGCTGGGCATCATGATCAGAAAGACCATTCTTAACAGAGAAAGTTTTTATTTGATTAAATTTATCTTGATCTATAAAAACATTTTTTTCTGGCTCCCTGTACAGTTCCCATAGGAAAATCAATACTTCAAGGTCATTCTTTCTATCAAGTTCTATCAAAATCTACATTGAAAATTCCCACTAACAATAATTTTCTTCCCCTGTGTCTTATAGATAACACAACATAGAATCGAAGTTTTACAGAAATAGCTGAAGTTTCCTAATGGGGACCCATGCACAGCTATTTTTCGGCAATGTCACCGAGTATCTATTAAGAACGGTGGTGACGTTCTACCAATCGCTCAATTCCTCTGCGACAGAAAACCGCTCCTTGGTCGCGGAGAAATTCGAGAGTCGCTGTGTAAACGTACTCATTGTTGGAAAATATTTTCTACCCACATGTTTTTCAACTTGCCAGGAAGATGCAAACCGCGTGGAGTAAGATCCGGACTTTCCGATCACAGTCATCCATGTCTGTGCGGCCTTGGGAAAATTGTTAGCATTATGTTATTGTGGCTGGACGCGACGTTACGTTTCCTCCATACATCGTCATAATTTCACCAACAATCTGTGTGCAATTCAGATGTTTGACCACAAGTATCGTACTGCCTCGCGTTTTTTGGAGTACGTTTCCAATTACTGCGTCAACTTTGACATATGTTACCAGTAACGCAGAAGAACTGTGACGACACGGACCGCAGAACATGTGCTCCCTTCTGACAATGTTCACTGTTGTGCGTAGTGGTCTTACCGTGGGTCGACATTCTGAAGTCCCTACTTAATTCGGAATGCATGACATTACCGTGGGCTGGCCATCTACCATGCAACCACCTATTCGTTTTCCACACAATAACATTACGAAAACTAACTTTCTTGTTTTCTTTTGTATTCTGTTTCCTAGGGAAGGAAACTGTTTACAGGTGACTAGATTGATACGGTCCGCCACAAATCCCTCTCCTGAGCTAACCATTTCATTTCAGAATGTCAGTGTAAAAGTTGCGCCATACGTCCTCAATTACTTGCTGGATGCTTTCCACCTCTGTCTTCCCCTATAGTTTTCCCCTCCACAGCTCCTCTATTACCATGGAAGTTATTTCATTTTGTGTTAACACAAGTCTTATCATGCTGTCCCTTCTTCTTGTCTGTGTTCCGCACATTCCTTTCCTCGCCTATTTTACACAGGAACTCCTCATTCCTTATCTTATCTATCTACCTAATTTTCAGCACTCTTCTTCACCATCACATCTCAAACTCCTCGATTCTTTTCTGTTCCTGTTTTCTCACAGTCCAACGTTCACTACAATGCAATGCACTGCCCAAAATGCATAGTATCAGAAATTTCTTCCTCAAATTAAGACCTGTTTTGACACTCTTAGATAGGAATGCACATTGTGGTTTTGCTAGTCTGCTTCTATGCCTTCCTTGCTTCGTTCCGTCATGCGATATTTTGTCTCCAAGGTAGCAGAACTCCATAACCTTGTCCACTTCTTGATCACCAGTTCTGATGTTAGGTTTCTCACTTCTCATTTCTACTACTTCACCCGTGGTCTAGGGGTAGCGTCTTTGATTCATAATCAAAACGTCTTCGGTCCCGGGTTCGACTCCCGCCACTGTCTAAATTTCGATAAATAACATTGGCGGCCGAAGACTTCCGGCATAAGAAGTCAGCGTCATTCTGCCAACGGCCTTGTCAAAGAGGGAGGAGGAGCACTCTCTTGTCCTAGGGTTGGGACATTGCCCCTAAAGGCGGAAGAATCAGCAATGATCAACGACATGAGGATGCAGAAGGCAATGGAAACCACTGCATTAAAGACACGTAACGTGTATCCACAGAACATGTGGCCTGTATTTGAAGAAGTGTCATGATGATCTCTCCATTGGCAAAAGATTCCGGAATAGTCCCCCATTCGGATCTCAGGGAGGGGACTGCCAAGGGGGAGGTTACCATGAGAAAAAGATGGAATAATCAACAAAAGGATAACGTTCTACGAGTCGGGGCGTGGAATGTCAGAAGCTAGAACGTGGTAGGGAAACTAGAAATTCTGAAAAGCGAAATGCAAAGGCTCAATCTAGATATAGTAGGGGTCAGTGAAGTGAAGTGGAAGGAAGACAAGGATTTCTGGTCAGATGAGTATCGGGTAATATCAACAGCAGCAGAAAATGGTATAACAGGTGTAGGATTCGTTATGAATAGGGAGGTAGGTACTCTGAACAGTTCAGTGACCGGGTTGTTCTAATCAGAATCGACATCAGACCAACACCAACAACGATAGTTCAGGAATACGTGCCGACGTCGCAAGCTGAAGATGGACAGATAGAGAAAGTGTATGAGTATATTGAAAGGGTAATGCAGTATGTAAAAGGGGACGAAAATCTAATAGTCATGGGCGACTGGAATGCAGTTGTAGGGGAAGGAATAGAAGAAAAGGTTCCAGGAGAATATGGGCTTGGGACAAGGAATGAAAGACGAGAAAGACTAATTGAGTTCAGTAACAAGTTTCAGCTAGTAATAGCGAATACCCTGTTCGAGAATCACAAGAGGAGGAGGTATACTTGGAAAAGGCCGGGAGATACGGGAAGATTTCAATTAGATTGCATCATGGTCAGACAGAGATTCCGAAATCAGATACTGGATTGTAAGGCGTACCCAGGAGCAGATATAGACTCAGATCACAATATAGTACTGATGAAGAGAAGGCTGAAGTTCAAGACATTAGTCAGGAAGAATCAATACGCAAAGAAGTAGGATACGGAAGTACTAAGGAATGACGAGATACGTTTGAAGTTCTCTAACGCTATAGATACAGCAATAAGGAATAGCGCAGTAGGCAGTACAGTTGAAGAGGAATGGACATCTGTAAAAAGGGCCATCACAGAAGTTGGGAAGGAAAACATAGGTACAAAGAAGGTAGCTGCGAAGAATCCATGAGTAACAGAAGAAATACTTCAGTTGATTGATGAAAGGAGGAAGTACAAACATGTTCCGGGAAAATCAGAAATACAGAAATGCAAGTCGCTGAGGAATGAAATAAATAGGAAGTACAGGGAAGGTAAGACGAAATGGCTGCAGGAAAAATGTGAAGACATCTAAAATGATATGATTGTCGGAAGGACAGACTCAGCATACAGGAAAGTCAAAACAACCTTTGGTGACATTAAAAGCAACGGTGGTAACATTAAGAGTGAAACTGGAATTCCGCTGTTAAATGCAGAGGAGAGAGCAGATAGGTGGAAAGAATACATTGAAAGCCTCTATGTGATAGAAGAAGAAACAGTAGTCGATTTAGAAGAGATAGGGGATCCAGTATTAGAATGGGAATTTAAAAGAGCTTTGGAGGACTTATGGTCAAATAAGGCAGAAGGGATAGATAACATTCCATCAGAATTTCTAAAATCATTGGGGGAAGTGGCAACAAAACGACTATTCACGTTGGTGCGTAGAATATATAAGTCTGGCGATATACCATCTGACTTTCGGAAAAGCATCATCCACACAATTCCGAAGACGGCAAGAGCTGACAAGTGCGAGAATTATCGCACAATCAGCTTAACAGCTCATGCATCGAAGCTTCTTACAAGAATAATATACAGAAGAATGGAAAAGAAAATTGAGAATGCGCTAGGTGACGATCAGTTTGGCTTTAGGAAAAGTAAAGGGACGAGAGAGGCAATTCTGACGTTACGGCTAATAATGGAAGCAAGGCTAAAGAAAAATCAAGACACTTTCATAGCATTTGTCGACCTGGAAAAAGCGTTCGACAATTTAAAATGGTGCAAGCTGTTCGAGATTCTGAAAAAAGTAGGGGTAAGCTATAGGGAGAGAGGGGTCATATACATTATGTACAACAACCAAGAGGGAATAATAAGAGTGGACGATCAAGAACGAAGTGCTTGTATTAAGAAGGGTGTAAGACAAGGCTGTAACCTTTCGCCCCTACTCTTCAATCTGTACATCGAGGAAGCAATGATGGAAATAAAAGAAAGGTTCAGGAGCGGAATTAAAATACAAGGTGAAAGGATACCAATGATACGATTCGCTGATGACATTGCTATCCTGAGTGAAAGTGAAGAAGAATTAAATGATCTGCTGAACGGAATGAACAGTCTAATAAGTACACAGTATGGTTTGAGAGTAAATCGGAGAAAGACGAAGGTAATGAGAAGTAGTAGAAATGAGAACAGCGCGAAACTTAACATCAGGATTGATGGTCACGAAGTCAATGAAGTTAAGGAATTCTGCTATTTAGGCAGTAAAATAACCAATGACGGACGGAGCAAGGAGGACATCAAAAGCAGACTCGCTATGGCAAAAAAGGCATTTCTGGCCAAGAGAAGTCTACTAATATCAAATACCGGCCTTAATTTGAGGAAGAAATTTCTGAGGATGTACGTTGGAGTACAGCATTGTATGGTAGTGAAACATGGACTGTGGGAAAACCGAAACAGAAGAGAATCGAAGCATTTGAGATGTGGTGCTATAGACGAATGTTGAAAATTAGGTGGACTGATAAGGTAAGGAATGAGGAGGCTCTACGCAGAATCGGAGAGGATAGGAATATGTGGAAAACACTGATAAGGAGAAGGGACAGGATGATAGGACATCTGCTAAGACATGAGGGAATGACTTCCAAGGTACTAGAGGGAGCTGTAGAGGGCAAAAACTGTAGAGGAAGACAGAGATTGGAATTCGTCAAGCAAATAATTGAGGACGTAGGTTGCAAGTGCTACTCTGAGATGAAGAGGTTAGCACAGGAAAGGAATTCGTGGCGGGCCGCATCAAACCAGTCATTAGACTGATGACCAAAGAAAAAAACTACTTCACACTGGGCCGTGGGAGGTACGCAATCGATATCGTATGCTTTGATTTCGGGCATCGTTCGTTGGTGCTGGTATTGGCAGGGTGAATCGATTGTAACTTGTAGCTAATTGTCTGTGGCATTGCGAGTCCTAAGGTACGCCTTGAGCAGTAAAAATTGGGTTATGAAAAACAGTTTATTTTTGTATTTACCCAGACATGTTTCGACACCTATGTATCATCTTCTATGGGTTAAATTTTTATTTCTTAAAATTAACATCGTTAACTGAACTGTATTATTCAGTTTTAGTGCTCATTTTCGTCTTTTCTTTTTTTCGACATCATGTCGTCTGCAAATTTTTCGTCCTGTTTCGTGTCTCTAGTTGGTGACTCGATCAACTGCTATTTAATGCATTGTTTTTACTCAGGTTTTCACAAACTTCCGCACACTGTTTCACCTCACATGCATTGTCACAAAACGTTGCGAAACGTGATCTGAGCAGACACTTCTGACAACATACTCAGTGAGAGGTGTTGTCATTATAACAGCTAAGGATAAAATCAAAGGATTTCTCTAAACTTAGTTATGGTCAACATTTTTACAAAAGATGATGTTTGAACCCTTCCCTTGTATTCAGACGATTTTCGAAGAAATTTCAATGGAGCAGTCGGTGGTATTAAGTTCTCACATTTCTTGCATGATACAGAGCCTGCATAATTTGGAAGAGAAACTGTTAAGTTACTTTTCAGAGCTGAACTCTGCCGCCGACAACGGTCATAGATGGATACTCAATACTTTTCTACATATACAGTACAACTGGCTGATCTGAGCACGATGACGAAAGAAGCACTTACAGATTTAGCAGCTGATGGAATGCTTAAAATGGAATTTAATTCGCAAAAGTTTGACGTCTTCTGGATGAAGGGAAAAGAAGAGTATCCACAGCTGTCAAAGAAAGCTTTGAAATTATTAGTGCCATCCGCCGCTTTCTGCCTCTGTGAATTAGCATTCTCTTCAATGGTGAACATAAAAACTAAGAAGAGAAATATACTTCAACTAGAAAATGATTTGGTGATTTGAGTCTCAAAAATAGAACCAAGAATTGGTTAATTATTAATAAATAATAGGCACAACCTTTTCATTGAAACTGTTGTATTTTTACTGTAGCCTGGGACCTATGTAACCTTTGCTTACTTTCTTCTGGCTAAGTGGCTCCCGTGGCAGAAATATGTCAAGTATGGTTTTTAGTAAAACAAATGAGAGACATTAGTCATCAGGCATGTAATTGCATTTGTGCCGATAAAGCGCTGGGCATTTATGTATAATCGCTGAAACGTACCATTATTGTTATCGACTTTACTCTTGACGCTATGGCTTATGCTTCGCGGGAAATAAATGACAATGAAATAACAGAAAACGTGGAGGAAAAACAGCGTAATGTTTTACATCGGTGCTATTATTATTATTACTACTATTATTATTATTACGACGAAAGAAGTACATTAGACGCTACGCCAAACACAACGACGCCGACAATGCAGTATTCAATTATACTGATACCGACACTCCTAGCGTTGCAATTATTGTAACCGTTACCTCCACTCGGGTCTCGTCGACGATGCTGCCAAATTCTCTGTGACGGTGTTGCAAGCATGACTCATGTTACTTCATGGCCTTGAAATACCTCTATATGAATTCCATTTTAGATATGTCATCGTTAACCAACACGAATTCAATAAAGATCCGCATTAACCAATAAGTAGGCAGATGTTTCATTCGTCTAGCCGTCTTCTGTGTTTATGACTCATTTTGAAGAGAAGGTAAAAGCAAATGTCTTTAGACGACTTCTTGTAAAAAAGGATGTACATTTTATAAACTGTTTTAGTATTTATTCGGAATTTAATGCATTTTCCTTGTTTTACGTGAATTCCAACAGAAAAATATGTTTCGCAATGCAAGTAAGACTCATAAGTGAATTATCCTCATTAAACGAGGTCCACTGTATAGTCAATTTCTAAACAAGAAGATCTGTTTTCGAATTTCTAAGAGTTACTTAATGGATCTTCATTTAGTTATCGATCGGTCCCTGAAAACAGTTTTCCAGTTTTGCGTTCATTTATCGGTAACACTGTGTTTTTATTATAAAACAATCTGCGTTATGCTCGATCTAGAATTACGTAATTTTAATAAAAAATAAATACCATTTTCCATAGGCGTATGTTTTTGTATTAAAGGACCCCTACTTTTGAGACATATAGCACGATGGTTACTTCATTTACTTTGATTCCGTTTCAAAAGAAGACATTTCTTTTTAATTCATTGCGAGAATATGTAGTACATATTTTTACAAATGATGGTATTAGTTTTCTTGTAAAGTATTTTTGAACTCTTTTATAAAGCACTATCAAAAAAACAATGATTCACTTCACGACAATCACCCCAATTAGCTACACGGAAGAAATGAGAAATTAACCAGGTGACCAGCAACGACGATTTTGTGCGAATCCCGACGAAGCCACAGAACTAGGAAAATAGAAACAACGTCAATACGCAGTGTGTGCATTAAAGTCTGAGATGAGCTCAGGCATCCTAGATCCGCTCGGTAGAAACTGCTGTACTTCGTGCCTGGTCTCACTACTGCCAATCCTAGCAATCTATTGTTTGGTTCGAAGCTTGTTACTGAAATGCATTCTAGTAACCGTGGTCCAAATCTTGCTGTGTGCATGTTGTTGCAGACATTTTGTGTCACATTTGAACGTGTGAACCTTTTAACTGCGCTTTCATAAATTGTTCTCGTTCTGTGTGATATTTTTATCACAGCAGATGACTGGCTCGTAAACTAAGTTGGCAGTAATACAGAAGACGCTGCCACTGCACCGTCGTTCCACCGGAAGTTGATGAGGTCCTTTCCCTCTCCCTGCAAACCTCTCATAGGTAAATACTATGTGTACAAGCCTTAGTGACTCACACCGCCCTAGTTTCATTCCGCAGAAGTTGGAAGAGGTCTACAGACATCGTGTTGGTTCTCACTGCTGCAAGTGCTTGCGTATTTGAAGTCTTCAACAGGTTTAAACTATATTCGTTTTCATTATTGTAAATAAGTACCAGAGCTGAACGTGAGCGAATTTGCAAGGTGCTCTCACAAAACCTTGTCACTTCCCTCTGACTCTTATGCCACAGCAGATGATCGTCATGAACCATACGTTACCAGCCATGCTGCCACTGCTTTCTCCTGCGACCGCGACCCCCTGAGCAAGGCTTTGCGTCCCCCAAGGGTTGAAAAACACTGAGCTAGAAAGTATGTTGGAGAAGCAACGAGACTGACAACGCCGCTAGCGATCTGGCAATGCTGTGTTGTTTTACATGTGTAGACCGGTGTGTGCATCCCTTCCAGACGCTTAGTCCAAGTTCCAGCTCCGCACAGCCATGAAGTAGTTTCTGAGAGCGCCATCAGTGAAGTTGTTTTCTTTTTCTCTGTGTGTGTGTTAAGAAAATGGGACAGTAGAACAATGTTAAAGCTTGGCGAATCCGCGATTGTGACCTTTGTAGAGTTCAAACAGGTCTATGGGGAACATTCCTTATTAAGAGCACAAGATTTTCGCTAGCACAAGTAATTTTTGGAAGGCTGAGAGCACTTTGAAGATGAACCTCACTCAGGGAGACCTTAAACTTCAAAAACGGAAGGAAACCTTGAACGTGTGAAGAATCTATTCCTCCAGGACAAACTGTCAACCAAGGGATCTACAAAGACTACCTTGAAAGGCTCAGAAAACGGTGAATCGACTGAGACCGGACATTACAGCTGCATCATGACAAGGCCCCAGGCCACACGGCCAATTCCGCCACAGAATTTGTGACGTCAAAAGGCATTGCTGTCGTTCCACAACCCCCTTGTTCACTTGATCTGAATCCTCGTGACATATTTCTTTTTCCGAAATTGAAAACTGTCTTAAAAGGGTGTCGATTCGCGACTCTCGAGGACATTCAAAAGAATGTGACCGGCATGTTAAAGCCCCTGCCAGTTGAAGCCTTTCAGTGCTGCTATCAAGACTGGGAACAACGACTCCACCGGTCCATAGCTTCCAACGGGACAATACTGTTGTTTTAAAAAATAAAAACTTCGTCAGATAAAATATAAGTATCATTACTTTTCTCACACAGCTCGCATGTTTGTTTGTCCACCATCTGTGATTGCCCTTTTTGGAGATGTCCACTCCTTTTCAACTGAATTGCCTACTACGGCAGGTGGACCTACAAATTGTTAAACAAGTGTTTGTGTTCGTCATTGTATACGTCAGATGTTCCTCCTCGGTATCCTTACTGTGTAACTCTTCCTACAACATAATACTTTGCACGCCAGAAAACGTCTCTCGTGTGCTAGGGCATTGTTACTGAACGCCCGTCAAGCCCGCGGACTTCCGAAGTGTTCGCACTGTGGAACGCAGCCTTCCCATGCACCAGCCAGTTTATAGGCCAGGAAGGGTAAGGTGCGAGATCAAACAGCCCCGAAACTGTGCCACGTGAGAGCAGCGGCCAAGTTAAAGCAGCTGCCGGCACCCGTGGCTAACACGCAGGGGGTGGTGGGTGGCAGGTAGCACTCCAGAGCGGGCGGACTGGGCTAACCGAGTTATGGAGGGCGTGGCCGGCCTGCCGCGGCCAGCCGCCGGCGCTTTAACACCTCGCAGGGCCGCTAGTCCGCCCTAACAGCCCCTAATTGTAGGTCGTTGCGTCTATCATCCTGCTAAGGCAGCCGCCCGGGGCATTTGCTCTAGCTATTACCGTAAATGTCCGGCCGCTGTTTCTATGTGCGAAAGTCGCTCGCTCAGCCTTATGTTCCCACATTAGCTTCTACTCTCTACTCCCTGAGCACTGTAATTGGGAAAAACTGGTGACAAAGATCTGGCATATCGTAGGATTTCTTAGCTTGATATGGGGTGGGTCCACAGCCTTCATGTAATTATCACCAGGTATTACTCATCTCCAGGCAGAAATCGGAAATGTAGATTTTTTTCTTTATTGTTTTGGATGCGGGGTGGGGGAGGGAGGGGTGGCAGTGGTACAACCAACACACCCTACAGCCAAAGGAAATGAAACAATACAGACAGACGAAAAATTTGGCAACATTGAAAATGGACTCGAGAACTTGTCCTTGAGGAGTCGAGCACACACAGTAGTGGGGGGAGGGGGGGGGGGAATTGGGGTAAGAGGGGCGAGGGGGTGGTTCAAATGGTTCAAATGGCTCTGAGCACTATGGGACTTAACATCTATGGTCATCAGTCCCCTAGAACTTAGAACTACTTAAACCTAACTAACCTAAGGACAGCACACAACACCCAGCCATCACGAGGCAGAGAAAATCCCTGACCCCGCCGGGAATCGAACCCGGGAACCCGGGCGTGGGAAGCGAGAACGCTACCGCACGACCACGAGATGCGGGCACGAGGGGGTGGACGCCCCATCTCCGTGTCGCAGCGTCGCTGAAACTGCGAAGTAGTGGGCAATGCAAAGCGAAAAAGTATTTTAATCGAACTAACAACTGCAAGAGCTACAAATTGTTGTCATTCAGGAAATTTTTTGTTTATATGGTCCTTTGCACCCAAAATATTGAATAATGCTAGTGGCCTAACGAATTGGTCATCTCGGTTTGCTAGGATAAGAATGCTGTCCTCTAGTTACAAATTCCACTCTCACATCCTACTTTTTGCGTAAGTATATCTGAAGAGTTAAAATGTTGTTAATCGATTTTCTCTTTTTTCTGGAGCGAGTGTCAGACCGATAGCGAATTTTACAATTTTTACAAGTTGCGACATGGTCGCTGATTAAAACAGTTATCCAGGTACGTTTGGAATTAATTTCTTTTATTTCCGCCAGTGACCACAAAATTTTTTGTCCTTAGCCTACCGCTTTCAGTTAGCAATGACCATTTTCAGATCTGCAGAAAATCATGAGAAAAGGAATACAGCTAGTGAACATATTACGTCTTAGAACAATAAAATATGTCACAACGAAAAGTTGTTACTTTCATAGATACAAAAGCAGGCACTTAAAATATGAATAGGCATACCTGTTCTATGACTTGTCATAAATAACAAAATATACATAAAATCAGCATAGCATCGTCGCACATATTACGTCTGATAATTTAAAGCACGAATAAATTTAAAATTGTTAAAAGGAAATGGTTAAGTGATAATATATGATTCTTTTGTAGTCATTTTAGATAAAAATAATAATATACACGACAACAAGCTTATGGGGTTGATTCCTTTTAAGAATTTTGAATTTAACTTTATTCGTGTACTTAATTAATACACTTTATCACTGTAATAACTTACATGTTTGGAAGCCCACTATAGATTTTACGTATTCTGCTCTTCACTTGTCGTTTACTGTACAATTTTTTATAATTGACGAATATGCACAGACATACAGCAGCGACATCTGACGAGCTCAAGGCGCAAACATATGATGCGGTTACTGCATTGCAGTTTGTCATGACGTGTACCGATAGAACAGTTTAACTCTCCAGAACAGTGGTCTAGTTTACATCACATTTTAATATGTATCACGTGCACATTCTGTAACGATGCCATTACTGCTTTATTATTTTAGGAGAAGTTATAAAACAGATATGCCTCGTCATATTTTAACCGCAAGTTTTCAAATACATGAAAGTAATAATTTTTCGTTATGGCATATTTTATTGTTCTAGACGTAGTCTGTTCACTATTTCTACACCATTTCCCATGATTTCCTGCAGATCTGAAAATGGTAATTGCTGAAGGAAACCGGTAGTCTAAGGACGAAAAATTTTGTGATCACTGGTGGAAATAAAAGAAATTAATTTAACAATTGCATAGTGACACAAAACATGTAGAAATAAACTGGAATGAAATATCTTATCAGTCTGATGATTCAGTAAATAGCAACGTCATATTGAAGAATGGCAGTAGAAGATGAAGAGAACACGTGTCACATAGGCAGGCGTTTATGAAAGTCATTACAGCGATACGTTTAAGGAGGAAGTAAGGAGGCTGGTAATGCCATCCACAAATAGGTCAATGTCGAATCAATAAATAGAAAACAATAGGTCAAGTAAATCAGTTTATAAAAGTCGTTAAACGACCAGGCAACTTACTGACGCGTCGTGGACAGGATGTCAATTTCATGTACTATGGATCATTCGTCCAGTTAATCATAATGATGTACGACTCATTTTATGAAAGTTATTACAGCGATACGTTTAGGTAGGAAGTAAGGCGTCTGGTAATGCTGTCCACAAATAGGCCAATGTCGAATCAATAAATAGAAAACAATAGGCCAAGTAAATCAGTTTATAAAAGTCGTCAAACGACCGGGCAACTTACTGACGACGTCGTCGACAGGACGTTAATTTCATGTATTATGGATCATTCGTCCAGTTAATCATAATGATGTACGAGTCGTTTTACATTCACACTACACATTTAATGTGCTCATCATTTGCATGTGTTGTTTTATTACAGATATGAGCACTTTTTACACATTTCAAAAACAAATACTCTTCTACGGAATAGAACGAGTTTTCAAAGAATAAACTGTTTCAGTTTGTTTTTAAAAATTATCTCTTCTGCCCTTTAGACATTTTACATCATTGTGTAGGCAATCAGAAATTTTGGTGGGAGCACTGCACACCCTTTCTTGTGCTAAAGATAACATAAATGTGGAAAAATGAAAGTCATTTTTGTAGTTATGTACATCATTGTTCCTTCAAATTTGCAAAGGATTATTTGCAATGAACTTCATGAGGGAAGAAGTGTAATTTTCCGCAACAGTCAAAATGGCTAACTCCGCAAAAAGGTGTCTACAAGATGATCGTTGGTGAGTACCAGATATTGTTCGTGTTGCACGTTTCTGAGAAACGAATATTTCTTCCTTAAAGATGAGTTACTGCAGAACATTATTCAACGTGATATTGTTGACTGAAAAACGTAAATTACGTCAATTTATTGATTTGCTTCTCTCCAAGATTTACTATGATTTGAAGTGCAAACGTGGGTGAACTAAGTTATTTTAGAAGGTCCTAATTGTAGTTTTCCCAGTTCAATTTCTCATCAGTATGGTGATCTATAGTTTTTTTAAGTTAAAATCAAGTCTACCCTTATTCCTTTCTTGATCTCTCACGGGTGTTTCCCCCAACAAACCTAGAAGGGCCTCTCCCGCGATGTTGTGAGGCGACCACCTTCCAAGGAAGTATAATGAGAACTTTAAGTGTTTCCACAGCCTCAGTTTGCTGGTGAAAACAATTTTTTCGACATATTTATCTCAGTAAACAATGAAGACAATGAATTAATGCAGAACTGGTGTTTCAAGTGAATTAGAGGAGAACTGAGATGACTGTCGCTAAATTTCAATACGGAACTGAATTTCTTTGCGGCTCTTCAAACATCGGCAACTACACTGATGGAATGTTTATACACCGATGTGTAAACTACAGGTAAACAGGGAACACAGCCAGGAATTCTTTATGGAAACACCAAAGTAATCGCAGTGCAACGTGAGACATCCCTTCTGAAGGATATCCTTCAAATTCTGGTTTATGTTCGGCAAGATATACAGAATTATATTAATATTCTATCTATAGATATTCCTACACGATCTCCTGACAACGTGAATGGCACTACCTAAATTATAGGGATTTAGGGATTAGATTGTACGAATTGCCCGATTGGTACTGTAGAGACGTGCGCACCAGTCCTGTTGTCGCGTCTACCTCTTCAAAATATGAAATAAGGTTACATATTAATCTACGACCTGGAACTAATGCTTTTGATAGTGAAACAAACATAAATTTCTCAGCAAAGTAAGCGTAGTACATTCTCACGGGGTGTAATAGAGTTTACTATTTAAAGCTTCGTGACTGTGAAAGTACTGGTTTCGTAGTGAAGGGTACTAGTTAACCTGAAATCCCTGTTATTGGATCATTGTGATATCTCATCGACACAAAAGTTTTGATACTCACTACGACGCAAAGTGGTGCCATGATGGTCCATGCGAACCACCAATAGCAGCGGGTTATCTTGCATAGCTTCATTCCCATCTCTGCGATGTTGTCCAGGAATCGATTGCCGCCTGCGTCAAAGAGAGGAGAAATAATCACATCTGAGACTGTAACCGTAACATATTTCAATATCACTATCTGTAAATCGTGTATGAATGAACAGAAGTTCCTGAAATGTTAAAATAAAACAATTACTGCTGCAAGAAGTACTCATAATAACATAGATGAAAGCATTGTTATGGCAAGCACAATGTTTGAAAAAAGCGACATAATATGTGCGAATGTGTTTACATAGACTGATGCAAATAATAGTATAGTTTCTGATTATAATTCTTTATTTATTCATAACAGAAGGACTAAATCTTAGAACTAAATCTTATATCTAATATCGAAAATAAATTGTGTGGTGAATCTCGTATGGTTATTCGACGATAAGTAGCAAGAATGCGTGGATATTATCATATACCATCATTTTGCTGTTATATCTCTCAGAACTGGTGAGTTAATTCCTTTCTGTTAACGAAACTAGGTACACAAATCTAGACATATTACTAAAGTCCCCGGCTGCGTTTTCAGTCTGTGTGTGACGACTAATCTTATGAATTGCTGTAGAGATTTTGATACGGTTTTCGCTGACAGACTTATCTGAAAGTACGTTTTGTTTGTGTAACCTATTACCGCTACGCCAAACAAGCCTATGGCCGTGGAGACATAGTGCTAACCGTGCCAACCCTCAGCGGGTTGCTAGTGAGGTCATAATTTTTGAGATCGTCTTTGCAGAAGTCTGGATAAATGTAAAGCAAAAAATTGCAATAGAAGATTCAAAAGCAGGTTCTTCTAATACAAATGTAAAGAAGTTTTGCAAAGTAATTACAGTTTAACTCATTCATCATATTCAGCAATCTGACAACCTCGTACCCTTCGTACCCATCCACGCATTACTGTCATCACTTACACATGTCCACGTTTGCCGCTGCATATTCTCTAATCCCATGTAACTACATTCCGAGGGGTAGACATCTCAGGCTTATCCCTTACAAATCAGCAAAGAATTTCACCGGTTCTTTTACCGCCTATTCAACCATCTGTAAGTCACATCTATCTATATTTCATTTTCTTCACGTTGTCATCAACGCCTTGCAATCTAGTCTATTCCCTTGTCCATTTACTTGTTCCTTCGTATTCTCTCATAATCCCCAGCATTTCCCGCTGAGCAGCCCTGTAATTTTTAATGTTTTGCGTGTTCGTATCTCCGTATCGTGAGTAGAAACTGATAACACACACTGAGTGTAAACTTTCCTTTTCAAAAACACCACAAACCTCGTACTGGAAGCCCTATTTATTTTACCAAAAGCCCTCCACAAGTTGTTTACTCTTCTACTCTCCTCTCCGTTCCTCTCACTGGATCCAGTCCAGGAAAATAAAATAATATGAAAGGAGTCTGAAAGTAGCAAGAAATTCTAAGTATCTTTTCATTTTCTCTCGTGATGGATACGTGCATGTGCTTGCAAGATGAGCGCTGTAGAGCGCGTTCCAGCCAGGTAAAGGCCGACACTCACAGGTTGACCACACCTGTTGTCAACGACAGTCCAATCAGACACGGTTCTCGAGGCCACAGGGGGTTGAGTGCGGCAAAGCAGAAACGGAAAGTCCCTCTGTCGAGAAAAAAAATAATAGAATCATTGACTTTTCTGGCAGCATACTCTCTCACTTACACTCACGCACAGCCATAGTCTTAATACTAACAAAGGGACCGTACGAACTTATCCTCACCGATTTGATTCATAATGACAGGGTGTGTATGGCACCACTTGGATTTCGACATGTAAACAGTAAGACGCAACCCTCAAAAGTTTTCGAGAAAACCGAGTTTGAAATTTTAGAAGTTCTTATATACTTTATAAGGTCGCAAACACTTAAGCAGTCCTCAATCGAGAGAGTAAGAGCGTAGTTTCATAAGCGTAAAGTGTCTGGATTAAATCTCGCTGCTGGGACTTTTTTTAAAATTCTTACATAGTTGTAACAACAGATTTATTACGACTATATAATTGTGCAAATTACCAGCATTTAATGACTGATTTATTATTTTATCCCGGTGCTGTCAGTATTGTAATGCTTTTCGAGTGGTGCTCCGCGCGCCTGTTAGAACCACGTGTCTTAACTTTCTTTCGTTCAGTGTCGTGTGGGTACTCATTCGCGTCGCATAGATGACTGTCGTCTAGCTAAAAATGGTTCAAATGGCTCTAAGCACTATGAGACTTAACATCTGAGGTCATCAGTCTCATAGACTTAGAACTACCTAAACCTAACTAACCTAAGGACATCACACACATCCACGTCCGAGGCAGGATTGGAACCTGCAACCGTAGCAGCAGCGCGGTTCCAGACTGAAGCGCCTAGAACCGCTCGCCACAACGGCCGGCTGTCGTCTAGCGTCTGGTGCTCGTGCAGCCCTTTCTGATGCAACGTTGTCCCGCTCCCTGATATCCAACATGCTCCCAACGGCTATTCCATGTACAGGTACTGTCAGCTTCAGTATTGGTAAGTCCTTGTACAGATGGGCTCTTTAGAGATGGATAAAGTGGTGGACAAGATCAAAGTTACTACAGATCAAATATATACTGCGTACTTTGATTTGGAATTATGTGTGTTTTTCGTTAAATTTCTTGATCAGCATCAGATTGGCATTGTATTATTACGTCACGGCACACAGGTTCCCTTTTCTCATCTTGATGGTTCCAACAGCATGTTTTTTTTTCCGAAGGACAGAACAGGTCTGTAGAAACGTTCGAGTTTTTAAATTTGTATTGGGTGGTGATTTTACTTTTAGTTTTAGTAAAGAACTCAATGACATGGTACGTTCCTCGCATTTGTGTGTCACACGGGTTTGTCCGTATCCTACACTAGTCGAACACAGTTATTTTAATGACACCTCTAGCGGTCGAATTGATCGCCTGTCACGTTTCGATCTTTGCCTAGGTTTTTGGTCGTAGCCGTGATACATACTTGTTTTATTGATCATTGTGCTGCAGCAGTCACATTTAATAATGTGCAGCAGCCAGTAAAATTTTATCGTTTTCCCTGGAAGCTCAGCATAGCCTGCCTACAAGACCATTCCCTTGGTGTTATTATTCACGAAGTAAGGGCCCGTTGTTCTCGTGCTATAGATTGGTACCTGTATACTGTCTAATGGTGGACTCTGCGTTCCAAGCCACAAATTCGTAAATCTCTCACGCGCTTTGGTGCGATAAGGGCGGAGGCGTCCGGTGGGCCCAAGAATTTTATTACTCCGTATGTCAACTTTACGATAGCGCTAGGCAAACTTCTCTATGGATTATGGATATACGGCGAATTAAAGCCAAATTGCTGCAGTTAAAAAAATATAAGATGGAATGACCTCCGACAAAATTCTTAACCACGTTTCCATTTTACAAGATGAACTGACTTCAGTATACCATCTTATCTGCGTATACGGTCGCGCAGGAAACGTGTTTGCACTGCATCCCACGCTAACGCCGATGGTCGAGTGTCAACGTCCCACTCTGCCTTTTTTTATAATTTTTATTTCCGCAAGGACAATATAAATGATGTTGTTGCGGGTCTCACTCACACAAGTGACCTGGACTGGATGGTATTACCAAATAAATACCGGCCAAGCGGTAAGTTCCTTTATAGCCCGTTTCAATCGGCATCTTTTTACAAAATAATGACAACTTATAGAATATTCTCCCTTCCCGCAACATTTGAAAACTTCTCGTGATCGCGCACCATCTATAAATGATCTGGATATTTTACATGTTGTACAAAAAGGCAAGATGATGAATATCGTCCAAGTACTTGAAATTTCGAAAAGAGTATATTTTAAAAGCCCAGGCCTGCCCAACGAATAACTGACCTTTCGTAACCAGGGTTACTTCGAGACTACTTTTTAAATAAACGTCTACGCACATGTGGAATTGGTTTATTCATTGGTATGGTTTAGTTGTGCTTCCTAATTTTTATCTTATTTGATGGATCTAAGTGCACTGTTAGCCGGTAAACATAGTCGTTGTCTTCCCATCTGGCGGCGCCATCTACTACGGTGTCGGTCACTTTGATTAACAGCTCTGTAGTAGGAGCCGTAAATGTGTGCCACAAAGACACTTTATACTCCTGGCCTGTGTTGTGTTAAGAGCAAATACGCGTAAACAAAGGTAACGTAACATATTCTTACTTTCGTAGGTGTTTGGGTCCTCTGTGTTTTGTCGGATGACGTGCCATTTTTGATGACTGCAGGGCTTTATGTTCTTTTGGCAGTGGTTCTCGAGTATTTTTACCCGATGAGTTTGTCTTCGGTTACGCTCTTTTCACAACTGAGGTCGTGGTATCCCCGTTGACAATGTAGCTTTATAGCTGATTCCTGACTCATAAATTTGTACTGAGGAAATTTGTTTATCCTCCAAATGTCTGATGATGCTCCTGTGAGAGTGAAACGCATTACTTATCAAATAAATAAGAAACCAGTTTGCAACCAGGACTCTCATTCTTTCTTAAATAATTTTATGTTCTCTCATAGGTGACACAATAACTTCGATTGTCAATGAAGTTATACGGGGTGTCTCGGTTGCTGCTCCCTTCAAGGAACGTAAAATGGTCCTCATGCCAGAAACCGAGGGTCGACGTAATCTTCAACTACTTTGTCGTGTACTCTCCGAAACCTCAACTGTAAAATTGTCGCTCGAGTTATAAACATCTGTCTTCCGAAGTTGTTCGACAGCATCATTGCCGTTCGCCAGAGTTGTGTGCCTGGATGAGCGATACTGGCTTCTGTTACCAGATTTCGAGATGTCGCTTCAGTGGCTGTGGCCTCTAAAATCTCGGGGGCCTTGCTTTTTCTCGACTTTCACAAGCCATCTGGCCGTGTCAGCCAATTTTTCAATGAATGTGTTAACCGCTTTGGGTCTTACTCACGACGCATGCCAGGTCCTAGCCAATCTTTTCAGTGACTCAAGGATGCCGTGAATCCCTTTTGTCACCTTGCTGGTCCCACATTAATGATCGAAAACGCACGTTCCTATCGTTGCGGGGCTTTATCCATGTGGTAATTCCTTGGCCGACGACGATCGTTCGCCACAAACTTTAGGGACTGTAGTAGAACGACCAAAATGGAAGCACTTAACTGGCGAGACGTTACAATTCGTGTTGAGGGAGCGATTCTTGAACACGAATGCTGTTGTCTTTTCAGCCTTCGCCAAGTGTAGGTCTCAGACACCCGTATTTTCAGTATTATACATCGCACAGATATTCTTGCTTCCCGAAACGATGGCCCGCAGGCTGTAACAACTGACCGATCGATTCTTGTGGCGACGACACAGCTGTAGACTACAGTACGAAGTGGTGGCCAGGCGCTGCAGGCTCGGAGGATTAGGTCTTCCCGATATTAAAACGACGGAATTCGGAGGAGAAAGACATTGAAATATCTTGAAAAGATTTCGTCGCATCGAGAAACGCCTTTGTTTTAACGATTCCCACCGCAACTCGTACTCTCTCACCTTTTTCAAGATACTACAAAACGAGCTGCCCTTCTTTGAACTTTTTCGGTGTCCCCCGTCAATGCAGTCTAGTAAGGAGCCATATTATAGCAGAGAACGCACAACAATAGTGTAGCCGGTATTTCTATTGGATTTGTTGCAGCTTCTTAACGTTCCGTCAATAAAACGCAGTCTTTGATCCGCCTTCCGCATAGGATTATCTATGGGATCGTTCCGGTTTAAGCTGTTCGTAATTGTAATCCCAAGGTATTTAGTTGAACTGACAGCCTTTAGATTCGTGTGATTTCTTGTTTATTCGATTGACGGATTCCTTTTAGAATCCCTGAGGATGACCTCACACACTTTTCGTTATTTAAAGTCCTGCGTAAATAATTTTGCAGTTCAAAATTGATCTTCTGATGACTCTACTAGAAGGTAAAATACACCATCATACACAAACAATCTAAGAGGGCTGCTCAGATTGTCTCTTAAATCGTTTATATAGATTAGGAACAGCTAATAGCCTATAACAATCCCGTTTTACTACGGTACCTTTCTGGAAGAAAATCACGAAACCAGCCATATAACTGTGACGATATTCTATAGACACGCAATTTAAATAGACGCCGCTTGTGAGGACTTGTTTCAAAATCCTTCTGGAAATGTAGAAATAAGCATTAATTTCAGACCCCCTGGCGATAGCTTTCATTACTTAATGAGAATGAAGAGCTACTTGTGTTCCACAAAAAGAATATTTTTTGAGTCTTTGCTGGCTTAGTATGAATAGAACTTCTGTTAGAGATAATTAAAAATGTTCGAAGACAAAATGTTCCAAAATCTACTGCAAATCGACGCAATGATATGGATCTATAATTTAGCAGCTGCTTGCATTTCCTTTCTTGAATATTGGTGTGACCTTTGCATCTTTCCAGTCTTTAGGTATTGACCTTTTGTCGAGCGATCGGTTGTATATGATGCTCTGAAAGGAATCTAATTTGTACACAGAGTGGATCGGAATACTTGGCTTTGTATTGTTAACTGACTTGAGTTGCTTCGCTGCCACTTCTTGTTTCGCTTTCAGGAATATTTACGTCGTATTCTTTGGTGAAGGACTGTCGGAAAACCGTATTTAGTAACGCCGTTTTAGTGGCACTGTCATCAGTAAAATTATCATTGCTATCGTGCAGTGAAGGTATTGATTGTGTTTTGCCACGGGCGTACTTTACATGCGTCCAGAATTTCTCTGGATTTTCTGACTGATTTCGAGACATTTTGGTTTTTGAACTTACTAAAAGTATCTCGCACTTAAATCCGAGCTAAATTTTGAGATTCTATAATAATATAAAACGTTATTTCCCATTTGGGCGTTGTTGTTCCCCCCCCCCCCCCCCCCCCCAATCATGTTATTTCTTTGTGATGCGTTGAGTTTGGGAGCATTGTACTTTCGGTAACAAGTGGTCATGCATTGTTTGTCTTCAGTATTTAGCCATCTGTATGCCTTCACTGTCTGTGATGTGAACCGCTATTATGTTCGCTTTTTTGGACTGAATACAGATTTAATTGAAATTTTTGTTACTGATTTTACGCAACGTCTGCATAATCTTCCGTGCTCCTCGGACTACTTTCCCCATGTTCGCGGTTCTGCCTTTTTCTAGTAGACTGAACAATGTACCTTGCATTTCTTTCTAAGTATATGACACAACTTTTCCTCTGAGTGTACGTGATGCGGGACATGTGCACAGAGAAATTCAGTTGCGCAAATTATTGACAATTTGTGTTAATTCATTTCATGGCTATGACTAATAAGATGGACTCTTAATTAACTACAGTTGTAGGCCTCATCGACTATAGGGGTAGTACTAATTATCAACAAAACATGCAGTACTACGTGGCCAATGCTTAATGCCCTGCAGTCACACCAAGATGGCAAGTGTGCTGTATGTGTGTACTCGACTAGAACAAAGCGATTTTTGTGAGTCGAGGGTCAGTCCGCAGAGCACGTGCATACCGAAATTTGTCCCCTATATAGTTATAATTTAATTCGAGGAAAGTTGTGTTCAATGGGGTAGGGTAATTCACCAAATGATAAGAGAAAGTCATAAACAAAAAGCGGTTGTCATCCAGTGACAGCAAAAGTAATCACACGAACAAAATTTTCGAAGACGTCACTGAAAACTGTATTTGGAATGATGGAAAAAAAAGACGACGTACGAAGGTGAGTTAATAAATGACTCGCAAACGGCAGAATACCGTGTATTGTTTTACATTTCACGTCTATACGTGCCTAAAAGGTCGCACCATATGTCGCATGGAAGACAGCCGACATGCAGTACTACGTGGCCAATGCTTAATGCCCTGCAGTCACACCAAGATGGCAAGTGTGCTGTATGTGTGTACTCGACTAGAACAAAGCGATTTTTGTGAGTCGAGGGTCAGTCCGCAGAGCACGTGCATAGCGAAATTTGTCCCCTATATAGTTATAATTTAATTCGAGGAAAGTTGTGTTCAATGGGGTAGGGTAATTCACCAAATGACAAGAGAAAGTCATAAACAAAAAGCGGTTGTCATCCAGTGACAGCAAGTTGTTTCCGAGTCTAGGAGTATTTCGCAACCTCCAAGACACATCGGTATTGTGAGTTGCAGCAATGAACCAAATAAACTTATTATACGTGGACTATACAGAAAGTAATGTCCAATCGAGAGCGAAATGGAGACCACAGTGAAAACCCGATGAAGCTTTGCACAGATGTGTTAGGCAGTGTCTCTGGTACACCACTCGATCGCGTCCAGCGGCTCTTTTCAGCTCTGCGCACACAGTGAGGAAGTAAAGGTGCCTAGAAAATAATGTCTCCCGCCATGTACGAGAGCCTGGTGAGAGATTCCGCCTGATGCATGCAGCCCACATAACATAACTATCGTGCGTTTCCTTCTTCATGACAATTCTCGATCGCATTCTGCAGGGGCAATGAAGACGCTCCTGCAGAGTTGTCGATGGGAAGTGTTTGAGCATCTACAGTACAGCCCATAATTGGCTCCCCCGAGTTTCATCTCTGCTCACATGAATCGCTAGCTATAAAGAAAACATTTTGACACAGAGAACGAGCTGTACACCAGAGTAGAGAGTTGGCGGAAAGCACAGGTGCCTGCCTCGTATGTCGAGAGTATCGTAAAATTGGCAGGACAAATATCTAGGACGGAGCGGCCACTATGTGGAGAAGTAGCTTGATGGTGTAGCTCACTATTGCAGACATTTTCGATTTTCACAGCGTTTTCTATTGGCAATCCATCAGACCTTACGGTACGAATAGCCATCGTATATATGGTGTCTATTCCTTTGGACGTGTCCGAAAGAACTGACACCATATGTAATTAAGTTTATGACGGCCAACGACCCCTTCAGTGCAAGGAAACACCACACTCAAATTCTTAAGAAGATCGGCGAGATACCGCGAGAAATGAAGTGAATGAGCAGGGGCACTGCATCAGTTGTGTGTAGTATAAGTTGAGAATTTTGGTCAGACGGAAGGCGTGATAGAACAGTCTGTGCGGTTATGGTGACCACTGTACCCAGATGGCATAGTGGTCAGCGCGTTGTCCAGGTTCGAATCTCATTCCGGCAAAAATTTTCAGTTTTCCCCAATGACATAAATCAATGACCACTGGTAAGTAATGTCTTAAATTCCTTTGTGTCTTGAAACTTGTTGTATCCCGAGTTCACTATTTAGCTGCGTACGCTGCCACAAGAATTTTACGCTTCAGGCATCTAACGCCTTATCAAACGAGAGAATAAGTGTAAGTTTACATGTGGAGTATGTTGAAAAAGAAAACAAATTCGACTCTGATGCCATTATCCCGGTTCGCAACTTGTTCATTGACTTATCGTCGTAGATATGTGCGCACAGTACATCGCCTGTCGTCAACGATGTGCGATGCAGCAGTCATGCTGAAATAAAGAGATGCGTTAGCAAGCGTCGCACTGGAGACCTGCTTCAAAAAAACCTCAGCACTGACGACCGAAACACTGAAATGCTATAAAGTTGGCAGTACAGACAATGCTAGTGGCGCAGCCGAGTGGCCGCTACTCACCGTAGACCCAGGCGACGACGATGACCTCACCGAGGCCGACCAGCAGGATGGACCACGTGACGACGTTCCACTCGATCAGGGTGAACAGGTAGATGCCGCCGCCGAAGCACATGGGCACGGACAGCAGGAAGTGCGCCAGGCAAACGCCGCCCGTCACGAACGTCTGGTAGCGCCGCAGCTGCGGCCAACGGTCCACTATGGCGCACGTCACCGCCTCCACGCCGCCGAACTGCGACATCGAGACAAATCCCTCATCCACCACTCTTTCCCAACACAGTGTGTCTATTACACAAGACAACAATCTTTCGCCCTCTCGATGAAAAGAAGAAACAATGAGCAACGGCGTTGGCAGAATAAAACTGATGGTTTGCATCGCTAAGAGTCATAAGCACAGAGGAAAAAAATTTAGCCTGACCTATATACGAACGTATTCGGAAGTTAAATGTACTGTGAACCTAACAGACAGACGAGTCGTCTTTTTTTTTTTTTAGGTTTGGCAACATTGAGTGATAGAGGAGGATCCCAGGGCCACAGCGAACATTGCACGTACACGCTAGTATGTGAACTAACGTTGTAGTACCCAGTTGCGTGAAAGCTGTCGGTGAGAAATCTCGACATGTGTGAGCCACGTGCTGTGATCCGCTTCCTACTCGCGGCAGGAGTAACGCCCACCGAGATTTTTTTTTTTTTTTTTCGCGAATCAGCAGTTTACGGCGAAGGCGTTACGAACAGGACGAGTGTGTTTGAGTACTGTTGGTTGTACAGTGGAGGCAGAACAAATATTCATGACGACCACAAGAGGGGAATATCTTCTATTTTGGCAGACGAGTTGGTTCAAGAAAATCGAGGAAGCTGTTCCTGAATACCGCCGACTGGCAGTGGATGACATTTCTTTGGTTTTTCCACAACTCTCCAGAACGCTCTTATACGAGACGCTCATAGAAATACTGGAATACCGGAAACTGTGTGCAAGATGGGCCCCAAAATGGTTGACAGAGCAGTACAAGAAAAATCGGGTCAGTAGGGCCAGCAAGTTCTTTGAGCGACTTCGATAGGAAGATGAGGATTTTCTGAGCTCTGTCTTGTCCAGAGATGAAATGTGGGTGGCTCATTGCACGCCTGTGATAAAAATATAATCGGCACAGTGGCGTCACACCAATTCCACATCTGCCTAAAATTTCAAAACCATAATTTCGGGTAAAAAAATCATGACGTCAGTGTTTAGCCATCATATTGATCGAATTTCTGCTTCAGGGGAGACCATCAATGCACAACGATTTTGTGAGACCTTAAAGAAACTCTGAAGTAACAAAAGGAGAAGAATGCTGACGAGAAGTGTGTGTGTGTTGCACAACAACGCTCTTCCTAGCACTGTCTTAGCCACCCAGGAGCTCTTGGACGCATTTGCTTGGGACGTTTTGAGCTCTCCGTATTTCCCTTTCTAGGTGCCTTCAGATTATCATATTTTCACTTCCTTGAAGGTACACAGCCACGGAATTAAATTTTCAGCTGACGAGCAGATGCAGAAAGACGTTTTGAAGCAGGGGAAGGAGCTCGTGGGAGACTTCTTCGAGGACGGCATAAAGAAGTTTGTACCACGGCTCATGGCTCACCACATCTTAGAACGAGATCGTCATTATATGGAGTAATAGACAAGTGTTTCAAAGGTATCCTGTAATTTTTTCAGACACATTTTTTCCAGAATTTTTTTTTTTTTTTTTTTTCATCAGTCTACTGACTGGTTTGATGCGGCCCGCCACAAATTCCTTTCCTGTGCTAACCTCTTCATCTCAGAGTAGCACTTGCAACCTACGTCCTCAATTATTTTCTTGACGAATTCCAATCTCTGTCTTCCTCTACAGTTTTTGCCCTCTACAGCTCCCTCTAGTACCTTGGAAGTCATTCCCTCATGTCTTAGCAGATGTCCTATCATCCTGTCCCTTCTCCTTATCAGTGTTTTCCACATATTCCTTTCCTCTCCGATTCTGCATAGAACCTCCTCATTCCTTACCTTATCAGTCCACCTAATTTTCAACATTCGTCTATAGCACCACATCTCAAATGCTTCGATTCACTCCTGTTCCGGTTTTCCCACAGTCCATGTTTCAGTACCATACAATGGTGTACTCCAGACGTACATCCTCAGAAATTTCTTCCTCTAATTAAGGCCGGTATTTGATATTAGTAGACTTCTCTTGGCCAGAAATGCCTTTTTTGCTATAGCGAGTCTGCTTTTGATATCCTCCTTGCTCCGTCCGTCATTGGTTATTTTACTGCCTAGGTAGCAGAATTCCTTAACTTCATTGACTTCGTGACCATCAATCCTGATGTTAAGTTTCTCGCTGTTCTCATTTCTACTACTTCTCATTACCTTCGTCTTTCTCCGATTTACTCTCAAACCATACTGTGTACTCATTAGACTGTTAATTCCGTTCAGCAGATCATTTAATTCTTCTTCACTTTCACTCAGGATAGCAATGTCATCAGCGAATCTTATCATTGATATCCTTTCACCTTGTATTTTAATTCCACTCCTGAACCTTTCTTTTATTTCCATCATAATATAAAAATATAAAAATAATATAATAATAATATATAATAATATAATAAAATATAAAAATATAAAAATCTAATATACTTATTTTCTGGTAACACACCTCTAGCCTTCATGACCTCTGTTCGACGAGAAAGAGTGTCGACATGTTTCTTTAGGTGCAGCACGTCCGGCTGAAGGCTATTCATTGATGATAAAACCCATAAACTATCAAATTTTATCTACTGTTCGCAGAAATTGTCTACGGTATTAAAACTGCGTGCTTTACCAGGCCACACGAGGTGGGATAGGTGCCTCAGTGTTCGTCAAACTAGGAACAAATACAGGCAGCCCTGTGAACTCACCTATCGTCATCTTCGATGACGAAAATGCACGAAGCGCTAGTAGAGAAGGCGAATCGCCGGCTTCAGATTACTGTTAGAATTCTAGGAAAGTGTAGCTCATCTGTGACGGAGACCGAGTATAGACCACTAGTGTGACTCATTCTTGAATACTACTCAAGTGTTTCGGATCCCTACCAGATCGGATTGAAGGAAGACACAGAAGGAATTCGGTGGCATGCTGCTAGATTAGTTACCGGTAGGTTCGATCAACACGGCAGTGTTGAATAAATGCTCGACGAAAGTCCATGGTAACTCCTGGAGGGAAGACAACCTTTTCGCGAGAAAACTATCGAGAAAATTTAGAGAACCGGCATTTTCGGCAGACTGCAGAACGATTGTACTGCCGCCGACGCCTAAGAACCTCGGAGACAATGTGAGAGAAATTAGGGCCTGTACGGAGGCATAAAGACAGTCATTTTTCCCTTTTTGCATTTATGAGTGAACAGGAAAGGGAGTGACAAGTATTAGTACAAGTTATGGTCCGTCTCGCACCGTATGGTAGCTTTCCAGGACGCAGATAGAGGTAGATGGTCAGGGAATGGCAACACTTGGTCGCCTAGAATGTTGAAATAAACATGCTGGTCTAGTTCTGAAAGTGTGACTCTCCCAGTCTATAACTGGCAAATTGAAGAGACCTCCAACACCCCCCCCCTCCCCTCCCCCTAATTACAACAGACTTATGAGGAAAATTACTAATTATATCCTGCAAGTACTCTTTGAAGTTCTGGAAGTTCTCACCATAGCTCCTGACCCAAGTAGTATATTAAAGCATGTGATTACCATTTTTGACCGACTTTTGACGCTTAAATTCACCCAGGTAAATTCACATTCGGAATCGGTGATAACAACGCTAGATATCATCGAGTTCTTTACTGCAAGTACACCAATCACGACTAACCTATCCTTATCCTCAATATTCCAGTCTGAGCTTAGGATTTCGTTGCTGTTCATTTCTAGGACTAATTTACTTTTCTATTTCCGATCTGCGAGGACGAGCATTCTCTCATAACATTGTGGCTGTCGCTGATCGAAACGAGAGGTTTCTCTGATCTAAAATATCCCCATGTGCATGGCACACATAGTCCGCTACCCTAGTAGCCGCTTCCTGCATGTAGTGCACACCTGACCTATTAAGGAGGAACGACAGGATTCTGTCTCTCCGTACTGGAATGCAGTAGACAAATTTGGTTTGCTACAGTGAATGAAGCATACACTGAGGATTTTATTGGTATTATTTTACTGGAAAATATTAATGTCTTCACTCTGTAATTGGGATTTTCCCGGGGCAGCTCTGAAAGGAGGTAGATCGACGGTTGTCACTGTAACTCCGATTGTGGTTATCTGAAACATGAAATTAACATATCATCCTGACCCTTTACAGATGTAATTTTAGCTAATCGTAGGGATTTGCAAAAAAATCTTTTTGCTAAGTTATAGATATCTGAAAAAATGGCCATTTTTAGGACCTCTATTTTTTGGCTGAAAAATACTAAGTATTAACATAAAAAATTGGCCACATTGAACTGAAGAGAATTCTGTTTGCTTCAACGGAGACCAAAAATAATTAAAATCGGATGAAAACTGCTGCAAGGGCGACGAAAACCATACCGAAAAACGCGTTTAAAGTTTGACAAATATTTATTATATAAAAAGGGGCAAAACTTGGAACTTAAGGAATATGATCGATGTTTGGTCCGTAATAACTATAGCCCCGGCTTGTGGATGGCCGCATGCTGCTACTTTAACCTAATAAGCCGATATTTTCGTCCTCAAAGCCCTTTTCGTCGCTTAGCGCATCGCCGCGGGCCTCTCTATCTTCACAGAACCGCCACATCTCATCGCCGATTTTGATTTGAAGTGCATTTTTCACAAAGCAGTAATGTAGTATGGCCTACATTGAATAGACATACGGCCAAATTTGAAGCAATGTTGACAAATTCACTTCGGCTGGATGTTATTTTTCGAGCTTATCTCCAAATGAGACTATTGAAACTTTCGTTCACGTTTTGAGTAAAACCACCCAAACAACGCTCCAGCAAATCAGGTTTACTCAGATCGGTATAAATAGAGAGCTTTAGAGTGGAACCAGTTCTCTACCGCCGAGGCGTGCCGTGCACGCTCGGCTTCAAACGTTGACAGTATCGATACTTTTTGGAGTTCGCGCATAATATTTTGGGAAATAATTCATCAAGGTATATAAATATGAATTTCGTAATAAAAAATTCGAGGTTTTTCGACCGTCACCGTGTTGTTCTCCCTTAAAGGGATGGCAGACGGTGATGTAGAAGGGTTACGATGTACCTGGTGCACAGTACTTAGATCCTCCCTTTCGGTGGTCAGACGTGCTTCACCTGAACCTTGACGACAAAGTATGCCTTCCCTCACGTTCTCATGTAGTACAACATTGGGCCACTGTCGCATCCGAATGCTCTTCAAATCTGGATATTGCACTACACGACCAGGCAGGAGATGCACAATGAGGATATATCCAAATTCTATTTGATGATGATAATCACCAGTGTGTGTGTGTGTGTGTATGTGTGTGTGTGCGTGTGTGTGTGTGTGTGTGTGTGTGTGTGTGTGTGTAGTGAGTGAAGTGTTATGAAACAATGTGCGTATAGTGTGTGCGGCGACTGATAGTGAGGTATGAGTGAGTGGACAGTGTGGCATTACATTATTTAATAAGTTATTTGTAGAAAAAGTATTGTACACCAGGAGTAAATCTAATGATTGTCTCTAACTATGAGTCTGTAAATACACGTGTATACGAATTAGATCTCTTTAAATTGGTCTAAACTTGCAAATACTTTGACATCTCCTCCATCCTATATCCTTCATCTACGGATGAATAAAGCTGCTACTACTACTACTACTACTACTACTACTACTAATGCTGTCTCACGGGAGTACGCAGCACTCCCGTGTCCTTCACAGCGATCACTCAACATGTGACGCTGCTTACGCCCTTTACACACCACACGAGGCCTAGTAACAACACTAAACACAAACAATACAAATGCACTCTGGTGGCCGTTCTACCTGTCACAATGAATGTCAGCTCTTATCATTTACACACCCGCCGATGCTATTTAAGTGTACGAAATTATATGACATCGGTCCATATTTTCTGCGTGCTTCCCTTTCTTCTCAGGCAGTGTACCTCAAATATAATGAAGTTATGTGCAATGAATCAGCCATACATTCGTGATGGAAGGCTCACACATAAATCACATATAACTGTGTAAACTTCATGTACTAAAGGAAAGATAAATAAGAGACAAATATTGTAACCCACCATTTACTATTAATTTAATTACACTTAACTGTATTTGAGTCGAAACTCGAGCCAGCTTATCCGATGGTAACGTTCCCAATACAATGAGTGGCTCACTGCCAGTGCTGCTCACACGGCACGCACAGCAGTATTGTCGGTTGCCTAACACCCAGGAAAACCACGATTTGCTTTACATCTAAAAAAAACTTAGTACAAAAGTAACCTTTTGTTATTACTTTTTGCAAGCTGCTTTGTGACATTACATTCAGACAGGCTTCAGGACCAGAGTTACAATCTTCAAAGCAATTTCTGGATCAAACCGGTGATTAGTACGTGAAGGGATGTAGTCTGTGTAACTCAGTGTTATGTGGTTACGTGTCTTGTTTTGCTGTAGTTCAATTTTTGTTCCTTTACTACATGTGGTTTCCTGTTTATTGATGAATAAAACACACACACACACACACACACACACACACACACACACACACACACACACACACACAAAAGCGCACGCGCAGGCGCAGCTTTGCTGGTGATGAACAGAAACGAAGTTGTTTAGAGATGTTGCTAAATATGCCCACTTACATTAATGCACAACTGGTATTTGGTGTATGAGAATGGCAGACACTCCAGAAGAGCTGGTTCATCATTTGGATGAAGATGCATCCATTATTCGTGAAATACCTGGTCGTTTTATACGTGTTAGACAATCATTAACACGCACATTTCAGTTGTGTATTAATATAAACGGATTACATTTTCGTTAACTTCTCGAAAAGAATAATTATGACTCGCAATAAAAACACTGTATCGACCTCCATCAACACTACTAAGACAGAAATATGCTGTTAAGTGTTCTTGGAGCCAGAGGGCTGTACACAGTAGCACTCGAATTAGTGAAGGACACATTAAAAAGACACAACTGGTAGGGTCAGTTTTTCCATGTCGGAAAGCTTTGAAATAATGACAGGTGTTCATCAAGGAGATGGGTTGTCACCGATTCTTTTCAATTTGTTGGTGAATGAAGTGGTCCAACAGAGAAGACAAGTGAACAAAATCCTGGCCATTGAAGATATACAAGTTGAGTGCAAAATAAAACATAACACGACAGGAGACAGTCTAGCCTTTTTCGATTCTGTGGCGTTGCAACATAACAATGAAGAAGGTGCAAAAATTCAACCGTATATATTTCTTCAATAGCAGCAAAATCCGGCTTTCTTGGTAGCGTATAATAACACCAAGGCATTGAATGCAGAGATCAGTTGGAATATTCAGAATGTGAACAGCTTCCGTTACCTGGGAGAAAACGTAACAGGTAAGATACAA
Source organism: Schistocerca serialis cubense (assembly GCF_023864345.2). Taxonomy (NCBI): domain Eukaryota; kingdom Metazoa; phylum Arthropoda; class Insecta; order Orthoptera; family Acrididae; genus Schistocerca; species Schistocerca serialis. Next base: position 538,380,297 of record NC_064638.1, read on the forward strand.
ACCAACAAGGACATAATAGACAGGTCCCATACGCTGCAGGAACTACGATATGTTGCAAAAACAGCGTTTTCAAAGAAAGACATATCCAGAAACGCCAGATCGAGACACTGTATATCAGTAATCAGAAATACCACATTGCACGCAACAGAGACAACTATTTTGAGCAAGGTAGCCTGTATCTGGCTGGAGAAAGAAGAACAAAAGAACCTGAGAAACATCTGGGGCATGAAAAAATAAGAAGTCTCGATACGTACGAGATGATCATGGCAGGAATTGTATGAGAGAGTTGAACCAATTTGACACGATACGAAGAAATGTCTGATTTGCCGGGCGCATCATCAGGTTAAATGACAACATGTTGACCACAAAGTAGTGAAGGCGAAGTCCTTAACAGAGAACAATGGGATGAATGTGAAAGGTACGTGCTGAGATTCGATCAGGATAGAGCCAATGAAAAATGTCGATAGTTCCCAACCGCAAGATTCGACGAGTAGTACATCTTCGAGTAGTAAGATCTTTGACAGCTAACAGAGCTAGGTGCACGCGGTAAAAGTTTGAGTAGTGGTGAGGAGATGCGCAGAGACAGCAGACGTGTTTCGAGTCGGAGCTAGATGCCTGTAGGAGGCAGCCGGGTCGTGACAGCATCAAAGTAAGAATTGGCGCTACGCATATAATAAGCTATATATTGAGCGAAACTCGGCACATACCTGGGGAAACTAGAAAGAATAATTAATAAAATAGGTTTTCTTTGGTTAAATAATGTCTAAAAGCTAGATAGAAATCCCATTGTTGATACAATAAGCGTTTTGTGAAACTTTCTCGTAAATCCATGCTATAGAAGTTTTTTTTTAGTTTTTCGCATGTGCCTTAAATGTTTGAACAATAAATATTTTTTAGATAAAATTAGAGTTTCATCTCACACTATATGTCGTACTCCGCATCCTGTGCTTGCATTGAACCAAAAGGTACATTAAAGTAAAGTTCCCATGAGTAAAGCTAATAATTTCATTTATCAGAGTAGAATAATCTACATGCCATTGCACAGTTGGCAAATTATTCACATCAGGACAGAATTTTTATTAAGTAACAAACAGGGCCAAAATGAGTAAAGTTATCTAGAATGACAATTTTATACCATTGCACTACGGCTGAGTTGAATATATGTTTTATTATCGGCTAAACGGGAAGGAGTGCACGAGCTAAGTCCACAGACGCAGTCAGATGCAGGTTGGTGACTTTCATTTATTTTACCACTAAACTTTCATGCAGTCAGATGTGTATTTTGAGTATTAATTTTCCAACAATATTTTCATGCAGTCAGATAAAGTTCAGTTCAGTTAAATACGCAGTCAGATGCAAGTTTTATTAAAGACTAAAGCAGTCACATGCAGTTCAGTCTAGTTTAAATAGAGAATTTTTATTAACAACACTTTCAAATGAAGTAAGAGGGGATTGGAAAACGATTGAAATAAGGGAAAAAAATCGTAAACCAATAATGCAGGATAGGAATACAATGGAAGGTCACAGGCTGACACAGTAAAAACTGAGTTAAGAGCATGGAAGCTGAGAGAACCAGGAGGAGAGAGACAGTGAAAAGGTATTGGAAAAAAGTAGTGAACAAGTTATCTTTGTTACTAAAGGGCCAGAACATCAGTAATTTGACAGCAACTGTCTGACGCGATAAGAACATACATAACAGAAAGAGGGATGAAAGGGGAATAATTTTAGCAATGATAAGAGCCGGAAATTGGGAGAACCACTTAAATAATCACCTTTGAAAAGGGAGGTTATTACGGCGCAGTTCTGAGAAAGAACATTTGAGAAGCGGTGAAACTGGCCGGCTGTTGGCATGCTACCTCCGAGAGCATCTATGGAAGATTGTCTAAGGAAGGTGAAACAACGAACAGGAAACAAGACGTTGGGAGCCCCACGCCTGATCACTTGCTTACCCGCTTTGTCAAGTATGATAGGCGGCGATCGATGACAGATCTGACGGCAAAGCATAATGCTGATGCAGGCGTGAGTGATTCTGAGCACATCGTTCAGCGCAGTTTATTTAGTATGGAGCTCTGTAGTAGACGTCACCATCTCAATGACATCGTCAATTACGATTGCATTGGGCACAGGAGTATCGCATCTGAAACGTGGATCAATGGAAAAGCGTCACCTGGTCGGATGAATCCCATATCTTGTTACATCAGTTCTACAAGAGACTGGTGGGAGTCATCATTGGTGCAGCCAAACGCAATATACCACGAGAGGTCAGGAAACATTATATCCCTTGCTGAGATGACGCAACGGAAAACGTATATGCAGAATACTAACAGACTGAAAACATTCATACTGCGAAAAGAATTCTAAAACAGTAAAAGCGAGAAAGGGGAAATGGATGGATTTGACTTCCAGTTTAAACTGCACTAATTCAAGCAGAAAGGCGTGGACATTATTAAGGAAACTTGGCACTGCCACCATTGTCTGCAATCAGCAGTCGAAGATTACGCCGTCAGAAGCAGCATTACACATCAGATCAAGAGCTGAGGAGGTTCCTGTAGACTCAGCCACTGAAGAAAAGATAGAAGATGAACTGAATGAACTCAATAGCTACCTGTATGATAACACCGCCTTATCAGACACCTTTGATGAAAGAGATATAAATGAGGCTATCAAAACATTTAAAACGATAAAAACAGCAGGACTGGATGGCATGTTCCCTGAATTTATAAAACATATTGGGGAACATGGAATAACTTAGCTGAAGAGGTTCTACAACGATGTACTCGAGACTGGGGAAATACCTCAACAAGTCAATATTGCATACACTAGCAATCCTCAAGTCCGGAAAGCTTGTTGATGACCCCTCGAGTTACCACCCAACTGCGCAGCTCAGCGTGTGCTTCAAACTACTGGAACGACTTATGCTTGACACAATTCTAGAAATAATAAATAATATAACTCCAACATATCAGGCTGCTTTCAGAAGCCAGCGCAGCTGCTGTGAACAGGGTCTAGCCTTGACATCCTACACTGAAGTGGATTCCGGAAGAAACTAAAGACATCGGTGGCCTTTGTGTCAGCAGTATATGGTACTAAGTGGCTAGACAGACTGCTGCTGAAGATAAAACCGCATTTCCCAAGTAAGAAACTGACGACACTTGGGGAAAATATGTTAATCAACCGTTACTTCAAAGTTAATGTTGGACAAAAACAGAGTAAGTCATTTACCATAAAAAATGCGCTTCCAGAAGGATCCGTCCTAGCACCCTTTATCTTCAACCTGTATACCAGTGACATGCCGAACATTACTAGCAAAAAGTTTTGCTACGTCGATGAGCTTGCCGTAGCCATTCAAAGCAGCACACTTGAGAAAGGCGAAAATTTATTGTCTACAGACCTGGAAAATCCCAGCACATATTGCTCAGCATGGAGACTCCAACCAAATGCAGCCAAGACAGTAGTCTGCACATTTCACTTCAACAACAGAATCGCCGGCCGATGTGGCCGAGCGGCTCTAGGCGCTTCAGTCTGGAACCGCGCGACCGCTACGGTCGCAGGTTCGAATCCTGCCTCGGGCATGGATGTGTGTGATGTCCTTAGGTTAATTAGGTTTAATTAGTTCTAAGTTCCAGGGGACTTATGACCTCAGATGTTAAGTCCCATAGTGCTCAGAGCCATTTGAACCATTTTTTGAGCAACAGAATCGCAAACCAACAGTTCAAAGTGAACTTCAGTCAACAGAGCATTAGACGCAATTTCCAGCCTAAATACCTTGGTGTCACACTCGACTGGTCTTTAACGTACAACAAATACCTGGAAAACGCTAGCCAAGAGCGAAAAACTCGAAATAGCATCATAAAATAAATGGTTGGCATAAGCTGGGGTGCTGGAGCTTCCAGTCTACGTACTGCAGCTCCGACACTATTATACCCAGTAGCTGAATACTGTGGCAACACAGTGCTCATACAAGGACACTGGACATCTGGCTAAAAGAATCAAGGAGAATTACTGTGGGTACATTAAAATCCACACCGACCCCTTGGCTGCATACCGTCAGTGACATTCTACTACCTGAATTGAGGCGTCAAGAAGCAAACGATCAAGAATGGAGGAGGCTGCATCACGCCGATCACCCCCACGACCTTGCAATCCATACATTCTTAAATGACCCTCCCCCAGACTGCTTGATATCGTGCATCCACTGTGGCATAATGGAAGAAACAACAAGAAGCTTGGCCTTAAAGAATGGTACAGGAAATGGAAGGCTGCAACAATAAAAAAATCAAGGTTTTCAAGATCCATCTGCTAGTCTACCAGGATCTGATCTGAAGAGAAGTGAATGGACACGATTGAACTGAATAATAACGGTCATGCCGGGTGCAATGCTCTGATGCGCAAGTGGAGACCAGCTTCTCCAGCCTGTGACTGGATGGGCAAAGAACAAACCGTTCAAGCATATTGTCAGAGACTGTCCTCTGATAAAGCATCCAGGATAATTCATTGACTTCATTAATGCTGCTCCCTCCGCTATCAATTTGTTTCATTCGACAGATGTTGAACTGTAATTCAATGTACCTTTTTTAATTAACAGTTCTAATTTTATAGTTTAAATGTCCTCCTTTCAGTATTATTGAATTATTAACTCAAGAATTTGAACATATTAACTCTGTGCCTAGACCCTTAAACGTATAATTGTAAATCGTATATAGTTTCCAATATTTGTTGTTGTTTCCATACGAGAAATAAATAAAACAAAATAAATCGGCTGCTTCGTCCTCCAGATGTACGACTGCTCGAAACACGCAGCGCGGCCACGGAGGCAGGCCGGTGAGGGTAGTATTTTGCTTTGGGGGATTTTCATTTGGGCCCTATGGCAGTAATCGAAGGGGAAGATGACAGGATGTCTTGAACACAAAATTCACCTGATAGGAACCGGATAGAACGCATCTGGAATGGTATCGGGCGCCACCTCAGCGCACTGTCCATAACTTACAGGAATTGCTGCTGGTAAGCCTTTCGGGGTATAATGTCGTGATCCATGAAACTCTTCTGTTCCCAACGTATCGTGTAGAGCTCGCTGGACACCTTCAAAGGCGTTGCTCCTCCGCCGAATCTTGAGTCGGCAATACTCAACAGAGGAGCAACGCCTTTGAAGGTGTCCAGCGAGCTCTACACGAAACATTTGGAACAGAAGAGTTACGTGTTGTTGTTGTTGTTGTTGTTGTTTTTGGGGAAGGAGACCAGACAGCGTGGTCATCGGTCTCATCGAATTAGGGAAGGATGGGGAAGGAAGTCGGCCGTGCCCTTTCAGAGGAACCATCCCGGCATTTGCCTGGAGTGATTTAGGGAAATCACGGGAAACCTAAATCAGGATGGCCGGACGCGGGATTGAACCGTCGTCCTCCCGAATGCGAGTCCAGTGTCTAACCACTGCGCCACCTCGCTCGGTAAGAGTTTCGTGGATCACGACATTTTACCCCGAAAGGTTTACCAACAGCAGTGTCATCCGGTCGCGAAAGCCTTCATTCTTGTGGGAATTAATCTATGAGTAAACATCTGATCCCGCAACCTGCGGAAGCCGACGAAGAACTTTTTGAATGAACGGCACACAGAATCGCTGCTACATTGCGCTCCAGCCCTGGACAAAAACATTATTAAGCGTTGTCTGGATAATAACTATCAACTATACACATCCTTTCGTATGTTTCAAAATGGTATTTATTCACAGTTCACTTGACCGTCCTATCTGGCTTATCCTTTTGCACTCAGCAAAGTAGGTCCTTTTATCCATCATCCACCATTCCATCGGTATATATTCCCCCGTATTCATTTCAAATCTGTTAATGTCGTAAGGAGGTACTTCATTCCTTGATCCTTTTAAGCGTTTTCCTATCTGTCGTAGCCCTAAAGTTTTTGATTGATTTTTGCATTAAAAGTTCATGACGCACTGCCATATGCCGAAACTGTTAGTACATTACAGTTATAAACTGTCTGACACATTGGAATCTCAGTTTTGAGACATTTACCAAGACCACTGCGGTCGATCATTACTCTCCTTTTATTTCTTTACTTTTGTTTCTAGTCGTCTTCTTAAACAATCCTGGATAGAAAAATCAGCTGTTGGTTCTATGACTACTGTGTTACATCCGTATAACTTTGTTTTCGATGTCTGTTTATTCGTTACTTGAGTCAGTATCATTTATTTCTGGTCTGTTATCAATATTTCAATATTAAATATTTCTATCAAACTAAAATTATCTATAAAATATAAATGTGTATATACATATTTTAGCCCCCAGACAGTCAGTTTCCGTATCTGAGTTCTTTCTAAAAGTAATTATAATTTCCTCAGCGAATTAAAAATTGGTTCATGATTAATTTCATCTGGAACTACGAAGAATATTTAGTGTTCCACTAAGTGTTACGGGTTTCTATACTGTCCAGTCACATTAATGCGACCACCTCTGAAAAGCCTGAATAACCACCTTTTGCAGCGCGGACTGACCTACACGAGCAGAAGAAGAGTCAGTGAGGTTCCGGAAGCTATCGACTCCAGAACCACGGCCAACTGCGCTAGGTTTCTCGGTTTAAGATCGGTGGCACGAACAACCTGGTCGAGGTGATCCCACAGGTTCTCGATTGGGTTTTATTCCTGGGAGTTTGGTGGCCAGGGGTGTGCAGTAAACTCATCCAGGTACTCCTTGAACCACGCACGTACACTTTGAGGCGTGTGACGCTTTGCGTTGTCCTGCGGTAGATTGCATCGTGTAGAAGGAAAACAGACTGCATGTAGGGATGGACATGGTCCCCAAGGATATTTGTGTTGACCCATTTTCACATCAAGAATAACGAGATCACCCAAGGAATGCCACGAAGACATTCTCAAGATCATAACGCTCCCTCCCCCGGTCTGGGCTCTTCCTCCGACTGTTGCAGGGTGTTTTTCGGACATTTCACACCCATCTGTACGACGGGACATAAAACGTGATATATCTGAAGAGCTCCCGTCATCACTCAGGATAGTCCATTCCATTTGCGATATTGGCGTGCAAATTCCAGGCTTCGTCGCCGATAAACAGCAGCCAGCATGGGTGCATGAAGCAGACGCCTACTGCGGAGACCCATACGCAGCAATGTTTGCTCATCGATCTTTGAGGAGACGCTGTTGATAGCTCCTGTCATCTATGGCTCGCTCTGCGGCACAGTTGCCTCTGTTTTGGATAGCGCCATTTCGGTATGCGTGGTAATTTTTAACCGTGGCGGCACGCGGACTGTTTACTAACTTATCCTTTTCGGAAATGCTTCCTCCCTTGACCCGAAAGCAAATGATCATGCCCTTTTGGTTCGAATGGTTCAAATGGCTCTGAGCACTATGGGACTCAACATCTGTGGTCATCAGTCCCCTAGAACTTAGAACTATTTAAACCTAACTGTTGTGGACTGACAAGACAGTCAGTCCACAGTGACGGGTAACCGAAAGGCACGCGCTTAAACTCACGCAGGCTGGCGTGAGGTCTGAAACAGGATACGTAATGAATGCTATAAAGAAAAGTACGTAGCTTCTGGAATACTTAACTTTAATCCACATTTGTAGAACATCGCTCTTGATGATACATGTTATAACCACAATATATATATAGCAAAGGATTATGGCGCCTTGCTAGGTCGTGGCCATTAACTTAGCTGAAGGCTATTCTAACTATCTTCTCTGCAAATAAGCGAGGCTTCGTCAGTGTTGCATCGCTAGCTAAGTCGTCCGTACAACTGGGGCGAGTGCTAGTACGTCTCTCTAGACCTGCCGTGTGGTGGCGCTCGGTCTGCGATCACTGACAGTGGCGACACGCGGGTCCGACTTATACTACCGGACCGCGGCCGATTTAAAGGCTACCACCTAGCAAGTGTGGTGTCTGGCGGTGACACCACACTAACTAACCTAAGGATATCACACAACACCCAGTCATCATGAGGCAGAGAAAATCCGTGACCCCGCAGGGAATCGAACCCGGGAACCCGGGCGCGGGAAGCGAGAACGCTACCGCACGACCACGAGCTGCGGACATGCCCTTTTGGATATTAGATTAATTTCTTCGTATCGGCATACGAAAATGACAGCTCTGTTTTCTGCGTGCCCCCGACACGCTTAATGTATTTTCGCTGCGAGTGTTGACACCTGCCGTTTGAGAGTGGTTATTGCTCTTTGACGTCGAACATAAAACGGAGGTCTCATTAATGTAACTGGCAATATGTCTTCAGAAAGACACTGTTCTCTACCTGCACATGGCCTGACTTTAGTATCAAGGAGTTCAAATACTGCGAGAATTTCAGATATTTCTTCTTGTGCATCATTGTCCATGTGCCTCACTTCCCAACGACTTTCTGTGAATTGTGGCGTCGCATAGTTACGACAGTGATTGGGAAGAGATTATCTGCCGTCTCGATGATTTTTGTGAGTTCAGCTGAGGATACATTAACCATACGTTAAATTTCGAATTAAATCAGACGGTGCCGCTTGCCGATAGAATTAGATTAGCAAACGACATACCAAATGTAGTCGTCGAGAGTGCTATTTCGGCAGCAAAATAACTGATGATGATTGAAATAGAGAGAATATAAAATTGAGAAAGGCAATAGTAAAACAAGGGTTTCTGCAAAGAATAAACTAACGTCAAACATACTTTTACCTATTTGGAACTCTGTTATGAAAGTATTTATGTATAGTGTACACTTGTGCATAAGTGACACATGGACGATGAGCAACTGAGACAATAAGAGAAGCATTTGAAAGGTGGTACTACGGAAGAATGTCAAAAATTAGATGGGTAACCAAAGGGCAGGTACAGAATCTAATTGAGAAAAACGAAATTTGTATCACTAATTGACTAAAAGAAAGGATCGGTAGATAGGACATCCTGAAGCATCAAGAAATCGTCAAGGATTGAATATATTAAACAGGTTCAAACGGCTGTGGGTTGCAGTAGTTATGTAGAGATGAAGACCCTTGCGCAATACAGTCTAGCGTGGGGAGCTGCATCAAACGAGACTTAAAAATGTAAAACACAAAAACAAATAAAAACTTTGATCGTAAGCGTAATTCTAAACAATTTAACTCTCTAAACAACACCCTAAGCTTGTATGTGCATATCTGTGAAAGAATAGTCCTTACGAAAGCTGGACGGTTCTTTTAAAAATAAATAAAAACATTGTAGTCCCATTCAGGGCGTACAGACAGACAGTCGTGCGAAATACTTTTGAACACGTTTTCCAACAACTGTCTTGAGCAGCTAGTTCGTCATCCCAGACGTAATGGAAATATCTTAGACCTTGTAGCTACAAATAGGCCGGGCCTTATCGACAACATCAGTATAGAAAAGGGCTTTAGCGGTCAAGATGTCATTTCAACTATTGTTATGAAAGTTAATAAATGAGTCAAGAAGCCTAAGAGAGTGTTTCTGCTAGATAGAGCAGATAAACAGTTTTAGCATCTGACTTATACAGTGAACTGGCATCACTTAGTTCCAGTAAGACAGACGTAGAGGAATTAGGGACAAAGCTTAAGCAGATTGTAAAGCGTGGTCAGGAGAATTATGTGCCTAGTAAGTGAATTAAGGATGGAAAAGCCCCACCACGGTTTAATAACGAGATTCGTAAAATGCTGAAGACGCAGAGGTTGTTTCATTGTCGGTTCAAAAGAGAACGCACAAATGACGGCAAGAAAAGGTTAATAGAGATTCGTGCGTCAGTGAAAATGTCTATGCGCGAAGCATTCAACAACTACCACCGTAGTACCTTAGCAAAACATATGGCAGAGAATCCGAAAAAACTCTGGCCGTATGTAATATCGTTAAGTGGGTCTAAGGCTTCCATCCACTCACTTGTTCACCCGTGTGGTGTGAAGGTTCAAGACAGTAAAACGAAAGCCAAGTTTTAAATTTCACGTTCGAGAAATCGTTCACGCAGGAGAATCGTACAAGCATATCGTCGTTTGATAGTCGAACAAACTTCCGTATGGAAGGCATAGTAATAAGCATCCCTGGCGTAGAGAAACAACTGAACGAGTTGAAAAGAAATGAGTCACCAGGTCCGAATGGAATCCCAGTTCGTTTATACAAAGAGTATTCTGCGGCAATGGCCCCTTACCTAGCTTGCATTTATTGCGAATCTTTGGCCCAGCACTGAGTCTCAAGCGACTGGAAATAAGCGCATGTGACTACTGTATACAAGAAGGGAAAAGGAATGGACCTGCTAAATTACAGACCGATATCCTTCAGTCTGCTGCACATTCCAATTCGAAAACAATAAACTCTCTTGAGATCGAGAATCTTATGTGCACGAATCAGCACGATTTTAGAAATAATAGCTCTTGTCACATGATATACTGTGAACTATGGGTGAAGGGCAGCAGGCAGATTCCGTATTTCTAGATTTCCGGAGAGTATTTGACACGATGCTTCATTGCAGTCTGTTAAAGAAGGTACGAGCATACGGAGTAAGTTCACAGATACTTGCATGGCTAGAAGATGTCTTAAGTTAAGCTACAGAACCCAATATGGTATCCGCGACGGCCAATGTTCATCAGAGACAAGGATGACGTCAGGAGTGCCCCAGGGTGTTGTCATAGGGCCGCTGTTGTTCTCTGTACACATAAATGAATTGGCGGACAAGATGCGCAGAAATCTGCGGTTCTTTGCTGATGACGCCGTTGTGTACGGTAAGATGTGACTGTAGAAAGATACAAGACGACTTAGACAAAATTTATAGTTGACGTGATGAGTGGTAGCTAAGTCTAATTGTAGAAAAATGTAAGTTAATGCGGCTGAGTAAGAAAAACAAAATCGTAATGTTCGGATACAGCATCAGCTGTGTCCTGATACACACAGCCACGTAGGTGAAATATCTAAGCGCAACGTTGAAAAGTGACATGAAGTGAAACGAGACTGTGAGGGTTTGTGGTAGAGAAGGGGAATGGTTGACTTCGGTATATTGGGAGAATTCTACGAAAATGTAGTTTATCCGTAAAGGAGACCGCATTAGGACGCCAGTGCGTCCTATTCTTGAATACTGTTAGAGTGCTTCGTCACCGTACCATGTCGGATTAAAGGAAGGCATCAAAGCATTTCAGAGGTGAGCTGCTAGATTTATTACTGGTACGAGGGTCACTCCAAAAGAAATGCACACTATTTTTGTAAAAATACAGTTTTCATTATGTATGTGTGAAAGTTTTACAGTGTGTAGATACATCCTTCCCGCTTGTTTTCAAACTTATTTCAACCTGTTCTCGTGAGTGGCGCCGTCTTCAAGATGGCTGCCACACTTAACGTTCGTCAGAAGCAACGTGCTGTCATAGAATTCCTGTGCTGTGAAAGCGAGACAGTGGAAAACATCCACAAGAGGTTGAAAAAGGTGTATGCAGATGCCGCTGTCGATCGCAGTACAGTTAGTCGGTGGGCAAGCAGGCTGCTTGATGAAAGCGGGCACGGCAATACTGAGGATTGTTCTCTCAGGCCTCGTACTGCATACACTCCAGACAATGTGCAGAGAGTTAATGAATTGGTGACTGCTGACAGACGTATCACAGTGAACGAATTGTCACACTGCGTTGGAATAGGGGAAGGAAGTGTTTGCAAAATACTGAAAGTGTTGGCGTTAAAAAAGGTTTACGCCAGGTGGGTTCCGAGGATGTTGACAGTGGTTCACAAAGAAATAAGAGAAATGGTATGCAGCGAACTTTTGGAACAGTACGAGAATGGTGGAGATGAATTTCTTGGAAGAATTGTGACAGGTGATGAAACATGGCTCCATCATTTTTCACCAGAGACGAAGAAGCAATCAATGGAGTGGCATCATGCAAATTCACCCAAGAAAAAAAAATTCGAAACCACACCTTCTGCTGGAAAAGTTGTGGCTACGGTGTTTTTCGATTCCGAAGGACTCTTACTTGTGGACATCATGCCAAGTGGAACCACCATAAATTCTGATGCATATGTGACGACACCGAAGAAACTGCAAGCTCGACTGAGTCGTGTTCGACCACATCGGCAAAAGCAGGATGTTTTGCTGTTGCACGACAATACACGGCCACACGTCAGTCAAAATGCCACGGACGCGATCACAATACTCGGATGGACAACACTGAAACACGTGCCTTATAGTCCTGACGTGGCTCCATGTGTTTATCAGCTCTTTGGGAAACTGAAAGTCTCTCTTCGTGGAACAAGGTTTGAAGATGATGACTCTCTTGTGCACGCTGCCAAACAGTGGCTCCAACAGGTTGGTCCAGAATTTTACCGTGCGAGTATACAGGCGCTGGTTCCAAGATGGCGTAAGGCAGTTGAGTGGGTGGAAATTATGTGGAGAAATGAAAATATTGTTCCTAAAGGATGTATATACACACTGTAAATTTTCAAACACGTAGAATAAAAGATGGATTTTAAAATAAAATAGTATGCATTTCTTTTGGAGTGACTCTCGTAGCATCGAACAACACGCAAGTGTTACGAACATGCTTCAGAAACTCATTTGGGAATCTCTGGAAGGGAACACAATCAAGAAAATTTAGAGAAGCGGTATTTGAATCTGAATGCAGAGAGTTTCTCCTGCCTTCGAAATACATTGCGAGGAGAAATCAAGCTCTGTTTGAGAGTGTAACTGAAGAGGAAATGCCTGGTGGTAGTAGTAATGTGTAGCCTCCGCAATCAACCGTACGCTGGATTGCGGAGTATCTACATAGCTGTAGACATTATCAAGTGAAACTTTCTATCATAATCAGGCAGGAGACAGAGTGCCGTGAAACCGGATAAATCTTTTTTGAACGCCTTATACTGGAGGTCATTTTTGCCAGCATATCGCCCGGCAGTGCGCCGCCGGCGCTGACCCACCTGGCAGCCTATGCCGAGCACGAAGAGCATGAAGAAGAAGAGCGCCGACCAGAGCTGCGGCAGCGGCATGCGCAGCACCGCCTCCGGGTAGGCGACGAAGGCGAGGCCCGGGCCGGAGGCGACCACCTCGGACACGGGCTCGCCCATCTCGTGCGCCATGAAGCCCAGCACGCTGAACACCACGAAGCCCGCCAGCACGCCCGTCAGAGCGTTCGTCGCCGACACCACGATCGCGTCCCTGTGGGCACCACCTCGCTCTGCGTCAACGTTGCTTGTACCATTTCTGGTTCTTGCAACCAAGAGCACTTTATTGTCAATCAGAGCGTAATAGGTATTGCAGCCAGAAACTGACGTCATCAGCTTTTGCACACTACTGGCCATTAAAATTGCTACACCAAGAAGAAATGCAGATGATAAACGGGTATTCATTGGGCAAATATATTATGCTAGAACTGACATGTCATTACATTTTCACGCAGTTGAGGTGGATAGATCCTGAGAAATTAGTACCCAGAACAACCACCTCTGGCCGTAATAACGGCCTTGGTACCCCTGGGCATTGAGTCAAACAGAGCTAGGATGGCGTGTACAGGTACAGCTGCCCATGCGCCTTCAACACGATACCACAGTTCATCATGAGTAGTGACTGGCGTACTGTGACGGGCCAGTTGCTCGGCCACCATTAACCAGACGTTTTCAGTTGGTGAGAGATCTGCAGAACGTGCTCGCCAGGGCAGCAGTCGAACATTTTCTGTATCCAGAAAGGCCCGTGCAGGACCTGCAATATGCGGTCGTGCATTATCCTCCTGAAATGTAGGATTTCGCAGGGATCAAATGAAGGGTAGAGCCACGGGTCGTAACAAATCTGAAATGTAACGTCCACTGTTCAAAGTGCCGTCAATGCGAACAAGATGTGCCCGAGACTTGTAACCAATGGCACTCCATGCCATCACGCCGGGTGATACGCCAGTATGGCGATGACGAATACACGCTTCCAATGTTCGTTCACCGCGATGTCGCCAAACACGGATGCGACCATCATGATGCTGTAAACAGAACCTGGATTCATCCGAAAAAATCACGTTTTGCCATTCGTGCACCCAGGTTGGTCGTTGAGTACACCATCGCAGGCGCTCCTATCTGTGATGCAGCGTCAAGGATAACCGCAGCCATGGTCTCCGAGCTGATAGTCCACGCTGCTGCAAACGTCGTCGAACTGTTCGTGCAGATGGTTGTTGTCTTGAAAACGTCTCCATCTGTTGACTCAGGGATCGAGACGTAATTGCACGATCCGTTACAGCTATGCGGATAAGATGCCTGTCATCTCGACTGCTAGTGATACGAGGCCGTTGGGATCCAGCACGGCGTTCCACATTACCCTCCTGAACCCACCGATTCCATATTCTGTTAAAAGTCATTGGATCTCGACCAACGCGAGCAGCAATGTCGCGATACGATAAACCGCAAGCGCGATAGGCTACAATCCGACCTTTATCAAAGTCGGAAACGCGATGGTACGCATTTTTCTCCTTACACGGGGCATCACAACAACAGTTCACCAGGCAACGCCGGTCAACTGCTGTTTGTGTATGAGAAATCGGATGGAAACTTTCCTCATGTCAGCACGTTGTAGGTGTCGCCACCGGCGCCAACCTTGTTTGAATGCTCTGAAAAGCTAATCATTTGCATATCACCGTATCTTCTTCCTGTCGGTTACATTTCGCGTCTGTAGCACGTCATCTTCGTGGTGTAGCAACTTTAATGGCCAGTAGTGTACATCCGTCATATAGCTATGGATGTTGGACTGCGGCTGATCTATAACTCGTAGAAATGCGATACCAACAGCCACAATTCTTCCTGAAATTTTATTAATCATTTAAGCAACCAGTTTCGACGCTCCATTAGCATTATCTTCTTGTTGTCTTGTTACACGTTGAGTAAATCCAAGTCAACTGTATCCAGTTTAACACATATGGTAACTATTCTATGCGGGCCAATGTTTGGACGTCTACATTCGTTTTTCACATAGGGGCCTGAAGTTGGCGGTAATGAGGTGTAGAAACTAACTGCTTCAACAATAAAAATTTAGGAAGAATTATGGCTATTAGTATGTTTCTTCTGCGAGTCATTAAAAAGTATTTATTGGTGTACGTGAGCAAGAAATGCTACACATGTCGTTTTGGAACCATAGTTCGGCGACTTCTCTTGTTTCGCTGATGTGACCCTGGCGGAGGGATTCTGCCTTCTGATTGGATACCGGAGCGGTACATATGCGCCGCCAAACCCTATAGCTTCATTAACAGTTTTCTTGTGCGGGCCATTTTCGCAAAAACTGTATACACATTACAGTAGTTCAAAAGAAAAACGCATTTGGCATTTTGCACATTAAGTTTTTTTTTTATTTACCTTGTGTACCGAGACGCGTTTCGCCTTAATTACAAAGCAACTTCAATGGATGTCAGATCAGCGTCTGATTCGTGATTTCTAAGCTAAACAGCTTTCTCTCTGGTGCTTGAAAGTTTGCACTTTTCCTTTTTGTCACGCTGTTTTTCAACATATAGCAGTTCTATTGCCAATTTTGTGTGTCATACATTTTCACAATTGTCCCATTCGGATAATTCCTTCGTGATGCTTCGTTTTCTCAGTTTTTTTGTTTGTTTGTTTGCTTTACTCCATTTTTAAAACGGTATATTGCACCCAAAAGGCTGGCCGCTGTCGCCGAGCGGTTCTAGGCGCTTCAGTCCGGAACTGCTCTGCTGCTGTGGTCGCAGGTTCGAATCCTGCGTCGGGCATGGGTGTGGGTGATGTCTTTAGGTTAGTTAGGTTTAAGTAGTTCTAAGTCAAGGAGAATGATGACCTCAGATGTTAAGTCCCGTAGTGCCATTTGATTTTGTACCCAAAATTTTATCGTTAAAAATTTCAACTTGTATACTCGCAAAGTGAGTGCACTTAATGTAGGCTAGCTTCAACTTACCACAGAATACTTTCTGGTCGAATTAAACAAGCTTCACTGCGAAATGTCTAAAAAAAAGAAGATTTCAAAGATCCGAATTGTTTCAGTATTTGGTACTAAGATCTGTGTTAACAATTTTTTCAATAGGAAAGCATAATAACTTTAAAGTATAACCTGTAATTCAGCACAACATAAAATTAATCTTAATAAGCACCTTACTAAAGCCTGTAAACAATGTTAGAGGTGGCCCTTAACATTCCTATCATCGCCCTGTCACGTTAATTCGGTAAGGGACAAAACATTATTTAATTGCTGAAATATTTACTTACCTAATTAGCAACAACTTTTTGTACGCATTTGCGTTCAGGAATATATTAAGGATCTTTATCTGAATCGTAGTTATCTACATCAGCCTCAGATTCGTACAAATCGTGCCAGAAATGGCACGAACAACGCAACTGGCAACCATTTCTTTGATACCTACGACTGTTTACACGCACACATCCTGACAATGTTGCAAGAATCTAAAATTTGAGACAGAGCTGCCGTGTCTCGGTTTATTGTGAAACTATCACCTAATATGAATAAAGCACATAGTTTTCCACGTTTTACATACAATAACTCTGTTTCTCATCGATCGCCCCTTAACAGCCGAAATATTCAAATTACGTATTACGAAACCTTTATCTGCTGTTCATACGCGTTTGAAAAGCATATTAATTACATGTTTGGATTATTATGCACGTGGGTCTGTAAATCGCCAAATCACGTGAGAACGAGATTTCGTGACAATTGTGGTTTTGTTATTTTAACCAACGCCAGCGCCGTGAATAAAGTGACTGGAATCGATTCAGAAATTTCGGCTACGACACTCAATAGTCTAGGCCAAAATATTCGAGTCACGTATGGGAGCAATCCAACTCAGCCAACAGTAAGTGATCAGTATCCGGCGCCTCCCCTGTCACTCCAGATCCATACGATTCACAGAATCTTCCGATCTTCTCCGATGGGTTAAGATCCAGCTGCGACCGCCACACAGTGAAACCGTGGTAAGCGCTCTGAGTCGAGGTAGCTGATCTACAATTAGACAGTTGGAGGTGTACACTACGTAAGTTGATTTACTTAATTAAGGCCTTTGTTGTCGATATAGGAACTACAAACATTCCATAGTTTCTCTTATAATTGTTACTACCTTCAAATTAGTAAAAAGTTCACGTTTTATAAATTAAATACCATCAACAGTCGATTTCGATTTTTAGATATTTATTTCCGATACTTATTTGCTAGCGAAAGCCTTATAATCACGGTTTTCGACATTCACTTGAGACTTTCGACACCTCATGGATATGTTACGTAAATGTGAAAACACTTGAGCCCCATCTAATACAAACCTCAGAACAACTGCACGTTATGAGAGGCTACTTCGCTAGTAACCAGTAACGAAATTGCACGAGATTAACTATGCTCTCCGCCGATACGCGTTCCGTACTTACGGTTTATGTAAGTTAAAAGTACGATCCAGACGCAGCTGTCTAAAAAAAAAGACACAAAATGTCCAAAATTCCCTACCATGTATTGCAAGAATTCCTATTTTGACAGTAGTACCATGTTGAAATTTCCAGAAAAGGAAGTCTTCTTATCATAGTGAAACAGGCTCTTTCCAGATCTAAATGGATAATTCGTTCTAGGTGAAGAACCATCAAGGCTCTTAACCATTCTGTCAAACTCCGTAGAATCCGAATGGAGAAAAAAATAGATCGTGATCGCGTCCTTTTCCAAGGAACTGTTCCCGTATTCAGCTTAAAATATTTCGTGAAATCAAGGAAAACCTAAATACATATTACTGTCTACACCACAAGTAATTTTTCAAATAAAGATTACATTCATGAAACCCGCCATGAAATCTACAGTAATTTGTTATTGTACCGCACAAAATACAGTAATGCTATTTGAGAACTGAAGTATCAGTAAACACAATCTAACTTACAGCGACAACTTACGGATATCTCGTTAGCAAAATTGCATGATGGAAAATTTAAATAGGTCGGCCGATTTCTCTTTTAAAAAGAAAGGGGAATTCTTCTGCGTCTTCGACTGTTCGCTCTCCATATAACTAATGAATAGTTTCTCTGAAACACAGTGTTCTCAAGAGACTTTGCGCAGGGCCCCAGAGGACAGGTCGACTCTGAAATCAGGCAGTACGAGAAAGCTGTAACAACGTCTCATTACTTCAGCATTAGTCGGTCCTGTGCTCCATTTTCTCGTGCCCGGGACTCCGTAGCTAACGTAATATTAGGTGCCACTGCTGCTGCTACAACTATATTGCATTCAACGAAGTTATTGGAATCTAAATTCGCCGTCCTCGAAAAAAGAGTAATCTGTGCCCTACTGCTGTTAAAGATTTCTCATACAGTGCGTCCAGTTTCTTTTCTGATTTATTGTAGCTTTATGTGGTGTAATTACTTTCATCTGCAGTTACTGAGTGTGGGGGGGGGGGGGGGAGGGGGAAAGAAGACCACCAAATTCAAATTACCTCATGGGAATACGTAGCGTCTTAAGCACAAGATCCACTACGAAGGAGCGTTGCTGTTTTACCGTTTAGTGGTAGCTCTCCGTAAAACTTATCCCATGACCATTTGGCACACATACGGTGTTCAGTAGTATGGGTCACAGGACATAAAGAAGACCGTAGTACACTCGATTTTGCATGTACCCTTTCAGCTGAGAAAACGACCTGCTCCCAATACATTGCTCACTATTTAACCAAATCTGAATAAAGAGGCTCATTTTAATGTCTAAAAGGAAATGTTCAAGAAATTCCAGAGCAAATTCAAAATCATAAAAACATGTAACATCATAACAAATGACTAAATTTGCAGATGTTTGTACGAATCAGAAACTAAAGAGAGCCAGTTGTTTTTGTGTTTCAAAATGAACCCAATCCATCAGAAGTGACTAATTACAGAAGCACTTCTAAGAAAATAATGGCTTGTTTCTTTCGTTAGACTAGACGTCTGGCCATTTGTGGCGAAACAAGCGCTGTATCATTGAGAGATACGAAGGCGAGCGGATGTGCCGGGAGTAACCCCAGTTCGCTGCTACTAACATCACATCATAAAGCGTCTGTGCACCATAATCTAAGAACGAAATTAAAAATTAAAGTAGCTTTTTCATATTTTGTCAACATATGCTTCACTATATTAATGTTTAAATTGTTAAATCTGAGAGTCATCAGACAAATATGTTTCCCTAAATACATCGTTTTATATAAAAAAACAAATGGCGCTGAATAATAAAGCCATAAAGCCAAAAATTGGTCAGAATATGCAATTGTATGTCAAAATTAACTGTTACAAATTTCAACTCTATGAGAGTAATATTTTCGTCAAAATCGGCGTTTTTACGAAAAATTGAAGGCGCTAAATATTAGACTCAGAAAGATGAAAATTAGTAAGAAGCTTCATTGTGGTATAAAAACATTAACTATGTGACTCCATTAAGCTACCTCTAATAGTTTTCAAGTAATTGATTAAAAACTAAATTTCGAACATAAACGTCCCTATTTGTAGTAGATTAAGTATCTATTATATTAATGATAGTCAATTCTGATTACACCACTTCATTACATGCGTTAAATAATAAAGCTATAATAGGTTTCAAGGCCTTAATCTAATCAATAGTCAATATAAGGACTTTTAAAGAAGTAGTTTAGAGATCGTGTTCTACTGTCGGTTCCGCTCAAAAAATTCTAGCCGGCAAAGTTTAAATGCAGTCGAGCTGAAACTTTTTCTGTAATTAAAGCCAACTTAACTCCATTCATATAAGAATTACCAAAACTCTAAATCGATACACAACAGTGTTAGAAAATAACATGTGTCTGAGAAAGCGGACATTTGGATGCTGCTACCTAGCCTTAGAGCAAATGACGGCAGATGTTCCGTTTGGCCTTCCGTTGCACCCATAGATCAATACGGCCTGAGAGGCAGTGACACACACTTCGCACCCAGCTATCAACCAGTCCGCGGCAGTCAAACGCCTGCTTACGCGCTGCCAAGGGTGACGTCACAGCTAGGCTGCTCCTAAACGCCTGTTTTGGTACAAATAGAAAGTGAATTCGCGAGGACTGTACACCGTCCTGGATCCCCTAGATCTCGCGGAAGTATCTGTTTGTGTGTCGCCTGTGGTGTTAACTAAACCGCGTTGCAAGTAGTGAGATTATTTTCCACTTTCGTGGCGAGCGATTAACTCTGATGATTAGAAGTCAGGGCGATAGACTATTTAACTGAAACTTAGAGTAGACGTCGCCTCTAAGCTGCTCATAGTACTGTTCATTATAGAGACAACATCATTATTATTATTACTACTGCTATTACTATTATTATTGTCAGGAAGATTACTATTTTGTGCGAGTGAAATTTTATTGAATATGAATCAGTTAGAAATCAAAACTTTTATTTCTAATCATAGTTCCTGATCCCGCTGAATAAGTAGAGAGTAGTAATACTTCTTTCGGAGAGCACAAGAAGAATGTGGAACTGCAGACTGGAAACTGTAGTCAGTATGTTCTCCGTCGCTTTCTGGCTGACCGCAAAAATAGTTTTCAGCCTCTCGTAAAAGACGGCGACGAATGAAGAAATACAATATTTCATATTCAATTATCCATACGCAGATCCACACATTGCTTTACAGGCTCGAAAAAAAAAATGATTTACAATAATTTATGTGCTACAATTCATAGATGAAATTTAGGGGGAAAAAACCAAAATATTGCATAATTATTCAACGTTAGGCGCGTAATGGGGCCCCTTAGGGACATGGCTGCCAAGAGAGAAAAGGAAACCAATGCGCACTCCGTGTTCATACCGGGTGGAGTCATTCCAGATGTGGAACGGGTCGTCTCAGATGCCATGAAGAGAACAGGGTTCAGACAACTGCAGGAGGTTGCTCACGTCGGTATCAATGATGTGTGTCACTTTGGATCAGAAGAGATTCTCTCTGGTTTCGAGCGGCTAACAGAAGTGGTAAAGGGACTCAGTCTTGCTTGCAAGATGAAAGCAGAGCTGATCATTTCCAGCATAGTCGACAGGACCAATTGCGGATTCTGGGTCTGAATCAGAGGCTCAGATGGTTCCGCGACCGCGTAAGCTGCAGATTCCACGACTTGCGCCAAAGGGTGGTTGGATTTCCGGTTCCGCTGAGCAGGTCAGGTGTCCACTAATACGCAGGAGGCGGCTACACTGGTAGCAGGGACTGTGTGGCGTGAACTGGGCGGTTTTTTAGGTTAGACAGTCTCGAGAAAATACATGAAGGGCTTCAGCCACAAAAGGTGCCGGCCGAACACAGGATACAGGAACCATCGATATAACAGTTGTAAATTGTCATAGCTGTGCTGGGAAAGTACCAGAGCTCCAAGTGCTAATAGAACACACTGATGCTCAAATTGTTAAAGGTATTGAAAGCTGGCTAAAGCCGGATATAAGTTCAGCCGAAATTGGCATTCTCTGGAAATTGTGTCGAGCAGTTAGTTCATGAGCCCATGCGGATAGTAAACGGTTGTGAAAACACGCTTGATCTTTTAGCAACAAGTAATCCTGAGTTAATAATGAGCATCAAAACAGATACAGAGATTAGTGAACACAGGGTTGTCGTAGCGAGAATGAATATTGTAACCCCCAAATACTCCAAAAATAAACGAAAAATATACCTGTTCAAAAAAGAGATAAAAATTCATTTGACGCCTTCCTGAGAGACAATCTGCACTTCTTCCAAATTAATAATATGAGTGTAGACCAGATGTGACTTGAATTCAGAGAAATAGTATCGGCAGCAATTGAGAGATTTATACCAAATAACAGGATTTTGGAACATATATTGTGTTCAAACATTATGAATTATCTGGAAGAAAACTGTCTATTGACACACAGTCAACATGGGTTTAGAAAACATCGTTCCTGTGAGACGCAACTAGTTCTTTATTTGCATGAAGTGTTGAGTGCTATTGACAAAGGATTTCAGATCGTATTAACAGAAGCCACTGCTTTGATTATAATGTTGATGTTAAAATGCAGTACCACCACACTCTCAAACTGTAGGTTCCCTCAAACACCTCCATTTTCCAGCATTTATTAATTTCTGTTTATCTTCTTGATATTGCTTAAGTTCCTTATGTATTCTGTATTTGCATTGACAACTGTCTCTTCTTTTTTGATTGGTTGTGTATTACTCTCCATGTTTCATACCTCTTGATGCAGCCTTGTCTAGTACTAATTTTATCTTATTTTATTAGTTTTGTTTATTAATAGAAACTGTTATGTAGACATGCTATTCCCATTTTGTGCTAAAGGTTTTCCTGTCAACTCCATTGTTATTTATGTACTGTTTAGTTTTTACTATTTCATTGGAAAGATGTTACTGTATGTTTCTACTTCACTCTAGATGTGTTACTTCTCTTCCAATGTTGTCTCCTAACATTTAACTTCTTTGGTGATAATACTCAGTAAATGTCTGAAGATGGCCATGTAGGCCGAAAACCGGTTAGTAATAAAAGTAATATTGTAGAACAAAAGCAAACTGGTGCTTTTCATTTATTATGATTTCAGATCGATTCCGTATGTCTGGATTTCCAGGCTTTTGACACTGTACCACACAATCGGTGTATAGTGAAATTGCGCGCTTATGGAATATCGTCTCATTTATGTGACTGGATTTGGGATTCACTGACACAGAGGTCACAGTTCGTAGTAATTGACGGAAAGTCATCGAGTAAAACAGAAGTGATTTCTGGCGTTCCTCAAGGCAGTGTTATAGGCCCTTTGCTGTTTCTTATCTATATAAACGATTTGGGAGACAATCTGAGAAGCCGTCTTAGGTTGTTTTCAGATGACGCTGTCGTTTATCGACTAATAATGTCATCAGAAGATCAAAACGACTTAGAAAAGATATCTGAATGGTGCGAAAATTGGCAGTTGACCCTAAATAACGGAAAGTTTGAAGTCATCCACATGAGTGCTAAAAGAAATTCGTTAAACTTCTGTTACACGATAAACTGTAATCTAAAAGCCATAAATTTAACTAAACACCTAGGTATTACAATTACGAACAACTTAAATTGGAAGGAACACAGCGACTGATGACCTCAGAAGTTAAGTCGCATAGTGCTCAGAGCCATTTTGAAGGAACACACAGAAAATGTTGTGGGGGAAGGCTACCAAAGACTGCGATTTATTGGCAGGACACTCAGAAAGTGTAACAGATTTACTAAGGAGCCTGCCTACACTAAGCTTGTCCGTTCGCTTTTAGAATACTGCTGCGCGGAGTGAGATCCTTACCAGATAGGACTGACGGAGTACATCGAAAAAGTTCAAAGAAGGGCAGTGCGTTTTGTACTATCGCGAAATATGGGAGAGAGTGTCACATAAAAGAAAGGCGTTTTTCGTTGAGACGGAATCTTCTCAGGAAATTCCAATCACCAACTTTCTGCTCTGAATGCGAAAATATTTTGTTGACACCGACCTACATAGGGAGAAACGATCTCCACGATGAAGTAAGGGAAATCAGATTTCGTATGGAAGATATAGGTGTTCGTCCTTTCCGCGTGCTGTACGAGATTAGAATAATAAGGAATTGTGAAGGTGTTTCGATGAACCACTTAAATGTGATTTGCAGAGTATCGATGTAGATGTAGATGACAGTTCCATGTGTCACACAGCCCTGCGGAGAAAAACGAACTGCTGTCTCATTGCCCGTATTCAGCTGATATATCACCTCACGAAATCTTTTTGTTCTCTATGTCAACCAAAAACGCATTAGCAGGAGTTTTTCTTATTTAAATGCTTTGGTAACCATATTTTGGGATACCAGCATCACAGAGGAAGAAAATATTTCCAAAATTGATACAGTCCCACGAGAAAGCGTATAAATTTTAAAGGCGCATCTGAAGAAGGATAAAATGATTTGCAAGAAGAATTTTTTTTTCGTTTTTGTTTTAAAAGTTTTAAAGTTGACACTCATAATTGTTAGTATGTGACGGGCCAAAAGATTGTGACCGTATCAGTCTAATATAGATAAAATAATCCATTTTATGTTGATTTAAGCATTGATTCCCCCTCTCTTCACCCCACCATTTCTCCTTTAAATTTAGTTACTTACTCTGTTTGGAACAATTAATTTGAATGCAGAGGGTAAAATGTTTCACATACAATTGCCAAAATTCGTTGATTTCATGTCTTCTCATTACCCATAAGGCTTTCTTTTATGCTTCGTTTGCTTTAGGAAGTAAAGCACATGCCATTGCTCTTTGAGATTATCCTCCACAACCATTTACTTAAATTACACAAAATGTTCACGAAGACTAATATTAGTTGAGCTGCCTGGCGAATCCGTACACAGGCTTGTTTTCGGACATGAGCACTTACACACGCATTCATGTATTACTTTTACTTGCATTTTGTTTTATTTTTCTGGCAAAAGATGAAGATAAAAGTACCCATCACTTCGTGAAGCTGCTACCAAAAAGTAATTATGTAATGCGTCATTGGGGAGTTTCGTGTAGAAACATGAACACCTCAGCTGAAGTTTTTCTTTGGCTGTCACATCACATTCTTAGTAAAATTGAATAGTTTTCATCAACTAATTCATTATCATGTTGATGGTAATGGACGTGAGAACTTTTTCATTGGCTAACCTCACAATTGTGTCCTGTAAGTGACGTCTACATACTACAGGTAATGTATTTCGTAACTAAGTTTGATGTTTGTATTGAATACAGATATCGATCAGATAATGACTTTTATCACCGAGATTCTCTATATACAACATCTTGGATAAATGTTATCTTGTAAGGATTTCTTCTGGTTCACGAAGTAATATCAACAGTAACAGAAATTAGCTTATGTCAGCTAAATATTCGTAATACACTATTACCTGGTTAACAGAACTAAGTTATATTATACAGAGTAATCAAAGTCATTGTACTAGAGAAAATAAGATGTAAGGGCTCTAACGGCAGTAGTGCACAAGGGAAACGTTTGTTAAACTAATGGGAAGGGTAATTTGGTATCAACGGTACAGATAAAGCCTGTAAAAAATTATAAATCTGTCTTAAAATAACACAAAAAGTGCAAAAGGCTGACGATATAGTATCGTGACCATAATAATTTGAGCTCAGAGACTTTCAGTCAGATACCTGAGGAATTACGTATATTAATACGACATTTAGCATCTGAAAGCTACCCTGAACATGGGAAAGCAGTATTATCATCTTACAGTCGTGAAAGGCACAAGCGTTTAAATATGGAAGCCATTTCGAATCAGTCTGACTTCTCACTCCTGAGATAAACTTCTTTACTACTCTTCTCACGCCTGAGATAAAGCACAGGAAATTTCTGGGTGATGGTCAGTCCACTGTCAGGAAAGGAAAAGGTAACTCGGAAGTTTAATAACAAAAGCATACTTAACTATTAATTGTGTGTCTAATGAATGCCTTCAGTAATAAAGAGGAACAAAGTGTTAGATCTATGTGAAAATGGGCCTGCAACACAGCTACAGACTTGTAAATCCCAGTATATACACAAACAACGGGCTTAGCGAAAGTGGAAAATAAAAACTCGGGTCTCCTGTTGAAATGTGTGTAAAGACCCCAAGCCTCCGCTGTGTAACTTATGTGCAGAAGAGGCAATGAAAGAAGAGACGGAAAAGAATTGAAAGTAATGTTACAGCAATACTTTTGTATTTAGGTGACATAGCTTTGTAGGTGGAAGTAAGAAGAAATTGACGATTGGAATTCGGTATATACAGGGTGTCCCAAAATAATGTATACACTCTTTGAAACAGAATATCTCTTTAATTAAAGGAGACAAAAATACAATTATTTGGGTAGTAATTTAGAAGGCGGTGAAAAACATAACAATGCTTTCTTTTGTTTCAGGATTGTCAGCAAACATGGATATCGTTTGAACAACAGAAATGGGTGCTAAAGTGTTACTGGAAAACAGAAAATGTGAGTGCGGTACGCCGACGTTGGAGAGTTGAATTTGGAACACCACCACCGACAAGAGTAACAATTATAAGAATCAGAGATAAGTTTGAAGTCGAAAGAACGGTTCACGATATGAAGAAGGGAGATCGTGGACGAAAGAGAAGTTCAACTGACAATGAAAGTGTTGATGTAGTAATACAGGCATACACACGATCTCCTAAGAAATCTGTGAGGCAATGCTCTCGTGAGACTGGGATCTGCAGAAACAGTATTCATAGAATTTTGCGGTCTCAGAACATTAGGCCTTACATTCCAAGACTTCTCCATGTTCTTAACGAGAATAATCCTGATAGGCGAAGCGAATTTTGTGAGTGCTTCATTAACAGATGTGAGGAAGAGCATCGTTTCCAAGATCGACTTCTTTGGTCAGATGAAGCGACGTTTAAACCTGATGGAGGGAGAATCCATACGTAATCGAGCAAAGGCATGTTAATCTACCAGGAGTAACAGTCTGGTGTGGTCTGTCTTCTATAGAGTTAATCGGGCCTTACTTCTTTGACAACACTGTCACGGCCGACTCCAACTTGGAAATGTTGGAAATGATAACTCCTGGTCTTAGCGTTGTGTTTGGAAATGAAGATTATTACTTTCAACAGGATAGGGCGCCACCTCACTTTCACCTGAATGTGAGGGCATTTCTCAGTCGTACATTCCCTCTCAGATGGACAGGACGAAGACGGAGTGTGGAGTATCCCGCTCGATCTCCAGATTTAGCTCCTCTAGACTTCTTTCTGGGATACTCTCAAGAATACAGTTTACGCTGCGAGACCACACACACTGGACGACCTTAGAGAGCAAATTGAGCAACACAAGCTGCGACACTGTCGCCAAAAAACACTGTGACCTGTATATGTAATAAGTTTCTTTAATTTACGTCTATGGTCACAATGTACTGCAGTTTTTATGAAACAGATCTGATGATGGTCATTAAAAACCGAAATCGGTAATCTATTAAACAAAAAAGATTGTGACCATAGACGCAAATTAAAGAAACTTATCAAATTGAGCAAGCCTGTGCTGCTCTTCCGTTGGAAACAATGAAGTTAGCATGTCGCTCAGTCGTAAGTCGTTGTCGACGGTGTACTGCGATGGATGGACGCCACCATAAGTCGGACCATAAGGCACCTAACACTTCTAAAATTGTATTTATAACCCCTTTCATTAAAGACATGTTCAGTTTCAAAGAGTTTATATATTATTTCGGGGTACGCTACATATGTAAGTGCCATACGGGTGAAAATACGTTTTCATTTCTAGTCGGCATAGGTAAAGGTAAAATTCAAATTGTGTCTTGAAATATTTGAAATGCCAACCGAAGCAGCAAAGTGTAAGAACTTAGCGTCTGTATATACAAGATTACAATGCACTAAGCCGAGCAATTAGTTTCATTGGAATGGCCCTTTTCGTTGAGGACAGAAAGTCGTCGTATCTCTATAGCAAGATTAGTTTCTATTCTGCTAATTAGTTCAGTAGAGAAATTTTGTCACAAAGAATGGGACTGCCACACAGCTGTAGGCTTGTAAATCGCAGTATATACATAAACAACGGGCATAGTGAAAGTGGAAAATAAGAACTCGAATCCTCTGTTGAAATGTATGTAAAGAGCTTCTTGCCACTTTCATGGACGTATTAGTTAAACAGACACGTATGTTTTACCGTCATTAACTTTTGCATAGATTGTTAGAAGGAAGGTGAAAGCTTCTCTGCTGGTCAGAGACGATATTTTTTTACGAATTTCGTTGTACTCAGAATTGATTCTACCCACAAATTTCTTTAGGTATGGTCACAGAGAGCCAAATCCGGTGAACAGGTTACTTCAAACAGCTCAGTTTTGCTGTTGATAAAGTACCATTGCAATCAAGATGGAGGGTGCCTCCGAAGGGCACCGTCCCCCTTGCTGTGTGTAAACTGCTCTCTCCTGTTGCTTCCGTCGGCTGACGATGCTGAAGCAGCAAGTATTCTACGTCATTGTTACTGTGGCACCAGCCAAGCAACCTGTCGCCGCGCCGGGCTGAAGCACTAACTCTCCGAGTCCTGATCGATGCCTTAATAAGGCGACGCCGGTCTGGTCGTTACCACGCGCTAGACGTCGCGAGAGAGAGATTTACGCCCGTTCGCGCCGCCACCTCTCCATTTCCCACCCACTCCTCCGTGCCACCCTTTCCACTCGTAACGCCTCGTCGCAGCGTCGCCCGACGTGGACAAGTCTGTGGCCGGGGATAAAATCCTACCTCTTCCGCCGATGGGCCGCCGGCGAGAGTAATATGACGCGGCGCGGCGGATACAAGGAGAGCGCAGCGAGAGAGACGCGTAAATCAGGGTGTCTCTGCGAGGCAGGAGTGGGTTTTGCGGGAGACACCCTCCACAACTGCAGGAGATAAATTCGGCGGCGAACACCTCTTTCCTTCCGGCACCTCCGCAGCGCCTGTTTCCCTAGCACGCGCTCGTCGTGCGGAGGAGGGAGAAATCTGGTCGCACCGCACTTTGGACACGATCGTAAACACGTGTTGTGTGCGCCGGCGCGCCGTACTTCAAACTGCGCAGTGGAGCCCGTGGGCGGCTGTGCGCCATTATGGCCGCCAGTAAATGGTGCAAAGTGGCGATGCTGCGGCGCGCCGGCACGTACAGAGATAAGGTAAACAGCCCGTCACGCCCATTTGTCAGATCCTCTCCGCGCCGTGCGTACGGCCAGCGAACACAGAATTACGGAGTTGTAATTCTTTCGCAAGCCCGCAATACATTTTACTGGAAACTCCTGTGTGGCAACGTACAGTCAAAGGCGAGCGCGCATTAAAACAGGGACTGTGGTACATTATCATTTCTTCATTTTAACATGAACGCTCCGAACCTTTCATAAACTGTTAAAATATTCAAATGAAACTTTCTGCTCGTGACGTAAATCCTTTAGACGGCAACACAGATTTATACATTTTCAGTTCTGTTCGCGGGTTCCGACGTCCACGCGGTGTACCGCTTTCTCGGAACCTTACAGTAGTGGGTGGCGCGCATGCCTCACACTTTTGTCATACGCGCACCATGCCGGTTTACAGTGGTTAGTGGTCTCCTGTTACCTGGACTCCGCATATTCGTCACGGAGGCTAAGTCACTTCTGACAGCCTTACTACTATGTGGAAGGAATGTTTATTCCTCATACAGCCGGCCGGAGTGGCCGTGCGGTTCTAGGCGCTACAGTCTGGAGCCGAGCGACCACTCCGGTCGCAGGTTCGAATCCTGCTTCGGGCATGGATAAGTGTGATGTCCTTAGGTTAGTTATGTTTAATTAGTTCTAAGTTCTAGGCGACTGATGACCTCAGAAGTTAAGTCGCATAGTGCTCAGAGCCATTTGAACCGTATGCCTCATACAAATAAATAGTAGAATTTTCTGGAAGGTGCCATCATTAGGTCCTGCTTCCTTCATATTATTTAGGACGGCGAGAAATTTCGCTTCACAGAGACTCATTTTAGGAACACGCCTAACATTTCTGCTGATGTACAGCGTGTTCAGAAATTCCCGTTGCATACTTCTAGCACCTGTAGAGGGGAGTTAGTACATAATGTTTTGAATAGGAGCCCATTTCCGGAAACATACCGTTTCCGTTTTACAGCCGTTTGAAAACAGATTTAATAGGCAGGTATGCAACTTGGTGGTCATGACGTGGGATGGTGACGTCGGATCCGTTGAAGTCATTTGACGTCTGTCCTATGTCTTTCATCTGGTTCGAGTCTCATTCACGTGTCTGTGACTTTTAGAGCAACATGGTTGAATACACGTTTGCACAATACACCAACATGATCCTTCCGAATGGCGAATCTCACACTAATGGAAGAGTTGCTCGTCGCCTTTATCAAGATCGTTCTAGACAACGTCTGATTATCGCATACCCTTTTCGCCACAGTTACGCAACGACTTGGCATGATTGTGGTGCTCCAACGAGATGCCTCATCCCGAATTGGAAGAGACCGTACTGCATCACGTTGAAGAGAACCAGTCAGCGAGTACAGGGGTAATTTTTTTGGCTATTAATGAATAGAAATGTAAAAGAAGTGAAGGTATTGTGTTACTCGTAATCAATTACTTGTAAAAGTGGTCGCGTTACCAACATGTTTCCAAATGGTTGTAACACGTTTCTATAAACTCGCTCCCCTCAACAAGTTCTACAAGATTTCCGAACGCCTTGTATAAGTGTTGTCAAAACTGGAATAGTGGACACTGGTGTACTCTCCGATGTCATCTCAATGTTGGGATGTTCAACAGTCTTGACAGTTTCGCGTTACCTCATGTGAGTCCGACATTATTGTTTTAATTATTCTTTCATTTCGATCTTCTTATAGCCCCTGTTGGACTTCCTCACCATTACTTTCATAACACTTTTATTTTCGAGACGTCTGGCGCTCTCCGAACCTAAGTTATCAGTAACAACTGGTTTTAATAAGTCTGACTTCCGTTGGTGGTTGCGTCAGTAGTGCTCCTCATCGCACCTTGGAACGCGTATTAAAGCTTTCTAGACTACATGGGGCACTATACTTTGAGCACTATGCGACTTAACTTCTGAGGTCATCAGTCCCCTAGAACTTAGAACTACTTAAACCTAATTAACCTAAGGACATCACACACATCCATGCCCGAGGCAGGATTCGAACCTGCGACCGTAGCGTTCGCTCGGTTCCACACTGTAGCGCCTAGAACCGCACGGCCACTCCGGCCGGCCACTATACTTTGCAAATGCTTCTGTGATAATGCCTCAGGCCATTTGTTATTAATCTGGGTGCCGTGATCTTAATTTCTAGTACTAAGAGTTTCAAACTTAGTAAGGCAGTAGCACGGGGTTCTTATAAAAATTTTATATACAAATTTTTTGCCCATAATTACTCTGACGATGTACCTGCAGGGATCGAAACCGGTTTTATCAGTCTATGAGAGACTACAATAAAGTGGTTCACACCGCAAACTGGATTCTCAATCAACACACAGTGTTCTGGAGTAGTGAAAAAGTATTTTACCACGCTATTTGTGGAAAGTACTTGTTATAGTTACGTGTGCATCACAACATCTCAGCATGATGTGGAGAATGGAAGCGCTTGCCACACGAAAACATCACAAGCTGCTTGTAGTAATTAACACAAAAGTGATCCAGAAAGTTAATGCACACCAAATGTAAAGAACAAATAAAAAAACGAAAACCCACTGATAATGGCAAAGTGGTGCTGAAACAAACGGTGTTTTGCATAACTGGCGGACCTCACATCCAAACATTTTACCAATATTTCAACAGTCCGCAGCTCGTGGTCGTGCGGCAGCGTTCTCGCTTCCCACGCCCGGGTTCGCGGGTTCGATTCCCGGCGGGGTTAGGGATTTTCTCTGCCTCGTGATGACTGGGTGTTGTGTGCTGTCCTTAGGTTACTTAGGTTTAAGTAGTTCTAAGTTCTAGGGGACTGATGACCATAGCTGTTAAGTTCCATAGTGCTCAGAGCCATTTGAACCAATATTTCAACACCTCAGAATATTTTAATATGTTTGAGCGTTCCTTTCAGTATGTAAGATCTCCTTGTGCAAGAAGATAGGATAGTTAGCCACTATAAATATCGTCGTCAAATGTTTCGTAGATCACCGGTTCAGCGAACGTAAGACCTCCTTCTTCTGCACTTAAAGTATTCAACCTCCTCCTGTTACGATACCCCTTTTCTTCCTTCGCCTTCCTAGGCTTCTTCGGCCTAACAGTGTGTGGTATCAGCGTTCGATACCACACTTGTTAGGCGTTGCAGTTATCGACCGCGGTCCATACTAGTATCGCCGGACCCGCGAGTCGAGACTAGCACCGTTCCGCGGCTTATGACAAGTCTCTAGCGAGCGCTCGTCCACTCTTCCAAGTAGGAAAGTAGTATAGCCTTCAGCTGATAGGAAGCAACCTCTAACAAGGCGCTTAGTTAAAGTATGGCCTATGTGATGCCTCTATATCTCTCTGTTTGTAATTATATTCCTCCTGACTATGAAGTCTCCTGTACCACCAGTTAAGTACAATATATTATTTTTTACCAACGACTTCTACTTATTTTAGTCGTTGTAGACCCAGACCATGCAGCCAGCTCCTTATAGACTTCACTGACAAACCTGCTACATATGCAAAGAAGAGATTTGTATGTTTCTATTTTGCATTGCCCAGCAGTCATTCACATTGGCGACGCTTCGTTCGTCGTCATCATAACACAGAGTATAATTTCTGACTTTGTATGGTCACCTACCACTGTTCACTCTCTCGATATGTTCAAACCCATTTCTTACTTTGTTTTAATTTTGTTTCTTGCACTCAGTAGGTTTAAATCCTTCCTAACGTTTCATGATCTATCTATTCTGGTACAGCCTATCGCAGCCCCCGGAAAACTCATTGGCACTGCTATATCTTACTTTCTTGTCTGGAAATGAGCCATGAGTCGCTCCCTTAGAGTTTTGTGGAGACGCCCATTGTTTACACCTTAATTTGTGTAATTTTTACGTCATGTTTCTAAAATGGCTGTTCTTTACTCTACATAAGTTTCCAAATTTTGCTCCTTTATTGTCTGCATCTTCGGCGCATGATATCACACAACATAAAATTAAATTGGGTGGCCTGTTTTACTACTTGACACGTGTCGCCTCCTCTCGATTTCTCTTCTGGGCGACTTCCGCTGCTTGGTTTCGCTTCTGTTCGTCCGGTGGCCCTGCCGCCGCGCCGCTGCCGATGTGCCGAATTTTCGCGGTGTGCATGTCTCTTTTGGACAGCGCTGGGAGAAAGTTGGGGCTCCGAGCCTAAGCAGTCGGGACGACTATTGGCCGATTAGGTGGGAAGCGACCACAGACTCCGTTCTGCGAGAGGCTGATGGCTATTTGTTTTCCTTCAGAAGTTTGGTGCCACCGCCGTCCATTGTGTCCCCATCCGTCAAAGTGACCTCTTGTGGCAAGTTGTCAGTTGGCACTTCACTTGCAACCTTTTCCATTGCCTGTGATTTCATCGGGAACGACCGTTGGTTGGTCGGTAGGTCGTCTCAGTGGAAGACGTGATTGCGTCTTCTGGCCGCAACTGGATTCTGTGTGACTCTGATGACTTAAATAAAATTCATCCCTGTTGCTGCACAGTGACTGCTTTTAATATTGTTTGAGTGGCTTGTGATATTGTTTTTTGGTGGATCTGCGAAGAGGTCCAACTAATAGAAGTCCTACTGGGATGTTGTTGTTGATGTTGTTGTTGTTGTTGTTGTTGTTGTTGTGGTCTTCAATCCTGAGGCTGGTTTGATGCAGCTCTCCATGCTACCCTATCCTGTGCAAGCTTCTTCATCTCCCAGTACTTACTGCAACCTACATCCTTCTGAATCTGCTTAGTGTATTCTTCTCTTGGTCTCCGATTTTTACCCTCCACACTGCCCTCCAATGCTAAATTTGTGATCCCTTGATGCCTCAGAACATGTCCTTCCAACCGGTCCCTTCTTCTTGTCAAGTTGTGCCACAAACTTCTCTTCTCCTCAATCCTGTTCAATACCTCCTCATTACTTACATGATCAACATACCTAATCCTCAACATTCTTCTGTAGCATCACATTTCGAAAGCTTCTATTCTCTTCCTGTCCAAACTATTTAAGCTCCACGTTTCATTTCCATACATGGCTGTACTCCATACAAATACTTTCAGAAACGATTTCCTGACACTTAAATCTATACTCGATGTTAACAAATTTCTCTTCTTCAGAAACGGTTTCCTTGTCATTGCCAGTCTACATTTTATATCTTCTCTACTTCGACCATCATCATTTATTTTGCTCCCCAAATAGCAAAACTCCTTTACTACTTTAACTGTCTCATTTCCTAATCTAATTCCCGCATCATCACCCGACTTCAATCGACTACATTCCATTATCCTCATTTTTCTTTTGTTGATGTTCATCTTATATCCTCCTTTCAAGACACTGTCCATTCCGTTCAACTGCTCTTCCAAGTCCTTTGCTGTCTCTGACAGAATTACAATGTCATCGGCAAACCTCCAAGTTTTTATTTATTCTCCATGGATTTTGATACCTACTCCGAATTTTCTTTTGTTTCCTTTACTGCTCGCTCAATATACAGATTGAATAACATCGGAGAGAGGCTACAACTCTTTCTCACTCCCTTCCCAACCACTGCTTCCCTTTCATGCCCCTCGACTCTTATAACTGCCATCTGGTTTCTGTACACATTGTAAATAGCCTTTTGTTCCCTGTATTTTACCCCCGCCATCTTTAGAATTTGAAAGAGAGTAATCCAGACAACATTGTCAAAAGCTTTCTCTAAGTCTACAAATGCTAGAGACGTAGGTTTGCCTTTCCATAATCTTTCTTCTAAGGTAAGTCGTAAGGTCACTATTGCCTCACGTGTTCCAATATTTCTACGGAATCCAAACTGATCTTTCGCGAGGTCGGTTTCTACTAGTTTTTCCATTCGTCTGTAAAGAATTCGCGTTAGTATTTTGCAGCCGTGACTTATTAAACTGATAGTTCGGTAATTTTCACATCTGTCAACACCTGCTTTCCTTGGGCTTGGAATTATTATATTCTCCTTGAAGTCTGAGGGTATTTAGTCTGTCTCATACATCTTGCTCACCAGATGGTAGAGTTTTGTCAGGACTGGCTCACCCAAGGCCGTCAATAGTTCCAATGGAATGTTATCTACTCCCGGGGCCTTGTTTCGACTCAGATCTTTCAGTGCTCTGTCAAACTCTTCACGCAGTATCGTATCTCCCATTTCATCTTCATCTACATTCTCCTCCATTTCCATAATATTGTCCTCAAGTACATCGCCGTTGTATAGACCCTCTATATACTCCTTCCACCTTTCTGCTTTCCCTTCTTTGCTTAGAACTGGGTTTCCATCTGAGCTCTTGATATTCATGCAAGTGGTTCTCTTTTCTCCAAAGGTCTCTTTAATTTTTCTGTACGCAGTATCTATCGTACCCCTAGTGAGATAAGCCTCTACATCCTTACATTTGTCCTCCAGCCATCCCTGCTTAGCCATTTTGCACTTCCTGCCGATCTCATTTTTGAGACGTTTGTATTCCTTTTTGCCTGCTTCATTTACTGCATTTTTATATTCTCTCCTTTCGTCAATTAAATTCAATATTTCTTGTTACCCAAGGATTTCCACTCTCGTCTTTTTACCTACTTGATCCTCTGCTGCCTTCACTAGTTCATCCTTCAGAGCTTCCCATTCTTCTTCTACTGTATTTCTTTCCCCCATTCCTGTCAATTGTTCCCTTATACTCTCCCTGAAACTCTGTACAACCTCTGGTTTAGTCAGTTTATCCAGGTCCCATCTCCTTAAATTCCCACCTTTTTGCAGTTTCTTCTACTGGGATATACAGTGCAATTATTGCGCCGAGTTGTTAAACTCTTTTTTTAATTGTTTTTAGAATCACTTGGGACATCGAATGGGGTATCCGCTAGCCCTAGCCGTAATATCAGTTTGTCGGTTTTGCAGGCTGGACTACTTAGCCTTATTCTATGCTGACTCAGCTCGTAATTGTCCGACCGGCCAACAAACTGTTCCGTTATCATATCCTTCATTCATCTTCATCTACTTCCTGTTCCCTTTCTATAACACTGTATTCAAGTTTATTTCTATCGTATGGCACTTCTATATTTTCCTTTACGTTTTCAGCTTTCCCTTTTCCGCTAA
Organism: Schistocerca serialis cubense; assembly: GCF_023864345.2. NCBI lineage: Eukaryota > Metazoa > Arthropoda > Insecta > Orthoptera > Acrididae > Schistocerca > Schistocerca serialis. The sequence goes on from NC_064638.1 coordinate 538,415,831, forward strand.
GTACTGGCCTGCCATCTGAGCTCTTAATATTCATAATTTTCGTGTCGTTTCTCCAAAGGTGTCCAGAGGTCATTCTATAGACGATTTCTAGTTATATATGGTCCTTCAGTCTTGCATTTATGCTCTAGCCACAGCTTAACATGGAAGGAGAACAGTATTGGTCGTATTTTTTGTTTTTTTTTGTTTTATTATCCGCAAAATCGCTCTAAGCTTCTTAATACCAGTACCTAACAATTTCAATTGTATCTTACAGCACTACGGATGGTCACTAAGTGACCGAAAATCGATTTTGCGGATAATAAAACAAAAAAAATACGACCAATGCTGTTCTCCTTCCATTTATATCCATTATCTGGTCGTGGTGCACAGAACATTCCATGGAGTCGCCAATCAACACAGCTTATCAGTTTTGCAGTTTTTGCCAATCTCATTTCTTAGGCGTCTGTATTCCCTTTCGCCAACTTTCCTTGCTGCATTATTGTGTTTAATATTTTCGTCGATTACATTCAGTACCTCTTCAGGTATCCAAGGATTTCTACTAGGCCTTGTCTTCTTACCTACTAGATCCTCTGCTGCCTTGACTAATACATCTCTCAAACTACCCATTCGTATTCTTCCGTATTTCTTACCTCTGCTTCAATCAAGCGCTGCCTAATTCTTTCTCTGAAACTCTCAGTAACCTCTGGTTCTTTCAACTTATCCAGGTTTCCTCTCCTTAATTTCCTACCTATTTTGCAATTTCTTCAGTTTTAATCTATCTTTCGCAACCAATACATTGTGGCCAGAGTCCACATCTTCCCCTGGAAATATCTTAATGTATAAAATATCGTTCCAAATTCTCTGGCTTACTATTATGTAACCCTCCAGTGTCTCCAAGTGTCTTCCACGTACACAGCCTTCTTTCATGATTCTTGAATCAAGTGGTAGCGATGAGTATAACGTGTTCTCTGCAGACTTCCACTAGGCGTCTTCGTCTTTCTTTCCTTTCCCCGGTCGATATTCTCCTATTATTTTTTCCTTCTCTTCCTCTTCCTACTAACAAATTTCAGTACCCCATCACAACAAAACTGTCCTCTCCTTTAACTTTCGCAACAAGTGCTTTTATAGCATCACACATTCTTTCAATTGTTACATCATCTACTGAGCTAGTTGGTATATAAACTTGTATTACCAAGGTGAGTGTTGGCTTTGCGTCTATCTTGGCTAAGACAGTGCTTTCACTAAACTGTTCATTCCTATTTTAGTATTCACTGTTAAACCTACTCCTGCGTTAATTCTGTTTGATTTTAGATTTATAGCCCTGTACCCGTACGATCAGACCACCTATGCATCCTATCGCCGCACTTCACTCATTCCACTATATTTAACTTCAACCTGTCCGCTTCCCTTTTTAAATTCTCTAAGAAGTGAGACACTATTTCACGCTCCAACCCATTTAATGGAAGTTTAATTTTCTTCCTGGTGGCGACATCGTCCTGAGTAGTCCACCCTCCCCCGGAATGTGGAACTACCTTACCTGCGAAACGTTTTGCTCAAGATGATGCCATCATAATTTAACCATACATTGGAACTGCGTGTTCTTGAAAAAAATAAAGCTGTTGTTTCCCGTTGGTTTCAACCGTTCACAGCACAGCAGTGTCTTAATCTTCCTTCCCCTGAAAATGGCTTAATGTATAAAATATGGCTGACTTTAGAAGGCCAGATCAATCATCCACCTAACCCTGCAACTACTCATAAGGCTGCTGCCCTTCTTCAGGAACCACATGTTTGTTTGGAATCTCCTTAGATACCCTTCCGTCGTGGTTGCACCTAAATGACAATGTTATCTGTATCACGGAGCCACACAAACAACCCATGAGGTGAGTTTCCTGGTGTGCTGGAGGGGGGGGGGGGGGGGGAGATTGCTATTATCAATTTACCATAAGTCACCTGGTAAGGAAGGTCTAAATCTCTGAAACGCGCAGTGGACATAAAATAAGTCCACTCTTCCCAGTAGCAATTTATTTTATCTTCATAACACGTTTCAGAGGTTACACCTCCCTCAACAGGTGGATTTATGTGAATTAATACGGCATGCACGTGTTGTGTTTACGACTTTAGGGTAACCTGTGGCAGGGTCCAGTAGCGGGAAACAAAAATAAAACAGTATTTTAGTACATGGCTCCTGCCGTTGTTGCCAAAATTACAATGATCTATGTTCTTTATACTTAATGTTTTTAATACGCGATCCTTACTGAAGCGTGTAAAATGTGCATGTTATATAATACGGAAAGCTTATGTGACCACTGGAGATATCTACATTGACATTTTTGTTCATCTTTACAAAATGACCTCCGAAATGCATGAGAATTGTTACAAAATAGTGTTTTGTTTTTGTCATTGGTATCCTTATTTAATATGTTGCTTGCATTCATTAGATTCTACACCCCATATTTGTTTACTTTAGTGTCTAAAAAGTGCATCTGATGTTCTATGTAACGTAACACGACAGAAAACGAAGTCCATGATTCTGAAGGTATTTTTAATTTTAATTTTCAGTCAAATACTTGCGCCACATGGCAGTGAAATGAATTGTGACTAATAACAGTAAAATTATTGTATATATTATTATTAACAGTTACTGTAAAGCCCAACCTACAATGATCGCACGGTGGATGCGTTATTTTATGGTATACATAAAGCCGGTGACCTCGTTTCTAATTATGAAAGAGTCTTAATTAGTTCGTCCATAAATACACCAGGAGAAGGCACTATTAAAGAAATTTTCTACATCTACATCTACATTTATACTCCGCAAGCCACCCAACGGTGTGTGGCGGAGGGTACTTTACGTGCCACTGTCATTACCTCCCATTCCTGTTCCAGTCGCGTATGGTTCGCGGGAAGAACGACTGTCTGAAAGCCTCCGTGCGCGCTCGAATCTCTCTAATTTTACATTCGTGATCTCCTCGGGAGGTATAAGTAGGGGGAAGCAATATATTCGATACCTCATCCAGAAACGCACCCTCTCGAAACCTGGCGAGCAAGCTACACCGCGATGCAGAGCGCCTCTCTTGCACAGTCTGCCACTTGAGTTTGCTAAACATCTCCGTAACGCTATCACGGTTACCAAATAACCCTATGACGAAACGCGCCGCTCTACTTTGGATCTTCTCTATCTAGTCCGTCAACCCGATGTGGTACGCATCCCACACTGATGAGCAATACTCAAGTATAGGTCGAACGAGTGTTTTGTAAGCCACCTCCTTTGTTGATGGACTACATTTTCTAAGGACTCTCCCAATGAATCTCAACCTGGTACCCGCCTTACCAACAATTAATTTTATATAATCATTCCACTTCAAATCGTTCCGCACGCATACTCCCAGATATTTTACAGAAGTAACTGCTACCAGTGTTTGTTCCGCTATCATATAATCAAACAATAAAGGATCCTTCTTTCTATGTATTCGCAATACATTACATTTGTCTATGTTAAGGGTCAGTTGCCACTCCCTGTACCAAGTGCCTATCCGCTGCAGTTCTTCCTGCATTTCGCTACAATTTTCTAATGCTGCAACTTCTCTGTATACTACAGCATCATCCGCGAAAAGCCGCATGGAACTTCCGACGCTATCTACTAGGTCATTTATATATATTGTGAAAAGCAATGGTCCCATAACACTCCCCTGTGGCACGCCAGAGGTTACTTTAACGTCTGTAGACGTCTCTCCATTGATAACAACATCCTGTGTTCTGTTTGCTAAAAACTCTTCAATCCAGCCACACAGCTGGTCTGATATTCCTTAGGCTCTTACTTTGTTTATCAGGCGACAGTGCGGAACTGTATCGAACGCCTTCCGGAAGTCAAGGAAAATAGCATCTTCTTGGGAGCCTGTATCTAATATTTTCTGGGTCTCATGAACAAATAAAGCGAGTTGGGTCTCACACGATCGCTGTTTCCGGAATCCATGTTGATTCCTACAGAGTAGATTCTGGGTTTCCAAAACGACATGATACGCGAGCAAAAAACATGTTCTAAAATTCGACAACAGATCGACGTCAGAGATATAGGTCTATAGTTTTGCGCATCTGCTCGACGACCCTTCTTGAAGACTGGGACTGCCTGTGCTCTTTTCCAATCATTTGGAACCTTCCGTTCCTCTAGAGACTTGCGGTACACGGCTGTTAGAAGGGGCACAAGTTCTTTCGCTTTCTTTTCAGTAGAATTACATTTTCTCTGAGCGTTGGTTAACATGTTTGAAAAAAAAAATACAATTCAAGCAGTTTTTAAAGAGGAGATTGTAACTTCAACAATAACAATAGTACAATGGGGAACAGTGACATGAAGAAAATTGTGATGCTGGCGTTGTTGTGAGAGTCCCACTTTTACCAACGGAGCCAAGAGTCCCCCCCCCCCCCCCCTCCTCTTCCCCTACAAATTCAACGACGAGGCAACGATAAAATAATCGCCCACTCAAGTTTCCTTCCTGGGTACCTGCAAACCATTCTGGACGTTAGGACAGTTGGAGACATTTCCTGCATTCAACGTCCTCTTACAACTGCCTTGTGATGAGCACTTATCCGGGCAGAAGACGCTTCGTTGAAAGTCCAGGTATGACACATTCCAAGTTTTCTGTACGAGAAGATATAAGACTATTAGGCGCCCTGTAGAAATCGAGCGAAACGCGGAAGCGGAAGAGACGTTGAAGGAAATAAGAAATTTGAACGAGTTATAATAGCTTTTACCATTGACGGAATAACATACAATTTCTAACCGATGGCGTAAAACTGACAATAACTGGTTTGCGAGAAGGTACAAAAGAAGAGAGTCCAAACGATTAACAGAAGCTGTCCACACAAGAGGCTTCTTTCTTACTACTATCTGTCTGGACAGCTTGGACTTTCTAGATATATCATCGCCCAGTGTGAGTCGTTTTACAACTGACTTTCTTTCATGCTCTCAGGACATGCACCTGATCGAGACCTAGAGAGCCGGGGAACGCATTTACAGCATCCTAGTCAACTTCAGAGCGGTTTCAAACAACGAGCCCTACCTGCCGTGAGTGAGGCCCTCTTGTTGAGAAGGATCGATACCTAATTCAGCTGCCTGATGGACATTTATAATCTACCATGTGACTGCATTCAGACTCCCATTTAGAATAACTAATATCTAATTTACATTCCAAGCCAACCAACAGGCTCTTGTTTAAACGTGTTAACTCATTGTAAATATAAACAGAAGTTTTGTTTATTACAATGTAAGAAGTTCCCTATGAGCTATCTTTTCTCCATTTAATTCTTTTTTTCCCCCTTTTCCTTATTGTCACTGCTTTCCACAGCCGCTTCTCTCTCCGATTCTGCGGAGAACCTCCTCATCTCTTATTATCCAAACTAATCGTCTGTATTGTTCTATGGTACCACATCTCAGTCTATTCGATTCTCCAGACGTACAGTCTCAGAATTTGCAACCTCAAATTAAGGCTGATGTTTGGTATTAGGAGGCTCCTTTTACCAGGAATGCCCTCTTTGCCTAAAATAGTCTGCTTTCTGCGTAGTCCTTACTTCGTATGTCATTTATTAGTTTTCTTACAAGGTAGCAGAATCCTTAAGCTCGTCTATCTTGAGGTCCAGAATTTACCGCATTTCTCGTTTCTGTTACCCCTCACTACTTTAGTCTGTCTTCTGTTTACTCTCAGTTCACAGTGCGTACTGATTGTATTTAACAGGTCCTGTAACTTTTCTTCGCCTTCACTGTGGTTAGCAGTTGCGTCAGCGAAAACTCTCATTGATATCGTTTCATCCTGAATTTTAAGCACACTCCTGAATCTATCTTTTATTTCCCGTGTTGCTTCTTCGATATATATTGACTGAATAGCAGGGCAAAAACACTACATCTCTGTCTAAATCATATCTAGTACAAAGATGTCGCCCTTGGCCTTGTATTCTTATCTTTCCATCTTGTTTCTTGTACAATTTGTAAATTACTGCCGGCGGGGTGGCCGAGCGGTTCTAGGCGCTTCAGTCTGGAACCGCGCGACCGCTACAGTCGCCGGTTCGAATCCTGCCTCGGGCATGGATGTGTGTGATGTCCTTAGGTTAGTTAGGTTTAAGTAGTTCTAAGTCTAGGGGACTGATGACCTCAGATGTTAAGTCCCATAGTGGCTCAAATGGTTCAAATGGCTCTGAGCACTATGGGACTTAACATCTTAGGTCATCAGTCCCCTAGAACTTAGAACTACTTAAACCTAACTAACCTAAGGACATCACACACATCCATGCCCGAGGCAGGACTCGAACCTGCGACCGTAGCTGTTGCGCGGTACCAGACTGAAGCGCCTAGAACCACTCGGCCACACCGGCCGGCAAATTCATCATATTTCTCATTATTTATTAAATTTATCTCCACATAAAAACTTTGTTTACACCCAATTTTAAAAATGTGTGTTTGAATTCCTAAGGGACCAAACTGCTGAGGTCATCGATGCCTAGACTTACACATTACTTAAAGTAACATAAACTATGTAAACTGTAAACATAGTCTTCCGCGGCCGTTGTCACAGTCAATAAAATTCTTATAGGTTTGAGGCCGCATTGTCACCTATAAAATTTCGACGTTTCGCCGACTGTTGCAAGACTCCTTCCTCAGGGTGTACTGCTAGTTACTGAGGGAGCAGTTGTATGGTTACTTATATACTATGGAGGAGTGCTGTCATTGAACATGAGGGTGAGGAGAAAGGGTATTAGGTGTTCTTTTATTGGTCTTTGCATTGAGTGTTGTCATTGGCGGAAATAGGCGTATTCCATTGGAGTTTCCTTTATTGCTTGCCATTGGAGGAAATCGGCGAATGGGAAACTGAGTGGCGACTGCAGCGTAGCGTTGTTTACTAACTGCCTACTATCGAATAGGGAGTATCAGCATTCTGTGTACCCTCTGCTGCCGTGGCCTACCGCGCGCCTGTTGGGCTGCGAGAGCTGTCCTTCTGCAAAGCTGTCACTGCTGGCAGCCAAGACGCTGGAAGTCGGTACCTGTTGGGTTGGGTTGTTTGGGGAAAGAGACCAAACAGCGAGGTCATCGGTCTCATCGGATTAGGAAAGGATGGGGAAGGAAGTCGGCCGTGCCCTTTCAAGGGAACCATCCCAGCATTTGCCTGGAGCGATTTAGGGAAATCACGGAAAACCTAAATCAGGATGGCCGGACGCGGGATTGAACCGTCGTCCTCCCGAATGCGAGTCCAGTGTACTACCACAGCAATCCTTGACATGGTGCCCAAGACCGTGCGGCCATTCCGCGCGGAACCCCATTTTAGTTGATGGAATTATTGTAAAGTTTTCCTATGTAAAAAGTATCTTCTGTACATCGCTTGTATCTACGTTTGCCTGAGAAGCCAGTTCGTGAACAAATAAACATAATTTTTCAGAATATTAGGAAGTATTTCCCTTTTTAATATTCCTTCTTGGTGTTGCAATTTTCACAAACAGTAGTGTAGGACATTAGTGATAGAGCAGGCAATGCGCAGGCCATACCTGTGGCATAACAGGTGAATAAGAAACTAACCAGTTGCAATAAATGGTAGTATTCAACTAACCTTTACCGTGGTTTCAACGGATCTAAACCCATCTTCTTCAAAACTACAAGAAACGAACTTCACATTAGCAAAGAGTCAGTTAGTAAAGGGTAGTAAAGTCACATACTAATGTGAAATTTTCTTCCTGTCCTTCTGAAGAAGACGGGCATCCGTTGATGCCATGGTAAAGGATAACTGAATACCACCATTTATTGCAACTGGCTGGCTGTCGTATTCATCTGCTATTCTGTTACCGTTGCTGAAGTGCAGCCATTTTCAAAATATTATAAAAATACCTGTGGCAGTTGTTGCCGAAGTAGCTGTAGCTGGAGAGCGTGATGAGCGACGCGCAGCCGATGCTGAGCGCGTAGAAGGTCTGCGAGGCGGCGTCGCCCCACACGGAGGCGTCGCCCAGCGCCGCCCACTGCGGCGTCACGTAGAACAGCACGCCGTCCAGCGCGCCCTCCAGCGTCGCCGCTGTTAGTCACGTGATGCAGTTACTCTCTCCCACGACTAGCTGTCTCACACTTCAAATGACTCATACCTCTGCTTCAGCAATAATGTTTGCAATACAGTGGCGTATTACATTAACATCCTTCATCGGGATAGTGAGAAATTTAGAACCAAAAGAGGATTAACTCGCTTTCAGAAGGTCGGCTATACTGATTCTCGGCTCACTGTCGTTGCTTTTAATCGCTTAAGGTAAATTCTGGGGCGATTCCTTCGAAAGGAACACATTCGATTTCGTTCACTATCCTTCCCCAGTCTAACTTGTGCTCCATCAATAATGCCTTCGTTGTCGACAGGACGTAAAACACTTACACGCCTGACCACCTACAATGAATCAGGAAAGGAAATTACACAGACTGGTTCAAATACGCACTGCCTGACACAAAAGGTGAAGCACACTGAAGGAGAGGAGTAAGCAGAGGAATGACTTAAATGAAACTTCGCTGGTTGAGTGGGAATGTGATGTTATTTTAGAGATAACAAAATCAAAACAATTTACAAAGTGCCCATTTATGAGTATGACGTTTCATCCCGTATTTTCTGGATGCGTTCACGTATTCGGTGGGGAAGGGTGTTACAAGACCGCTGAATCGCATCCTTAGGCAAGCTGGCCCACGGATATTGTAACGGTCCTTGATATCCCGGATGCAGGCAGTAGGACAGAACTCACTTCCGAGTTGGTCCCACACATGTTCTCCCAGAGCCAGATACTGGGGATAGGCAAAATAATGTGAAACCATGTACATACTTGGGAATGATTTATTAAAAAGGGGATGGACCCCCATTTTTCGCGTAATATAGCTGCGATTCTTCTTGGAATACTGGCATATAATAATTGTATAGTCTCCAGTGGAATGTTATGCCACTCTTCGATCAGAAATTCTTCTAACTCCTGTACCGACAAGGGAGGTGGAAATCTGCTCCATAGTCTATGCTTCAATACTACCCAGAAGCAACTGTGCTGGCCAGGGAAGACGCTGCAGTTCAGTTGCATACTCCTCATACAACGATTGTAATGTCGTGGCTGTGTGAATTGGTGCATTATCGTCCTGTATTATGGCATCATTCTTAGGGAACAACATTTGAATCACGGGGTGCACCTGATCACCTAAAATGCTCACATAATCGTTGACTGTAACACGAGCTCTGAAAGTAATGATGAGACCAGCAGAATACCATGATACGGGTGTCCACACCATCACACTTCCGCCTTCATGCTTAACTGTTGGAATCAAGCTATCAGGATTGTAGGCTTCTTTTGGCGTTCTCCAGACGAAAACCCCGCCCGATCTTGGAAATAACGAAAACGTTATTATGCTTATGCAGTACGAATATTTTAGAACCCGTGACTGTTAACTGAATGTAAATAAGTTACATAAAACTGCGACCCACCACATTTTTGAATAATTATGTTTTATTCCATGAACCGGTTTTCGAACCTTTTCAGGTTCATTTTCAGATGGTTTATGGAAGTTACATCATGATCTGCCAGTCATAATGCTGGGTGCTGGTTCTGTGACAAGAAGGTGGAACACTCTTTAATGTGTCGACATGACTATTTCTTATCTGTCGATATGGATGTAAATTTAGTTTTTTACTTATTGCGACAGTGTGGGCAGTTTTTTCCTTAGTGTCCATCTGTCTGCCTCCATTTTGATGGCTAGTTGGTGTATCACTTCACACACTTTTTATACAATATACAGGGTGGTCCATTGATAGTGACCGGGCCAAATATCTCACGAAATAAGCATCAAACGAAAAAATTGCAAAGGACGAAACTCGTCTAGCTTGAAGGGGAAACCAGATGGCGTTATGGTTGGCCCGCTAGATGGCGCTGCCATAGGTCAAACGGTTATAAACTGCGTTTTCTTAAATAGGAACCCCCATTTTTTATTACATATTCATGTAGTACGTAAAGAAATATGAATGTTTTAGTTGGACCACTTTTTTCGCTTTGTGATAGATGGCGCTGTAATAGTCACAAACGTGGAAGTACGTGGTATCACGTAACATTCCGCCAGTGCGGACGGTATTTGCTTCATGATACATTACCCGTGTTAAAATGGAGCGTTTACCAATTGCGGAAAAGGTCGATATCGTGTTGATGTATGGCTATTGTGATCAAAATGCCCAACGGGCGTGTACTACGTATGCTGCTCGGTATCCTGGATGACATCATCCAAGTGTCCGGACCGTTCACCGGATAGTTACATTATTTAAGGAAACAGGAAGTGTTCAGACACATGCGAAACGTCAACCACGACCTGCAACAAATGATGATGCCCAAGTAGGTGTTTCAGCTGCTGTCGCGGCTAATCCGCACATCAGTAGCAGACAAATTGAGCGAGAATCGGGAATCTCAAAAACGTCGGTTTTGAATATGCTACATCAAAATCGACTGCACCCGTACCATATTTCTATGCACCAGGAATTGTTCGGCGACGACTTTGAACGTCGTTTACAGTTCTCCCACTGGGCACAAGAGAAATTACGGGACGATGACAGATTTTTTGCGCGCGTTCTATTTAGCGACGAAGCGTCATTCACCAACAGCGGTAAGTTAAACCGTCATAATATGCACTATTGGGCAACGGAAAATCCACGATGGCTGCAACAAGTGGAACCTTGGGGGGTTAATGTATGGTGCGGCATTATGGGAGGATAATTGGCCCCCATTTTATCGATGGCAATCTAAATGGTGCAATGTATACTGATTTCCTACGTAATGGTTCAAATGGCTCTGAGCACTATGGGACTTAACTATTGAGGTCATCAGTCCCCTAGAACTTAAACCTAACTAACCTAAGGACATCACACACACCCATGCCCGAGACAGAATTCGACCTGCAACCGTAGCGGTCGCGCGGTTCCAGACTGTAGCGCCTAGAACCGCTCGGCCAGTCTGGCGGGCCCTACGTCATGTTCTACCGATGTTACTACAAGATTTTTCACCGCATGACAGAATGGCCATGTACTTCCAACATGATGGATGTCTGGCACTTAGCTCGCGTGCGGTTGAAACGGTATTGAATAGCATATTTCATGACAGGTGAATTGGTCGTCGAAGCACCATACCATGGCCCGCAGGTTCACCGGATCTGACGTCCCCGGATTTCTTTCTGTGGGGAAAGTTGAAGGATATTTGCTATCGTGATGCACCGACAACGCCTAACAACATGCGTCAGCGCATTGTCAATGCATGTGCGAACATTACGGAAGGCGAACTACTCGCTGTTGAGAGGAATGTCGTTACACGTATTGCCAAATGCATTGAGGTTGACGGACATCATTTTGAGTATTTATTGCATTAATGTGGTATTTACAGGTAATCACGCTGTCACAGCATGTGTTCTCAGAAATGATAGATTCACGAAGGCACATGTATCACATTGAAACAACCGAAATAAAATGTTCAAACGTAGCTACGTTCTGTATTTTAATTTAAAAAACCTACCTGTTACCACACCCTCCCACCCCCCCACCCCCCAAATGACCCATGGACCTTGCCGTTGGTGGGGAGGCTTGCGTGCCTCAACGATACAGATAGCCGTACCGTAGGTGCAACCGCAAAGGAGGGGTATCTGTTAAGAGGCCTGACAAACGTGTGGTTCCTGAAGAGGGGCAGCAGCCTTTTCAGTAGTTGCAGGGGCAACAGTCTGGATGATTGACTGATCTGGCCCTGTAACACTAGCCAAAATGGCCTTGCTGTTTTGGCTGCGAACGGCTGAAAGCAAGGGGAAACTACAGCCGTAATTTTCCCGAGGGCATGCAGCTATACTCTATGATTAAATGATGATGGCGTCCACTTGGGTAAAATATTCCGAAGGTAAAATAGCCCCCCATTCGGATCTCCGGGCGGGGACTACTCAAGAGGACATCGTTATCAGGAGAAAGAAAACTGGCATTCTACGGATCGGAGCGTGGAATGTCAGATCCCTTAATCGTGCAGGTAGGTTAGAAAATTTAAAAAGGGAAATGGATAGGTTAAAGTTAGATATAGTGGGAATTAGTGAAGTTCGGTGGCAGGAAGAACTAGACTTTTGGTCAGGTGAATACAGGGTTATAAATACAAAATCAAATAGGGGTAATGCAGGAGTAGGTTTAATAATGAATAAAAAAATAGGAGTTCGAGTAAGCTACTACAAACAGCATAGTGAACGCATTATTGTGGCCAAGATAGACACGAAGCCCACACCTACTACAGTAGTACAAGTTTATATGCCAACTAGCTCTGCAGATGATGAAGAAATTGATGAAACATATGATGAGATAAAAGAAATTATTCAGGTAGAGAAGGGAGATGAAAATTGAATAGTCATGGTGACTGGAATTCGACAGTAGGAAAAGGAAGAGAAGCAAACGTAGTAGGTGAATATGGATTAGGGCTAAGTAATGAAAGAGGAAGCCGCCTGGTAGAATTTTGCACAGAGCACAACTTAATCATAGCTAACACTTGTTTCAAAAGTCATGAAAGAAGGTTGTATACGTGGAAGAACCCTGGAGATAGTAAAAGGTTTCAGGTAGATTATATAATGGTAAGACAGAGATTTAGGAACCAGATTTTAAATTGTAAGACATTTCCAGGGGCAGATGTGGACTCTGACCACAATCTATTGGTTATGAACTGTAGATTAAAACTCAAGAAAATGCAAAAAGGTGGGAATTTAAGGAGGTGGGACCTGGATAAACTGAAACAACCAGAGGCTGTACAGAGTTTCAGGGAAAGCATAAGGGAACAATTGACAGGAATGGGGGAAAGAAATACAGTAGAAGAAGAATGGATAGCTTTGAGGAATGAAATAGTGAAGGCAGCAGAGGATCAAGTAGGTAAAAAGACAAGCGCTAGTAGAAATCCTTGGGTAACAGAAGAGATACTGAATTTAATTGATGAAAGGAGAAAATACAAAAATGCAGCAAGTGAAGCAGGCAAAAAGGAATACAAACTTCTCAAAAATGAGCTCGACAGGAAGTACAAAATGGCTAAGCAGGGATGGCTAGAGGACAAATGTAAGGACGTAGAGGCTTATCTCATGAGGGGTAAGATAGCTACTGCCTACAGGAAAATTAAAGAGACCTTTGTAGAAAAGAGAACCACTTGCATTAATATCAAGAGCTCAGATGGAAACCCAGTTCTAATAAAAGAAGGGAAAGCAGAAAGGTGGAAGGAGTATATAGAGGGGCTATATAGGGGCGATGTTCTTGAGGACAATATTAGGGAAATGGAAAAGGAGGTAGATGAAGATGAAATGGGAGATACGATACTGCGTGAAGAGTTTGACAGAGCACTAAAAGACCTAAGTCGAAACAAGGCCCCTGGAGTAGACAACATTCCATTAGAGCTACTGACAGCCTTGGGAGAGCCAGTCCTGACAAAACTCTACCATCTGGTGAGCAAGATGTATGAGAATGGCGAAATTCCCTCAGACTTCAAGGGGAATATAATAATTCCAATCCCAAAGAAAGCAGGTGTTGACAGATGTGAAAATTACCGAACTATCAGTTTAATAAGTCACGGCTGCAAAATACTAACGCGAGTTCTTTACAGACGAACGGAGAAACTGGTGGAAGCCGACCTCGGGGCGATCAGCTTGGATTCCGTAGAAATGTTGGAACACGTGAGGCAATACTGACCCTACGATTTATCTTAGAAAACAGATTAAGGAAAGGCAAGCCTACGTTTCTAGCTTTTGACAATGTTGTCTGGAATTCTCTCTTTCAAATTCTGAACGTGGCAGGGGTAAAATATAGGGAGCGAAAGGCTATTTACAATTTGTACAGAAACCAGATGGCAGTTATAAGAGTCGAGGGACATGAAAGGGAAGCAGTGGTTGGGAAGGGAGTGAGACAGGGTTGTAGCCTCTCCATGATGCTATTCAATCTGTATATTGAGCAAGCAGTAAAGGAGACGAAAGAAAAGTTCGGAGTAGGTATTAAAATCCATGGAGAACAAATAAAAACTTCGAGGTTCACCGATGACATTGTAATTGTGTCAGAGACAGCAAAGCAGTTGGAAGAGCAGTTGAACGGAATGGACAGTGTCCTGAAAGGAGGCTATAAGATGAACATCAACAAAAGCAAAACGAGGATAATGGAACGTAGTCAAATTACGTCAGTGATGCTGCGGGAATTAGATTAGGAAATGAGACACTTAAAGTAGTAAAGGAGTTTTGCTATTTGGGGAGCAAAATAACTGATGATGGTCGAAATAGAGAGGATATAAAATGTAGACTGCCAATGCCAAGGAAAGCGTTTCTGAAGAAGAGAAATTTGTTAACATCGAGTATTGATTTAAATGTCAGGAAGTCGTTTCTGAAAGTATTTGGATGGAGTGTAGCCATGTATGGAAGTGAAACATGGACGATAAATACTTTAGACAAGAAGAGAATAGAAGCTTCCGAAATGTGGTGCTACAGAAGAATGCTGAAGATTAGATGGGCAGATCACATAACTAATGAGGAGGTATTGAATAGAATTGGGGAGAAGAGGAGTTTGTGGCACAACTTGACCAGAAGAAGGGATCGGTTGGTAGGACATGTTCTGAGGCATCAAGGGATCACCAATTTAGTACTGGAGGGCAGCTTGGAGGGTAAAAATCGTAGAGGGAGGCCAAGAGATGAATACACTAAGCAGATTCAGAAGGATCTAGGCTGCAGTAGGTACTGGGAGATGAAGAGGCTTGCACAGGATAGAGTAGCATGGAGAGCTGCATCAAACCAGTCTCAGAACTGAAGACCACAACAACAACAACCTGTTACCAACTGTTCGTCTAAAATTGTGAGCCATATGTTTGTGACTATTACAGTGCCATCTATCACAAAGCGAAAAAGTAGGCCAACTAAAACATTCATATTTCTTTACGTACTACACGAATAGGTAATAAAAATGGGGGTTCCTATTCTAAAAAACGCAGTTCATATTCATTTGACTTATGGCAGCGCCCTCTAGCGAACCAACCGTAGCGCCATCTGGTTTCCCGCTTCAAGCTAGACAAGTTTCGTCTTTGTAGTTTTTTCGTTTGACGCTTATTTCGTGAGATATTTGTCCCAGTCACGATCAATGGACTACACTGTATATTAATTTACACTCTGACAGCGAAACTTTGCCAGCATCCAGCATGTGCTATTCCAGTGTTGCTTGTAACAAAAATCATGACAAAAAGATATGGCATAGGCCTACTTTGAACAGAGATGTAATTTATTCTTTTTTTACATGTATTATGGTAGATATAAGGGCAAATATTTTAATCAGACTGGCAATTACATCCTGTTCAACAACAAGTTTTACATTCAGGAATATGGGTTGGCAATGGCTTGCTGGCCTACTAGCAGACATATATGTTAATAATCTTGAAAACAACTTTTTTAGATCCCAAACGCAACTAAAAGATAAGCTGCTTTACTACAAACGCTATGTTGATTACACTCTCATTCTGTGCAATTGAGCAACAGAAGAAATAGAAAGTCTAACCAAAGAACTTAATAAATTACACAACAAAATTCAATTCACAGTAGAACATGAAACACCAGAAGGCACTAACTATCTTTATTTAAAAATTTCAAATAAAAATCAAAAACAGAAATTTAAAATTTTCAGAAAGCCAGCAACCACCAATATTACTACACACAAATCCTCTTGCCATCCAGACCAACATAAAATGGTTAATCACATGCTCAAAATCTCAATGGACATAAGTGAAAGGCAAAAAGAAAAAGAAATTATTAAATCAATTGCTTCCAGCAATGGTTACAACCCTGTAATAATAGATAAACTAATCCATAGAGCAAAAGTAAATCAACCAACTGCTGAACAACCACCCAAAAACAAGAAGACCACATTTATAAGCCTGCCTTTCCTAGAGAAGATTTCTCACCAAATTTCCAACCTCTTCATGACATACAACATAAAAATAAGCTTCTTCACCAACAACAAAATACAAAATAAAATCATACACAGCACCAAAACCACTATATAAGAGTATCAAAAGTCAGATGTATACAAGCTCATCTTCAACTCATGTCCAAGCTTCTACAATGGACAAACAGGTAGAAGCTTCACAACAAGATTTAAAGAACACATAGATGCACTCTGTCTTCACAACCTGAATAAATTCAGCTTTGCCTCACATCTTGCCCAGCACAATTATCCTGCAAACAACATAGAACAAAATCTCCAAACACTCCATTTTGCCAACAAAGGCACGATACTTGAACTTCTTGAAGAAATTGAAATATTTATCTACACAAATACAGTATCTGATTACCTACTCAGTGACCAAACTAAACTAAGAAACAAATTTTTTCTTCAGAACTTTGAAGATTTACTAGTTCAAAACAAGTAACCACTCAACCAAC
Organism: Schistocerca serialis cubense; assembly: GCF_023864345.2. Lineage (NCBI taxonomy): Eukaryota > Metazoa > Arthropoda > Insecta > Orthoptera > Acrididae > Schistocerca > Schistocerca serialis. The sequence continues at coordinate 538,432,239 of NC_064638.1, forward strand.
CCTACACTGCCTCCACATCCCCCCCCCCGCCTCCCTAACCCCCTTATCCCCATCCTTACATTCTAACTACACTGGTGTCAATATAAATAACCTATCACAGAATAAAACCCATACTATATTTCTAAATGGTAAAGTCCTCTACAGTTAACATAAATCAGTACTTTCATACATATTACGTCTAGCTGGAACAAACAGAAGCTACATTTACCAATATTCCAGATCACATTAATGTAAGAACAAAAATAAGTCAACAGTTGACTTGAACTTTTGTTTTTGGTTTTTCAATATAAGCTATACGGTCATAGAAACAGCTTTAGTCCATTACAAATACTATAACTTTATACATATTTCCTTTAGCTAAAATAAACAGAATCTACTCTTACTAATAATATTCCAGATCATGTTAAAGTAACAACAGAAATACGCCAACAGTTCATTTGAAGATTTGTTATTATTTAAAATTTAAATTTCAATATAAAGGTCCTAGTCATACAAACAGCTGTATCTCATTGCAAATACAATAACTCTGTTGTACTGATTCCTGGGCATTCATGTTAATGCCAATCTTGATTACAATACTTGCTGTAAACTGACTGTATTATACGTTAATATACGAGTAGAAATAAGACATCAGATCACTTGAAATTTGTTCTTGTGGTAATTTATTTATTTTATTTTGTGCTCTCATGTTGTCGCCAGTCTGATTAAAATATTTGCCCTTATATCGACTTTAATACATGTAAGAAAGAACAAATTGCATCTTTGCTCAAAGTAGGCCTATACCATATCTTTTTGTCAAGGTCTTTGTTACAAGCAACTGCCGTTTTCCTGATGGCAACACTCTTCAACAACGAATCTATGCACATTTGAAATTAAAATAAGCCTAAAATATCGTGTAACGAGTATATTGAAAAAATAGTATAAGTTGTCACTTCAGTCATAGAATTAGTTAACTTAAAGCAGCTGAAGACGTCAAGTGCAGAAACAGCGAGAGAAAGAAAAAGAACAGTAAAAATATTGTGGAATGCTTTTGATAAAGTGAATAAATTTTCTAAAATTAAGTTTCTGGTCTCTCTTAAAAGATAAGTTTACAATCGATATGTGTTACATCTGGACATATAGTAGTGAGACACAACTTATAGTGGACAAACCATTCAAAGACTGGGGGTTCACAGCTATCAAAGGGACCTGCAATGATTATAAAATAAGGAGATGTTTCATTCTGACATCCATGAAGGTCATTTATTTGAATTGAAATAAGAGTAAAATTGATAATTTTAGGACAATTGATTTACACTATCCTATATTCAGCCTTGGTGTAGAACTGACAAGAGTGAGGCGTTGGGCTGTAAGAGCCTCTGTCTTATAGTTAAGTGATGTGGATAGTTTAATAGATAGTAAAATTAGCCCCAAACATCTGTTTCACAATTCCTTCTGCGCGATTGGAGAATTTCTGAAATTTTAGTAATAAAAGTGTGTGTGTGTGTGGGGGGGGGGGGGGGGGGGGAGAGAGAGAGAAACTGAACATAAATATAAATCAATTTGTTATGGTAAGCGAAAAAAAAACAACTTAAGACAATCAGTTAAATGGTCAGCATGTTGCCTTATTTCTCACTATGAAAGACTACGATACTTGTAAAGCTGATTCCTCTCACATCGCAGTGAAAAGTCAAAATTATGATCTATGGAATATTCGAAAATTTAAAATAATCCGATGGTTGATGAATCTTCACAGGTGCTCAACCTCTGTTCGAACGACATCGCATTTGCATTTACATTGTGTCTTGTCACTATAACGTTATTAATGATTATTTCAGTACGACGATGGGGAGACAATTTGTGCAGGATGTTTGTAAAAATCGTGATAAGCAATCGAACATTTTATGTTAATGTTATCTATCTAAATATTTAAATGAAACATTTCTGTAAAAATCTGAGTCTTCGTGAGGGAATACTAATGTAATATGTTGGAAAGAGCTAGATTCAGTAGCGAAACAGCGAAGTCAGGCCGGTGAGATTTCTCATCGCCTGTTCTGGCGGACATCACATGACATCTCTCCCAGTTCATCGCTAAACGCTTCACTCAGCCACTTTTTTTATTAGAGAGGGCAGATAGCCCTCTGATCGAATACGCCGAGCTACCGTGCCTGCTGCCCTAGGTCACAGGTGAACTCAGCACTGATGTGAAATGCATAAGCAGGGAAAACCGACCGTAATTGAGACACCATGGTGCGAACAGAACTGCTGATATTTCTGGTTAAGTGCGGGAAAATGACCGCCTAACCTGCAACAAAGATGCGATGTCTGGATTTAAATAATCCTGCTTCAGACATCTCATCCTCAGTGTTAGCTCATCCCGCCTGCATCACCGATCCCGACGGAATTACAGTCTCGTTAGTTACAGGTTAACTCTACTGGCGAACCGTGATGTGCTGCTTGCTGTGTGAAGACTACGAGACTGTAGCCTGCCGGCTGTGGTTGGACTTCATCGGTCCACGCTGCTGCTACTGACGGATCACAGTGATGACTGATACAAGATGCAGACCTACTAGCCCTTCCTCTGGTCCAGGGGCAAACCACCTGATTGCAAGCTGCCGTCTTTTGCTGGCTTTGTGGCCCTTCATGGCTCTATGCTGCATTTGCTGAGGGAGCCCTGAGCTTTTACCTTCATAACAACCGCCATCCGGGAGATACCGTGGGTGCAGGTCTAAGCATGCGTCCATCTTCAAGAGCGCTGAGGCCCGACGCATTCACAGAGCCGCGTCTGCCGGTCGCCTTGCTCGCTCCCGCTGCTGCATCCCGCGCCACATCGCTGTCAAGCAATGTGCCTAACCAGCCGCAATCTACGTGAGCTGCTGGGTTGCTGTGTCTAGCATTCCTCGCCGACACCTGAACGAGCACCTCGGTTCATTCTCTGATCGCTGGAGAGGACAATATTAATTGTGACAATCACGTTACTGAAATTTTATACCGCTGTTTCGCTGACACCTTCGATCGTAAGGCGGAAACACTCCCCAACCCTCAGAGCTTGTAACGTCACTGCCATACCTGCAAAACCTTACCCCGCATCTCGTGGTCGTCCGGTAGCGTTCTCGCTTCCCACGCCCGGGTTCCCGGGTTCGATTCCCGGCGGGGTCAGGGATTTTCTCTGCCTCGTGATGGCTGAGTGTTGTGTGCTGTCCTTAGGTTAGTTAGGTTTAAGTAGTTCTAAGTTCTAGGGGACTGATGACCATAGATGTTAAGTCCCATAGTGCTCAGAGCCATTTGAACCATTTGCAAAACCTTGATGCCCACTGGCCTCCTGACCCGAGAGGTTGCAATTATAGTATGATAGCCAAAGGATTATCCTACAGGTTTACATGCGATTATGTTGGAGAGAAAATACATATGAAATCTGAAGTGTTCTCAAAGTGGAAATTTGTTGTTTTTTGCGAATGTGTAGCTAGATGCTACAGAAGCCATTCAAGAGTGCAGCGAGTTCATGCAGCGTTATAGGCGTGCCCTTCTATTCCCAAGAAAAGATGACAAAACATAAAATCTACAAGCGTTGTTATAAACTCAGTGAAGAAATAACGCACCGTAAGATACAAATATGACCAGCAGATTCACGAGAGTCATAAATGAAATACCACTCGACAAAAAGCGGAAAGAAACAGTATGCACAGTAGGCAAGGGCAACATCAAGACCTGATATGTAAGTTTTGCTTATCTTCACTGTCTAGAATATAATATAGAGATCCACAGTTATCAAATTATCCAGAGCTTTCCCGCGATAAGTCCTGAATTTTAATCTATACCTACATCAATACTCCGAAAGCCATCTGGTGCGTGGCGAAGGGAATTTGGTACCACCAATTGAACAGCTCCCATACTTGTTCCATTCGCGAGTGGTGTATGGGAAGAAAGACAGTCGGTAAGGCTCTTAAGAGCTCTAATTTCTCGAATTTTCTCGTCGTTGTCATTCCGCGAAAACGTATCTTGGTGGAAGTATTGTTTTATCCGATTCTTCCCGAAAAGTGCTCTCTAGAAATCTCAGTAGTAAACCTCTCCGTGATGCACACCACCTCTCTTGTAGCGTAGCGTAGTTTGTTGAGCATCTATGTAATCTAACACTCGCCACTCTTCGTTGCATTTTCTCTGTCTCTTCTGTCAGTCCTACTTGCTAAGGGTCCCAGATTGGTGAACAATACTCAAGAATCGGTCGAACAAGCGCTTTGTAAGCCACTTCTTTAGTGGATGAATTACATTTCCCTAAAATTCTTTGTTTAAATCTCTGTCTGGCATCTACTTTCCTACTGTTTGTTTCATGCGGCCATTCCAACTAATTCCATAGATACTACCACGTATTTATTGTTTCTAGCAGTTTGTCTCCATTCCATTGAAACACCACATTTGCACTACAATGATGAAAAAGGAAAGAACACACAACAACAGAGAAACTTCTACTTAGGAAAATATTATTCAGCAAATACTGAATCATTTAAGATGTTTCGAGCAAATGTTCGGCTGTTTGTAAATAACATCTCACATGTGACTCTTCTGGTGATAATTGTACGTAGCGTGGTATTTCTTCTTCAGTGAATTGTCGTTCTAAAATGTTTAAATATTTTTACTCTTACACATCGGTTGTACGCAGATGAATAGTTTATAGATAAATGAGCTTGGTAAGTGGTAGGAAAAACACAACAATCGTAAACATATATAACCCCAACACAAACACAATACTACGGACCTTTGAAAAAGTTTCCGTTCGAAGGCCACTCTAACCCCTTGATATTTCATCCCCCCCTCACCTCATGTGGGAGTGGGGAGGGAGAAGGCTGGCAGCGGTACAAACAACCGGCTCTTCAGCCAGTGAAACTTGTCTCTAACTTATATGCTAAAATAAAGAAGGAAAAACCAAGGAGATGTATGTGCTATTAATTTAAAATTATTTTAAAAGGTGATGTTACTGAAAGAATGTAAATAATATAACGCTGTCTACATGAATTGTTTAAAGACAGCGATAAAAATGTGGGCAGACAGCACATTTAAAAACACTTAAGAAACATTTGAAGAACACTAAATACTTCGAAAAAGAACTGAACACGACAGAAGAAACACTGACCATTAATAACGGAACACCATGCATTTTCACTAAAACTGGAGAAGGAACTGCCCTTGGATGGTAGATTGTAGACGAAAAGAAGGGTGGTTACGGAGGAAGATAGGATAGTGGTGATGATGAGGGATGAGGACTGGTAAGAGATGGTGACGAGACAGCGGTGGCTGCGGGTACAAGGAGAGAGGGATAGCTGATATTCTGATCAAAAGATCTGATAATAAAAGGGGGGGTGGGGGGGGAAGGGCAAGAGAGAAGGCGAAAAGGAGGTGGAGTGGATAGAGTGGGGGAGAGGGTCAGAATTGGAAGGAAGAGTATATGTCGGGGCAGAGTTCGTGGTCTGGGAAAGGGAGACGTCTGAAATTTTCTTGGAAGAGGCCGTGGAGAGTGTGCAGGTGAACGGTTGGTGAGATATGTAGGTAGAGGCCTAGCAGCATACTATGATTGGAAAGGAGAGGGAACACAATAGTTTAACAGATATTGTAGGTTATTCGGAGGTATTCAATGTGAGTAAGGAAAGATGGGAATTTAATGATTTGATAAAAGATCGTTGTGGGGGAAGGTAAGCGGATGCGGAAAGCGAGGCGGAAAACGTGGCATCTACCGCCTTGCCTACATGAGAGATTTATACACCTGCATCAGAGACGCGCTGGGTTGCATGTACGCTGCACCAATTCCCTCAAACGGAAACTTTCTGATCGCCACTTGTATTTTTACGCATGTTATTTAAGAACCACCTTGTCACATTTTACATTCGACTATATTAGGCACATATAGTGGAACTTCGTAGACAGTCAGTACATTTTTGGATTAACTGCTACAGGCAAATATCGATGGTTAAATACATTGTACGTGTTTGTACTGATTGATTGGTGTACTTTGTATATACGATTTGATACTTTCACTGAGCAGCAGTCTCTTTCTGTAGACATTTTGAATTCACAATTAGTGTTAATGTATATTCTCTAAGGTATATTTCCTCTATGAATAGCTACTTCTATTAAGCAACAGATCTGCTTTGTTGCTCTTTTAAAGTTTATTGTTGATTTTATAACTGGACGGAATAAATTACGATTTATGTACGGTTTCCCTTGTCTAATTCTTAATGTGATTGCTTAAGTGATTTGAGTTGTCGTTCTGTTTATTAAGGAGAGAGCATTTGATAGCATTTATTTTAACCTTGGATGACAAATGCTACTTTGATATTGATGTACATTGGGCCAGATGACGACGCAGTGCAGCACCGAAACCACTTGCACTTGGGTAAAGACACTTAAAGACACTCTGAAGGTGTTATTATTAGTCCTCGTTCACTGAATACCTGCTACCTTCATTGGAATCATTATTCTAATAAACTGCCGACGGCAGACAATGTGCTTATCTCTCTGCATACACGTTACAGCAAGCGTGAGGAGTGCTCATAAGAAAAGATACGAAACAAACACTATAGATATAAGTGATGTCTTTTTTGAGAAGTAATCGCCAGTGGCATGAGCTAAACTAACGCACTGTTTCATGACCCGAAGGATTCCCTATTCCCAGAATTCCTGTGGCAGTGATAGGAGCCAGTCCCCTACTGTGTCCTTCAGTTCATCGCCGGAGTTGAAGTGCCTTCCCTTTGAGATGATTTTTTAGTGGAATAAATGGAAGTCGCATGGTAACATTCCCGGGCTGTATGTCGGCTGCTCAAGCTGCTCCGACTTGAATTTGAGCATTACAATTTGTATGACTTTGGAGATATGAGGACGTGCGTTATCGTGGAGCAGACTCACTCCCTCCATGAGCAGCTCAGACCAATTGATCTTGATAGACTTGCATAGCGTACAGAATGTCTCAGAGTACACGTCACTGTTAATGGTTTTTCTGAGTTCGCGGAATTCGATGAGTGGCGGACCTCTGAGTTCAAAAAGGTAGTGAGCATTATCTTGCCTGATGAGGGCACTGCTTTTTAATTTATTTTAGGCACGCATTTTGTCTATAAGAGAGGACGCATTTCACTTTCGGACTGTATTGGAAGGTTTGAATGTCTTGGTCATATATCTGCATTACTTAAACGTATGTTCAGGATTCCCTAATGGTTATCGTTGTACTACAGAAGTTCTGCCTATTTCCGAATATTCCATAAATACAAATCATATCACGTTCTTGTTCATTTGAGAGACGACAAACACTCTAGTCCTCTTTAATTTCTTTCTTTAATTGCTCCTCCGGAGGATGACAACAGGAAGGTAATCGGATATCAAGGGCTTCCATTACTCCTTGCTCGAATTAAATCAAGCGATGAGTCTTACTCCATTTGCTCCGTTTTCCAAGATTTGTTGGTGGACATTCTGTGTGAGAGAGGTGCTTGGGAGAGCTGTGTGCGGCCGCGTCCGCCTGGTTCCAGGGAGGTGGGGCTAGTGTAACAATGGCGGTAGTCGTGAATGCTCTCTCTCAAAGGCGCCCTCGGCTTCCTCTCGGCCAGAGGAAAGGCAGTGAGGAATGCATGGAATCTACCAGCGTTGTGCCGTGAAGCCTGGACCAGGGTGGTCGACTTTGTATCGTTGCGTTCTCACACTACTGGCCATTAAAATTGCTACACCACGAAGATGACGTGCTACAGACACTAAATTTTACCGACAGGAAGAAGATGCTGTGATATGCAAATGATTAGCTTCCAGAGCTTTCACACAAGGTTGGCGCCGGTGGCGACACCTACAACGTGCTGACATGAGGAAAGTTTCCAACCGATTTCTCATACACAAACAGCAGTTGACCGGCATTGCCTGGTGAAACATTGTTGTCATGCCTCGTGTAAGGAGGAAAAATGCGTACCATCACGTTTCAGACTTTGATAATGGTCGGATTGTAGCCTAACGCGATTGCGGTTTATCGTATCACGACATTGCTGCTCGCGTTGGTCGAGATCCAATGACTTAGCAAACTATGGAATCGGTGGGTTCAGAGGGTAATACTGAACGCCGTGCTGGATCCCAATGGCCTCGTATTACTAACAGTCGAGATGACACGCATCTAATCCGCATGGCTGTAACGGATCGTGCAGCCACGTCTCGATCCCTGACTCAACAGATGGGAACGTTTTCAAGACACCAACCATCTGCACGAACATTTCGACGACGTTTGCAGCAGCATGGAGTATCTGCTCGGAGACCATGGCTGCGCAGTTACCCTTGACGCTGCATCACAGACAGGAGCGCCTGCGATGGTGTACTCAACGACGAACCTGGGTGCACGAATGGCAAAACGTCATATTTTCGGATGAATCCAGGTTCCGTTTACAGCATCGTGATGGTCGCATCCGTGTTTGGTGACATTGCAGTCAACGCACATTGGAAGCGTGTATTCGTCATCACCATACTGGCGTATCATCCGGCGTGATGGTATGGGGTGCCATTGGTTACACGTCTCGGTCACCTCTTGTTCGCATTGACGGAACTTTGAACAGTGGACGTTACATTTCAGATGTGTTACGACCCTTCATTCGATCCCTGCGAAACCCTACATTTGAGCAGGATAATGCACGACCGCGTGTTGCAGATCCTGTACGGGCCTTTCTGGATACAGAAAATGTTCGACCGCTGCCCTGGCCAGCTTATTCTCCAGGTCTCTCACAAATTGAAAACGTCTGGTCAATGGTGGCCGAGCAACTGGCTCATCACAATACGACAGTCACTACTCTTGGTGAATCGTGGTATCGTTTTCAAGCAGCATGGGCAGCTGTACCTGTAAGCTCTGTTTGAGTCAATGCCCAGGCGTATCAAGACCGTTATTACGGCAAGAGGTGGTTGTTCTAGGTACTGATTTCTCAGGATCTATGCACCCAAATTGCGTGAAAATGTAATCACATGTCAGTTCTCGTATAATATATCTGTCCAATGAATACTTGTTTATCATCTGCATTTATTCTTGGTGTTGCAATTTTGATGGCCAGTAGCGCAGAATCGTGGCTCGGTGACTGGCGCCTCACGTAGGCACAGTATTTTCTATTTCGGTTACTCTTCCCCCGTCGAGGTCTTCCCGCATGCACTTTAAAAGATCATGCTGACTGGTATGGAGTTGGTGGCGCTTGCTGTATAACATTGCGCCGTTAGTTTCTGGGAGCAAGCCTTTCAATTGGAATAAGATTTTTCGTGGAGTTTTGGTGGGGTTGTTTGAGGCGATTAGTACACTTGTGACTGGCACTATGGTCTGCGACGAGCTGCTATTGGCAGCCATGCGACTTGGTGGGGTCAGCGCTTCTTAATTTTTTGGGAGTTTTGGTAGAGAACGGAATTTTTTTGGGACTCCATTCTGGACTGCTGAAGAGAGAAGACGTGAAGTGGAGCCTGGAGAGTGGACGAATCACTGTGTCGGTAGCCCGGACAGAGTTTATCCGCACCACCGGTCAGTGTAACTCGAGTTTAATTTCGCGGCTTATAAGAACATTGTCCACAACTGCAGCTTTTCAGGGTGGTCAACACTCCTAAATGCAGTGCAGCTGACTCCAGACAAAACGAGCGCGGTATTTGCTAATTTGGCAGCTCCGGCAACCTCCCCCGTCCCCAGCACCTCACCTATCTGCACAGAGCCCATAACAGGATTCTACATAAGATTTCTGTTACTCGAGTAGTGTACCACAAGTTAGCTAATGTGTTTGGATAGTCAGCCCACTTCAACTTTGCCAACTAATTATTCGTGGAAATTGTTGTATTTGTCAAGTATTTGAATAGTCACCTATTGTTATAATATCTGAAGACTGGATTTATTTCTTCTTTTTACCTGATTATGATCGTACATCCCGCTCTCATTTCAGTAACTATAAACCCACATTAGAATACCCTGCACTTAATAACGTTTTTGGGCGGAATTATTCAATATATTTTTAATTACGTGAACGGACCAACCTATGAATCGTCATTAGAAACAGGGCCAAATAGTTTGTTTCGCAATCAGTTATCCTTGCGCAGAATGAAGGAGTGACTGTTTGGGGGAGAGGGGAGGGGGGGAGGGGGAGGTGGTATCTCTACAACATTCAGATACAGGATTTATCAGATCGGGAGACAACTTTCACGTACCCATCAGTAACTCTTTTACATTTCTGGGTCAAAAAAATCAAGGCATACCAGTTATGTTCTCAGAGTAAACTGAAACAGGATGTAGGAGGCTTTCACCTGGATGTTAAAATGTTAGCGTGAGCGCGACGTGCAGGTACCTCTGATGAGCAGCGCCAGCAGCACGAAGTAGGGAAAGATGGCGGTGAAGTAGACGATCTTGCCGGTGGTCTTGACGCTCTTGAAGACGCAGAGGAAGGCGATGAGCCAGGCCAGCGCCAGGCAGCCCATCAGCGGCCAGTGCACGTCGCCCCACCGCTCCCACGTCGCGCCTTTGATGCCCATCGCGAAGTCGCTGTAGGGAAGCAAGGCGAACATTTTGTGTTAACAGTCGCTCTAGTTTTCTATACAATTACACTGTTTAATCAAGCCTTCTTCTTTAGGGGAGGATGGGGGAATGATGGTAGCTTAAGCAACTGCAGTTGTATATTTTGCTACGAGCAGTCAACAACTACTTTACTATTTTTAACTGCTGTATAATACTGTCTCCGGTAGTCCCCAAACTTTCTTCGAACCATTACCGCTGATTGCAAACAGATTTTAGCTGGTAACCCCCTCCGTCGCCCGCCCCCCCCCCCCCCCCCGTCGCCCACCGCCACCACTAGCGTCTACCTAAACTTAGAAATGAAAGACAATTTTCTTCGAACACAAATTACATTTAGTGTTTGTGTTTTATTAAACCACGAACTAATAATTCAAGGAGACAGTATTGATTATTTCGAACACCCTTTTTTTTACGGAATGACGAAGCAAGTCTCAGTGCATCATCTGCTACCATCAACTCCTTCTCAGCTAAAAATGCTACCGAGGCACATTGAAAATAGACATTTGTTACCAATCACGTTGCCTCTGCATCGCTCCTCTCCCCGCCGACACTTGCTGTATCCTTATCCTGCATCCCCATTTAAAATCAACCAAATTAAAACGAGTGCACTATACTTCATGTTTGCAAAGCTCTTGGTTGCTGTCCTCCTTACGTCTGAACTGACAGAAATTGGAGGACTTCAGGCAGTAATGCTTTGTGTGTGACCACCGCCACTAATAATAAAAATATAACTAAACTCCGCCCGAAATGGCCATGAAGGCTTAACGGTACTGACCGGCCGCCGTGTCATTGTCAGCCCACAGGCGTCACCGGATGCGGATATGGAGCGGGCACTTGGTCAGCTCACCGCTCTCCCGGCAGTATGTCCGTTTACGAGACCGGAGCCACTGCTTCTCAATCAAGTAGCTCCTCAGTTTGCCTCACAAGGACTGAGTGCACTCCGCTTGCCAACAGCGCTTGGCAGACCGAATGGTCACCCAACCAAGTGCTAGCCCAGCCTGACAGCGCTTCACTTCTGTGATCTGTCGGGAACCGGTGGTACCACTGCGGCAAGACCGATCGCCATAATAATAAGAATAATAATAATATTAATAATAAAAATAATAATTCGTGCAGGTCTCACGGCAATGTAACAACCATTACATACTTACTATTGTATTGTGATGTCTATTACAGGTAGTTCGTGTATCCGTTGCGAAGTCAGTAATGAAGCTATGTTTAATCCATTGCAGAAACTACCTACAACTCAGAGAATGGATTCTCATGCGATACCGAAACATATTATATGTATGGTACAAAGCAAAAAGTATGTGTTTACCATAGTGGTTGGACTCTTTGAGGAAGATGTTTCCACATTCGTTTCACATTCATGGTACTATCTGAAAAAACTGTAATTATTAGCACGTAATGTAACAAGTAATACAGTCTTATGAATAATGACAATAGTACTGATATATTAAAAATAACTTAGTTTCACGACAGAAACACAATCCAACTATTTTATTTTTACCCCTCAAAAAATTTCATTTTATCCCTCAGGGATAGTTAACCACAGGCTGGGAAACACTGGTCTAGTCTCTTCTTTTTGTTTTTCCTCTACCGGTATGGATTCAGTTTCTGTTATTGTCGGATTTGGCATTGTTAATATTCGGAGGTACCCTTCCTGTTGGCAGTCCCTGTGCCCCTCCCGTCGCCGGCCCCTTCACCCCTTCGCCTGGGATGTAATTTGCGTACCGCAGATGTCTGCGCGTAGACTGTGAAACAGTGGAAACGTTTTCTACATATTTGCCTATTCGTGTAATTGAGGCAGGACGTGAGTACGAGCCCAGAATTCACCCAGTCGGATGTGGGAAACCGCCTAAAAGCCACATCCAGGCTGACCAATATGCCGTCCTCTTCGTTAATCCGTGGGTGGATTCAATCCGAGGCGAACACGGCAGCGCGACTACCGTGATGGGTACATAATACTGTTTAATTTATTACACCGTCTAATTTATTATCATTAATTTTGACGGACCTACTATTCATGAGAGATAAAGTGCTTATATCTTTCCTCACATACACAGAAGGCCCGTGAAAATTAAAATTATTATATTGTCCGATGCCATTTCCCAACATTAGACTGGTATACCATATCTGTTCAGCCACAAAATACTCAAAATTAGTAAGATACGTAATGCTGTTCACATTTTATTTAAGAAAAATGTATGGTCCCGTCACATTAATGTGACCATGGTCTATGTTGAAGGACAACGTGTAATAGCCACTCACAACCGGTCGATCGCTTCACTGTTAGTGGGGGGTGTATAAAGCGTGTCATGTAGAGAGCGGGGGGAGGGGGGGGGACGCGGAAAATAGTTTAGTCGTTGAAATTATAATTACATCAATACCATTAGCTGCTGACGGGCGTTGATATACATCAACGGGGACAGTTGAAAATGTGGGCACCGACCGGGACTCGAACCCGGGTTCTCCTGCTTACATGGCAGACACACTATCCATCTGAGTCACCGAGGGCACAGAGGATAGTGCGACTGTAGGGATTTATCCCTTGCACGCTCCCTGTGAGACGCAAATTCTCAACTTATAGTCCACACACTGCATTCGTAGTGCCCCTGCCATTATACCCATTACTCGCGGCAGACAATCCACCGACTCTCGTAAGAGTTCAGGCAAATCGTATGCATAAATCCCTGCAGTCGCACTATCCTCCGTGCTCTCGGTGGCTCAGATGGATAGAGCGTCTGCCATGTAAGCAGAAGATCCCGGGTTCGAGTCCCGGTCGGGGCACACATTTTCAATTGTCCCCCTTGATGTATATCAACGCCCGTCAGCAGCTAATGGTATTGATTTAATTGTAATTTCATTCTAGAGAGCTGCACGGTCACCAGTGGCATATTCATATAGTTTAGTCGTTCTCGCATTGTGGAAAAGGAGCGCGTTATCTGATGTCCAAAAGGGCATAATCGTTGGCTTTCGCACCAAGAGAGGAAGCATTTCCGAAGTACCCAAGTTTTTGAACTGTTCGCGTGCCGACGAGGTTGAAGTATACCGTGAATGGCAAAATGGCGCAATCCAAAACTGACGCCGGGGCAACTGTGGTGCACCACGGACCACAGATGACAGCGGTGAACGATGACTGCAGAGCCCTGCCACTGTTGAGCAGCTGATCACCCAAATGAACCAAGGAAGCTGCCAACAGTGTCTCCTCAACGATCGTTCAGTGAACGTTGCTGCGTGTGGGCCTCCGCAGCAGGCGCCTCGTTCACGTACCCAAACTGACTCCTGTTCAGTGGCGACTACGGCTGGAATCTGCACGCCATTATCGCACTTGACATCCAGTGAGTGGCGATAGGTGATCTTTGCAGGGAATCACGTTTTATGCTCCATCGGTGTGAAACGTCTGCAAGTAAATATCCTGAAGCACTCGTCGTAAGCATCTAGGCCACAGGAGGGATCTTTATGGTCTGGGGAATATTTTCGCAGCATTCCCTGGGTGATCTTGTCATGGGGTCATTCTGGAAGGCACAATGGATCAAGAAAAGTATTCGCCTATCTTTGGGGACCGTGTCATCCGTACACGCTGTTTATTTTTCCTCGGCGCTATGACATCTACCGGCAGGACAATGCAATTTGTCACGCCGCTTCCAGCTTACGTGCGTGGTTCGATGAGCATCAAGATGAGTTTACTGAGTCACAGAAGTCCCCGGATTTATATCCAATCGACAGCCTGTGGGACCACCTCGATCGAGTTATTGGCGCCAAGGATCCTCAGCCGAAAACCTAACACAGTTGGCCACAGTACCGGAGTTATTATAGTTCCACATCCGTGTCGTTACCTTCGACAACCACACTGACTCTCCTCCTGCTCGTCTCGCAGCGGTCCGCGCTGCAGAAGGTAGTTAGCCAGCCGTCTTACAGGTGATCACATTAATGTGACTGAGTGGTGCAGTTTAGTGCGTTTTGGAGATATTTTCGGCAGACCCTTCACTGTAATTCCACTTTCATTTGTGTTGTACTAGTATATACGACGAACTATGAGTCGCATTTAGAAAAGACCCCACGCAGGTTCTGTAAACGGCTTTGATATTCTTTTTGATTACATCTAGTGTCCTCTTTATTTTTGTTACCGAGCATTCGGTTATGCAAGCCCGTATTTTCATGCCACGCCTTCTTTTATGAGCCGACCGTGATGGCCGAGCAGTTCTAAGTGCTTCAGTCCGGAACCACGCGGCTGCTACGGTCGCAGGTTCGAATCGCGCCTAGGGCATGGATGTGTGTGATGTCGTTAGGTTAGTTAGGTTTAGGTAGTTCTAAGTCTAGGGGACTAATGACCTGAGATGTTAAGTCCCATAGTGCTTAGAGCCATTTGAACCTTTTTTTTTCTTTTATGAAACCTGTGACAAATTTTATTTCTTTCTGCCAATTCAAAGGCCCATTCTCGTACTTAAAAAACAGACGGTTCGTAGAATTAATAGCTTAACAACTTTATCCTCTTAAATTAAGGCCTCCTCTTGGTCGCAAGCGAAAGTTTTATTTGGTCTAAATCAGGTCTTGTATTTTTAAGTAGCATTCTCAACTCTTGGAGGGTTTTGAACGGTATTTTTGAGTTAATCTATCATCGCGAGCTCAACTTAAATCTTCTATAATTTTTAAACCGTCTTTTCTTGCTTGCTCTGTCCAGCTCCCCCTCACCGCGAATCAAAAAAATGGTTCAAATGACTCTGAGCACTATGGGACTTAACATCTGAGGTCATCAGTCCCCTAGAACTTAGAACTACTTAAACCTAACTAATCTAAGGACATCACACACACCCATGCCCGAGGCAGGATTCGAACCTGCGACCGTAGCAGTCACGCGGTTCCGGACTGAAGCGCCTAGAACCGCACGGCCACCGCGGCCGGCCACCGCGGCCGGCCACCGCGGCCGGCCACCGCGAATCTCTTACACATCCTCGGCTTCTGACCCAGAGGTATGCTTTTTAGTTTCATCATGGACAATACGCATTTTTGATAATTTAGTATTGTGTTGGGAGTCCCAGTACCGTGCCGTCTTATCGTGGTTATCCGTTTGGCGCATTGTATGAGATAAACGTCCTTACGCCTCAGACAAATCTACTTACAGGGTGTTTCAAAAATGACCGGTATATTTGAAACGGCAATAAAAACTAAACGAGCAGCGATAGAAATACACCGTTTGTTGCAATATGCTTGGGACAACAGTACATTTTCAGGCGGACAAACTTTCGAAATTACAGTAGTTACAATTTTCAACAACAGATGGCGCTGCAAGTGATGTGAAAGATATAGAAGACAACGCAGTCTGTGGGTGCGCCATTCTGTGCGTCGTCTTTCTGCTGTAAGCGTGTGCTGTTTTCAACGTGCAAGTGTGCTGTAGACAACATGGTTTATTCCTTAGAACAGAGGATTTTACTGGTGTTGGAATTCCACCGCCTAGAACACAGTGTTGTTGCAACAAGACGAAGTTTTCAACGGAGGTTTAATGTAACCAAAGGACCGAAAAGCGATACAATAAAGGATCTGTTTGAAAAATTTCAACGGACTGGGAACGTGACGGATGAACGTGCTGGAAAGGTAGGGCGACCGCGTACGGCAACCACAGAGGGCAACGCGCAGCTAGTGCAGCAGGTGATCCAACAGCGGCCTCGGGTATCCGTTCGCCGTGTTGCAGCTGCGGTCCAAATGACGCCAACGTCCACGTATCGTCTCATGCGCCAGAGTTTACACCTCTATCCGTACAAAATTCAAACGCGGCAACCCCTCAGCGCCGCTACCATTGCTGCACGAGAGACATTCGCTAACGATATAGTGCACAGGATTGATGACGGCGATATGCATGTGGGCAGCATTTGGTGTACTGACAAAGCTTATTTTTACCTGGACGGCTTCGTCAATAAACAGAACTGGCGCATATGGGGAACCGAATAGCCCCATGTTGCAGTCCCATCGCCCCTGCATCCTCAAAAAGTACTGGTCTGGGCCGCCATTTCTTCCAAAGGAATCATTGGCCCATTTTTCAGATCCGAAACGATTACTGCATCACGCTATCTGGACATTCTTCGTGAATTTGTGGCGGTACAAACTGCCTTAGACGACACTGTGAACACCTCGTGGTTTATGCAAGATGGTGCCCGGCCACATCGCACGGCCGACGTCTTTAATTTCCTGAATGAATATTTCGATGATCGCGTGATTGCTTTGGGCTATCCGAAACATACAGGAGGCGGCGTGGATTGGCCTCCCTATTCGCCAGACATGAACCCCTGTGACTTCTTTCTGTGGGGACACTTGAAAGACCAGGTGTACCGCCAGAATCCAGAAACAATTGAACAGCTGAAGCAGTACATCTCATCTGCATGTGATGCCATTCCGCCAGACACGTTGTCAAAGGTTTCGGGTAATTTCATTCAGAGACTACGCCATATTATTGCTACGCATGGTGGATATGTGGAAAATATCGTACTATAGAGTTTCCCAGACCGCAGCGCCATCTGTTGTTGAAAATTGTAACTACTGTAATTTCGAAAGTTTGTCTGCCTGAAAATGTACTGTTGTCCCAAGCATATTGCAACAAACGGTGTATTTCTATCGCTGCTCGTTTAGTTTTTATTTCCGTTTCAAATATACCGGTCATTTTTGAAACACCCTGTAGAATAGTTGGAAGGATATGGCCGTCAAGTTCCATAAGAACAGCGCCAATACACAATGACTATATGACATAAAGTAACAAGTACAGATAACCACAGTGAGTTGAAAAGCGTTGTACATAATAAGAGTTGAACGCAAACTTAAGAGGGTGGTATAACGCAACAGAATGCAGTGTAGTATTAGAGCTATTCGCTCAATCACTCCATGTAACTGATACAACGTGGGCTGAATCGGTCAGTATGACTACTGGCGAAACAAGCCGAGACTATCTTCTAGTAGGCCACCTCTCTGTCCACCATTACGTCCTTTAGTTTCTCTCCCATTCTCAAATGTGTGGTACATTTCGAGTGCATTCGCTTTTTATTTAATTCTTAGAACACAGTCCCATGGATTACACAATATGTAATATACTTGCCCAGTTAGCCGTGTACGTTAAAGAGCCCACTTCCGGGTTGGTGAGGCGCGCTGGCAACATTACCGATCCGCCAGAGAATTAACTAGGTCCGGATGTGGAGGCCAAACTGGATTTTTTGAGCGCTTTCCCATATCTCAGTAGATGAATACCGGTATGGTACTGATTTCCCGACTCAGATACATGCTAGGCAACATTTAGAAAAGTTTCTCACACCTGCACACGGGATTTACTCAAGACGCAAACAGACGGGGTACATTCATTCCTCCATCAGAAAGTGACGAAGCTGCAATATACTCCTAGGAATCTAGGAATTCATAGCGAAATGCAAGGTCTACATATAAATTAACACATTATGTATATTGTATCGTTATGCAATTTTTAATTACAGAACGGAGTTTATAAATGAGACTGTGTGCTGATTGAAACAGCAAGGGCAAGGCACACTGAATTGCAGTATTTGACGTGGAAGAGAGTATTTACAGTAACCTCACACTTTTCGCAGGTGTTACAGTTATCTGCAATGAAGTAGTATCTGAAAAAAGCGCACAAATATTCCGTCAGATCTTGGTAAGATTTCAAAGTGGTGGCAAGACTGGGAAATTGCTTCAAATCTTCAGACGTAAAATTCTGCACTTCGCCTAAGGCAAGAATGTAGTACCCTATGACTACAATATCACTTAGACACAGCTGGAATCATTCAGCCTATGCAAAAAATTTTGGCGCAACAGTTTGTGTGGATATGAAATGAAATGATCACATAGACGCAACGTAGGTTAGCTTCAATTGGTGGTAGGATTTTAGGAATATATGGTCACTTTACAAATGAGATTGCTTACGAAACATGATGTATAATCGGGATTGTATGGAGGGTGTGTAAGGGCTTCCCAGTCAAACTTCTGTAGCGTAGTCCACATGTTTCGACTATGCTGCAGAAGTTTCGGTAGTTAGCCCTATTAGTCGTCCACGCAGTCCCGATCTCTCTCCACGCAATATCCCTATTTTTGAAGCTGTGAAGCACATTTGTGGCCGTCGACATCATTCGGACAAAGATGTGCCTCCTGAGTACAATCGTGGTTGCGTAGGCAACCGCAGACATTTTACCACCAAGGCACTGACCGTCTTGTCTCACAGTGGGATGAATGTATTATCAGTTATGACGATTAATATTGAAATAAATAAGACTTTACTTACTTCTTTGCATCTTTCTCATTTTCATTTGACTGCCCTTTATACTTAGGAGCTTCAGAAAGTAAGTTACACTCGTCGTCCCATGCTAAGACGATATCGCAATGAGGGTGGCGCATTCTGAGCCTCGTTTCCTGCAAAGGAAGTTCTGCTGTGGTATGGATAATCACAGTGTACGAGGGAAATACAGTATCAGTTGGCAAGGCCCTCCGCAGTATACGGAATAATACGATTCTTGTGAGAAAAACGTCACATTGCACACAGATTCAAGGTGAAATTCTGGCAGTGTACGGACCAAACGCAATGGCACGTCCAGCTGTAGTGAAATGGTTCCAACAAGTTGACCAAGGCCTCAGAGTCGTGGGGGATGCTGATCCGGGAGGAAGGCCGTCGACTTCGACCACAGACGGCAATGTCCAGGCGATCGAGGAAGAACATCTGGGGAAGGAGATTTTCCAACTGTGAGGACGGGACGGTCACACTGCGGTTGTTGAGCGGCTCGCTGACCAAAGAAGAGATTTCTATAGTGGAAGAATTGAGCAATTGGTAGAACGTTACGAACGTTGATTTACAGAGACTTGTGACTATTTTAAAAAATAGTGTCATGTATCTGTGACACTTTGAAGTAATAAACGTTACTTGGTCTGCCATAATAATGTGTAACTTACTTTTTGAAGATCCTCGCACGTGAGAATACGCGTAACATCTTAACCCGGTTGCATGTAAAGGAGCGATATCAGGATCTTTGCCTGCTGAGACAGCTGAGATGGGGCCAATCAAATATCGCCTGCATAAAGATAACACGGTTGTGGCAGCAAGTGGGCAGTGCGTACTTGTAGTACTCCTCCGAAGACAGCACGCGCTTGACGAGTGAGCGCAGAGGGACGTCCGCGATTCCGTTGGAGCAGGTGTGGGCGTCCTTCATGGCCATGAAGTGCTCGCTGCACAGCGTGTCCACCGGCACGCACGTCCTATTGTGGAAAGTCATGGGCGCCTCCGGCACGCCGAGATCCATGCACCTCTGGTTCTCCCATTCACTGTAGCAGTCTGTTGGGGAAAAGGAGCATCCACAGCATTAACACATGGACTGCATAGAATAATTTCTATGCACAGAGGTTGGACAAAAATACGAAAACAAAGCTAGAAATTCGTGTATGAACATAAATTCAGATGCTAGCCAAGCCCGCAGGTTGCGCTGTTGTATTTGACCACTAACGGCACCTGTATAGTAAGCATAACAAGTTGCAACTGCCAGTCGCAATCAGAAAAGTGTCCTGTCGAGTAAGTGCATTAGATCAGAGCCAACTGAACTCGAAACTGGACAAACTGTGCGTGGTTGTATGGTGCGTGCTTCCGTAACCAAGGCACGTGAAGCGTTTAGCGTTCCAAGAGCCGACGTAACGATGACTTATACTGGATACAGGGAAGGCGGAAAAACATCCGCTACGTTACAAGCTGGAAAGTACACTACTGGCCATTAAAATTGCTACACCAAGAAGAAATGCACATGATAAACGAGTATTCATTGGACAAATATATTATACTAGAACTGACATGAGATTACATTTATACGCAATTTGGGTGCATAGATTCTGAGAAATCAGTACCCAGAACAACCACCACTGGCCGTAATAACGGCCTTGATACGCCTGGGCATTGAGTCAAACAGCGCTTGGATGGCGCGTACAGGTACAGCTGCCCATGCAGCTTCAACACGATACCGCAGTTCATCAAGAATAGTGACTGGCGTATTGTGACGAGCCAATTGCTCGGCCACCATTGACCAGACGTTTTCAGTTGGTGAGAGATCTGGAGAATGTGCTGGCCAGGGCAGCAGTCTAACATTTTCTGTATCCAGAAAGACCCGTACACGACCTGCAACATGCGGTATTGCATTATCCTGCTGAAATGTAGGGTTTCGCAGGGATCGATGGAAGGGTAGAGCCACGGGTCGTAACACATCTGAGATGTAGCTTTCCATTGTTCAAAGTGCCGTCAATGCGAACAAGAGGGGACCGAGACGTGTAACCAATGGCACCCCATACCATCACGCGTGGTGATACGCCAGTATGGCGATGACAAATACACGCTTCGAATGTGAGTTCACGGCGATGTCGCCAAACACGGATGCCACCGTCATGGTGCTGTAAACAGAACCTAGATTCATCCAAAAAACTGACGTTTTGCCATTCGTGCACCCAGGTTCGTCGTTGAGTACGTCACTGCAGGCGCTCCTGTCTGTGATCCAGCGTCAAGGGTAACCGCAGTCATGCTCTCCGAGCTGATAGTCCATGCTGCTGCAGACGTTATCGAACTGTTCGTGCACGACTGCTAGTGATACGAGGCCGTTGGGATCCAGCACGGCGTTCCGTATTACCCTCCTGAACCCACCGATTCCATATTCTGCTAACAGACATCGGATCTCGACCAACGCGAGCAGCAATGCCGCGATAGGATAAATCGCAATCGCAATAGGCTACAGTGCGACCTTTATCAAAGTCAGAAACGTGATGGTACGCATTTCTCCTCCTTACACGAGGCATTACAACAACGTTTCACCAGGCAATGCCGGTCAACTGCTGTTTGTGTATGAGAAATCGGTTGGAAACTTTCCTCATGTCAGCAAGTTGTAGGTGTCGCCCCCGGCGCCAACCTTGTGTGAATGCTCTGAAAAGCTAATCATTTGCATATCACAGCATCTTCTTCCTGTCGGTTAAATTTAGTGTCTGTAGCACATCATCTTCGTGGTGTAGTAATTTTAATGGCCAGTAGTGTATGTGTAGAGTGATCGTGACAGATAGTCGTTCAAGAGGTTGTACCGCGGCTGCAGATGTCATTGCACAGCTGAATGTCGCAGTCGCAAACCCCGTCAGCACCAACACAACGCGAAGGGAGTTCCACAAGCTAAGAATTGCAGGGCGAGCTGGAATTTCAAAACCACTCGTCAGTGATGCAGATGCCAGTAACAGGAAAACATGGTGTCGAAACCATAAAACCTAGAGTACAGAGCAATAGAGGGAAATCATTTGGTCGGATTAGTCTTGTTGTACACGGTTTTCAACTATTGCCCCTATTCACGACCCGAGAGTTAAACATGACGGAGGTTCAGTTATGATTTGGGCAGCCATATTACGTTGTTCAATGAGCCCCTTGGTTACTCTGCGAGGTCGCATCATCGCTTTGGCTGATCACGTCCATCTCATTGTACAATATTTGCTCCTCACTGGTGATGTTGTCTTCCTAGGAGACTGAGCCACTATCCACACACCTTGCATCGTCCAGATTTTGTGAGCACGAGGGCAAACAGTTGCATCTCCCTTGGCCACCGTAGTCAAGAGGTCTCAGTATTATTGAGCCTTTATGCTCTACTTTGGAATGAAGGGTGCGTGATCGCTATTCACCTCTATCAATGTTACCTGAAGTAGCCACTTTTTTGCGGGAAGAATAGTACAAGATTCCGTTCAAAACAAAGAAGGACCTGTACTTCTCCATACCGAGACCATTGGAAACTGTTTTGAATGCGAACGGTTTTCCTACGCCGTATGAAGCATGGTAATGCACTGTGTTTTTAATGCTTCCATATTCTTGACCTCCCCCCGTATACAGCGACACTTCCTGAGGATTTTGGTGTAATTGACATGTGGTCGCCAGTGGTTCGTTGCAGAGTAGTTCGAGTTCTTAGTCCCAGATAGCTTTGTATCTGTATTAGACTTAAAACACCTTAGATGGCCACGGAAAGCACTGTTTCTCAGCAAACTTCTCTCACTTACTCCCGGGGCTCGCTGTTGACAACACTAATGCCGCAATTCTTCAGTTTCTCCCGGCGTATTTGCTGCTCGAACAGTCCACGGGTATACTGCCGGTTCATAGTGTCCAACGGGCACAATATTTCGGCAATCAGACATGTGGCCATCGTCAGGTGCGCTGACGAACTGAGCTCCTGAGGGCGGGTGGCCGATTTAAATCCCCTCCCCCCGCGGGCCGCTCTCTTCGCCGTCGATAGCCTCCCTTATAACGCTGTCGCACCAGGGAAGATCTTATCAACTGAGATTGCGGCTACAATCTCAGCAAGGCTTCGGACCCGGCATTAAATGTAATTAAGAAGACTTTCAGCAAGAAGTACGAACTGGCGACCAGTGCGGACGTAGCAAGCACATCGACGCCACGACAGATTCCGACGCCCACGTCTTCGCGACCGCCGGCGCGCGGGCGCGGACGGCGAAGAGAGCGGCCCGCGGGAGGAGGGGATTTAAATCGGCCGCCCGCCCTCAGGAGCTCAGTTCGTCAGCGCACCTGACGATGGCCACATGTCTGAGTGCCGAAATATTGTGCCCGTTGGACACTATAAACCGGCAGTATACCCGTGGACTGTTCGAGCAACTAATGCCGACTTTTACTCTTCGCCCTCAAGTCTGCATTCAGTACTGTCGATTCTGTCTCGCGTGTGTTTTTCCAGTATTGTTGTATTTTAAAAGTGAAACAACGGAATAGACACATTTACTAATGGAGATTCGGCCGATATCCGTCTCGTGTATGGGTTCGCTGAATGCAATGGCGCAACGACAGCAACCACATCACAGTAGTTTTGCTTCTGTCTGAGGGCTGTTGCACATTACTCTGTTCTTTTGTTATACGTTTTGATTGATGACTGTATATCAAGTTCTGTTTTGGAGGTACTGTTAGAACGTAAATACATTATTATTCTGTAAAGGACCATCGGAAGTCACCGGTCTCTTACACGACAATACTCAGGAAATATCCCTGAACAACCGCAGAAATTTTGCCAGTGGACTTCGTGTTCAGCCCATGCAGCGTATAATTTAAGTCACTTTGTGCTGTCTCTCGTATAATGTGGATAAAAGGACAAAAGTCGAAAAAAAATTTCTCAAGTTGAAAACGATGGTGTCGGTGACAAATGGCAATCGTTGGAACACTTTTTCCAATTACTGAAATTTATCAGTACATAAGCTGCCTTGTAAAACGCAAAGCCCCGCATTAGAATTAAATAAGACATCAAAACAGTGCGTAACATGCACCTTCAGTGTGATGTTTCCATTGGGAAGTTGAGAAGCTGCGTCAGCAGTCGTATATATAGTACATCGTAAAGTCCCTAGCAATGTCCCACTGCTACTAACGTGTTTCTTAAGTTTATTTCCTGCGTCTATCCAGATGAATAAAACAGAGAAGCCAGTATCAAGTCTTCTGTCAAATAGCCTAATGGACAGGAGAACCATTCTTTCAGTAAATGCGAGAAATGATAACCACTGATGGTTTTGCTGTTAGGTCTCATCGTCACGCCGAGTTACCATTCCCTGACCAAATGCACAACACACAGGAAAGTTCCCCTCCTTCCTCACCCTCCCTCCAAAAGGGATAAGCAAATATTCATCGCGTGAGGATAACGCAAAAGTAGGAGCAACCAAAAATCAAAATAAATAATACTCATAAACTGATTTTCCTGTCGCTTCCATAATGTCAACCCCTTCCTTCCAAAGTGAGATAGACAGTAACACAACTTTCGTCGATTTCGCCTGCCGGAATCACAATTCCTGTCTATAACGCGGTGAACATAACAGGTATACTATTTCTACTGTCGGTAATCCATTCATGAAGTACTCTGTATTCTCTGCCCTCTCATCAATGATGGGCCGAAGTTCTTGTCACAACTACGACATTTAATATGAGTTGTAACAACGAAGTGCATTAGATCGAAGAATGGTTGTTGTATACCAAAAACATGTATTGTGTTATGTATGAACACTTGTTACGAGTATTCTTTGAGTACCACAGCAGCAAAGCACGATGTAAGTGGCGCACGACTGTGCCATGTCATAGAGACGGATTCCCATCTTCTGTCATAATTACACAAGTTAAAAAGCAACCGTTCGGTTTCAAGCAGTCGTGGCTATATCGGAATAGCATTTTTAAGTACGATAATTTCAATAGAAATATGGCTAACAGAGGAGATATGGTTGTTGAAGCAGTTTGATACAAGTTTTGCTGAAGCTGCAATATATTTCGTGGAATCCTAAACGAAATCCAAGGCCGACATGTAAATCAGCAAACGCTTAATAAGAGCAAGACAATGTGTTCTTTTTCGAGACTGACTCTTACACAACTGTGGATTCAACCTGACTTCATCAATAAATTAATCATTTCAATTCAGCATTGAATATTTTGAGCAATTGACGGTTTTGCTATGGGTAGTCCTCTCTCCCCTCTGACAGAAAATGTCTATTATGGATGACTCTAAGGAGAGGGCACTTGATCCGGCAGAACTTAATCTAGACGTCTTCCGGTAATATGTGGATGATTCATTTGCAGAGTGGCTTTTTTGCAGCATCGGAATTCTATATGTGCAATCCTAAAACATCGACTGCACACCGACCAGCACAACGCCTCAAAACGGCATCAAGAAGGCGCTGATCCGCGAGCCAATTGAAAGAAAGGGCAGCGTGACGCCTCCAGGAAGACGAAGTTCAGCGCCCCCTGTCGACGCTGAATAACCAGCCGCTCATCGCTGGTCGAGCCCCCGTTCGGTCCCAGACTTCGAGAGCGTCAGTACAGAGTAATAGGAAGACGACACTTGCGTTCTGAGAGTTGTAGTATATAGTAAATGTAATTACATGTAGGAAGCACAGGAAGCCACTTCTTAAGGAGAACTGAGGTTGTTAATAAAATTCTTCTGCGCTGTTGACCGCAGTGTCAATACATAAAATTGTCCGACGTTTCGGCCACTATTTCGAGTGCCCGTCCTCAGGACTTTGTGCTGAGCTGAGCGCTGCACGAGAGAGACTTTAGATCTTATACCGTAACGGAGGAAACTTACCGGCTGCTGTGGCCGAGCGGTTCTAGGCGCTTCAGTCCGGAACCGCGCTGCTGCTCCGGTCGCAGGTTCGAATCCTGCCTCGGGCATGGATGTGTGTGATGTCCTTAGGTTAGTTAGGCTTACATAGTTGTAAGTCTAGGGGACTGATGACCTCAGATATTAAGTCCCATAGTGCTTAGAACCATTTAAACCATTTTTGGAGGAAACTGTTTACGTGCTCCCTGCCGCCGCTGGATAAGCAGCTGCCTGCAGCAAGCCGTATACTCTTAGCTCACTTATTTGTTACATAGTTTAATTCTCAATTTCTTTGCGTGTTGTTGGGTACTTGCGCTGTTTAATTCATAAATTTCGGGCGTATTATAGTATTTGAGAGTTGTAGCATCGCGCTTTAGTACTTGATTGTAGCGCAGTCGTTAGGCATTTGTACAGTTTAGTTCATACATTCTTTGCGTGTTTCCCTTGCGTTATCTAGGCACTGACTCGTGTTTCAGAAACTGTTGTTCAACATAGATTAGAATGGACAGGGACTGCGATTGATGTGTTTGGATGAGGGCTGAGTTGGCATCCCTTCGCTCACAGCTGCAGGCGGCGCTGACTTTGGTCACACAGCTTGAGGCTGTTGCCAATGGGCACCACTGTGGGGTGCCGGACTTGCGTATCACGGGGATGTCAACCTCGTCCCGTCTGTCCCCAGATCGGTCTGCCGCTGTGGTTGCCCTGGTTGCTGCCCGTAGTGGGGCTGAGCCCTCGCCTGTGGTTGATTGGGAGGTCGTTCCAAGGCGTGGCAGGCAGCGAAAGACGTCCCCGGAGGCTGATCAGAAAGCCTCCCCGGTGCGTCTGACAAACGGGTTTCAGGTACTGTCTCTGGCTGAGCCAGATGCAGCTGCCTGCCCTGTTTCAGAGGATGATTCTCAGCCTGGATCTGAGGAACTTCTCTCTGGATTCAAGCGGCTATCTGATTTGGTGAAGGCTGCCGGTCTTGCTTACGAGATGAAGGCAGAGCTCACCATCTGCAGCATCGTTGGCAGAACCGACTGCGGACCTTTGGTGCAGAGCCGGGTGGAGGGTCTTGGGTGCAGATTCCTTGACTTGCGCCATAGGGTGGTGGGGTTTCGGGTTCTGCCAGGAGTTCACTACACTCAGCTGGCGGCTACACGGGTAGCGGAGGCTGTGTGGCGTGGACTGGGCGGTTTTTTAGGTTAGAAGGCCTCGGGAAAGTACGGGGTGGGCTGCAATCTCAAAGGGTGCATGGCAAATACAGGACGTGCTTGGATCAAGGAACAGTCGGAATTGTAATTGTAAATTGTTGTAGTTGTGCTGGGAAAGTCCCTGAGCTTCAAGCGCTAATAGAAAGCACAGAAGCTGAAATCGTTATAGGTACAGAAAGCTGGCTAAAGCCTGAAATAAGTTCTGTAGAAATTTTTGCGAAGTCTCAGACGGTGTTCAGGAAAGATAGATTAGGCAGAATTGGTGGTGGAGTGTTTGTGTCTGTCAATAGTGGCTTATCTTGTAGTGAAGTCGAAGTAGATACTCCGTGCGAATTGGTATGGGTGGAGGGTATACTTAACAGCCGAACTAAGTTAATAATTGGCTCCTTCTACCGACTCCCAGACTCCGATGATATAGTTGCTGAACAGTTCAGAGAAAATTTGAGTCTCGTAACAAATAGATACATCTACATCTACATTTATACTCCGCAAGCCACCAAACGGTATGTGGCGGAGGGCACTTTACGTGCCACTGTCATTATCTCCCTTTCCTGTTCCAGTCGCGTATGGTTCGCGGGAAGAACGACTGTCTGAAAGCCTCCGTGCGCGCTCTAATCTCTCTAATTTTACATTCGTGATCTCCTCGGGAGGTATAAGTAGGGGGAAGCAATATATTCGATACCTCATCCAGAAACGCACCCTCTCGAAACCTGGCGAGCAAGCTACACCGTGATGCAGAGCGCCTGTCTTGCGGAGTCTGCCACTTGAGTTTGTTAAACATCCCCGTAGCGCTATCACGGTTACCAAATAACCCTGTGACGAAACGTGCCGCTCTTCTTTGGATCTTCTCTATCTCCTCCGTCAATCCGATCTGGTACCGATCCCACACTGATGAGCAATACTCAAGTATAGGTCGAACGAGTGTTTTGTAAGCCACCTCCTTTGTTGATGGACTACATTTTCTAAGGACTCTCCCAATGAATCTCAACCTGGTACCCGCCTTACCAACAATTAATTTTATATGATCATTCCACTTCAAATCGTTCCGCACGCATACTCCCAGATATTTTACAGAAGTAACTGCTACCAGCGTTTGTTCCGCTAGCATATAATCATACAATAAAGGATCCTTCTTTCTATGTATTCGCAATACATTGCATTTGTCTATGTTAAGGGTCAGTTTCCACTCCCTCCACCAAGTGCCTATCCGCTGCAGATCTTCCTGCATTTCGCTACAATTTTCTAATGCTGCAACTTCTCTGTATACTACAGCATCATCCGCGAAAAGCCGCATGGAACTTCCGACACTATCTCTAGGTCATTTATATATATTGTGAAAAGCAATGGTCCCATAACACTCCCCTGTGGCACGCCAGACGTTACTTTAACGTCTGTAGACGTCTCTCCATTGATAACAACATGCTTTGTTCTATTTGCTAAAAACTCTTCAATCCAGCCACACATTCCGTAGGCTCTTACTTTGTTTATCAGGCGACAGTGCGGAACTGTATCGAACACCTTCCGGAAGTCAAGAAAAATAGCATCTACCTGGGAGCCTGTACCTATTATTTTCTGGGACTCATGAACAAATAAAGCGTCTCACACGATCGCTGTTTCCGGAATCCATGTTGATTCCTACATAGTAGATTCTGGGTTTCCAAAAACGACATGATACTCGAGCAAAAAACATGTTCTAAAATTCTACAACAGATCGACGTCAGAGATATAGGTCTATAGTTTTGCGCATCTGCTCGACGACCCTTCTTGAAGACTGGGACTACCTGTGCTCTTTTCCAATCATTTGGAACCTTCCGTTCCTCTGGAGACTTGCGGTACACGGCTGTTAGAAGGGGGGCGAGTTCTTTCGCGTACTCTGTGTAGAATCGAATTGATAACCCGTCAGGTCCAGTGGACTTTCCTCTGTTGAGTGATTCCAGTTGCTTTTCTATTCCTTGGACACTTATTTAGATGTCAGCCATTTTTTCGTTTGTGCGAAGATTTAGAGAAGGAACTGCAGTGCGGTCTTCCTCTGTGAAACAGCTTTGGAAAAAGGTGTTTAGTATTTCAGCTTTACGCGTGTCATCCTCTGTTTCAATGCCATCATCATCCCGGAGTGTCTGGATATGCTGTTTCGAGCCACTTACTGATTTAACGTAAGACCAGAACTTCCTAGGATTTTCTGTCAAGTCGGTACATAGAATTTTACTTTCGAATTCACTGAACGCTTCACGCATAGCCCTCCTTACGCTAACTTTGACATCGCTTAGCTTCTGTTTGTCTGAGAGGTTTTGGCTGCGTTTAAACTTGGAGTGAAGCTCTCTTTGCTTTCGCAGTAGTTTCCTAACTTTGTTGTTGGACCACGGTGGGTTTTTCCCGTCCCTCACAGTTTTACTCGGCACGTATCTGTCTAAAACGCATTTTACGATTGCCTTGAACTTTTTCCATAAACACTCAACATTGTCAGTGTCGGAGCAGAAATTTTCGTTTTGATCTGTTAGGTAGTCTGAAATCTGCCTTCTATTACTCTTGCTATACAGATAAACCTTCCTCCCTTTTATTATATTGCGATTAACTTCCATATTCAGAGATGCTGCAACGGCCTTATGATCACTGATTCCCTGTTCTGCACATACAGAGTCAAAAAGTTCGGGTCTGTTAGTTATTAGTAGGTCCAAGATGTTATCTCCACGAGTCGGTTCTCTGTTTAATTGCTCGAGGTAATGTTCGGATAGTGCACTCAGTATAATGTCACTCGATGCTCTGTCCCTACCACCCGTCCTAAACATCTGAGTGTCCCAGTCTATATCTGGTAAATTGAAATCTCCACCTAAGACTACAACATGCTGAGAAAATTTATGTGAAATGTATTCCAAATTTTCTCTCAGTTGTTCTGCCACTAATGCTGCTGAGTCGGGAGGTCGGTAAAAGGAGCCAATTATTAACCTAGCTCGGTTGTTGAGTGTAACCTCCACCCATAATAATTCACAGGAACTATCCACTTCTACTTCACTACAGGATAAACTACTACTAACAGCGACGAACATTCCACCACCGGTTGCATGCAATCTATCCTTTCTAAACACCGTCTGTACCTTTGTAAAAATTTCGGCAGAATTTATCTCTGGCTTCAGCCAGCTTTCTGTACCTATAACGATTTCAGCTTCGGTGCTTTCTATCAGCGCTTGAAGATCTGGTACTTTACCAGCGCAGCTTCGACAGTTTACAATTACAATACCGATTGCTGCTTGGTCCCCGCATGTCCTGACTTTGCCCCGCACCCGTTGAGGCTGTTGCCCTTTCTGTACTTGCCCAAGGCCATCTAACCTAAAAAACCGCCCAGCCCACACCACACAACCCCTGCTATCCGTGTAGCCGCTTGTTGCGTGTAGTGGACTCCTGACCTATCCAGCGGAACCCGAAACCACACCACCTATGGCGCAAGTTGAGGAATCTGCAGCCCACACGGTCGCAGAACCGTCTCAGCCTCTGATTCAGACCCTCCACTCGGCTCTGTACCAAAGGTCCGCAGTCAGTCCTGTCGACGATGCTGCAGATGGTGAGCTCTGCTTTCATCCCGCTAGCGAGACTGGCAGTCTTCAGCAAATCAGACAGCCGCCGGAAGCCAGAGAGGATTTCCTCCGATCCATAGCGACACACATCATTGGTGCCGACCCCGCTCATACGGTTATAGTTGGCGGGGACTTCAACCTTCCCTCAATATGTTGGCAAAAATACTTGTTCAAAACCGGTGATAGGCAGAAAACATCTTCCGAGAGTGTCCTAAATGCTTTCTAAAAATGGTTCTAATGGCTCTGAGCACTATGGGACTCAACTGCTGAGGTCATTAGTCCCCTAGAACTTAGAACTAGTTAAACCTAACTAACCTAAGGACATCACAAACATCCATGCCCGAGGAAGGATTCGAACCTGCGACCGTAGCGGTCTTGCGGTTCCAGACTGCAGCGCCTTTAACCGCACGGCCACTTCGGCCGGCAAATGCTTTCTCCGAAAATTATTTCGAGCAGTTAGTCCGCGAACCCACGTGAATTGTACATGGTTGCGAAAACACACTTGACCTCTTAGCTAATAGAGAGCATCATGACTGATACAGGGATTAGTGATCAAAAGGTCGTTGTAGCTAGGCTCAATACCGTTTCTTCCAAATCCACCAGAAACAAACGCAAAATAATTTTATTTAAAAAAGCGGATAAAGTGTCACTAGAAGCCTTCCTAGGAGACAATCTCCATTCCTTCCGAACTGACTATGCAAATGTAGACGAGATGTGGCTCAAATTCAAATATATAGTACCAACAGCAATTGAGAGATTCATACCTCATAAATTGGTAAGAGATGGTCCGAACGCTGTTGCAGAGGCAACGGAAAAAGCATGCGAAGTTCAGAAGAACGCGAAATACCGAAGATTGGCTAAAATTTACAGACGCGCGAAATTTGGCACGGACTTCAATGCGAGATGCCTTTAATAGGTTCCATAACGAAACATTGTCTCGAAATTTGGTAGAAAATCCAAAGAAATTCTGGTCGTATGGTAAAGTACACAAACGGCAAGACGCAGTCAATACCTTCGCTGCGCAGTGCCGATGGTACTGGCGGTGTGGGATTCTTACCAGGTGGGATTGACGGAGGACATCGAAAGGGTGCAAAAAAGGGCAGCTCGTTTTGTATTATCACGTAATAGGGGAGAGAGTGTGGCAGATATGATACGCGAGTTGGGATGGAAGTCATTAAAGCAAAGACGTTTTTCGTCACGGCGAGATCTATTTACGAAATTTCAGTCACCAACTTTCCCTTCCGAATGCGAAAATATTTTGTTGAGCCCAACCTCCATAGGCAGGAATGATCATCAAAATAAAATAAGAGAAATCAGAGCTCGAACAGAAAGGTTTAGGTGTTCGTTTTTCCCGCGCGCTGTTCGGGAGTGGAATGGTAGAGAGATAGTATGATTGTCGTTCGATGAACCCTCTGCCAAGCACCTCAATGTGAATTGCAGAGTAATCATGTAGATGTAGATGGAGATGTAGATGTAGATGTAATTTGGTAGGGTAAATGGGGATAGGAGGAGTGGTGTTTGGCGTTCTCTATTGGTCTTTGTGTTACTCCTTGTCACTGGTGGATAAAGACGTGCTTGATTGGTGTTTACGTTATTTCTTGCCATTGGTGGAAACAGGTGAATTGAAAACGGGTTGTAGCTGGACGTAGCGTTGTTCCCTTACTGCCAGATGCGGGCTGCGGCGTGCCTGCGTTCTGTGTACGTACGACCACCGCGGTCTTTAAATGGAAGTTTCTGGAAGGATAGAAGGACTGGGATGGCCGAGTTTCCCTGCTTTGGTGATGTTACAGGGAAAAATAACTCTTCTAATAAGTAACTGCTAACGGAGGCACAAAAAATTTTCCAAGAATGGTCATGCGCTGCTCTCATTACACACTGCGGGCTTTGCTTCCAGGGATATACTTTCAGTTCTGCTCTCAGCAGAGGCACTTCACATTCCGAATCCGCTCTCAATTGGGGTACTACAGTCAGGACTCCTCAGGCTCAGACTTCAGCCAACAGACTTCTGGTAAAGTCCTCGTCCATGGACAATGCAGTAGCTGCTTTCAAACTGGAGCACTTAGCAAACAATCAGCACCACCCAAACCTAGCACTTACCGCTATTTATGAGCAGAACCGGCAGTATGGGTCACGATCGATTTAGTAACCCTCCATAATTTCACGGTTAGATTTAACATGGCAACTAGGGCAGGCACAGTTGCATAACAACTTCATATCTATTCTGAAAATGGTAAGTCATCGCTGTCGAGTCGCAGATTTTGGTCAGTTAGTTTTTAATATATTAGGAAGGTGAATTTACCATTACATACTCTCCTATTCTAATCTTTGCGAACCAAAGAACATTATAATTTCGTTTTATTCGTTTTACTGTTAGCGTTTGTCACATTAAATGGTTCAAATGGCTCTGAGCACTATGGGACGTAACATCTATGGTCATCAGTCCCCTAGAACGTAGAACTACTTAAACCGAACTAACCTAAGGACATCACACAACACCCAGTCTTGTCACATTAGTAGAAGCTTTTACGGAATTATTTGACGATGTTTAAATAAACTAAGTTATTGTTAATACACTCAGGGATTTATTTTACCTCTGAATTTCATTTCATAGCTAGTCATCCCTTTGTATAATTAGGGTACTATTGGGATTACCTTCACCCATTAAACGACTTGTGGGCCGAAAATTATCATGTATTAATTCCACTGTGCACAGTTTAATCAGAATATTTTCTTGGACAGAGACCTAGGTAGACAACTAGGTATCATTAATCTCTCTTTAACAGAGCGACGTGTTTCAAAGAGTGATACTGAGCTACAGTTCTTAAATTACTATCATAGACACAAAATAATTTATGGGAAGGTGATGATTGCTGCAGAAATGTTATTTAATGGCAAGATAATACACAATGCAGAGAAGAAAAGTAAAAAGAAAACAGGGACAGACAAACTAAAGCATAATAAAATAATGGTAATTGAGGGAGCTAAAGTAACAGCCACGAGGAGTGGCCACGCGGTTAGAGGCCCCATGTCATGGAATGCACGGCCTCTCCCTACAGAGGCTCGACTCCTCACTCAGGCATGGGTGTGCGTGTTGTTCTTAACATAAGTTAGTTTAGGTTGTGTAAGTCTAGGGACCGTTGAACTCAGCAGTTTGGTCCCTTAGGATTTCACACACATTTGAACATTCGAAGCTAAAGCAACAAATGATCCGCACCACTTAGCAAATTACATAAATGAGCGTTTTTTTAAGTATTGCAGAGAAATTACAGCAAAAATTCGCAAAAACGAATGTAGCACCAATAAATAATTATGCAGTAAGCATAGTGATGTTACTGCCAACCACAGAGTATGAAGAACTGTATGAAACCAAAAAAATTAAATCTCTTTTGGTCCATTATGACCAGTGGACATCGTGCGGTATGCACTTTTCCACTCAATAAACTTTACCAACAGCTGTACACTTACTTTCAAAATAAAATAAATTATCTTAAAGTGTATGGCTGTTGGTAAAGTTTATAGAATTGAAAAGTAAAAAATAAAAGGTTGGTAGAGTTAGATGAAGTGCCAATGTGTGTGCTGAAACAATGTATAGAGAGAATACAAGCTCCTGTAACAGACGTAACAGCTGTATCATTCACATCAGGGAGATTTCTGGAGTATTTAAAACAGGCACGAGTAAGGTAATGCAGGAGACACAAATCTACCAGCCTATTTCTCTGTTGTCACCAATCTCAAAAATAATATACTTAATTATGAAACACAGATTAATGAATTACTTGAATAGCGCGACTACTACGGTCGCAGGTTCGAATCCTGCCTCGGGCATGGATGTGTGTGATGTCCTTAGGTTAGTTAGGTTTAAGTAGTTCTAAGTTCTAGGGGACTGATGACCACAGTAGTTAAGTCCCATAGTACTCAGAGCCATTTGAACCATTTTTAGAGCCAATTACTTGAATAAATACAATCTGCTTTATGGATGTGCCTTGCAGGGTAGCCTACATCTCAGGTTCAAAAAACTGTTTTCAAGCCCCCAAGTTGTAGGCTGCCCTCCATGACAGGCAT
Source organism: Schistocerca serialis cubense (assembly GCF_023864345.2). Lineage (NCBI taxonomy): Eukaryota > Metazoa > Arthropoda > Insecta > Orthoptera > Acrididae > Schistocerca > Schistocerca serialis. The sequence continues at coordinate 538,466,692 of NC_064638.1, forward strand.
GTGTGTTGTAGTAGTACTGGCCTGTTTTTTCGACCTGTTTTGTAGGGCTTCACATACAGGTGGACTTGTCTGGGAGGCATTTGAGATGGGTAGAGGGGAATCTGAACAAAGAGTGAGAAAGAGAGAGAGAGAGAGAGAGAGAGAGAGAGAGATAGAGGTTAGTGAAGATGGACAGATGGATGGAAAGAGGGGAAGGAGGTAGGGACAGATAGAAAAGGAAAGCTGGAGGAGATAGACAAAGAGAGGGGGAGGAAAAGATGGACTGACAGGGAGAAGGAGGACGAGAAGGACAGAGAGACTGAAAGGAGGAGACTGATAGAGAATGGGAGGATGATGCAGAAAGAATTACAAGAAGGAGGGAACAGACAGAGAAAGTTGTAGAAGAAATTGTACAGAGGGTGAGGGAGGAGGAAATGGCCAAAGAGAGAGGAGGAGGAGATGGACAGAGACAGGAACATGATGAGATATTCCAAGTGAGGGGAAGAAGGAAATTGGTAGAAAATGGTGGAGGTGTGGGAGGAATAGGAGGAATTTGGTAGATGGGATGGGCAGTGGACAGTTGTAAAAGGGGAAGGAGGGGAAGGACAGGATGGACTGAGAGAGTAGATGGGCAGAGAGAGGGAAGGAGGAGATGGAGAGAAAGAGGGAAGTGCCAGAGGAAGGGGGGGGGGAGTTGGAGATGGACAAAGACAGGAGGGAGGATAAAATGGACTGAGAGAGGAGGCAGGAGGATATGGTTAGAGAGAGGGGGAGGAAAGGATGGATAGAGAGAAATGAGAAGAGGAATTGGCCAGAGAGAGGGGGAGATGGAGGTGGAAAGAGAAAGGGGGCAGGAGGATGGAGGGAGACAGAAGTGCATCCCTGAAATTTAATGGATTATGCAGTAAACAGTATTTGTAAAATACAGGTAACGGACAGAACAGTACTCACAGTCAGAGTTGAAGTCATAGTCGCAGCGCGCCCAGCCTAGCACCGAGCTGAACGAGGCGAACATGTAGAACAGTGTCCACGAGACCACCACCATGTAGATGATGTTGATCACAAGCACTATGACCAGCGCGCTGAAGCCCACTCCTTTGGCAGAGAGAAAGAACATTTAAATTTGAAACGAACACAATATTGAAACATCTGAATGTGGTAGAACATACCACTTTGTGGCATTTGACTATTGGAAAACTAAGACCGCAGTAAATTGTGGTCAAATAAAACCCACCCTTGAAAAACCTATTCCAAATTCATACTTGCAAACTAGACGAAAGAAGGGAAGAACTGTCTCGTGTGGATCGAGAAATTTTAATACCATTCATCAGTCATCACAAAATTGTGAAATTTTTTATGTCTGCTGCACCAAAATGAATATGGCAAGTTCCAAAACAGCATGATTATTGGTGAAAAATTCTCGATGGGTCCCTCGGACCAATAGGACAGAAAAAGAACATTCATGAGTATAAGTTATACCTGAGGATCACGAAATTACAGGAAGAAAGGGAAATTTATGACGCGTAACGTAGTTGTAACGAGTCGAGTATACTTGCAACTCGACCACTGTCATTATTGTTAGTTAGTTTCATGCTCCGTGAATCACTTTCCATGATAAATCTTACTGATTTGGATCGATTCATTTTATTTTCACATTGCAAATTCATTTGTAAATATGACTACATGCTGCCAATTCATAAGTTTTTCGTAAATGCATATAAGAGAGTTAGTAACTTCTACCCACCACCATTTACACATAGTTGTCTCAATAAAAGACATTCTTCTACGGAACAGAAGGAGTTGAAAGGAGAAACTTTCCAATTTTGTTTTCAAATTTTACTTTACTGTCTGACACACTTTTTACATCGCTGGATAAGTGATCAAAACTTGTTGTTGTAGCACTGTGAACCACTTCTTGTGCTAAAGACAACCTTACTACGGAGCAATGAATATCATTTTTCGTACTCGTATTGTGATTATGTACCTTATTGTTCCTTTTGAATTGTAGTGGATTCCTTATAACGTACTTCATGAGGGAATAAATATGCTGTGAAGAAAAGTCAGAATGTCTACAAGATGACTGTACGTGAGCATCACCTTTTATTCTAACAGAAAGTTTTTCAGCAATGAAGGCTTTCTTTCTTAAGGATGAGTTACTGCAGAATATTATTCCACATGACATTATGGAAAGAAATTATTCAAAATACGTCAGCTTACTGATTTGTCTCTCCCCATATGCAATGATTCTAAGTGGCTGAACTAAGTGGCTGAACTAAGTGGCTGAACTAAGTTGTTTTAGAAGTTCCAGAATGTGTCTTTTTCCAGTTTAAACTCTCGTCAATAAGTACAGCCAAAAATTTTGAAGTTTTCGCAATATTTTAATTTTCTCGCCGTGTTTTACAATTATCATTGGTTTAGTGTCTCTATACGTGCAGAAGGGAATACGTTGTGTCTTTTTAAAATTGAGGAAGAGACCATCTCAGAAAACCAGTCAATGGTACGTGTTTACCATTTGTTCTATTTCTAAATTTGTGATTGGATTGATTACGATACTACGTGATCTGCAAAAACAAAAAAATCTTACATTGCTTGTTGTGTATTAGATGGAAGTTCGTTGACATTTATGAAGAACAACAGTGAACCAAAGACTGAGCCTTGGAGAACCCCATATGTGATTTCTCCCGTCAGAATTACGTCGTCGGACTTTATTGGTTGAATTACAAAATACAGCTTTCTGCATTGTTTTGGTTAAATAATATATTATCCATTGGTTGGCTGTAAACTGCCGACATTCCCATAAAACTTCAACTTATCTAGGATAATATTGTGATTCATACATAAGGTTGTGGGTTCCATGGAATGGTAGCACACAAAACAAGACTACGGAATGACACATCTTACAGAGCAACACAGAATGGACGACTCCTCGTATTAAGAATCGGGTCGTGCAACACGATTTGCAATACACATCTTACTTCACTCGAAGAAGAAGTAGTACTTGGTGGCTATGTTAGGGGTGTATTTCTTTGGCATAGAATGTTTTCTGAAAGTTCAATCGGATTCATGTACGGAGCGCGTGATGGGTAGTCCGGTCGCTTGATGCAGGTACCAATTAACAGGGCGAGCACTACCAGATGAAATCCTTTTGCGTTAGATTACTCGTAGAGCGACGCAGGATGACTTTCATACAGCATGCAGCGGTCGCACTACAGACAGGAAATACATGCATTAGCGCACATGCTCCTAACATCTTGAAGACGGAGACATTGACTTCTTCCTGTTGTTTTCCCTTCGGTTCCAAAGGGTGCAGCAGACAAAAATATTACTCTACAGACGAAGTTGCCAGTCATTTGTCTACACGATACTTCCGCAATGTTCCTGGTCCCAGTCGCGGTGGGCAAAATACTACAATTAACGAACAGTGCGATGGCTTTGTGCCGTTCGAACGCATCTGGATGGTCGCTGAGCGCACAGATCAAATTTTCTGAGTCGGTGATAATGCTTTTGATGGCAGATGTGTGCCGCGAGATCTCTGGTGAAGGCATTTACCCTGGAGAACCGGCGCTTTCGCCACTTCGGTCACGATGATGATCCGGACACAGGATTGTGTTGTCGACCTCACAAGTGCTGGTGTTCAAAGATCCCCACTCGCAAAAACTTCACACCCGTGTTGATTCGGGGGAGGGGACCAAACAGCGACGTCATCAAGTCCCAAAGGACTAGGGAAGGATGGGGAAAGAAATCGGCCGTACCCTTTCAAAGGAACCATCCCGAAATTTGCCTGAAGCGATTCAGGGAAATCACGGAAACATAAATCAGGATGGCCGGACGCTGGTTTGGACCATCGTCCTCCCGAATGCGCCCGTGAAACGAAGAGAGTTAGTCTGATCCTCGACAACCTAGTGAGATTGTCACCAGCTTCATTATAGACATGTGTTCGCCATGCCATCCAGCTTCCTTATGACTCGAGCTCATTCTGACGGATGCGCACAGAAAGCACGCAGATCGACTATGTCAAAGACCTCAGATCAGACAGACTGTTGCAGTCACGTGAAGTGATCTTATACTGGCATTCGATCATCAAATGGCTCTGACGTTCTGTATAAGATTATTTCTGTTCAAGCCGCGTCATGTTTGAGTTGAAATTCGAGTCTTTGAAAATCTTCATCATCTTCTTTGCCAAGAGCTGACGGAAAAAATTGCAGGGGAAGACAAAGATTGGAATATATCCAACAAATAATTGAGTACGTCTGATGCAAGTGCTTTTCTGAGATGAAGAGGTTAGCCCAGGAGAGGAAGTCGAGGATGACTGACTGTGGAACTTCGTTGTTACTAAAACTCAAAGACTCCAGCACGGGATATATTTTTGAAGCTTTATTGTGCACGTCAATCAAGCCTCGTACTTCTTCCATCGAAATTGTCTGTTTTTAATTTTTTTTAAATATTCTGTGTGTTCAGTATCATTATTATTCTTTCGATTCCCTTTACTTATGACCCAAAATCCTCCTTTTCTCAGACAGCTGCCATTTAGCTTGCTTGTAATGGCGCTGACTTACGTGACGGAAGTCTTGTAAAGATCGTACGTGTAGAACTCGGATCAAAAGGTAGAATTATTTGTGAAAGTGACGTCAGTGTGCACAATTTGATCGTTACTGATGGTCCAGTGTGACAGTACATCTTCAGTTCAAATACAGTTCGTGTTACTGGTGGATTGTGTTGTACGTTTGTGAACTAGCCTATGGCAATCGAAGCTCCACATCCAGATTCTAAATGACAGCGCTTTCTCTGCTGAAAGATCCATCGCGTGTTTACATGGCTCTACCGTTACACAAGGGAAAATGAAAGTTTTTCTGTATTTAACTCTAGCCAAGGCAGATCATGATATGAACGTACTCATGGCTGGTTTTATGAGTAAATTGTTGACGGAAGTGGACATGCAAGCATCGACGTCACTGTTCCGTGTATTTGTTGGTTTCATATCTTAAAGAACAGGACCCAACATTCTTACACAGTGTACTGGCAAATTTACCAATGAATGGCCAGTTACACTTGCTGACACTAACATTGGCACTGCCATTTACCCAATACCATGTACAGCCTCATTCGCGAAATGAAATTGATATTTATTTATGGTATCACCGACAACAGTGAAGCTGGTATGCATCACGTCACTGAGTGAAACACAGGCTCTGAAAGCTGCGTGGTGTCCTACCAGCCTGATTCGACTCAAGTACAAAATTCATACGAACTCAGTTCCTAATCGTCTCCCCATTTATGGGTTTTTATATGTGCTTACTGACTAGTAAAAGTAACTGGTGAACAGTCCTACACTGCTTTGGGCCATAGTTCAAATGCCGTTCATATAACAATTACTTCTGGTGCCTGAGAAATACTTTGTTATCTTCAGAACGAAATATGAGTTTCTAAATTAAAAAATAGATTATTCTCAATGCTGGTTCGAAAAAAAACTGTTCCAAATTATATATGCATAGATGTTTGTGATAAAACATTTTAGAGTTAGTTACATGTTATACACATCGTTTGAAAGAGTGTTTCATATAAATTATGTGGACTTAATCAGTTTGCACGAAAAGTATTTGTGATTAGTGTTAGCATTAATGAACACATCACCGTTTTATTTCTACTCATGCAACTACACTTAAAAACTAGTTCTGTTTTCTTTAATGGCTACAAGTTTTTAAATAAAAATTCGTCCATGGAATACATGGAGTTGTCCAGCAGAAATTATTTTTGGGTTAAATTTAAAATTTGCGTTGCTACCTGTCAGACATTTGATGTTACTGAGCAAATGACAAAAAATTTTTGTTAGTGAATATTGAAGTCCGCTCTTAGCCACTAATTGCTTTAATAACTGGTAACAAAGGTCATTTTTTCTCTGTTGTTGTTGACATGAATTGTACTTTTCTTCTTGAATTATGATGGATTTACGACTAATTTCATTTGAGAATGTATCTTTTGTGATGATACAATTAAAATGCTTAATTCCTTGAAGAGGTACCTACATGACAACTGCCAGTGAACATCACATATTATTCTTGCTTCTCGCTCTTTTGCAATGAATACTTTCTTACTTTCTTTCTAAGTGGTGAGTTGCCCTAGAAAATTACTCGATAAGACATTATTGACTGGAATTTTACAAAATATGTGAGGTATATGAGTTGTTTGTTTCCAAAACTAGCAATTATACCAAGAGCAATAAACAGTAACTCAACCTTACTGTTCGAGAATCACAGCAATATGCTTCTTCCAGTTCAAGTTTTCAACAATATGTGCACCCAAAAATGTGGACCATTTTTCCCTCTTTACTGTCTTCTATTGATGTGCTACATCAGTTGTTGGTGTGTGTCTGTTTGTTGTTCAAAACTGAATATGTGTATTTTATGAAAATTAATAATTCTTTCAGAAACGTCATTAATAACCTCTTCTGTTTTTTTCTCTCCAATGTCATTTATTATAAACTTAGTACTTCAGCAAAAAGTTGCAGTTCAGCTTCATGAATGTTAAGTGAAAGGTCATTCACATACATAAGTAATAGGAGTGAATCAAAAACTGAACTTCGTTGGACTCCCTTCATGATTTCTACACAGTCCCTAAAATTTTCTTATATTCCAACATTGTTTGGATTATTGAAAATAACATTATACATATTGTTTTTTTAAGTATTCTTTCAAACCAGCTGGGAGTACAACCACAGCGAAACATGATCTATGCAATTAAACGCATTGAAAATATACAAAGAAATGCCAACCAGAGATATTTTACTCCTTAAGGCTTGTAATATTTGACGAGGGAATATATGAATAGCATTATCAGTTGAGCAATCCTTCTGGGACCTGAATTATGATGTGCTATATAAACTGTTCCTACGTAAATTTGAGACTATTCAGGAGGTATTATAGAATATTTTGGAAATATGCACTAACAGGGAAACTGGACCGCAATTACTTAGGTCTCTCTTGTCACCTTTCTTATAAACATGTCCAACAATTGCATGTTTCAGTCTCTCTGACATTTCTTATAAAGTTAGAACAAGTTTCCGGGATTCTGTCTGAAATTCCAAATACCATATGAGATTTTTTCCAGTTTTTATAATTTTGTTAAGTTCAGTGAATGATATTGATACTACTTAAAGTAAGATACTGCTTAAAGTTTTGTGGAATGGAATTTTTATTATATCCTCTTGCTTCTATAACTGGAGCATTTTATCTTATTTTTGCTGTTACATTTAGAAACTCATTGTTAAAAGTACTTGCAGCTTATGAATTAACAATCACAACATTATCATTTAGTTTAGTTGTTGTGGTATCTTGTATACTGAACTGTCATGTCTCCCATTTCACAATATCCCATATAGTTTCAATCTCATTATCTTCATTTTAACTTCTGTTAGGACTTGCATATTTCTGTACATTTTAATAAATATTACTGTATTTTTTTGTAGAATGCAATCACTGTTGCATCTTGAGTTATTCTGGCACATATATACATTTCCTTTTTCCTCTTACATGAGATATTAATCTCTTTAGTTATCCATGGCTTAAAGATTTTTATAATCGACTTTTTGGATAACTTTTTAGAAAATCCACTTTCTAATATTTACAGTACTTACTATGGAACATACTGCATTTCTCATTAGTTTATCTTTACAAATATAGCTCATGTCATATCACCTATTTTAATTTATTTTTAAAACACTCTATTCTGTTGACATTAATAAGCCTCATTGCTCTGTAGGAATAAGCTTCAGAGCTATAAGGAGTTAGATTATTTCCATTAATTGTGTATTATGACCAGGTAGTCCATTAACAATTTCGTACACAGTAATTGTTTCAGCCTGAGCACTTTCTATAAAAATGTTATCAGTTAAGGTTGCTGCATGGTACTTGGAAAAATTACCACTGAAATCAGATTGAAACAGCCTAATGATGAATCCATCTCATTTTTACAGTCGGAATCCTTTAAGAAATCTACATTGAAATCTCAGCAAACCACTAATTGTTTTTTCTTGTGTGCCATGTAGCTCAATAAGGAGTCCAGATACATTATAAACAGCTGAAAGTTTTCTAGAGGGTATCCGTATACTTTTACAATTAAAAGAGAAATATCTTGCGATAACAACTGACACACATATGATTGTAGGATCTAATCCATACAATAACAATATGTTTCAATATTTCTGGCTTTGTGTCCAATTTTTACATATGCTGTAACTCCACCTCCTGCCATGTTGATTCTACATGAAAACGATACTGTTCTGTAATCCCTTATATTTAACTTCTCTAACACTGTAGTTACATAATTTATCTTAATTACTTTTTAATTTCACTGTTTATTCCAGAATATAACAAAGTAGCTATGACTAATATGCAGCAAAATTTTCTCTAAAATGTACGGAAATAATAGCCAGATATGAACTGACAGCAAATAGTAGATTCATTTCAACTTCAGTATATTGTTATTATGAGTATACGTGACCAATTCTGAATGCTTGAGATAAACATTATGTTTTATTAACATTTTATATTTATGAATACATGGGCTAAGAATTTTAATATATTTTACGAAATTCGTAACTGTGCTGTCTGTGATAATGTTATTTATTCTGCTACTGGTTCGGTCTTAAACCATCATCAACGGCAGAAAAATTATCGCAGATGTAGCACATGTTGTAAGTGCTTTGGCATAACTGTAATTAACCATAATTGCCATTAAAAATGAAAACTTCTAGCAAAATTACAATATGAGAGCTCATTGAAATTGCTTTTTGTCAGTGGACCGTCACATTGTAATCTTGCTACAATTTTTCATAAAAATGTTAGCAGTTAAGGTCCTTTTACGTTGCAATGGGCGATTATGGTTTTCAATAGTAATGTATGTCAAAGAATGTGTGGCATGTGATACTTCTGCGATAATTTTCTGCTGTTGATGATGGTTCAAGACCGAAACCGGTAGCAGAATAAATAACATTATCATAGACAGCACAGTGTTATGCATTTTATAAAATGCGAACATGCTGTTGACCAGCGCCTAAGCATGATGTTCAGTTTTAATATAATTTTTTGTGTTGCTTCTGACACTAAGTCTTACCTTGGAAGATAGGTGCCATCCGAGCAAAGACAACAGTAGCCCCTTGCTGACTGTACTGCCCAAGGACCATCTCCATAAAGAAGATAGGTACACCCATCACCATTAACATGATGATGTAAGGGATAAGGAAGGCGCCTGCAAAGAAATTCAGATAAATATGCAACTATGCAGCTACGATAAGGACAAGTGATCCCCAGCAGTGACCACTTGAACAATGACCATCAACAGCCTCAAACTGTTTCCTGGATACACACATTAGTACAATTAATACAGTTAAAAGAAGTCATAAAGGCACACTCGTTTCGCAGAGATATGGCACATTAACAAACGACTTAACCAGTATTTTTTTAAAATCAGCTGGTATCCCTGTCTACAGAGGTACGCAGAATGAATCTGTACATGACGTACATGTAACAGGTATTCATGCACTAACATTCTTCGAATTTTTTATTTTAAGCTGGGCCAGTGAATTTAAAAAAAGCAGAGTATAACTTCCAAGCTCTGTAATACTTAATGACTACAACAGCGGAAAGCAATACAATGGAGGACGAATGGGTTGCTTCGACGGATGAAATAGCGAAAGTCATGAGGATTATACAGACAAAAAGGGAAGGAACAACAAAAATTCTTGTATAACTCGCGAGATTATGAATTTAACTAATGAAAGCAAGAAATGAAGGGAATATAGATGAATAGACCACAATATTGCAGGAAGTACAAACTGGCTAAGTTGGAATGGCCAGACAATAAATAAGAAGGCTGCAGAAGCACGTATGACTAGGAGAAACAAAGATGTTGCTTATAGGAAAACTGAAGAGACATTTGAAAAAAAGGTGGCAGCTGTATGAATATCAAGAGCGCAGGTAATAAGGCATAGTAAGGAAAGAAGGCAGAGCTAGAAGACAAAATAATATACATGTATAGTCTATATGAGGAAAAGACTCAAGAGTTCGAAGGTGGGATTAAAATTCGGGGTCAAAGGATATTAGCGATAAGATTTGCTGATGACTTTCGTATCCTCAGCGAAAATAAAAAAGAATTACAGGAATGTACAATCTCTTGAGTATAGAACATGGATTGAGAATAAACCGGAAAAAGACCAGAGTAATGAGAAGCAGCAGAAATGAGAGCAGCGAGAAACTTGATATCAAAATTATTGAACATGAAGTAGATGAAGTTATGAAATTTTTCTACCTAGGCAACAAAATAATCCATAGACGATGCAAGGAGGACATAAAAAGCATACTAACATGGATAATAACGACATTCCTGGCCAAAACAAGTCTATTGGGCTCAAATGTTGGCCTAATTTGAGGAAGAAATTTATGGTAATAAACGTTTGGAGTACAGTATTTTAGTATAGTGAATCATGGACTGTGAGAAAAGAGGAACAAAGGAGAATAGAAGAGATTGAAATGTGCTGCTACAGAAGAATATTGAAAATTAAGTAGACTGATAAGATTAGGCATGAGGAGGTTCTTTTCAGAATCGGCGAAGAAAGGAATATAAGGAAATTCTTAAAACACTGACAAGAAGAAGGGACAGGATGTTAGGACATGTTAAGGCATCAGGGAAAACTTCCTTGGTGCTAGACGGAACAGTAGAGAGCAAAAACTGTAGGGAAAGACGGAGATTGGAATACACCCAGCAAGTAATTGAGGACATAGAATGGAAGTGCTACTTTGAAATGAAGAGGCTAGCGTAGAGTGGGCCACATCAAAGCAGTCAGAAGACATACGACACAAAAAAATCAGGGAAATAAACTTGAAGGCAATATCATAGAAAGAGAAGAGACAATAAATGTAGGTGAGATGGCACTCAGAGACCTAAGGCGAGAAAAGGCTCGTAGAGTAGACGACATTCCATCATAATTACTGCAAACCTTGAGAGGCCTAATCTTTACAAAACTGTTTCACCTGTTGATATGTGAAATAGAGGAAATAAGTTGAAAGAAAAACTAATATTTCCGGTGCCGGAAAAGATAGTTGATAATATTACTGAAATATCAGTTTAATAATTCATGATCTCCAAATACTGGCACGAATTGTTTACAGAAAAATAAAAGAACATATCAGTTCACGTTGTGAAGAAATGTAGGACCACGCGAGGCATTATCGACTCCTAGAAATGTAGTGTATGTTTATAGCATCTGCAGATTTAGAGGAATTGTTTGACAGTACTGACTGGAGTTCACTCTTTAAATTATAAAGGTAGCAGAGAAGACTTGTAAAGTACGCCTTTGTTACTCAATCTGTACACTGAGCAACCTGTGAAGGAAATAGCTCCGCTGTTCTGGCCACAGGTGGGTCTCAGCCAAAGGCGTCTTTTTGGTGTGGTATGGAGGGGCGTTTGTTTAGGCCAGCACACTCCCAGTCGTTCTCGGCTTTGCAGACCTTGGAGTCGCTACTTCTCACTCGAGTAACTTCTCAATTGGCAGCACGAGCCTGGCATGGATAATGCCTCAGACGCGGCCAACGGATTCGGCGCATATTTGGCAGGTCGTTTCTGTGGAACCTCCAATGAAAGACTAAGATACTTTGACTGAATGCCCCCTATTTTTGGAAAAACCGGCCCTAAAGTTGAAGACGTGAAATCGGATAAAAACTAAAAGGATCAATGAACAACTAAAAACTGAGCATTATTTTTGATTATATATCGATCCGAGACGCATATTCTCCTAGAAATACAGTAAAGCAAATTTTACGCCTTACACTTATATATCCATGAAGCAAAAGCTGCTCACCGAAGCGCAACTAATGCAACAGCCAAGGCATGGGGTTGAGGAGCAGCAGATCTGTGTTCGATTGCCAAACGCAAGTCGCAGTTTTTTATTTTCCTTTTGTATTTTTTTCCGTTTCGTAGGAATATGAGAGTTGACAAGATACGTAAATCACTTATGACATGACAATTACCATCAGACTCGTTGTTCGATATAAAAGAGGGCATGTAACACAATGAGAGAAAGAGTCACTTTAAGGCGAGCTGGTGTAAAATTTTAATTCTTTAATACTCCAAGTTGTTTGAGAAATTTATTTGCTGCCTTATTATTATTCGTCAGAGATTTGCTTACCTTACTAACTCTGCTGTTCCTACTGCGCCGACTGTTGGCACACATGGTGAGGTTTTTGGTTGAATCGGTGGCGCCTCCTGTACGCCATGCTGGGGAGGTGTGACTCAGAGCGAGGCAGTCACTGGCGATCCGGGAATGAGGTACACTGAAGAGCCAAAGAAACTGGTACAACGGCCTAATATCGTGTAGGGCTTCCGCGAGGAAGCAGAAGTGCGGCAACACGACGTGGCATGGAGTCGATTAACGCCTGTAGTGGTGGAGGGAATTGACACCATGAATCCTGCAGGGCTGTCGATAAATCCGTAAGAGGAGGGGGCTTCTGAACAGCTCGTTGCAAGGCATCTCAGATATGCTCAATAAAGTTTATGTCTGGGGAGTTTGTTCGCCAGTGGAAGCGTTTAAACTCAGAAGAGTGGAGCCACTCTGTAGCAATTCTGGACGTCTGGGGTGTCGCATTGTCCCGCTAGAATTTCCCAAATCCGTCGTAATGCACAATGGACATGAATGAATGCAGGTGACAGGATGCTTACGTACGTGTCACCTGCCGGAGTCGTATCTAGACGTATCAGGGGTCCCATATCATTGTAACTGCATACGCCCCACACCATTAAGCCGTCGGCACACGGACCGTGCATCCGAACGTTGAGCGTTGAGCGTGCCGAGTTTCTGACGTCATAGCGTGGAATAGCACGCTCGGGAGTCTTTCCTAACGTGCAGAGCAATATCTGGCATGTCAGATATTATGAGCGTGCGTCTGAGCGTTGACCAATGAGATGTCACAACGCCACCTACGTCACACGCACGCCGTCTGCCTTCAGTACAGAGTTGTGAGGCGCCATATTGGCATTCGTTTCAAGCCTATATGTATATATGCCGTTTCTGAGCACCAGCAAATTGAGAATCACTGAAAAACCCGTTGATAACTGTGTGATTCGTTCCAATAAAATAATGAGAAACATTATATTCGTGGCAAAATAATTATTGTAACTTGGCTATTATGAGAGTAGGCTATTTGAAGGCAGCGACACACTGATTATCCACCCGAAACGTATTGTTCTTGGTACAATTTGTTATAATTAAATTTCAATTAGTAACATATTTACGATTAAGGTTTTCGGCACGTCGTAACATAATATGATAGATTTACGTGTGTGAAGTTCGTATGGCGTAATGAGTTGCGTCCCAGTCCTCTGTTGAGATGTTGGTTGGGGCGGTGGTTCGCATCCTGACACCGCCATATTTTTTTTCCTAACATTCGCGTTTTTATTACGTTCTGATACTTTATTATTAGTCTCATATAAATATATAATATAATATTTGATGTTATGTAAATATAAGTTAACCTTTTTTTGAGGGGTGACTTTGTTCGATTGGCTTAATCTACAGGACAGCTTGTCCTACTTGTATAAAGATATTTTGCTCCTTTTTATTTTACGCTTCGTAATTCACATGTTGCAAAGATTCTGCTACTGGGTAGAAACAGTGATCAAGTAAGACTGACCTTGGGGTTTTACTAAAATGTGGGAATTATGAAATAATGTTTATCTTATGCGGAGAAGTATTCCAAATTTGTACCGCACTGTTTGTAATAGAACCTTTATAAGCCTGTGTCCTTATTGATTGGACATGGTACCTTCCTTTTCATGAACGATGAAGGAAATGTGGGTTTTAATAGAGTAAACAGTGTGATTTACGAACTAGAAACATCCCTCAACTGTCGCTGGAGTGCGCTGCGATCGCGTATACCACGTTGGAGCCCACGTACCGTATGCACGAGTCGTATCATTCCTGAGCGTTCAGCAGCACGGTAAACTTGACACGCTCCACGTTAACGTTCGACAGCACGGTCCGTGTGCCGACGGCTTTACAGAGCCTCCACCAGCTTAAACAGTCCCCTGGTAACATGCAGGGCCCATGGATTTATGAGGATGTCTCCATATCCGTACACGTCCATCCGCTCGATACAATTTTAAACTTCACTCGTCCGACCAGGCAACATGTTTCCACTGTGTGCCGGACTGAGATTCGAACTCGGGACTTTTGCCTTTCGTCGGCAACTGCTCTACCAACTGAGCTACCCAAGCACGACTCACACCCCGTCCTCACAGCTTTACTTCTGCCAGTACCTCGTCTCCTACCTTCCAAACTTTACAGAAGCTCTCATGCGAAACTTGCAGAACTAGCACTCCTGAGAGAAAGGATATTACGGAGACATGGCTTTGCCACAGCCTGCGGGATGTTTCCAGAATGAGATTTTCACTCTGCAGCGGAGTGTGCGCTGATATGAAACTCCCTGGAAGATTAAAACTGTGTGCCGGACTGAGATTCGAACTCGGGACTTTTGCCTTTCGTCGGCAACTGCTCTACCAACTGAGCTACCCAAGCACGACTCACACCCCGTCCTCACAGCTTTACTTCTGCCAGTACCTCGTCTCCTACCTTCCAAACTTTACAGAAGCTCTCATGCGAAACTTGCAGAACTAGCACTCCTGAGAGAAAGGATATTACGGAGACATGGCTTTGCCACAGCCTGCGGGATGTTTCCAGAATGAGATTTTCACTCTGCAGCGGAGTGTGCGCTGATATGAAACTCCCTGGAAGATTAAAACTGTGTGCCGGACTGAGATTCGAACTCGGGACTTTTGCCTTTCGTCGGCAACTGCTCTACCAACTGAGCTACCCAAGCACGACTCACACCCCGTCCTCACAGCTTTACTTCTGCCAGTACCTCGTCTCCTACCTTCCAAACTTTACAGAAGCTCTCATGCGAAACTTGCAGAACTAGCACTCCTGAGAGAAAGGATATTACGGAGACATGGCTTTGCCACAGCCTGCGGGATGTTTCCTGAATGAGATTTTCACTCTGCAGCGGAGTGTGCGCTGATATGAAACTCCCTGGAAGATTAAAACTGTGTGCCGGACTGAGATTCGAACTCAGATATGAAACTTCCTGGCAGATTAAAACTGTGTGCCGGACTGAGATTCGTTCGAAGTTTCATATCAGCGCACACTCCGCTGCATCCCCCAGGCTGTGGTAAAGTCATGTCTCCGCAATATCCTTTCTTTCAAGAGTGCTAGTTCTGCAAGTTTCGCAGGAGAGCTTCTGTAAAATTTAGAAAGTAGGAGACGAGGTACTGGCAGAAGTAAAGCTGTGAGGACGGGGTGTGAGTCGTGCTTGGGTAGCTCAGTTGTTAGAGCACTTGACCGCGAAAGGCAAAGGTCCCAAGTTCGAATTTCAGTCCGGCACACAGTTTTAATCGGCCAGGAAGTTTCATATCAGCGCACACTTCGCTGCAGAGTGTAAATCTCATTCTGGGAACATGTTTCCAGTTATCAACAATCCAATGTCGGTGTTGACGGACCCAGGCGAGGCGTAAAGCTTTGTGTCGTGCAGTCATCAAGGGCATACAAGTGGGCCTTCTGCTCCGAAAGCCCATATCGATGATGTTTCGTCGAATGGTTCATACGCTGACACTTGCTGGTGGACTATCACTGAAATCTACAGTAATCTGCGGAAGAGTTGCACTTCTGTCACGTTGAACGATTCTCTTCAGTCGTCGTTGGTCCCGTTCTTGCAGGATCTTTTTCCAGCCGCAGCGAAGTCGGAGATTTGATGTTTTACCGGATTCTTGATATTCACGGTACATTCGTGAAATGGCCGAACGGGAAAATTCCCACTTCATCACTACCTCGGAGATGTTGTGTCTCATCACTCGTGCGTCGACTATAACAGCAAGTCCAAATTCACTTAAATCTTGACAGTCTGCCATTGTAGCAGTAGTAATCGATCTAACAACTGCGCCAGACACTTGTTGTCTTATATAGACATTGCCGACTGCAGCGCCGTATTCTGCCTGTTTACATATCTCTGTATGTGAATACGCATGCTTATATCAGTTTCTTCGGCTCTTCAGTGTAGTTCGGCAAGCACTTCTAACGTGGGCCGTGAGTTGCCGAGCCGTTAACTGGAAAAGTTTGTTGGACTCGGCGCGGTATATGGTCGGGTGACTAGGTCGAGTACAACACACTTTTCCCTTTACCGGCTCGGCAACTCACGGCCCACATTAGAAGTGCTTGCCGTACTATCTCCATCTCGGATCACCACCGACTGCCTCGCTCTGGACTCATGCCTCCTCAGTAGGGGCTACAGCTGGGGCCACGATTGCAACCATAAGCCTCGTCATGCCGCAGATGTGTCAGCAGTCGGCACTCTACCAATTTACGTACGGAAGAAAACTCAAATCAAAAACCCGCGGAATGCACTTGAGAATCGAACACATGGTCCCTGCTCCTCCACCAGATGCCTTGGTCGTTACGCCAGCAGCTTAAGAGGTGAATAGCGTTCACCTTATGGGTAAGTTACCGGCAGTTCTGCTCGTGCGTTTGAGGACCATGTATACGACGGTGAAAAATGCTCAGACTACATTTAGCAAGTAAAAACAAATACGCCTCGCCCCAGGATGGAACTCTTGACCTTCTGCATGCTAACCATAAACGCTACTCGCTGCACCAGCTGCGCTGCACTACTATTTATGCTGACAGAGGCACTTACTGTACATGTGATTATAGTGTTGCCAGACTGCCAGTCTTTAGCACCCATTTACAGTCGGAAATATGCACAGGATGAAATTTTGTAAGAGACTTTTTGTATCGCTAGTATGTGAGTAATCGCACTGTGAAGACAGAGTGCGCAAATTTTTCTTCACCCTGCGTAATACCAGTTACCTAAAATCTATTAGTAGCCATTACACTACACATCAAACATAACGATTTCCTTCTATCTTGGGGCTTTTGTCCCCGTGTTACCATTTATTTGGCAGCGTTAGTTGCAGAGGTTGGCCGGATGCCCTTCTTGCCGCCATTCCGAACTCCCCGGGACGGTATTAGTGTTCCCTAGCTGCCTGCATCTAGTGGAAGCCATGGAAGAGTGCGAACGTTTTCAAATGTCAGCGAGTCCTGTAACCGAGGCGGAACATGAGGACTAGCCCGGTATTCACCTAGTGGGATGTGGAAAACCGCCTAAAAACCACAACCACGGCAACTCACGGCCCACATTAGAAGTGCTTGCCGTACTATCTCCTTCTCGGATCACCACCGACTGCCTCGCTCTGGACTCACGCCTCCTCAGTAGGGGCTACAGCTGGGGCCACGATTGCAACCATAAGCCTCGTCATGCCGCAGATGTGTCAGCAGTCGGCACTCTACCAATTTACGTACGGAAGAAAACTCAAATCAAAAACGCGCGGAATGCACTTGAGAATCGAACACATGGTCCCTGCTCCTCCACCAGATGCCTTGGTCGTTACGCCAGCAGCTTAAGAGGTGAATAGCGTTCACCTTATGGGTAAGTTACCGGCAGTTCTGCTCGTGCGTTTGAGGACCATGTATACGACGGTGAAAAATGCTCAGACTACATTTAGCAAGTAAAAACAAATACGCCTCGCCCCAGGATGGAACTCTTGACCTTCTGCATGCTAACCATAAACGCTACTCGCTGCACCAGCTGCGCTGCACTACTATTTATGCTGACAGAGGCACTTACTGTACATGTGATTATAGTGTTGCCAGACTGCCAGTCTTTAGCACCCATTTACAGTCGGAAATATGCACAGGATGAAATTTTGTAAGAGACTTTTTGTATCGCTAGTATGTGAGTAATCGCACTGTGAAGACAGAGTGCGCAAATTTTTCTTCACCCTGCGTAATACCAGTTACCTAAAATCTATTAGTAGCCATTACACTACACATCAAACATAACGATTTCCTTCTATCTTGGGGCTTTTGTCCCCGTGTTACCATTTATTTGGCAGCGTTAGTTGCAGAGGTTGGCCGGATGCCCTTCTTGCCGCCATTCCGAACTCCCCGGGACGGTATTAGTGTTCCCTAGCTGCCTGCATCTAGTGGAAGCCATGGAAGAGTGCGAACGTTTTCAAATGTCAGCGAATCCTGTAACCGAGGCGGAACATGAGGACTAGCCCGGTATTCACCTAGTGGGATGTGGAAAACCGCCTAAAAACCACATCCAGGTTGGCTGGCCAGCATACCTGCCCTCGCCGTAATCCGCTGGGCGTATTCGATCCGGGGCCGGCGCGCCTACCCGAGTCCAGGAAGCAGCGCATTAGCGCTCTCGGTTACCCTGGCGGGTACATCGTACATAACAAACAGTATGTAGTAGAATATAATGGAACTCGCTACATGCGTTTAAATATTTTACACGTAAACTACTCAGATATTTAAGGTACGAAATTCAAGTTCGCTGCGTTATGAATTTCTTTTTTCGGCAGTTCGGTTCAGAACGTCCGCATTAGCTATTCGATCCACCTATCCTGTCTTCAGTATTCTTCTATAACACCATATTTCAGTCCGTCTCCGGTAGTTGAGTGGTCAGTGCGACGGAATGTCAATCGTCAGGATCCGGGTTGGATTCCCGGCTGGGTCGGAGATTTTCGCCGCTCAGAAACTGGGTGTTGTGTTGTCCTAATCACCATCATTTCATCCCCATCGACGGTAAACGGTCTACTCGACGGGAGGCCCTAGTCACACGACATTATTACCACATTTCAAAAGCTTGGGTTCTCTTCTTGTCTCCTTCATTGTCCACATTTCATTTCTGTACATGGTGACACTACAGAAAAATACTTTCAAAAGAATACCTAACGTTATTTTCGAAGTTAAAATTTCTCTTTCAGAAATGATTTTTTCCTATTTTCAGTCGGCATTTTACACTTATTCTTTGACCATCAGTTATTTTTCCTCCCGAAGTGCAAAAATCATCTACTACTTTCAGTATCTAAGCTAATTCCCTCAGCATTGCGCGATTTAATTCGACTGCAGTCCATGACCCTTGTTTTATTTATGCTGATTTTCATCTCAGAAACTCTTCCTGAGTCACAGCTCATTCCATTAAACCGCTGTTCCAAGTCTTTTGCTGCCTCTGTCAGAGTTGCAATATCGTCATAAAAACATTTTGATTTCGTCTCGCTGAACTTTTACACCATTTTAAAATATATATAGCTGGTTTCCATCACAGCTTGTCCATCTCCATGTTGTTGTTGTGGTCTTCAGTCCTGAGACCGGTTTGATGCAGCTCTCCATGTTACTCTGTCCTGTGCAAGCTTCTTCTTCTCCCAGTTCCTACTGCAACCTACATCCTTCTGAAACTGCTTGATGTATTCATCTCTTGGTCTCCCTCTACGATTTTTACCCTCCAAGCTGCCCTCCAATGCTAAATTGGTGATCCCTTGATGCCTCAGAACATGTCCTTCCAATCGATCCCTTCTTCTAGACAAGTTGTGCCACAAACTTCTCTTCTCCTCAATCCTATGCAATACCTCCTCATTAGTTACGTTATGTATCCATCTAATCTTCAGCATTCTTCTGTAGCACTACTTTTCGAAAGCTTCTATTCTCTTCTTGTCTAAACTATTTATCGTCCATTTTTCACTTCCATACATAGCTACACTCCATACAAATACTTTCAGAAATGACTTCCTGACATTTAAATCTATACTCCATGTTAACAAATTTCTCTTCTTCAGAAACGCTTTCCTTGCCATTGCCAGTCTACATTTTATATCCTCTCTATTTCGACCATCATCAGTTACTTTGCTCCCCAAATAGCAAAACTCCTTTACTACTTTAAGTGTCTCATTTCCTAATCTAATACCCTCAGCATCTCCCGACTTAATTCGACTACATTCCATTATCCTCGTTTTGCTTTTGTTGATGTTCATCTTATATCCTCCTTTCAAGACGCTATCCATTCCGTTCAACTGCTCTTCCAAGTCCTTTGCTGTCTCTGACAGAATTACAATGTCATCGGCGAACCTCAAGGTTTTTATTTCTTCTCCATGGATTTTATACCTACTCCGAATTTTTCTTTTGTTTCCCTCACTGCTTGCTCAATATACAGACTGAATAACATCGGGGAAAGGCTACAACCCTGTCTCACTCCCTTCCCAACCACTGCTTCCCTTTCATGCGCCTCAACTCTTATAACTGCCATTTGGTTTCTGTACAAATTGTAAATAGCCTTTTGCTCCCTGTATTTTACCCCTGCCACCTTCAGAATCTGAAAGAGAGTATTCCAGTCAACATTGTCAAAAGCTTTCTCTAAGTCTACAAATGCTAGAAACGTAGGTTTGCCTTTCCTTAATCTAGCTTCCAAGATAAGTCGTAGGGTCAGTATTGCCCCACGTGTTCCAATATCTCTACGGAATCCAAACTGATCTTCCCCGAGGTCGGCTTCTACTAGTTTTTCCATTCGTCTGTAAAGAATTAGCGTTAGTATTTTGCAGCTGTGACTTATTAAACTGATAGTTCGGCAATTTTCAAATCTGTCAACACCTGCTTTCTTCGGTATTGGAATTATTATATTCTTCTTGAAGTCTGAGGGTATTTCGCCTGTCTCATTCATCTTGCTCGCCATATGGTAGAGTTTTGTCAGGACTGGCTCTCCCAAGGCCATCAGTAGTTCTAATGGAATGTTGTCTACTCCCGGGGCCTTGTTTCGACTCAGGTCTTTCAGTGCTCTGTCAAACTCTTCACGCAGTATCATATCTCCCATTTCATCTTCATCTACATCCTCTTCCATTTCCATAATATTGTCCTCAAATACATCGCCCATGTATAGACCCTCTATATACTCCTTCCACCTTTCTGCTTTCCCTTCTTTGCTTAGAACTGGCTTTCCACCTGAGCTCTTGACATTCATGCAAGTGGTTCTCTTTTCTCCAAAGGTCTCTTTAATTTTCCTATAGGCAGTATCTATCTTACCCCTAGTGAGATAAGCCTCTAAATCCTTACATTTGTCCTCTAGCCATCCCTGCTTAGCCATTTTGCACTTCCTGTCGATTTCATTTTTGGCACGTTTGTATTCCTTTTTGCCTGCTTCATTTACTGCATTTTTATATTTTCTCCTTTCATCAATTAAATTCAATATTTCTTCTGTTACCCAAGGATTTCTACTAGCCCTCGTCTTTTTACCTACTTGATCCTTTGCTGCCTTCACTACTGCATCCCTCAAAGCTACCCATTCTTCATCTACTGTATTACTTTCCCCCATTCCTGTCAATTGTTCCTTTATGCTCTCCCTTAAACTCTGTACAACCTCTGGTTCTTCCAGTTTATCCACGTCCCATCTCCTTAAATTCCCACCTTCTTGCAGTTCATAACCAATAGATTGTGGTCAGAGTCCACATCATACAATTTAAAACCTGGTTCCTAAATCTCTGTCTTACCATTATATAATCTATCTGAAACCTGTCAGTATCTCCATGCTTCTTCCGTGTATACAACCTTCTTTTATGATTCTTGAACCAAGTGTTAGCTATGATTAAGTTGTGCTCTGTGCAAAATTCTACCAGTCGGCTTCCTCTTTCATTTCTTACCCCCAATCCATATTCACGTACTACATTTCCTTCTCTTCCTTTTCCTACTACCGAATTCCAGTCACCCATGACTATTAAATTTTCGTCTCCCTTCACTATCTGAATAATTTATTTTATTTCATCATACATTTCTTCAATTTCTTCATCTGCAGAGCTAGTTGGCATATAAACTTGTACTACTGTAGTAGGCGTGGGCTTCGTGTCTATCTTGGCCACAATAAAGCGTTCACTATGCTGTTTGATGTTGCTTACCCGCATTCCTATTTTTTTTTATTCATTATTAAACCTACTCCTGCATACCCCTACTTGACTTTGTATTTATAATCGTATATTCGCCTAACCAAAAATCTTGTTCCTCCTGCCACCACACTTCACTAATTCCCACTATATCTAACTTTAACCTATCCATTTCCCTTTTTAAATTTTCTAACCTACCTGCCCGATCAAGGGATCTGACATTCCACACTCCGATCCGTAGAACGCCAGTTTTTTTTCTCCTGATAAAGACGTCCTCTTGAGTAGTCCCCGCCCGGAGATCCTAATGGCGGACTATTTTACCTCTGGAATATTTTACCCAAGAGGACGCCATCATCATTAACCATACAGTAGAGCTGCATGCCCTCGGGAAAAATTACGGCTGTAGTTTCCCCTTGCTTTCAACCGTTCGCAGTACCAGCACGGCAAGGCTGTTTTGGTTAGTATTACAAGGCCAGATCAATCATCCAGACTGTTGCCCCTGCAACTACTGAAAAGGCTCCTGCCCCTCTTCAGGAACCACACGTTTGTCTGGCCTCTCAACAGATACCCCTCAGTTGTGGTTGCACCTACGGTACGGCTATCTGTATCGCTGAGGCACGAGGCACGCAAGCCTCCCCACCAACGGCAAGGTCCATGGTTCATGGGGGAGGGGGGGGGGTGAGGAGGAGGGGGGGGTGTCCGTCTCCATAGCCGAATGATTTAAAAAAAAAAGAAAAGAAAAATATAATAGTCAGCTTGGGTGACTGCCATGCGGCGGAGGACGTGGGTTCATTTCCCGGTTCAAATGGTTCAAATGGCTCTGAGCACTATTATGGGACTTAACTTCTGAGGTCATCAGTCCCCTAGAACTTAGGACCACTTAAACCTAACTAACCTAAGGACATCACACACACCCATGCCCGAGGCAGGATTCGAACCTGCGACAATAGGGGTCGCGCGCTTCCGGACAGTAGCGCCTAGAACCGCTCGGCCACTTCGGCCGGCGATTTTCCAGTATTAACAGGGATTTCTTCTTTGGCAAAGGGACTAGATGGGGTCCACTCACAAGAGAACGCCTCAAACATCGCCAACTGATTTCGATGATATTTGGCAGGTCACTTGTACACAATCTAAAACAAAAGATTCTAAGACATTTCGCCTAAATACCGCCCAATCGCCCTCCAGGTTTCTGAGAAAACCACCCGTGTAGTTCATAACGTGCAATCGATTCAAAACTGAGACATTCGATAGACAGTACTGTATTTCATTTCCTCGGTCTTACGTTAAACACCAATACTGACAAGTCATAACCTCGTCACACTAACATATCCGCTTAATACTGTCGCATGTTTCTAGATCTTAATTCTTTGCATAACTTACCACAATAATAGCAGAAATGGTCTTTCGCACCTGTAATAGGATCTCCATTATTAAAGTGTTCTACAGAATTTTCAGTTGGTCTTATCAAGTATTTACGCCAGTCATCTCTAACATATTTTTCGCTAGCAGCATCAACGGCAAGTCCGGTTGTGTTTACCCCTTACTTAGAATTTAAGGCACGCTGCGGAGAATACATGAACAAAAATATGAGAGAGCGCATACAGAGTGCGACAAAACACAGTAACTTCTGATCCAGCTGTGAAACTCGTTTGAATCTCTAAGCCTACCAGCTTAGCGGATACTTCTTTATCTTGATAAAGTTAAATCCGCCTAAATTCTCTTCCTCATTTACAGGGAAATTACTTCCAACCCGTTCTTTTGCTTTTCCTTGCCCACAGAAGGTCATTTGGCGAGTATAAGATAAGACCGTCGAGGTATTATCCTCTTTTAATCTGTACAGAACGAGGAAAGTAAATTAAATTTAAACTCAATATTTTATTCAATTATGGGCTTCTCTTATATGCGGAACAACGGTAGTACGTATGTTTCCTGTTTCCTCTACAGGACAGAATTTATCGGACATAGAATTTATTGGACTACAGAATATTGTTAACTTGTCAACAATAGCAAAATTTAGTTACGCCTCGTACAAAGAGCTCCACACATTTTTAATCTCAAGTACCATATTACAGCTTTATAGTTTTCCTTATCAGACTTGCTTACAACGAAACATGAAATTTATTAAAAGCTCACGCTTCTCATTCAAAAAGAAACATTAAGAATTACGATAATTCATATTTCGCTGAAGCTGACATATAAAAGAAAGTTATCAAAATCTGGTCTTTCTGTTTTTAATGCATAAGATATACATGAAAGAGTATTTATATGGAATAATTTATTAACAATTTGTCTTTAGGAGTCATTCCATGAATCAGTCTCAAAGAAAACACTTAATGAGTGTAATAATTCTACAGAATCGTTCGTTATTTTCGTAAACCAAAGATCTATTGCAGTCTTGATCTATTCCTAATCAAGAGCTTCGGAAGAAAGACTGTTTGTTCATCATAAGCAAAATTTTTCAGTAGTAACAGTTGATTCGATGGAACATAACAGACACTTTAGGCAGCCATATGAAATGGCTTGGGCAAATTCGCCTCTTTCCGTATCAGAATAAAGTTCACAGCGATCCAGCAGATACTTGTTTCGTTATGAATCCAGTCATGGATCACGAAAATTTTATTAATTAGGTAATTCATTTCGGGCAGCTATGGCTATTTTTAGACTTGAATGTGCTACATTACATGAAACGTGTCATTGCGTATATAGGTCGTACAGTTACATTACAGTTATATTAATCAGTCATACGAAGTGGATTCACGCAGGCCTGAAGATGGTCACAGCTGATAGAAATTAATCACCTGATTAATAAAATTTTTGCGATCCATTACAGGATTTATAAGAAAACAAATCTTTCGACATCAGTCTTGTTTCTTGTATTCACTTTATCTGCTTTCTCTATGGGGTCTAGTGTTTGTATTTGGTTTCTCTTTTAGAAATTGACCTCATAATGACCAAGATACCAGAATTAAGAATCACCTCTAATTCACATGGGCGTGATACACTTCGTGGGAGACAGATCCCGTGAGCTAATCCGTCAAAGCCTGATACCAAGAGTACTGCTCAACCTAACTTTCAATTCTTTAAGAAGCTTTCTGAAGTAATTTAAGTATGAAAGTCGATGTACAAGGTCGAAATACCTCGGTGCACTTAATTTGTTCTCTTCAGACGAATATGTTTTCATTAATGTTCTTAATTAAAACACTGATACACATACACGAATATCATTTCACGGATATTTTGCCCTGGAAGTATCCGAGTCCAGATTTGTAACTTAGTCTATGATTAAAATGCAATATTTTGATTTTTATATACAGGGTGTCTCTCCTAAGAGTCGTCAGGTGCATTTTCTCTCGTTATTGGAGGATATTTGCAATTTCGTTTTTGCGTTGTGTGGCTCTAGTCAGCCCAAACAATTGCTGCTATTCACGTCTGCCGTGTGACACCCAGCGTCAACAGAAAACGTCGGTTTGTTTCCCCTTATAAAAAAAATGATTTTAAGTTGGAATTTTACGTGCCCATTTGTTAAACAACAATCCAGCAACGACTCAATGTCAGTAGCACTGCATGCTTGGCGGCAGCAGTCGCGCGGGCCAGGGTGGTGATGTCTCTGCTGGAGTAACAGCTATTCTTTGTATTAATAGATACCGATAAAACAAATATCGCACTAGATTTATCTGGGGTCCCTCTATCGAACGGCCACGCAAAATTCCGCTTTTAAAAATCTTTTTCTTTGTAAGTAGAAAGAAACCGACGCTTTCTGTCGACACTGGGCTTCATATGAAAGATGTGGCGAGCACTATTTGTTTGGCCTGACTCCATTTACACAACGCAAAAAACGAAATTGCAAATATCTGCCGAAACACAAGAGAAAATGCGCCTGACGACTCTTAAGAGAGACACTATACATGTATAGGGCATTGTGGATGTAAGTGCACACATTGTGCTAGTTGTTTCTTTCTCTGCCTCTAACAGTCTTCCCACTGTCACATTACGTAATTTACTACCTGATGTTTTCTGTACGGCTGTAATTGCAACGCTGAATGTACTACGTCTGCCAGTATAGACTCTCGTTTTGCGTCTACTCATCCGCACTTCCAACACCTGACCTGCTGGCCACGGCAAAACAAGCATTACTGGCTTGCTCTTGCCACATAAATTTGGAGGTACTAACTAACCTGAACACATACTGTTACTAATAGCTATAATTACTAGTCTGCGAATGAAGTAAATCCTGATGTAACATTTTCAGTACACTGTCCTCAGTCACCAATAAAAATATGTGGACTTAGCCCTGTAACCCGGTATATACATATACGGTGAAACAGAATTACACTGACAAACTTTGAGAAGTCAATCAGAGGTACCTTAGTATTTTGGTATATAATAATGCAATTGTGATTTATTCCGTTTGTTATCGCAGTCACCTTCGTTTCTGTGAAAATATCTCCACAACATTGAAGAAGCCTGTATTACATAGTAACCACAGTGTGTTAATCTGTTCTGTCAGTCTGCAGTACAGAAGATAGCAAATGAAGAACATTTCCCTTACAGGTACTGTTCAAAATATCGACCGTCATGATCAAGTCACAGTGTACAGCGTCGGACCGTCGGCTATCTTACACGCTCAAGAATTCCAGGATTACAGGAGTTTGGCGTACTACTTCCGCGGCTGTGACAATTCTAGCAACCAGGTCCGTGCAAGTAGCGAGTATCGGTCGGGATATCGTGAATTGCGCTCTCCACACCCCTCAGAGGAAAAAGTCTATTGGTGTCATGTTTGATGACCGTGCTGCCCATGGAACAGAGTTACCCCGCACAAGGAGTTAAAGACAGCAAACGCAGAAATAAAGGAAATCATCAAATGATTACTAACACAAATAATTATTATTCTGGACATAATATATTCAGTGCCGTTCGGACTATGAAGAGGATGTTCACTGCAGTTGAAGACTTTAGGTAGACTGACAGTAATTATAAAGCTTCGTTCGACGTTATGATAGTTCTGCAGAATCTACATGCATCTGCCCTTAACACAAACGTTTCGATCAACGAATATTGTGCAAAGAAGATAGCAACATTTGAGTCAGTAACATGATTCTGAAAATCTTTCAATCACAATATCGAAATTACTTTTTGAGAAACATAAATAAGATAATCATATGTTGCATATTAAGCGATGTGAAAAAATATGGCTTCATATACATGATACCTCGAAAATTATTGCACATAGGAATCGTTTATAACTAACATGCCTCAGTTTTAGAACTTCCACTCATGCAGTGCCTTAAAGGTGAATTACGCGAAGAACGAGCGATTAAATTATCGCAAAGCTGATAGAACTGACAACTTTACAGGCCACGTAAACCACCTAAATGCTGTACGAGGATACGAGCTTTCTCGGCGAATCTCGATGATAAAATCTTCTCGGGTTGACAGCTAAGTCAATGTGTCGTTCTGCGGCAACGTTTCAGCAAGTTTCCTACTTGCCACCTTCGCCTAAAACGTTGCCGGAGAACACGCATTGACTCAGGTGTCAACCCGAAAAGATTTTATCACCTGAAGGCCAATTTAACGTTCGTTTGTACTGCGGTAGCCGAGTTATCATCAGTGATTGTTCATCTGCTGCACCGGTTCGAGTGTCAATCTGACCGTAGCATCAACACTGATACACAGCTGGCACCTCACGTCCAACTTGTCGGAGAAATCTTCAGAAAGATCATCCAGCTCACTGAAGTCCGCTACCAGACTTCGCCGCAAATCACTTAAGTGCTCGACTTGTAGTCGTTCAACTGCTTTTTGCCATTTCTACAGGATTAACCAACCCAGTGCGAAACTTGAAGGAAGCAAAAGGCCATTCTTTCAGCAAATCAAGTACGTTGTAATGGCTTTAACCTTCTCATGCTCAGTATGTACTTTATGCACCAACCATAGCCTTCTGATTGTAATCAATGCCTTTGTAACCCTTTGGCGTTTACTGCAAGAGAGGAAACACGGCGTAGACGAAAAATAATATTCTTCGTATTCATCATGAGGTTGATAACTTAATTCTATACATCAACTGAATAAATCAAGTCTGTAACGATCATAATATTTTTTAATGACCGAAACTGGACACTGTAAATCGTACAGTATATGGAGTACATGTATTCATGACAGATATATATATATCAATAACTTGCTTAATTCTATTCGCCGGACATGCATTAGTTTGGTGATTCCATACTTAATAATTACCAATATCGCTATTAATTTCCATTTCTCAATAATTCTATAGGCCTGAAACACATTATTTTGTCTATCACTGAAGCGGTACATTTCAGGAACGGTATGTGCCAGTCGTTTCAAAAAAATTGGCTTACTTCGTCTCCATTAAAACCCTCGTATGTACTGCAAATATAGAAACACCTCTTAAATAACAATTCAGTGTTATAGCACAGTGAAAACAGAGTTAAGTATTAGAAAACCAATTTTAGTTGAGAAACAGTCATCGGATGTACTATTACCTTCACAACAGTGCATTCAAATAAATGTTCACTATTAGAAACTTATAAATTCTTAGCACAATGTTCTTCCGTGTATCTAGGTACATTAAATGTCCATGAATTTAGGAAGAAGCTCTTGTTGCTAACCAACGGTAGGCTACTTAAACAGGTTTGGTTCAAATGGCTCTGAGCACTATGGGACTTAACATCTGTGGTCATCAGTCCCCTAGAACTTAGAACTACTTAAACCTAAGGACATCACACACATCCATGCCCGAGGCAGGATTCGAACCTGCGACCGTAGCAGTCACGCGGTTCCAGACTAAAGCGCCTAGAACCGCACAGCCACATCGGCCGGCTTAAACAGGTTTGTCTTTATTTTAGGAGTTCCTTGGAACTATTCTTTGCGTGGAAGCATATCATCAATATCTTTAAACTCCTTAAAATTAAGTTTTGGATAAAAAATATAACGATAGGCGATGCTGTATACGCGAATCCGTGCAACAGAACAAACTACACGTAGCGAGCTGTGGCAGCAAAATAATCGTATACCTAGAAATAATATTTTCCAAGAAAAACGGCACCATGTTTGTTTCCTCTAAGAGCGCTCTGACGAGTACAGTTGTTCACAATTTATTCTGTGCGATATTTACTGCAGGGTGACGTTCCTCATGAAGAAATGTAAGAGTAGTTCGCTATTCAGAGCAACGAAACGAGGTGATGGTTACGTATCAGCAGACAAATGTGAATTAAAGAGACGCATCACGAATTTACTGAGAAATTCAGACGGTGAATTCTGAAACTTCCGCAGCTACCTTTCAGGGATGTGTGGGGCGAGTACACGAATTTATGAATTCTGCTACCTTGTAAGTAAAATAATCCATAACAGACGAGGCAACGACGACATCAAAAGCAGCGTAGCGCATGCAAAGAGAGCATTCGTGGCCAAAAGAAGTCTACTGGTATCAAATACTGGTCTTAATTTGAGGAAGAAATTTCTGAAAATGTACGTCTGCAGCACTGTATTGTATGACAGTGAAACATTCACTGTGGGGAAAACCGGAACAAAAGAGAATCGGAGAGTTTGAGATGTGATGCTACAGAAGATTGTTGAAAAATAGGTAAGGAATGACGAGGTCCTCCACAGAATCGGTGAAGGAAGGAACAAATGGAACACAGTAACAAGAAGATGGGACAGGATGATCAAGATGTGTTCAGCCATCAGAACACATCTGTGGTACTAGAGGGAGCTGTAAAGGGTAAAAATTGTAGAGGAAGACAGAGATTCAGTTCATCCAACAAATACTTGAGGTGTTTAATGTAATAGTTACTCTGAGATGAAGGTGTATTACATGAGAAGAATTTGTGGCGGGCCACATCAAATCTGTCAGAAGACTGATGACTCGAAAAAAAGGAAAAAACGTTAGTCGTAATCTTCCTGTATGTCTCCTTGCACTAACAAAACCACTTCCCTATTATTCTGTTCAGGAATCTCTCATGTCCCATGAAATGCACGGTAAATTGCATTCTTCTTTTGATAAATGGTTTCCACAGACTTCTCTTCTAACCTACTCTTTTAATTACCTCTTCAGTCAAGCCACTTAATTTTGAGCATGCAACTGTAACACTTCCTGATGAAAGAATTTGCTTTCTTTTATTCCTTAGTCTCCAGAGTCCCGATTTCACAGACATAGGATACCGCACCAAAAACACAGGCCTTTTCCTTGTTTGAAGGCTGGTGCTGTTTGAATTCAAGACCTTCGATCCGTGGAAAAAATAAGAAAAATTGGACTCAAACAGAGAGGTACAAGTTGTCTTTCTTTCCGCGCACCATTCTCGAATGGTCTAGGAAAGGAGCATAGCGGCACTGCTGCAGTGCGTACTCTCTGCCATACACTGTATGGTGTGGATTGCAGAGTGTACGTAACGCCTTTTGTTTGCATTTTTCATCGTTAGCAGAATATGCTGAGGTGACAAAAGTCATGGGATAGAGATACGCACATACCAGATGGCGTGCTATCGCGTACACAAGGAATAAAAGGGTGGTGCATTGGCGGAGCTGTCATTTGTACCCAGGTGATTCATGTGGAAAGCTTTCCGACGTGATTTTGATCGTACGACGGGAATTAATAGATTTTGAACGCGGAATGGTAGCTGGAGTTACACTCGTCTGAATCCCATTTCGGAAATTGTCAGGGCATTCAATATTCCGAGATCCACAGTGCCATGAGTGTGCTAAGAAAACCAAATTTTGGGTATTACCTCTCACCATGGACAACGTGGTGGCCAAAGGCCTTCACTTAGCAACCGAAAGCCGCATCGTTAGCGTAGATTAATCACTGCGAACAGACAAACAACACTGCCTGAAATAACCGCAGAAATCAATGTGGTATGTACGACATATGTATTCGTTTGGACAGTTTTGGACAGTACGGCGAAATTCGGCGTTAATGGGCTATTGCAGCAGACGACCGACGTGAGTGACTTTGCTAACAGCACGACATTGCCTGCAGCGTCTCTCCTGGGCTCGTGAACATATCAGTGGGAGCCTAAACAACTGGAAAACCGTGCCTGGTCAGCTGAGTACCGGTTTCAGTTGGTAAGAGGTGATGGTTGGGTTCGAGTATGGTACAGACGCCACGAATCCCTGGTCGTAGCTATCAACAAGACACAGTGCAAGCTCCTGGTGGCACCGTAATGATGCTGGCTTTGTGTACATGGAATGGACTGTGTTCTCTGATCCCTGATCCAACTAAACCGATCATTGACTGTAACTGGTTATGTTCGGCTACTTGGAGACCATTTGCAGCCATTCATGTTCCTAAACAAAGATGTAATTTTTTGGGATGACAATGCTCCATGTAACCGAGACAGCGATGAGTTTGAAGGACATTCTGCACAATTGGAGCAAATGATTTGGTCACCCATATCGCCAGACATGAATCCCATCGAATATTTATGGGACATAATCGAGAGGTCATTTCGTGCACAAAATCCTGCACCTGCAACACTTTGGCAGCTATGGACAGCTATGGAGGCAGCACGGCTCAGTATTTCTGCAGAGTACTTCCAACGAGTTGTTGAGTTCCTGCCACGTCGAGCTGCTGCACTACGCCGGGCAAAAGGATGTCCGACACAATATTAGGACGTTTCCCATGACTTTTGTCACCTCAGTGTATTTGTCGGATATTGGCCATTGTACTCCTGGTCATACGCAATCTGCAAGAACGAACAAACTTTAAATCAGAAAGGCGTCTGATTTAGACACTTCTTATGCTGCTGATTCAGATGGGCGTCGATGGACACTTATCTGCCTCAAAGATTTGTAGTCGCTTATCCATTCGTTAGGGTAGTACATGTGTGGGTGGGAACTGTGAGCTACGTCTCAGCAAGCCGTGCGAACTTTAACGGGACTCAACTAGTAGAGAAACATGGCGGCACGATTGGTTCATGAGGCCCCGCGTCCGGTAGACAAAGACACTCTCGTGCCTTCTGATTGCTGCCGTGATGCTGACGTATCGATGTTATCTTGTAGTGCAGACGCTGTGTCTTGTGGTAGCGAATGATGCATATTCAACGAATTTCTTTTGAACTATGGTGATACAGTTGCTGGCTGGCACACTTGCGCTGTGTGTACATGATTGTACGTTATTTGGTTTTCCAGATCATAGAGTGTTAGAATGGAGACAACTTAAAGTTGAAGCTGCGGCAGCTGGCGCGATAGGACAAGTGGCAGAAAACTATGGAAGGAAACACCATGATAGAATGAAAATGTCAAGGAGTATGGGAAGGAAGAAGTAGGCCTTCAGACTATAGTTCCAAGAAAGAACGTAATTAGCAAGAGAGGAATATAAGAAAAAGAAGACAGAGGCAAATAAGACAATATCTGAGGAGAGCATAAAGAGAGTGGAAGAATGGATAAAAATGACACATGAAGATAATAGAGGAAGTAAGAAAGTACCGTATGATTCAAATTCAAATGGCTCTGAGCACTATGGGACTTAACATCTGAGGTCATCAGTCCCCTAGAACTTAGAACTACTTAAACCTAACTAACCTAAGGACACCACACACGTCCAAGCCCGAAGCAGGATTCGAACCTACTACCGTAGCGGTCGCGCGCGGTTCCATACTAAAGCGCCTAGAACCTCTCGGCCACAACGGCCGGCAAAGTACCATATGGAATGGTCAAAAGTAAGAGGAGATATTTGAGAGAAGATGCAACATTGATGGATGAAAATGGGAAATAAGTTAATAACAAATAGACATTGATGATTGTGTGGAAGGTAGAACAATGGGGGGGGGGGGGGGGGGGGAGGATCTGACATGTAAAGAATATAAATGGCATTGAATGAGAGAAAAGGAGGAAAGGCATCAGGTATAGACGAACTAAGTGCCAAAGTGGAGATGGCAGCAGCGGAGATTGTGAAACAGTGGCTGCATCGTGTGATGAGTGTGAGATGCAATGAGAACAGGAATATAAGAAAAAGAAGGATTCTCCCTGTATTCAAGCAAGAGAATAGGAAGGATTGAAGAAATTACAGGGGAGTCCCACTGATACCACACTGTATCAAGGAGTCTGAAGCGATTCTGAAGAGCAGAACCCGAACAAGCGTCCAGAGCTAAATAAGAGAGGAACGGTATGGCTTCAGACCTGAGAGGTCAACTATAGACCTCATATTTGCAGTGATGTAGCTCCAGGAGCACCACTATGAATTTATGGCAGATCTTGAGATGGCCGTTCTCGATGTAGAAAAGGCATTTGATAGCGTCTGTAGAAAAACCGTGTTGGAAGCACTAGAAAAGAAGGAAGTGGATAAAGAGGCAACAAGCAAAGTGGAGTAAACGTACTGTGGAAATGCGAGTTGCGTGAAATTGGGAAATGAAAGGACGGATTGGTCTAAGCAGATAAGTGGTGTGAAACAGGGCAGTAGATTGTCACCTCTACTCTTCATTGTGGTCTTCGATGAGATGATGACTAAGGTGGCAGAAAAGAACTGAAGAAAAGATTAAAGCAATGGTAAAATGTTTATTTGACCCCACAAACGGTCGTCAAGTTACAGTCACTAAAACAATGAGATTATTAAAAGGTACGTAACTAGTTTCGACACACTGAGTCGTCATTTTCAAAAGTAATCACAAGCCTGGAAAACTGTATTAATAACTGCAACCACACTTCTTTCAAATATTACGAAAAATCAATAAAAACAGGTAAACTATAGCAAAAGCAACAGAAACGGGTCGCAAGACATCACGACAGTTTTTGGTTGATCAGTCATTTCATACCCCTTGCAGTGTAGATGCAATGTTGTGTTAGCCCCAAATGGCAGTCCGTCACCTTTTTATGATTTCATTAGCAGAACACAGTGCGATTATGTGCTGCGTTCTAGTTTTGGGCTTGCTGCTCATTATAAGATTACGACGTGTGAGCCTTTGTTTGCAAAATGATCGTTGCGTTACTGCAGGATGTAATGCAGTTTTCATCTTCACTGCATTAAAGTGTGAAATGACAGATCAATCAAAAATTGTCATGAAGTCTTATGACAATTTTTCTGTTGCCTTTGCTTCAGTT
Organism: Schistocerca serialis cubense; assembly: GCF_023864345.2. Lineage (NCBI taxonomy): Eukaryota > Metazoa > Arthropoda > Insecta > Orthoptera > Acrididae > Schistocerca > Schistocerca serialis. The sequence continues at coordinate 538,500,529 of NC_064638.1, forward strand.
TACTGGTTTTAGTGTATTTTTCGTAACATTTGAATGAAGTGTGGTTGCAATTATTGATGCAGTTTTCCAAGTTTGTGATTACATTTGAAAACGACGCCTCAGTGCGTCGAAATAGGTATGTAGCTTTTCACAAATTTCATTGTTTTAGTTACTGTTGCTTGACGGCCGTTTGTCATGTCAAATAAACCTTTTAAATTTCATGAAATCGCCCTCCTTGTTGACATTCATATCGAAATACAAAAAAGAAAGCAGTGGTGTTCGCGGATGACTTGATGATCTGGAGAAACAGGAAGAAGGAGATTCAGGAACAGCTAGGTGCTTGTGAAGAAACTGTAAAATAGTATGCAATGAAATTTAACCAAAAATTTGAGGTCCTGAGCACAATTAGAAAGAAAGATAGAGCAACTGGCGGAATAACGATTGGAGGTGCGCGACTGAAGAAAGTGGAAAGTGTCAAGTACATGGGAAGTGTGATAGAGGAAAATTGAAGATATGAGAAAGAGAACAGTGGAAGTAGTCCTGCGAAATGTTAGGAGCCTGTTTAGGAACAAAGACGTCCCAAAAAATATATACAGGGTGTTACAAAAAGGTACGGCCAAACTTTCAGGAAACATTCCTCACACACAAAGAAAGAAAATATGTTATGTGGACATGTGTACGAAAACGCTTACTTTCCTTGTTAGAGCTCATTTTATTACTTCTCTTCAAATCACATTAATCATGGAATGGAAACACACAGCAACAGAAGGTACCGGCGTGACTTCAAACACTTTGTTACAGGAAATGTTCGAAATGTCCTCCGTTAGCAAGGATACATGCATCCACCCTCCGTCGCATGGAATCCCTGATGCGCTGATGCAGCCCTGGAGAATGGCGTATTGTATCACAGCCGTCCACAATACGAGCACTAAGAGTCCCTACATTTGGTACCGGGGTTGCGTAGACAAGAGCTTTCAAATGCCCCCATAAATGAAAGTCAAGAGGGTTGAGGTCAGGAGAGCGTGGAGGCCATGGAATTGGTCCGCCTCTACCAATCCATCGGTCAACGAATCTGTTGTTGAGAAGCGTACGAACATTTCGACTGAAATGTGCAGGAGCTCCATCGTGCATGAACCACATGTTGAGTCGAACTTGTAAAGGCACATGTTCTAGCAGCACAGGTAGAGTATCCCGTGTGAATCATGATAACGTGCTCAATTGAGAGTAGGTGAAAGAACATGGGGCCCAATCAAGACATCACCAGCAATGCCTGCCCAAACGTTCACAGAAAATCTGTGTTGATGACGTGATTGCACAATTGCGTGCTGATTCTCGTCAGCCCACACATGTTGATTGCGAAAATTTACAATTTGATCACGTTGGAATGAAGCCTCATACGTAAAGAGAACATTTGCACTGAAATGAGGATTGACACATTGTTGGATGAACCATTCGCAGAAGTGTACCCGTGGAGGCCAATCAGCTGCTGATAGTGCCCGCACACGCTGTACATGGTACGGAAACAACTGGTTCTCCCGTAGCACTCTCCATGCAGTGACGTGGTCAACGTTACCCTGTATAGCAGCATCTTCTCTGACGCTGACATTAGGGTTATCGTCAACTGCACGAAGAATTGCCTCGTCCATTGCAGGTGTCCTCGTCGTTCTAGGTCTTCCCCAGTCGCGAGTCATAGGCTGGAATGTTCCGTGCTCCCTAAGATGCCGATCAATTGCTTCGAACGTCTTCCTGTCGGGACACCTTCTTTCTGGAAATCTGTTTCGATACAAACGTACCGCGCCACGGCTATTGCCCCGTGCTAATCCATACATCAAATGGGCATCTGACAACTCCGCATTTGTAAACATTGCACTGACTGCAATACTACTTTCGTGATGAACACTAACCTGTTGATGGTATGTACTGATGTGCTTGATGCTAGTACTGTAGAGCAATGAGTCGCATGTCAACACAAGCACCGAAGTCAACATTACCTTCCTTCAATTGGGCCAAATGGCGGTGAATCGAGTAAGTACAGTACATACTGACGAAACTAAAATGAGCTCTAACATGGAAATTAAGCGTTTCCGGACACATGTCCACATAACATCTTTTCTTTATTTGTGTGTGTGAGGAATGTTTCCTGAAAGTTTGGCCGTACCTTTTTGTAACACCCTGTAGAAGTTACAACATCCCAATACTGACCTACACATCTGAAACATGGATACTGAAGAAAAGAGTATAAGCAGATTACAGGTATGTGAAATAACATTCCTCAGAAGTAGGATCGAAGTAAGAAGGAGAGACAGGATGAGGAACGAAAGGGTAAGGGAAATAGTGAAAGAGGAACCCTTGCAGAGCAGGGCAGGAACATAAAGGCTAAGATGGAACGGGCCCTTAAAGAGGATGGAAAACTAGAGGATTCCCAACAAGATACATGAAATGGAAATGCGAGGAAAACGACCAAGAGGAAGATCAAGAGAAGATGACTAAAAGGTGTGGAGGAGTGTGTTGAACAAAGAGGCGAGTACTGGACCAGAGTGAACACAGGAAGATTGTGGGAAAACAGAACTAGATGGCAAGGCTTATGTTCCAAACAGACGCAGCCTGTGACTGGAAACTGTTCAAGATGATGATGATGATGATCATCATGATGAGAGCATTAGATTTTTTTTCATTTTTGCAGTCTCTTTTAAAGCGGAAAACGTAGGATCCTTGTTCGCACATCCAACTTTTCAGAACACGTGGGATCGGTATCTAATTTTATGCCAGTCATCCAAGGATTCAAGTAGTATCTCATTGCCCTTCCACGCATCAAATAACAATTCGGACAACAATGCTAATACACAATGATTGTTTTTTGTCTGTTGTATCCAGATGGTAGTTGTTGGGATGTTGTAACTTTATTATTATTATTAATTCAGCCCAAACATTCACAGTAGCAAAAAACTTGTTTACTGCTGTAGTTCCTTAAAACGAGTCCTGCACTTTAATATTATTAAATTATGCATCTGCTTGACAGGGCAGCACTAGAATAGAAATTCGGCAACACAATAAGAGATTCTGAAATCTTGTACATGGCTGGAGCATTAACCGTAGATGAAATCTTCTTGTAGAAATAATAAACAGCCAATCAGATGAAAGCGGAAAATTTACAAAAACCCAATTACCATGGTTACTTCATTTATAAAAACGTCTTCTGCAGAAGGAAGTAATGAGAACTGGGTTACATGTTGCGGCAGAGATACGTTAAAATATAGCCGAAAGTGTCAGTCAACGGAGCTGATATTTTATATTTGACTGACACCTTTCGACGGTATTTTAACGTACCTCTGTCACGACATGTAACGCAGTTATCAATATTTCCTTCTGAATAAGACGTTTTTATAAACTTTGAAGCCATGTTAAGGGGTTTTTAAGAACCTTCCACTTTGCAAGTGATTAGCTGTTTATTATTTCTACGAGAACACTAAGAAGTAACCAATAACATGTATTAACAGTAGGTTACAAAACTATACTTCATTTTAGTAACAGTTTCATGTGTGACACTTAATGTCATATACCTAACACAATGAAGTCTTATAAATTTGGCTGTCTCTTGGCAGTCTATGAAGTAGCCAGCATGGCTGAAGGTAATAAGCAGACAGACGTTTGACTGTATTTGTAGCTTGATAAATAACGACTGCTAATCGGAAATGTTATCCTCTGAACGGAACTCCTGGTTCTGTGCTCCGTACCGTAATACAGGAAATGCTGGCACAGTAGGAACTGAACGGAGCTGGCTGCAGGTTCCGAACACTGCAGTCTGAATGTGGGATCGAAGCTTCCGCGGCGCGCCGTGTGCTCTGCCTGTCGGTGGAAGGATATCCACCGCAGCCAGGGCTAGTTGGAAGCAAAGCAGTCCCCGGTTACAGCAGTCTCCTTCGCACGTTTGCGTAGCATTCAAATGACTGATTAAAAGTTTAGGTTTCTAGTGTCGTATCCTTCTCCAAATTTGTGCCCAACTGTTTTTTTAAGGTGTTCAGCAAATTTTGAATGGTTTCATTCGTATTTCCAGCTCCTAATACGCTCTTTGCAGCTGCATCTTAAATTTTTGCAGGTCAGTTCCTTGCACTGGCTTATGCACCTCCAGGTTTCTGCCTCACATGTTCCTGTGTTAGTTCTGTTTGTAGTAACTTTCTAAGCATAGAATTTTGTCTAGTATGAAAATTAGTTTATTAGTGATTTTTTCTTATGACGTGTTGCGACAGTCGCCATTAACAGAACGAAGAAACACACAGTTACAAATAAAACGTATCTCCCTAATCGCTTTGCGTACTTCCAGTCCTGTACGGATCGTGGGGATGTGTTTCAGAAATTGGTAGTTTTTACTGCAACTTATGAGCGTGTTTCGTTTATTGTAATAGATTTCACAGTTTATGTATTATTTTTTGTGTGCAGACCATAGTGCACCTTTTTTATTGTCGTTCATTGTCATTAGTGTTTATTTCTCTTACGTTAGTAGTTACAAAGCTTTCTTAACCGTGAGGCGCTGTTGGTATTACTGTCTCATTTACAGTTATACTTTCTCAGTTTGTATGTCATAGTCACTTTTCGTAGCTGTTCTTTCTATTTGCTCCTCATAAGCTTGTTTGCTGAGCTGGCCTGTTTTCTCTTGTAGCATGCAATGGGATGATATCTGTTTTTCGTTATTTGGGTAATACAAGTTAAAATTTAAGATTATATCTATTATTGTGAGCTTCCTGCTTTTTATCTTCATTCTTATTAAGAGTCGAAATTCATGGAAGGGAATCATTATTCGAGAAAGTGAAGGTTGACACATATCCCTAATGTTATTCAATCTTTGTATTCACTAAACCGTGAATGAAACCATGGAGAAATACTAACTCTGTCGGAGACAGCAAGGACTTGGGAGAGCAGTTAAACGAAATGGATAGCATGATGATAAGATGAACATCAACAAAAGTAAAACAATGGCAGGGGAATGCAGTGTAATTAAATCGGGCGATGCTGATGGGACCTGATTAGGTTATTACACACTGAAAAAATAGTACATGAGGTTTTACATTCAGACAGTAAAATAACTTACGATAGACGAAGCAGAGAGAATAGAAAATACAGGCTGGCGATAACAAGAAAACGATTTCTAAAAAAAATTTAATTCGAACAAAAATTAAATTTTTGAAAGATTTTTCTAGGTATTTGTCTGTAGTGTAGTCTTGTACGGAAGTGAAACGTGGACAATAAAACAGGCAAGAAGAGAACAGAAGATTTTGAAATATTATGCTAAAAAGAACACTACAGGACCTCTGCGATGTTAACATGTATTTAGCTCTCTGCAAGTAGTTTAGTTTTTGATGTACTGATCTAATAACTTATGTTTTTTTTCTATTTTTTTCTGGCGTTTTCCCACTAGACAGAAGTCTCATTCTGTACTGACCTAATAACTTACGGTTTTTTTCTATTTTCTGCTGGGGTTTTCCTGCTAGACAGAAATCTCATTCAACGTATGTCCCAACAAACCACATTGTGCTCAACTATTGTAACTATTGTGATTAATATCATAATTTCAGCATGGTTAATGAAACGTTTGCATTCCAATCGTTATCAAACTGGAAAAAATCTTGCTCTGCTGATGTTTTTAGATCTGTTATCACTAGAGTATTTCGCGCAGAAAGAAATCAGCTTGTTAGTTTCTTTTGTGAGCTCCATCAACAAGCAGCAACGTGTTTACGTATCTGGATCCTTTTGTATGACGTAGTATTTTCTCTTATCTGTCGCTGTGTTTATTGCAGAATGATTCAAGCTGGAGCACATCTTTTAACAAGCCAAACGAAAAAAATGCAGTATGTGCAATCAAAGGAGCTTATGTTCTTCCATAAAATACTATTTCACAGCTGCATGAACTGATCAAGTGAACTGGTACACTGTCACTAAGTAATGACGCAAATGCGAAAAGTCGCCAGACCTGCATCCGCATGAGCATTATGCGGAACAAGGAAAAAAGAAGTGACTTCCGTATCGTGTATAAGTTTTCTATCAGCTGAGTCCGGTCAAAGCACTTTCATCGCAGACTTATCGCGATCCATTTACCGACTGCCCGAAACTGTGCCTGGGAAAGAGCGCTAAAGAATACTTGTACGAGCATGTGCATGTGCATGGGCGCAACCCGACTGGTGACGTGCACTTGAGTGGATAGCAATCTCGAAGCTTTTGCTTTCGGTGTATGTAAACAATAGCCAATCAGATAACTATTTGCAAAGAACTGAGAGCAAGTGCTCTGTACTCGTACCTGGGAGCAATCATGACTGAGATACTCCACGGCATCGCAAAATCAGTTTTAAGGCAGGAAGATTCCTCATAAAGTCCACTTTCTTCCTTATCCCAATCCCAGTGAGCTAGTAGTCCGTGTCTACGCCCATCGGCATGGCTGTCCTCCTATTCATCCCGATTATGACTTCATTGCGAATGTAATACCTTCGCAAGTTGTTGAGAGACTGGGTCAAGCAACATTTCCCAGGAATATGGTGGAGAGGGAAAGGCAAGAAGATGTATAAGCAATTACTATATGCCACTGATAGCTAATGTAAGTGCTGCAGCTGTATTTCGCGCGCACAGCAGTATTTCCAACATGTATTTTTTTCAATAACGCGAATCGAAACATCGATGCAAATAATACTACCTCGGATCTGAAATCGCATATACAATATTGTTAAAATCTATAAGAAAGAGAAACCTAAGTATGTGTGCGCAATGGTCCGGGTTCTCAGGGAAAGTAATACGAAATGTAGTTAAATTAAAAATAAGGCGTTTGGAGCGAATACTACAATCTTGCTTCGCAGACGTGGGCGAAAGCGTGATGGAGTAGCTTTCCATTGCCTCCCTGTGGATGACTGCAGTGAGTGATTAAAAAAAACGTACTTGCTTCAATACCTCCGTTGATTCCACTGCTAAAAACAATAACCAAACAAAAAAAATACGTGCCCCTTGCGCTCTAACATTTGCCGAAAACCGCGTTGTGGTATATGTAACCATTCGCGAAGTAAAACGGGTGTTAGTCTTACGTGACTCACCTTATATGCACGATGTATCTCCTATGAGTCGTCAGGTGCATTTTCTCTCACGTTTCAGCACATATTTGCAGTTTTGTTGTTGCAACTTGTATCTCGCATCAGCTCATAAATCCTGCGCATCACGTCTTCAAGCGACGCACAGTGTCGACGGAAAGCATCGGTTCGTTTCCCGTTGCGGGCAAAATCATGTTTTAAGTGAAATTTTACGTGCCCATGCGATAGAGCGATCCCATATTAGTGTGCGTTATACATTTGATCGATACGTGCGAACAGGAGCACCAAAACGCAAAGAGTAATCAGCACCCTAGCAGCGACTGAGTTCTGTCGAATGGGCACGTAAAATTCCACTTCAAAGATTTCTTTTTCCTTTTTCTTTTCTTTTAACGGTAAACAAAACAGCGCTGCGAGTCGCGTGAAAGATATGATGAGTAGTATTCGTTTGAGCTATACGTTTGCAAAAAAGGAAATTGCACGTATCTGCCGAAACACCAGAGAAAATGGGCCTGACGACTCTTGGGAGATGAAACCTATATATGGAGTACAACGGGTATAAGTGCAAATATTCCTAAAGGCGGCTGAGGACGGATACTGAACATCGTTACATCACTATTTACGTCATTTGCAGACTAATCGTTACACCCATTACAAGTCGTGTGCTTTTAGGTTGGTTAGCACTTCCGAGTACAAGTCGTAAGAGCAAGCCATTAATGCTTATTTTTCCGTGGGCAGCGGGTCACCTGTTGAAGTGTGGACGCGTTTGTCTATACTGCAGTTATACCCATTACATGTATCCCAAGGGGTCCTCTGAGATTAATATACCGCTCCCACGGACTGATTCCTATCAACACTGCAACATCCCCACAATCCAAGACACTGCGGATAGTTTGAAATGTAATCCAGGACATGGTCATAAAGTCTGATGATCTGGTCGTAGACGGCACCATATCTCCTCCCCTCGTACGTGAAATATCAAAGGCGAAAATTTCTTCCACTTTACAGAACTGAAACCGGCTACTTACGTGCCGAGGAGAACCACACAATAATGTTTTAGCTTCGTCGGCTTCGTAGGTGGAATTAAATATGTATTGGGTTAGTGACGGTTTAAACGAACAAGAACTGGAAAAAGTTGTTGTACGGGCTAGAACTTAGTGGTATAGAAAGTGACCGAGGCACTGACAGTGTCGCATCCAAAGAGTTAGAAGTAATTTCATCCATAACGATAATAGTGTGTTCGCTTTTGGCCTGTAATTCAAAAAATGTCATAATTATGTTTCCATTGAATTAGTCCCTCACTCAGTTCTCTAAGAGGGGACTGCAAAGAGGGAAAAGATCATGACAAAGAGATTGAATAACCAATCATTCCACGAATCGGATACAGAATAGTCAGAAATATGAATGTGGTAGGGAAACTAGAAAAAGAGGAAAGGGAAAAGCGAAGGTCAAATCTAGTTATAAGGGTAGTCAGCGTAGTGATATGGGAAGAAAAGATTTCTGCTCAGACGAATAAAAAAATATCAGTAGCTCCAGAAAATTAGAAACAGGAGTAAAACTCGTCATGAACAGCGAGTGAGCTACTGAGAACACTTCAGTGATAGGATTGCCTTTATCAGAATCGACAGCAAATCAACGTCAACAAACGTAGTCCACGTTTACTTGCTGACGTCACAAACAAAATATTGAGAGACAGAGAAAGTATATGAGTCACTGAACGGATAACTCAATATCCGAATGTAGATGATAATCTAATAGTAGTGCGAAATATGAACCCTGTAGTAGAAGGAAGAACGGAAGAAGGTATTAAGAAAATATGAGCTCGGTAATATAAATGAGAGAGGAGGAAGACTAATTGAGGTCTGAAGTAATTTTCAGCTAGTTTACAATTCGAAAATCACAAGAGGACGAGGTGTACTTCGGAAAGCTCTGGAGACACGGGAAGATTCCAGCTAGATTACATCACGATCAATTTCTGAAAGCAGAAATTTTGTAGTGACGAAGAGTAGGATGAAACTTCAGAAAATCGTGCGGAAGAACCAGTGTGCAAAGAAGTCTGACACAGAAGTAATGAGGAATTCTTAAACGCATTTTAAATGATCTGAGCCTGTAGACATTCAATAAGTAATACCACAACATGCAATTCAGTTTAAGAGTAAATGACGCATCTGTAAGGGCAATCACGGATGTTCGACAGATATAAGACGAGAGAAAGCTGAACTGGGAAGGAGAAGTAAAAGTTAAAAACAACCTTTGGACCGAAGGGAAGAGTATTATCTTTTATTTCACAAATGTTGTATTTATATTACATTTATCTTAACAGTTTGAAGCATTAGTGTGTACTGTTAAGTAGAGCATTAGCGGGTACGCTTAAGGAAAATTTCTGTCCTACAGCGTTGTTAGAGCGATATGAGGACTGCGTTAACAGATTGCTTCGGCATCAAGCTGATTAGCGTCTCGGTTGAAAAACACCGCATATATTGCGTCGTTATCTCGAGTCCGGGATTAAAAGGCGCAGTGTGGACATACGCAACAAGTCAGTACTGGCAGTCGGACGATGAGCGAATTTCACCGAAGTTCGTTGACGATACTGATTAATTAAAATCAAGATTAATTAAGAAAAACGATGAGACGTTCAAAGTGTTTCAAAAGAACGGAAGAGCTACAGTAAACTGTAGCAAACTGCTGACAATTCGCAGCAATAAGGGTGAATGTAAAATGGAAGGCAGATAATTACAGTAGCTTACACAGGGTGTTTCCGTAAGAGCGTAGAAAAAACGTAACAGGACGTAGAGAATGCTCCATTGAACAATTTGAAGTGGGAAACCTGGAGTCGGAGAAGCCAGCTTAAATAGATATGGAAGTAAACTAGTATACCCCTTTGTCTAGCATTGCTGTTTTCCAGATTATTTACAACTAACATGCGTACAAGTTTACACGAACTGTACCGTTTATTTACATGTACATTCTTTATTTCCAGCAGAAAACAAGGAGGACGAGACTGATTACTAGAAAGTCATGATGCAGGTTTTGTTTGCTTTACTTGTTCATAAGGGGGCTCTGTTGTGTCGTATTTACATTGTCCCACGACAGAACGTGCTATGAATCAACGACAGACCCATTCATTGCTCAGTGCTATTCAGAGACGTACAGTACAATACGATGGAGCAGTACTGGTACAGTTTCACTGGGCTCACTGACATGCGCCTTGTCTATGGGGAAGTACGCTGCTGAAAGGCTGCACAGGGAACGATTTCCTAACAGGCATCATTTGTCACGACGAGTGTTTATTTCTCTCGATCGACGAATGCGAGAGATAGGTTCATTGGAAAGAAGAAACGAGGGACCTGGCAACATGAGGACCACTCGCACAACCGATTTTGAAGAAGAGGTGCGTCAGAAACATGTTCGCCGATGTCATGCTTGCATTGGGTTTGATTGCCGTCAGTTTCAGCACATTTTGTGAGATTCATTAGAAATTGTACGTTGATTTTGTCAATTACGGCATTTGCAGTTAACTGTAACTAATGTAAACAAAAAAGTACACAGTACTGTGATTTTATTCTTATTATCTCCTTAAACTGGCTTCTCCGAACCTAGGTTCCCTGCCTCATGAGCATGCTCTATGTCCTGTTAAATTTTTGCGCGCTCTAACGGAAACACCTGTATACAAGTATCAAATTAAGTTGGAAAGATAAAAAAATAGGCATGTAATAAAAAGATGACGTTTATGGATGCACCGAAGACAAAATTTAGAAAGTAAAATCTAGGGATAGCACAACAATGAAAATACAGGGGCTAAACAAACGCTGCAGAGATTCGACAGAAATTCTCGCACACAGTAAGACAAATTTTACAAGAAGCGTAACATGGAATAGTAAAGAAATGTTTATTTAAACGAGTCGCGTGACTCACAGCCCTGCAAAAGACTTCCCACCTGACTCCAGTCCGAATACTTGCGAAAAAATTTTAATAAATTAAAGGTCTCGTCGATGACTGTTGCAGTCACGATCATTAAATACCTAGGAATATGCGTTAAAAGAGGAACGACCACATATAAGCAATCACAAGAAAAGGAGGTGCCAGACCGAGATTCACTGGAAGAATCCTCAGTACGTTCAGTGTAGCCACGAAGGAGACAGCATACAAACCAACGTAGGACCGACACTAATATCGCTCGTGTGAAAAGCGTACTAGAAAGGAGTGATAAAGGAAACAGACGTCCAAAGAAGAGAAGATCGTTTGGTTCAAATGGTTCAAATGGCTCTGAGCACTATGGGACTTAACTGCTGAGGTCATCAATCCCCCAGAACTTAGAACTACTTAAACCTACATAACCTCCTTCCTGGTGGAGTGACTGGAAATGATCGACTGTCGGACCCCCTCTGTCTAATAGGCGCTGCTCATGCATGGTTGTTTACGTCTTTGGCCGGGTTTAGTGACAATTCTGAACAGTCAAAGGCACTGTCTCTGTGATACAATGTCCACAGTCAACATCTATCTTCAGGAGTTCTGGGAACTGAGGTGGTACAATTTTTTTTTATGTATTTATATCTCACTAAAAGATGATGAAAGTAAAACTATAGTGATTCAAGCTCACATGAAACTTACCAACATTTCTTTATCCCGCGCATCATTCGCGACTGGATCAAGTAAGGGGCAGAAGTGACGCTAGTACACAAACGACGCACGAAGTATGTGTGTATGCATAGAGAGCTTCAAAGCCAGAGAACTAACTTGGACTGGACAAGACCACGGGAGGAAACCGGCCATGTCCTTTTGCAGGGAACCGTATAGGCATCGATTCGGTGTACTTATCGAATACCTAAATGTAGACAGCCGTATGAGGTATGAAACCGACTCATCACAAGAGCCGAAGTTACTCCTTCACGGTGATTTCGACCCTTTACGAAAGATCAGTTTTTTTTCTGGTTTTGTCAATAGGAGAGGACTTCATCCCGGTAATGGATCGACCTGTGAATAATGCTTAATAGATTCAAGCATGTATCTACCATGTGCAATGCTGCTCATTGACGACACACGTGCACTTCTATTCAAACCACATGGAGAGTGATTGTGCAGGAATGTATTTAGGTTCTCTGCGATTCCATACTGTAAATATCGGAGACTGACTATAGAAGCTATACACCGAGATCATGAATAATTCTATACTTTTTGTGTAGTAGAATCCAGTCGTGGGCGGTAAGTGTTCGTCGGAGACAAAGGTATCGCCAGGAGTGTCCCAGGGAAGTGGGACGCGAAATAGGACCGCCCCTATTCTAATGGATACGTGAGCAACAATCTATGACTGTTTGCGAGTTACGCTGTGGTGGAAGAGACGCGAGGCAATGACGTTTGTAAGTGAGCGTTGGAAGATACAGGATGACTTGAACAGATTTGCTATTTGGTGTACTGAATTCCAGATTTCTCTAAGTGTGGAAAAATGTAAACGATTGATTGAAGACGAGTAGGAGAAACAATCGTATAATGTTCGAGGTAGTGGTATGCTTCTTTGCACAGTCACATCGATTAGATATGTAGCAGTAACGTAGGAAAGCGACATGAAATGTAACGAGCACTTAAAGTCGTTTGTTATTGGGAGAATTCTAGGAAGGTGTACCTCATCTATAAAGGATATCGCGTACATAACACTTGTGCGACCCATCTTTGACTGTTGCTCCAATGTTTGGGATCCTCATCGGGTCTAATTGAAGAAAGATATCGGAGCAGTTCATCTTCTAGATTTATTATCGGTACTACGATCAACGTGCCAGTATTACTCAAACGTTCCGTTAATTCATATGGGTTGTAGAGGAAAGACGGTTTTCTTTTGCAAAACTCTATAGACAAACTAATTCCATAACTTCATCTTAAATGCAACAGGTATATGCCATCCGAGACTTCCGCGGTGGCAAGCTTCATCAAACTTCAATAAAATCTTCTTTACAAGCATATTCACTTGAATAAAATAGTAGAGCTTTAGATAGTAGTTTTCGCCATCAGTGTCAGTGACTTTAACTCCTAATGACGAAGGTGAAGACAACTCTCGGAAGCTCGAAGTGACGCGGCTTGTAAGCTGAGAAGATTTTATTGATGTAATATTTATATATGTAGTACCTAACGCGACATATGAAAATACTCACATCAAAAAAAGTTTTGCATTACCCTGGTTCCCAGAACTCCTGAAGACAGACGTTGACTGTGGATATTGTATCACAGACATAGTACCTTTGACTCTTCAGAGATGTCGCTAAACTCGCCCAAAGACGTAAACAACCACGTATGAGTAGCGCCTATTAGACAGAGGGGTCGGACAGCCGATTATTTCCAGTCATTCCACTAGGAAGGAGGTACACGGCTCAACAGTGCCTAGACGGTCAATACCGTGGTTCGATCGCGTCCGCATTGTTATTTTGTGCCAGGAAGGGCTCTCAACAAGGGAAGATTCCAGGCGTCTCGAAGTGAACCAAAGCGATGTTGTTCAGACATGGAGGATATACAGAGAGGCAGGAACTCTTGATGACATGCCTCGCTCAGACTGCCCAAGGGCTACTACTACAGTGGATGACCGCTACCTACGAATTATGCCTCTGAGGAACCCTAACAGCAACGCCACCATGTTGAATAATGCTTTTCATGCAGTCACAGAACGTCGTGTTACGACTCAAACTGTGCGCAATAGGCTGCATGATGCGCAACATCACTCCTGAAGTTCATGGCGAGGTCCATCTTTACAACCACGGCATCATGCAGCTTGGTACAGAAGGGCCCAACACTATGCCGAATGGACCGCTCAGGATTGGCGTCACGATCGCTACACCGGTGAGTGTCGCATATGCCTTCAACCAGACAATCGTCGGGGACGTGTTTGGAGGCAACCCGGTCAGGCTGAACGCCCTAAACACACTGTCCAGCGAGTGTAGCAAGGTAGAGGTTCCCTGACGTTTTGGGGTGGCATTACGTGGGACCGACGTACGCCGCTGGTGGTCATGGGAGGTGCCGTAACGGCTGTACGATACGTGAATTCCATCCTCCGACGATTAGTGCAACCATATCGGCAGCATATTGGCGGGGCATTCGTTTTCATGGATGACAATTCGCGCCCCCATCGTGCACGTCATGTGAATGATATCCTTCAGGATAACGACATCGCTCGACTTGAGTGGCCAGCATGTTCTCCAGTCATGAACCCTATCGAACATGCCTGGGACAGACTGAAAAGCGCTGTTTATGGACGACGTGACTCACCAACCACGCCGAATCGCCGTTGAGGAGTGGGATAATATGGACCAACAGTGACTTTATGAACTTGGGCATAGTATGCCACGTCGATTACAGACATGCATCAGTGCAATAAGATGAGCTACTGGGTATTAGAGTTACCGATGTATACAGCAATCTGGACCACCACCTCTGAAGGTCTCGCTGTATGGTGGTAAAACAAGGAATTTGTGGTTTTCATGAGCAATAAAAAGGGCGGAAATCATGTTTATGTTGATCTCTATTCCAATTTTCTGTACAAGTTCCGGGACTCTCAGAACCGAGGTGATGCAAACATTTTTTTGATGTGTGTATGTGGTGGACCGGAACTCGATCCCAGATTTCCCGCTCGTCTCGAGCAGTCGCCTTATCGCGTAGGCTATCCGGAGGCGCTCCCCAGATCAAGCCAGACTTCCATATGTCTTCTCATAAATTATTAATTTATTTACACACACTCGTACATCTCGTGATTCCCATACAGGTTTTCAATCGAGACAACGAGAAGTCATAAGTTGTCGGTGTCATTTCCTTCACAGGTCCGGCCTCACTTGTAAGTATTTGTAGTTGATGGAGAATTAAAGTTTCAAACATTGAAATTTATTCCTAAAATAAAACATAACTGCAGTAGGTATATTGTAAAAATTTTGCACATATTTCCGTATTTCGCTTTATGTAGTACATTTATACCTTTTACAATTAAGCTGATATACAGGAATAAATTTCAGTATTTGAAGCTGTAGCTCGTCACCAAATGTAAATATATAGAAGGCGAAGAAGGGCCTGTGACGAAAATGACAACGATAGTCTATAACTTCTCGTTGTCTTTATTGTAAAACCTGCACGGGAATAACGAGGTGTGCGAGTGTGAGTAAATAAATCAATGTTCGATGAGAAGAAATATATAGGCTTTTGACATAAGAAAGTTTGGGTCGGCGTGGGGAGCGTCCTCGAATAACCCAAGTAGTAAAGCGACCACTCGTGATAAGCAGGAAATCCGATATCTAGTCGCAGTCCTGCACAAATTATAACATGTCGCCGTTTGGTAGTGCACCTGTACATATTACAGCTAAGTTGAATTCCATAAATAAATTTCAATATTTGAAACTAGTTCTTCACGAAATATAACTACTGACAAAATATAGAAGACTGGCATTTGCGACAGACTGGATAAGGAATTTACAGCCACTAACGTATATCTTGTGTAAGGACCTTGAAGACAAGATAAGAGAAATCAGTGCTCCTACGACAACATACGAGCCGAATATTTGCGATTGCAACAGGAAAGGAAAAGACTGGCAATGGTACAAGGTACCCTCTGCCATACACCGAATGATAGCTTGCGGAGAACGTATGTAGATGTAGCTGGAGTTTAGTCTTTTTCAGTGCACTGTGATTTCGCGGCACAGAGACAGTTCCGCTTCGATTCAGCCTGTGGCGCCAAGGCAGCAGCGGCAGCTCACTCGCATTGCCGTGAGGGCACTGGTAACAAGAGCGGAGCCTGCGCCAGCGTCACCCGAAATCAACTGTGGGAGGGGGGGGGGGGGGAGGGGGCAGAGTGATGGAAAGTGAGGCCGACGGGAGCAGCAGCGCGGCTGAGCCTGGAAACGTACGGCTGTGGAGCTGAACAGCAGCTGGTGGCTGTCAACAAACTGAGCAAGAGCAGGCCGGCCGGTGTTTTGCTGGTTCCCGGGAACACTGTGCCAGGAGTGAGCGTACGTGGTTGTGATTAGCGCCGTGTGTCTTTTACACAGGATTGTTGAAGGAAGTTTTCAAACACTGCAATGTGTTATTACCAATCTTTGATATCTGTTACGGATTTCGTGGCTTATCACGGTGGACTGGTTTACTTTGTTGTGCACTGGTGTACAAAACTTAAGGATGAAAGCAACTTCCCATGGTGTGTCCACGGTAAGTAACATAGCTCGATGAAACTAGGCTCATACATAGAAAGAGCTGCAGTACTACGTAACTGAAAGAAATACGCAGTGAGACGAATAGATGAGCCGTGACGAGCTGGCGCCAATCTTGTTTTGTTCATACATCGTTGAGATCGATTGTGGTTGAGGTAAACTGTCTTTACTTTTCGCGTGTCTTGTCTTGTGGCTTGGCAGGCGAAGCGAGTTGGTTGTTAGTCTTCGACGGGTAACCATCGAGATCTCGTAAAATTCGCGGGGAGACGAGTGTCAATGGCTGCCGAACAAGCGTGATGACTGTTACATGTTGTGGTGTGGAATTGGTTGGGCGTTTTGCCGACATGGGCAGCTTGGAGATACAAGTTCTGTGACTTCGCTGGGAACAAAATTTGAAAGGAAGCGGTGAAGCTGTGGGTCCCGCTCCCTCCAATTGTGTACGTGATATGGAGTAAGTCGACGTAATTGTTTGTTCACTAATGGTGAGACTTTCACAGTCGAACATTAAGACGCTGTGGAAGAGTTAAATGGTGGCCGTTATTTGAAAATTTTCTCAGTTTTATAAGTGCTTTGCGTCTCTTGCATTCAAATGATTTTATGTTGCCGTTTTTAAAGCCTGCACTCTATTAATACAGTTGTTCATGTGTAAGTGAGTCAAAGGTTCTGCCGAGTGTTCCTGTGTTGCAGAGTTATTGGAATGTCTTTGTGATTCTGGCAGAAACATTTGGTTGTGCCAGCGCCTTGGCGGGGAGTGAATGTCATCCGAGGTCTAGGCCTGGTAGTGTTTAAGAACTTGGCCACTACCGGAGTTGTTCACATATCTCCCTCCAAAGTTTAGTATTTATCTTCATTTCCGTCAAGGCAGGTTAAGCTTATAGATATATATATACATTGTATGTAACCTGTTTGTATATGAACTTATTTTCATAAATATTAGGAACCGGCAACTGGCTAAACCTTAAACTGCATAGCAGCTGCTGAATTCCTTGTGCAGCTTTTTCTAGCAATTTTTTTTATCAACACGTCTGAGCACGTGAACATTTATTTTTTTTAAATCAGTGTTTCTGTTGTAGTTTTTTTATTTAAATGGTTTTGTCAATTTATGTAATGGCACCTTAGTGTGACACTAGTGTTCAAGTGTTATTAAGTCACCCTTTACCTGTAATTGTTTTCATTATATCTACTTTGAGGGAAGTCGTATATGGGAGTTTGAAGTTCTCAAGTTTGTTAATAAACTTGTTTTCTTGATTTGAAATTTTTCGTTGGAGTACTGAGTAAGTTGGGTTTCTAACTGTATTTGCAAAGCTTTATCTAGTGGCTCGTCCACAATTTCTAATTGTCATTTTTTTAAAAAAAGGGGTAATGTCAATAAACTGTCTTAATTATAAATGGTGACTACCAACCATGATTCCATCCCGCTTCCCCTTTTATGGTATTTAAGATATGCTGTGTAAGTGTGGTACGATTAAGGAATCACGTATCAATAGAAATGACACTTTTATTCATAGACAATAATTACCCTGACGTCACTGCGATTTGTAATGGTCCTTTTCACATTACAAACACAGTTCTTAATACCGTGGGGATCACCACGGACGTCAATGCATGCCCTGCAACGACCTCTCATGCTGGCCACAAGGTTGGTAAGGAGTTCCTGTGGTAGGTCGTTACATTCATCCACCAGCCTGGTTGACAAATGTTGGATGGTTGTTGGTGCATGTGGACATGCTGCAATAGTCTCCTCAACATATCCCACACGGACTCGATGGGATTTAAATCGTGGGAATTTGCAGGCCAGTCCATTCGCCTTCGGTCTCAATAAAATTGTGGAGTGCATTCGCCCTGACTTCTTTTTCGTGAATGAGAACGCACGATTTTGTCGAACACACAATTGGAGGAGCTCTTGGAACGAGAGGACATCCAGTGAATGGACTGGCCTGGCCCTTCCCCCGACTTAAATCCCATAGAGCACATATGGGATATTATGGTCAGACATATAGCAGTACGTTCAAATCCACCGACCAACATGCAGCAGTTGTCGGCTGCTCTAGCGAGGAAATGGAGCGAACTACCACTTACCATCGCTTTGGCTAGCGTCGGAGCACGTTGCGCAGCGTCTACTGCTGTCTGTGGTGATCACCCACCATAGTAAGAACGATGTATCAGCCGTTTGCAACGGCCTGGGGACCACCTCGGTGACTTCAGTGTAATTATTGTCTTTGAATAAAAGTTTCATTTCTGTTCGTCTAATAGCGTATTTCTTCCAGTTACCTTCTGTACTATAGCAGCTATTCCAGTGTATTGTTCAATATCATTCAGCTATGTTAGTTGACACTAATGCACCATGCGAAAGTTTTCATGCCAATCATAAGGCGATAAGTCATAAATACAACTTGCCTGTTCTCTGTAAAACAGATGGTCAGGATGAAAAGAAAACAGCACATTGTTGTGCATACAATTTTTATTTAAAAATGTACATTCCAAGGTAAAAAAAACGACAAACAACACAGGAATTATCCGAATGGGACGGAAATCGGTAGAAGTGATGTACATCTACCGACAAACAGACACTTCTTTGCTGGTCATCGGGGCTCAGTTCAAAGCGGGACTCATCACTGAAGACAATTCTACTCGAGTCAAAGAAAGTCCAGGCCAAAGATGTGTCTATAGATACCCCAGACAACGGTGAGATACCATCCGGATTGTCGCCCGCTATACGGCCCGACAACTAGAAGTGGTGGTCTCGGATGCCATTTCATTACATAGCAGGATCCCAGTGTTTGACACCCGCGACGCCTTTACAGCACCGATGTACGTCGATGATCTTTTACGCCCCGTTTTGTTTCTCATCATGGCAGGTCACCCTGGGGTTACATTTCAGCAAGATAATGCTCTTCCGCACACGGCGAGAGTTTCTACTGCTTTCCTGCGTGCTTGTCAAACCTTACCTTGGCCGGCGAGATCGCCTGATCTCCCCCGAAATGAAAACGTGTGGAGCACTATGGTCAGGGTCCTCCAACCAGTTAGGTATTTTGTCGACATAACTCACGAATTGGACAGAATTTGACACGATATACTTCAAGATGAAATCAACATCTCTTTCAATCAATTTCAAGCCGAATAACTACTTACATAAGCGGCAGAGGTGGACCAATGGTTATTGACTTGCTCAATTTATGAAGCTCTTCCTCTTGAATAAATCATCCAATTTTCCTAAAATTGTAATCATTTGTAATTCTGTACTTGTACGCCACATCCACCGATTTCTGCCCCATTTGGATTATTCCTTGGTGGCGCATCCCTTTTTCTTGTCGTAGTGTGTAGCTAAAGAGAGAGAACATATATGTTCAAGAAATAATTTCTGCAATGATTTACATGTCCTCCTACCGTAGTTGAAACTGACTGCCAAAAAAAATCGAAACCGTACATTTTCACAGCACAGTGCAGCATTTTCACTCTAGCAGTCGACTTTAACAGAAAACCTGTACTTCGTCATTTTTTTAAAAAATATGTAGTCTATGTAGGTGCGAATGTACTAGTCTATGTAGGTGCGAATGTACATTACAGAATCGTGTAAATATTTGAAGTACATGAGTCAACAAATCATATTTATTATTGTATAGTGTAAAAATTTTGAGTGTATCAATTAAGTAGTTCTCGAGATTTTTAACCAGTAATATTTTGTTTATATTACTGTGCTCTTTTAAAATAATTATTTATTGTGTTTAACAGCAGCGTTGATAACAAATGGTATCTGCGCTAATTTATGATTACGCCTTCAGAGTCCCAAGCGACTTCCACTCCACAGCCAATTTCGCTGCTATTTCCAATTCCTGCGCGTCATCAGTCACTTTTATCTTTGTTCGACTTGCAGTTTTTACAGCGATTACCGTTTGAGCGTGAGAAGCGGTGGGCGGACCAGTGATTGACCCCAGATCCAGAAGCTTATCACGCGAGTGGACCCTGGGAACGGCTGCCAGCTCAGGCAGGTGCTCGCACAAAAGCGAGTCCGGAGTGCGAATTACTCGCGCACACGTGACGCCGTTCTGGTGCAGGGATTACCGCCGGATTACCCGAAAGTCGTTATTTCAGTCTCGAGCCAGCAACAGTGGTCTAGATAAGGAAGCTGCTTCATCAGTAATCCGTGCGTCTGCTGCGGGTGCATTGTTAGTGATGCTGGGGTGCCCAAATAATTTATGAGTTACGAGCTTACAAGTTTTATTTACAGGAGTATTATTTTCAAGTCAAGTACTAAAGTCCTACATATCCAGAAACCGGTACCTTACGTACCTGAAGGCACTCTATACGCAACCCGATCCCCATAATTCGGTAGCGGATTACCCATGCGTCGGCGATTTTTGGGAAAGTAGAAAGTGAACCCTGAATAGTTCTGTTAGAATGAATATTTTCATTTAGTATACACTATTATGCATGTGACTCGTGCTTAACCACCAAAAGAAGATGTGGGCTCAAATAATATTGTCGGACACCCCTGAATTATTTTTCCGTTGTCTCACATCATTTCAGCTAAAGTCAGGGACTCTACTCTTGTAGCACGTCAGTGAATGATCTCATATGTATATGATCCCTGGCCTTTTCCTAGGAGCTAAAGGTTGATAATTTCCAACTCGCTTCAAACCGACAGTAAAAGAAAATTATTTAAAGTTTCTCCTGGGACGCTTCCCTTCACAGTTCTTCCTCTGTGCCGATACCAAATGAAAGGGTACAGTTAAACATCGCCGGGAGGAACGACCGCCCACAGATCTCAGTAGTGTCGTAGCCTCTGAAATGCATCGTTGACAATTAGTGTTAACCTGTAGCACATTTCTTGTTGTCGCTGAAGTTACGGACGTTTTAAGTATCCCAAGAAGATGACAGGTAAACGCAGAAGTTGTGTTGTACGATCGAGAAGAAATTAGAAGTTATTGATAAGTTAGAAAAGAGCTAATGAGCAGCAGCGCTTTCTCTGGATTATGGGACAAGCATACAACCAGCGAGAGATTTAGTGGACAATAACAGCTGTGAAATTTTGCAAACTAAAGCTGGCAGCCAAGACAGATCGTCACAGTGTACGTGCCTGGAAGTCCATCTTACGAAATTACCCGAAAGGGTAAATTCCCATCGCCGTTTGTTTATGTGGTTGAGTGGGTGTGCGAATGACAAGCTTTGTTATAATTATTAGCGAAATCAATAGTTTCAGACTAATAGAATGGAAATAAAGGACTATCAGGAATAACAGGTAAGATAGATTATATATTATCTTCTCGGTGTTTCCAAGAAAATGAAATGTTGACAGAAATTTTTTGCCAGATCGCTACAGTCCCCGGTTAGCAGCCGCTTAGTTCTGTTCTCGGAGTAGCGCGGAAAACGTGTTGTACGAACAAGTAATAACGCCTACCTGGAGAATAAAAGCGGGATAACTAAGCTGGTGATTCTGGCAGGGTTAGTGAAGTTAACTGGAGAAAAAGTTTTGACAATGGCATGAACAGTTACAGAATTAGTGACGAGAAGACTGTTTGTTAGAACGAGGAAGGAGAAGAAACGGGGACGTCTCACAAAGTATATGGAAGAATATGACGATTCCAAATATATAAAAATTTCGTGCTTTTCGATCTCATGCTTGAGAAGCTGGATCATGTGAACGAAATATGAAACTATTTGCTACAACAAAACGTTTTGCTTGTAGTAGGCCTAACAGGCATTTGATATTGGTATTCGTGAATTATAGTCTGTCGCGTTATTTATGTAATGAGATAGATAAAAATGACCATTTGCACCAAAACAGTCTCATATGTTTAGCGTGCAGTACAATTGCTGCAATATTTAAACGGCCTATTTCGTTCTATGTAGGAGACAGTGACAAAATAGCCGTAACCAAGTCGAGAAACCACACTAGTCTTGGGTACTATTCGTAATAGCAGATTTTTCAGTATTAGACAATGACATTTGATTTTCGATGTAGCAAAACGCAAAAAGGAAAGCACGTCGTGTGAAGCAGTAGCAAGATTAGAGAGAAACAAATGCTAGGACCTAAGATCAAAGAAATGTGTACTATCTTGCTTGTCTCTTGTCTTTACTACTTTTCTGTTTCCTACATTTTATGTTACACGACAGAAAAGTTATTAACTAAAAGGCAATAAAGAGTGCAAATTTTCTGAAGAGTTCTTATTCTCCTGGTCACAAATAATCCTATCCATTATTAATTGCGACGTTTTTAAAGCGAGGTAGGATGTTAAATCAGCCGACTGGGAGCAGAAGGAGCACCGCAGGACAAAATTTAACTTCCACAATCCTGAATAAAGGTTTGATATCTTCCATTACAAAATATACATGTTCGAATTCCACTGAGCGAAATACAGCGACGTGCGATTGAAGAAAGCTGTGTGACAGGCGTGGCACTCCACTTGATTACACTTAAGACCAAATGACATATCTTACATTTCCTCGAACGTATATGTTTTATATATCAAACGCTTCAGAAAGATGTGCTCGACAAAATGAACATATTTTTGAAAAAACGTTTTCTTTTAGTTTCTGACATCCTATCCCAAACGCTCGATGTGGACAGGGGGGGGGGGGGGGGGGAACAGGAGGCGCCACTATCAAGTTTTTGCCCCGGTTCGGAAATATCGTAGATCCGGGGCTGGAAGCTCTAAGCTCTACACCCGTGGCTCCAGCAAAAGAGAGTAGAATGAGTTCCAGTATCAGCTCCCGTGTTAATAAAGAAAGCAGGAGGTTTCCATGAAACTCAAGAACTGAAGAAAAATTTATCCTTTATCAGGAAAGCTGACTCAATTTAAACATCGCTACAGGATTCGAGAAAATGCTGTTCAGGGCGACAAACTTAGTGCTAACAAAGACGTAGCTGATTTTTGCGATGAATTCTTCCGATAGATCGAATAGAATATTTTTCCCCCGGAACAGATTTACAACGTTGATGAAAGTGGATGGTATGGGTGCTGGAAGGGCTTGTCCACATGAACTTAAACCTGTCAGACTGAATTTTGTATCATCCGTGTTTTTTGATTATCTGTGAAGTCTCGTGTCCACGTTAACCTGAATAGCCGGGAATAAGCTGTAATAATTTTGATTGGTCTCTCACATCTCTGCATCAACAACTGCTGGTGTCGGCGGTTGGTCCAGCCACCATTTTCAGTTCTATCTTTTCCTGTATTAGGCGTGGCGAGTGTAGGGGAAAGAGATTGCAATGGGTAGTTACCTGGCTAGCCTGCTAGCCGATGTTCACATGCCTCATTTAGAAACAACGTTTTTCAAAGCCACTAAGACAACAAAGAAAAAAATTTCATGTTACAAACGCTATTTGAATGATACTCTTATCTTGTTTGACAGAACATTAGAAGACACTAATCAGTTTACAGTAGTGCTTAACAAACTGCAACAAGGCATAAAACTTACTGTTGAGCTTGAAACTGAGAATGTTATAAATTCCTTAGATTTAAAAATTAGTAAAGACAACGGCAAACAAAAATTTAAGATACACAGGAAACCCCTACAACTGATGTCACAATCAACAGATCATCGTGCCACTCTGAGCAAAATAAAATGGCATAGTATAAGTCAATGCTCAACATAATGTAAAAAGTCCTATTAAACACTGAAGATAAACTACAAGAGCTAAATAAAAATCAAACTAATAGCTCACAATAGTTGTTACACGGAAGCACAGAGACCAGCATCGAAGAAAATGTAGAAATATTACATTTTGAAAAAAAAGGAATACAAATGAAATCCTTAGAGCAATTAGAAATCTGCTCTTACTATGTTGTTCACAGTAAACCTGACTACATCCTGAATGATCAAATAGAAATAAGAAACACAATGTATCCCCAAAATTTCATACAGCTCTTACACTCTGCAGTAACAGAAATAATAATTAATTGATAGCACCTTTCAAACTTAAACAATTAAACTGTAGTTTTAAAATGATCCGTGCTACGAAGAAGGATCTTCGCAGTAGCTCCAGCAGTATGGCATATCTGTACACATATCATGTTCTTTGGCATGTCAAATCAGCAGCCGATGTAAACAAAAGTATCCGCAATCTGGTATTTAGTTCAGCTCATGGATCAGCATGAATCGAAAAAATAGAATCAAACCACTCTTATAATACGTAGAGGAGAGTATTTTTAGGATTAATTACAATGTATAAAGCTTATATATGATATAAAACCTTTTGTAAACTATGTAATCATAAACTTTTGTGTTATTTTAGGACAGAAATGTAAAACTTCCCAAGAACTCAACGCTACCGTCTGATATCAGGCTCAGGCTCGATCAACATTGAATAGTGTGGGTGAAGCCCGATCAACAGGGACTTACATGCTATGAGCGAAAATAATAGTGCTTTGAGAATGGCTAGCTTCTAGCCGAAATCTAGATCTGCATAATAAAATTTAAAAGGGACGACTGATTGCTGCAATCTATAATTTATACGTAATACTTTCTTTTGTTTGATATAAAAATGCAAATATACTCCAACTTGTGGAAGACTCCTGGTCCAAGTTGGAGCTAAAAGCAATTTCATTCTATATCATGAGTAATACGACGTACAGTTTATTTCCACTTTCGGTCTTAAGTATTTCGTCTCACATTGGATTAAAATTCTTCGTAGGCTGACAAAACATATCTTTTCGTTGCTTTACTGTGTAATAAATTACAACTTATGTACAATAGCAGCAAACGCGAAACCTTTTGTGGTATTTTCTGTCCGGCGCATTACAACGTAGAAGACACAGGAGAAGAAGAGAAATGTTCGCTTGAGGGATCAAGTTGAACTACGTAGTTTAAGCAAGTGAGATATGTGTGCCACATTCGAATGAGTCAAAGAGGAATTCTGTGACGATGCAAATAATTTTATGAATAAGTAGCTTTTCATACAAGAGATTGGCTGCCGTTAATCGTGTCGTAAATTACCCTTCAGCCGGTGCCGATGCTGTGGGATTAGAAGCTTTCTCGGGGATTGTCGATACCGTCAATCAAGTGGGGGCCACCACTCGTTTCGACGCAGTAGAGGCACCGCGTAGTATACCTCATGTGAATTTCTTTCTGGTCAGTGCAGCTGCTATTCTTGCATTAGCGTGGAACATCTTTGAGGTAAACAGGAAGTGATCTTGTTCTCTAAGGCTTCTCTACAAGACTGTCGCTTCGCCAGACCTGTTTCTTTGTGTTTATCTTTGGTGAACGGGCTCTTGGGCGGAAATTGCGACTTGAGGCACAAGAAGTCCGGTCGTTAGCGTAGCTCAGCGACTTCCTGCACATTCATCCACGAAACTGCAAAAAAAAGGAGAATTGAATAGCGTCTCTCTTGTAAGTCGCGTTCTATTGTGTGGCGTCGCTCGCTCCACAGTAAGTGACAGCGCCTCAGATTTTCTGTTAAACCTCTGATAAATGTGTGATGATGATACAGCTCTCAATAGTGCTGTTGCGTAATAACCGATGACCTCATACCGTTTCTAAGGAAATATTTCGTGCACTCATCAATCGATCATTCTTATGAGAAACAAAACAGGCAATTAAGAGAATTTTTGTATTACCTTAGGATACTTTTCCATATTTACTTATGATTCAAAACTTTTTACAAGTGTTGCAATACATGAAATTTCTTAGTAATGGGATTAAAGTGAATGTGTGTAAATATCTTGAACAATAAAATTTATTTTTACACCATAATGCTGACTACAACTCCCCATAGGCCACTTTTAATGCAGTTT
This sequence comes from Schistocerca serialis cubense, assembly GCF_023864345.2. Taxonomy (NCBI): domain Eukaryota; kingdom Metazoa; phylum Arthropoda; class Insecta; order Orthoptera; family Acrididae; genus Schistocerca; species Schistocerca serialis. The sequence goes on from NC_064638.1 coordinate 538,526,470, forward strand.
TGCTTACTCTTCACGCAGTAATATTTAGCTACTCGAATTGTCAACAGAAGCCACATTTGGAAAACATATTCAGTGTTTTCTTCCACCCAAAAAATTCACCGGTGGTACCGGAAAGATTTGAGACTCTATCTAACAAACTAAACTATTCGCTTCAGAACAATAATTTTAGGTAAACTCCGCAACTTATCAATTCGATCAAAGATCATTTGTCACTTTCTCTAATGTAGAATTAATTAACTGCGGACTAAAGACTATCAAAGTATTCTTAGATTATACTGTGTTTACCGTCGAAACTATTTAGTTCCATGTTCCGTTATCATAATCAAGAAAAACCTTATGATGTGAAACCTCTCAACTGAAAATGATTCCAGAAAAAAATTTAAAAATATGAGTGTATGTACTTATATGGGTTTACAAATATGTAATTGACTACTTATCCCTATTCGAAAATCCTTCTGTGATAGAGAGGGATTTTTAAGGAACATAAAATTAATCTACAATCATCTGCCATTTGTCAGACATTTTATTCCCCAGGACGGATTGTCGATGAGTTTATGGCTAGGTGTTTCACTCTCTTTCGATTCACCAGAGGAAACGCAGGTAATCTTTTTATGGTAGTACTGACTTGTGAATATGTGTATTACTTTCAAACTTCAGTGGGTTGTTGAAAATAAATTTCATTTGTGAATAAATGTACTGTGTGGCTATAATTAAAGTTCTCAATCTCTTAAACAGAATCCTGCAAAATTTATATGTGTAAACCCTACACCCAATCCTAATTACGCTACCGGCCATTAAAATAGCTACACCACGAAAATGACGTGCTACAGACGCGAAATTTAACCGACAGGAAGAAGATGCTGTGATACGCAAATGATTAGCTTTTCAGAGCATTCACACAAGGTTGGCGCCGGTGGCGACACCAACAACGTGCTGACATGAGGAAAGTTTCCAACCGATTTCTCATACACAAACAGCAGTTGACCGGCGTTGCCTGGTGAAACGTTGTTGTGATGCCTCGTGTAAACAGGAGAAATGCGTACCATCACGTTTCCGACATTGATAAAGGTCGGATTGTAGCCTATCACGATTGCGGTTTATCGTATCGCGACATTGCTGCTCGCCTTGGTCGAGATCCAATGACTGTTTGCAGAATATGGAATCGGTGGGTTCAGGAGGGTAATACGGAACGCCGTGCTGGATCCCAACGGCCTCGTATCACTAGCAGTCGAGATGACAGGCATCTTATCCGCATGGCTCTAACGGATCGTGCAGTCACGTCTCTATCCCTGAGTCAACAGATAGGGACGTTTGCAAGACAACAACCGTCTGCACGAACAGTTCGACGACGTTTGCAGCAGCATGGACTATCAGCTTCGAGACCATGGCTGCGGTTACCCTTGACGCTGCATCCCAGACAGGAGCGCCTGCGATGGTGTACTCAACGACGAACCTGGGTGCACGAACGGCAAAACGTCATTTTTTCGGATGTATCCAGGTTCTGTTTACAGCATCATGATGGTCGCATCCGTGTTTGGCGACATCGCGATGAACGCACATTGGAAGCGTGCATTCGTCATCGCCATACTGGCGTATCACCCGGCGTGATGGTATGGAGTGCCATTGGTTACACGTCTCGGTCACCTATTGTTCGCATTAACGGCACTTTGAACTGTGGACGTTACATTTCAGATGTGTTACGACCCGTGGCTCTACCCTTCATTCGATCCCTGCGAAACCCTACATTTCAGTAGGATAATACACGACCGCATGTTGCAGATCCTGTACGGGCCTTTCTGGATACAGAAAATGTTCGAATGCTGCCCTGGAGAGCACATTCTCCAGATCTCTCACCAATTGAAAATATCTTGTCAATGGTGGCCGAGCAGCTGGATCGTCGCAATACGCCAGTCACTACTCTTGATGAACTGTGGTATCATGTTGAAACTGCAGGGGCAGCTGTACTTCTACACACCATCCAAGCTCTGTTCGACTCAATGCCCAGGAGTATCAAGGCCGTTATTACGGCCAGAGGTGGCTGCTCTGGGTACTGATTTCTCAGGACCTATGCACCCAAATTGCGTGGAAATGTAATCACATGTCAGTTCTAGTATAATGTTGTTGTTGTTGTGGTCTTCAGTCCTGAAGCTGGTTTGATGCAGCTCTCCATGCTACTCTATCCTGTGCAAGCTTCTTCATCTCCCAGTACCTACTGCAGCCTACATCCTTCTGAATCTGCTTACTGTATTCATCTCTTGGTCTCCCCCTCTACAATTTTTACCCTCCACGCTGCCCTCCAATACTAAATTGGTGATCCCTCGATGTCTCAGAACATGTCCTACCAACCGATCCCTTCTTCTAGTTAAGTTGTGCCACAAGCTCCTCCCCAATTCTGTTCAACACCTCCTCATTAGTTATGTGATCTACCCATCTAATCTTCAGCGTTCTTCTGTAGCACCACATTTCGAAACCTTCTATTCTCTTCTTGTCTAAACTATTTATTGTCCACGTTTCACTTCCATACATGGCTACACTCCGTACAAATACTTTCAGAAACGACTTCCTGATATTTAAATCTATAATCGATTAACAAATTTCTCTTCTTCAGAAACGCTTTCCTTGCCATTGCCAGTCTACATTTTATATCCTCTCTACTTCGACCATCAGTTATTTTGCTCCCCAAATAGCAAAATTCCTTTACTAATTTAAGTGTCTCATTTCCTAATCTAATTCCCTCAGCATCACCCGACTTCATTCGACTACATTCCATTATCCTCGTTTTGCTTTTGTTGATGTTCATCTTATACCCTCCTATCAAGACACTGTCCATTCCGTTCAACTGCTCTTCCAAGTCCTTTGCTGTCTCTGACAGAATTACAATGTCATCGGCGAACCTCAAAGATTTTATTTCTTCTCCATGGATTTTAATACCTACTCCGAACTTTTCTTTTGTTTCCTTTATTGCTTGCTCAATATACAGATTGAATAACATCGGGGATAGGCTACAACCCTGTCTCACTCCCTTCCCAACCACTGCTTCCCTTTCATACCCCTCGACTCTTATAACTGCCATCTGCTTTCTGTATAAATTATAAATAGCCTTTCGCTCCCTGTATTTTACCCCTGCCACCTTCAGAATTTGAAAGAGAGTATTCCAATCAACATTGTCAAAAGCTTTCTCCAAGTCTACAAATGCTAGAAACGTAGGTTTGCCTTTCCTTAATCTTTCTTCAAAGCTAAGTCGTAGGGTCAATATTGCCTAACGTGTTCCAACATTTCTACGGAATCCAAACTGATCTTCCCCGAGGTCGGCTTCTATCAGTTTTTCCATTCGTCTGTAAAGAATTCGCGTTAGTATTTTGCAGCTGCGACTTATTAAACTGATTGTTCGATAATTTTCACATCTGTCAACACCTGCTTTCTTTGGGATTGGAATTATTATATTCTTCTTGAAGTCTGAGGGTATTTCGCCTGACTCATACATCTTGCTCACCAGATGGTAGAGTTTTGTCAGGACTGGCTCTCCCAAGGCTGTTAGTAGTCCTAATGGAATGTTGTCTACTCCGGGGGCCTTGTTTCGACTTAGGTCTTTCGGTGCTCTGTCAAACTCTTTACGCAGTATCATATCTCCCATTTCATCTTCATCTACCTCCTCTTCCATTTCCATAATATTGCCCTCAAGTACATCGCCCTTGTATAGACCCTCTATATACTCCTTCCACCTTTCTGCTTTCCCTTCTTTGCTTAGAACTGGGTTTCCATCAAAGCTCTTGATATTCATACAAGTGGTTCTCCTTTATCCAAAGGTCTCTTTAATTTTCCTGTAAGCAGTATCTATCTTACCCCTAGTGAGATAAGCCTCTACATCATTACATTTGTCCTCTAGCCATCGCTGCTTAGCCATTTTGCACTTACTGTCGATCTCATTTTTGAGACGTTTGTATTCCTTTTTGCCTGCTTCATTTACTGCAATTTTATATTTTCTCTTTTCATCAATTAAATTCAATATTTCTTCTGTTACCCAAGGGTTTCTACTAGCCCTCGTCTTTTTACCTATTTGATCCTCTGCTGCCTTCACTATTTCATCCCTCAAAGCTACCCATTCTTCTTCTACTGTATTTCTTTCCTCCAGTCCTGTCAATTGTTCCCTTATGCTCTGTACAACCTCTGGTTCTTTCAGTTTATCCAGGTCCCATATCCTTAAATTCCCACCTTTTTGCAGTTTCTTCAGTTTTAATCTACAGTTCATAACCAATAGATTGTGGTCAGAGTCCACATCTGCTCCTGGAAATGTCTTACAATTTAAAACCTGGTTCCTAAATCTCTGTCTTACCATTATATAATCTATCTGATACCTTTTAGTACCTACAGGGTTCTTCCATGTATACAACCTTCTTTCATGATTCTTGAGCCAAGTGTTGGCTATGATTAAGTTATGCTCTGCGCAAAATTCTACCAGGCGGCTTCCTCCTTCATTTCTTAGCCCCAATCCATATTCACCTACTATGTTTCCTTCTCTCCCTTTTCCTACTGACGAATTCCAGTCACCCATGAGTGTTAAATTTTCGTCTCCCTTCTGTACCTGAATAATTTCTTTTATCTCATCATACATTTCATCAATTTCTTCGTCATCGGCAGAGCTAGTTGGCATATAAACTTGTACTACTGTAGTAGGCATGGGCTTCGCGTCTTTCTTGGCCACAATAATGCGTTCACTATGCTGTTTGCAGTAGCTTATCCGTACTCCTATTTTTTTATTCAGTATTAAACCTATACCTGCATTACCCCTATTTGATTTTGTATTTATAACCCTGTATTCGCCTGACCAAAAGTCTTGTTCCTCCTGCCACCGAACTTCACTAAGTCCCACTATATCTAACTTTAACCTATCCATTTCCCTTTTTAATTTTTCTAACCTACCTGCCCGATTAAGGGATCTGACATTCCACGCTCCGATCCGTAGAACGCTAGTTTTCTTTCTTCTGATAATGACGTCCTCTTGAGTAGTCCCCGCCCGGAGATCCGAATGGGGGACTATTTTACCTCCGGAATATTTTACCCAAGATGACGCCATCATCATTTAATCATACAGTAAAGCTAGTATAATATATTTGTCCAATGAATACCCGTTTATCATCTGAATTTCTTCTTGGTGTACCAATTTTAATGGCCAGTAGTGTAAGAGGGCTATTATTTTTAAGGCTCCAATCAGGCGCTAAATAGAAACAACAGTGAAAATCAAAAATGCGTTATTTGCAACATTTAGCTACATCTTCCAGCTACTGCTCTACATAGTCACCGTTCGTTTTTAGACATTTGTCGTAGTTTGATATCAACTTTCCAACACCCTCATCATAGAAGGCAGCCGCCTATGATTTCCGCCAATTACCTACTGTTGTCTGCAGCTCGTTGTGTGTGCAAAATGTGGTTCTCATATCCATCGGTTCATGTGAGTGAAGAGCTGAAATTCAGGGGTAGCCGAATCGAGGCTGTATGGTAGGTGATCAAACACTTCCCATCGAAAACGAAGCAGGTGCGTCTTCGTAGCACCTGCAGTGGGCTGCAACGAATTGCCATGAAGAATGAAACACATCATAGCTACGTTATGTGAGCTGCATAAAATCAAGCGGAACCCCTCAGCAGGTACCTCGCACTTGGTGGGAGACACTACTGTTCTAAGAATCTTTGTGTGCTCACTGTGCGCTTGAAAATGAAAAGTGCGATATGACGCTACAGACAGGAATACTAGAGACACTGTGCAACGCATATGCATAAGGCTTCACTGGATTTTCTCAGTGGTTTTAATTTCAAGATCGATTGAATGTTGAAAAAAAACAGCACTCGAACATTCTTTTGTGCAATGGATACGTTTTGTAAAATTAGTAAAAAACCAGTCTCGATAGCGCAGTCATTTAATAAAGATATGATGGGTTTCGGCTTCTAGTAGTAGGTCATCTTCAGATAATGTACCATCCGGCTGATGATAATGGCGCTTGGATCAGCTGTGCTGCGCCATCATCGTCGGCTGGATAGTGCATAATCTGAGGATGGCCTACTACTAGAAGACGAAATCGGTCATATCTTTAATAAATGACTGCTCTATCGAAATTGTTTCTTTGCTATTTTAGTTAACTCATAGAGCGCTGTTAAATCCCCACAATGGTATCTAAAATTGTGCATACGCTTTGCCTGATTAAGGAGCTATCCCAGAATTATCTCACATGAGGCATCAGTAAATGAAAACATGCAAAATGTGATAACTTACTGTTTTATGTAGTCCCAAAATTGACAATTATTCTTAAGGTAAAAATTAGCTACAGCAAAATGTTTCAGCAGGTTACTACATATATGATCTTCGAATTTAAGATCGGAAAACAAACACAGTCAGAGTTGAGAACTCTCTACACATTACTATTATCACTATTATTATTGTTATGTGAAACACTAAATTAACTGGACATCAGGTATTTTTAACATGACAAAAGTGAATAAGCTGTATTGTTACCAAAATCTGAAGCTTGTCCAGTTGTGCAAAGTTAGTTAGTAACTTTCAGGAAAACATCATTTACTATTTTTGTTGTGGATGCTTCTTTGCTCAGCTTGACGATAATGCTGATATCGTCTATAGAAAAGACAAATTCAGCCACCACTAACATACAGCAAGAACAGTAATGTGTCCCACGACCGAACGCTGTAGGACGCCCACTGTAATTTTTCGCTAAGTAAATGATATGGCTTTCCTATCCGTATTAGTTGAACACTCCAGAGTAACTTCCTGCATCCTGTTTCTTAAACAGGAGCTAAGCTACGCATGAACACATTTACAAAACACCGTTCTTGTGAGACACAACTAGTTCTTTAGTCGCACGAAGTTCTGACGCTATTGACAAGGGATGTCAAATTGATTCCGTATTTCTAGATTTCCGGAAGGCTTTTGACACTGTAACACACAAGCGGCTTGTAGTGAAATTGCGTGCTTCTGAAGTATTGTCTCAGCTGTGTGACTGGTTTTGTAATTTCCTGTCAGAGAGGTCATAGTTCGTAGTAACTGACGGAAAGTCGTCGAGTAAAACAGAAGTGATTTCCGGCGTTCCGCAAGGTACTGTTGTAGGCCTTCTGCTGTTCCTTATCTATATAAACTATTTGGGAGATAATCTGAGCAGCCGTCTTAGATTGTTTGCAGATGACGCTGTCGTTTATCGACTAGTAAAGTCATCAGAACATCAAAACAAAATGCAAAACGATTTAGGAAAAACATCTGCATGGTACGAAAATTGTTAATTGAGCCTAAACAACGAAAAGTGCGAAGTCATCCATATGAGTGCTAAAACGAATACGTTAAACTTCAGTTACACGATAAATCAGTCAAACCTAAAGGACGTAAATTCAACTAAATACCTAGGAATTACAATTACGAACATCTTAAATTGGAAGGAACACATAGAAAATGTTATGGAGAAGGCTAACCAAAGACTACGTTTTATCGGCAGGACAGCTAGAAAATGTAACAGGTCTACTAAGGTGACTGCCTACATCACGATTGTCCGTCCTCTTTTAAAATACTGCTGCACGGTGTGGGATCCTTACCAGATAGGATTGAAGAATACATCGAAAAAGTTCAAAGAAGTGCAGCACGTTTCGTATTATCACGGTATAGGGGAGAGGGTGTCACTGAAGTGATGCAGGATTTGGCATGGACATCACTAAAACAAAGGCGTTTTTCGTTGCAGAGGAATCTTGTCACAAAATTCCAATCACCAACTTTTTCCTCTGAATGCGAAAATATTTTGTCGAGGTCGACCTACATAGGGAAAAACGATCACTATGATAAAATAAGGGAAATCAGAGCTCGCACAGAAAGATATTGGTGTTTGTTCTTTCCGCGCTACTCGAGATTTGAAATATAGAGAACTGTGAAGGTGGTTCGATAAACCCTCTGCCAGGAACTTAAAAGTGATTTATCGAGTAGTAAAATCATCAGAACATCAAAACAAAATGCAAAACGATTTAGAAAAAATGTCTGCGTGGTACATACGTAGATGTAGATGAATTAACACACCTCTTATATCATAAAACCTTAATTTCTTGAATAAAATATTACGTGGCAAAATATCTTGGCTGGCAATATTTTACGACTTAAAAATTGTGCGTTCAGTAAAAGTGCAGAAGTAGAGTAGCAAAAAATGTTCAAATGTGTGTGAAACCCTATGGGACTTAACTACTAAGGTCATCAGTCCCTAAGCTTACACACTACTTAACCTAAATTATCCTAAGGACAAACACACACACACACATGCCCGAGGGAGGACTCGAACCTCCGCCGGGACGAGTAGAGTAGCCTTTTGAAAACAAAATTCAGATCGGCTAAGTATTCCGTTAATACGCTGGTGAGCATTTACTCTTCAAAAATTTTGGTACTTGATGTAATGGATAAGATTGACCTACTCTGCCTAACAACGTACTTCACTGTTCAGTTGTTCAGGGCCGACTAAAAATTTTTACGTGGAATATCGTTGCACCGTCTACACCACAAAAGCTACACAGAAGATCTGCGCTCGTGCACGTCCTTGTTTGGCCGAGAGCTTGCCTGTATCTCTGGCGCAGAGCAGAGGGAGGAAGCGTAGGGCGCGGGCGCGCAGGCGGCAGCCACCTGTTGGCCGGCAGCGGGCACGCAGCGCTTCCTACCTCCGCCGTTGCGGTAGACGAGGTAGGGGAAGCGCCAGACGTTGCCCAGCCCCACGGCGTACGTGAGGCACGACATGAGGAACTCCGTCGGGCTGGCCCACGAGCCGCGCTCCTCCACGAACTCCGCCGGCTCCAGCTTCAGCTTCGGCGTCTTCTTCTCCTTCTTCCCCATGCTGCGCACCAACAACAACAACAACAACATAGCTTTTAAAACGTCACCCATGAAGTTAAATACACTACTGGCCATTAAAATTGCTACACCACGAAGATGACGTGCTACAGACGTGAAATTTAACCGACAGGAAGAGGATGCTGTGATATGCAAATGATTAGCTTTTCAGAGTATTAACAGAACGTTGGCGCCGGTGGCGACACCTACAACGTGTTGACATGAGGAAAGGTTCCAACCGATTTCTCATACACAAAAGGCAGTTGACCGGCGTTGCCTGGTGAAACGTTGTTGTGATGCCTCGTATAAGGAGGAGAAATGCGTACCATCACGTTTCCGACTTTGATAAAGGTCGGATTGTAGCCTATCACGATTGCGGTTTACCGTATCGCGACATTGCTGCTCGCCTTGGTCGAGATCCAATGACTGTTTGCAGAATATGGAATCGGTGGGTTCAGGAGGGTAATACGGAACGCCGTGCTGGATCCCAACGGCCTCGTATCACTAGCAGTCGAGATGGCAGGCATCTTATCCGCATGGCGCTAACGGATCGTGCAGTCACGTCTCTATCCCTGAGTCAACAGATAGGGACGTTTGCAAGACAACAACCGTCTGCACGAACAGTTCGACGACGTTTGCAGCAGCATGGACAATCAGCTTGGGGACCATGGCTGCGGTTACCCTTGACGCTGCATCCCAGACAGGAGCGCCTGCGATGGTGTACTCAACGACGAACTTGGGTGCACGAATGGCAAAATGTTATTTTTTCGATGAATCCAAGTTCTGTTTACAGCATCATGATGGTCGCATCCGTGTTTGGCGACATCGCGGTGAACGCACATGGGATGCGTGTATTCGTCATCGCCATACTGGCGTATCACCCGGCGTTATGGAATGGATGCCACTGGTTACACGTCTCGGTCACCTCTTGTTCGCATTAACGGCACTTTCAACAGTGGACGTTACATTTCAGATGTGTTACGACCCGTGGCTCTACCCTTCATTCGATCCCTGCGAAACCCTGCATTTCAGCACGATAACGCACGACCGCATGTTGCAGGCCCTGTACGGGCCTTTCTGGATACAGAAAATGTTCCACTGCTGCCCTGGCCAGCACATTCTCCAGATCTCTCACCAATTGAAAACGTCTGGTCAATGGTGGCCGAGCAACTGACTCGTCACAATGCGCCAGTCACTACTCTTGATGAACTGTGGAGTCGTGTTGAAGCTGCATGGGCAGCAGTACCAGTACACATCCTCCAAGCTCTGTTTGACTCAATACCCAGGCGTATCAAGGCCGTTATTATGGCCAGAGGTGTTTGTTCTGGATGCTGATTTCTCGGGATCTATGCACCCAAATTGCGTGAAAATATAATCATATGTCAATTCTAGTATAATATATATATTTGTCCAATGAATACCCGTTTATCATCTGCATTTCTTCTTGGTGTAGCAATTTTAATGGCCAGTAGTGTACATACTTCTAAATACCGAGTATGAATTGCATACAGATATCAAAGATGGGAAGAGAGAAATACTGAGAAATAAGTAGCGTTTATAAATTACTGAGGGTCAGTTGATTTTACAGTATGAATTACTAATGCGATTACCTGAAAAGGTGCGGCAACATCGATTGAAATCCCATTTGGGAAGGCAATATCCAACTACAACAAGACGCTAGCCTCCACAGTCACACAAGGGATGCAGCAACAAAGTGCCCCCAGATAGGAACAACAAGGTATATGATATTTGGGAATGACATGCAGTACCTGATCAGAAGTATCCGGACTAGAAAACCTACCGTAGGCAATCACATGCATGCGTAGACAACATAGTACCCTTGGTCATGTAAGGCCGTACCTGCGTTACCTGTATGTCAGGTGTGCTCTGTACTTAAAGGCGTTACCTCATAGCAATCGCTTTCTTTACGTATGCCATCAGTGTCTTGAGAGATTCCCCTAAAAACCGGAAGCGGTAAACCGCCTAGAAACTCCGTGAGATTATGTAAAGCACCACGTAAGCTACGGAACATTTTTGTTCTGCATAGTTATCCTCTTGCCTGTTGCTCAAAAAACAAGTATTTATAGCAAAATTGAACTTGCCCATATTTAATTCAGTTACTCGAAAACTGTTGATTTGTAACGTGAAGCAGAGGGGTACTATAGTAAAAATAAAGAAGACATAGATTTATCATACAGCAGTGGAAAATGTAATTTCCTCAACAAAAATGTAAAAACAAAAATAGCAAAACAAAAATGTACCAAACATCGCTTCAGTATTTTGTGGAGCTCTTATAAAACATATTCCTGTTATTCATAAACAACTTCTGCGTTTATCGATGCTAACAGGAAACTCTTATCTTTCATCATGATGAGAACGTTCTACTGAGTACCGTACAAAATAACAACAATAATTATATGAAAATATATTTTTATTTATATCCTTGTAAAATGTGCTTGAATGAAAAGCAATTGCTTTGGTTACTTAAGTAGCACAATTTACGCGATCAACTAATTTTTTTACTTCGAAACACAATTTAGACGCCGTAAGGATATAAAATACACAGTGGAGTAACACTGAATGGCGTGCGGTTCTAATTATATGCAGAACAGACAACCAGAAAAACAAAACAACAAAGAGCTCCCAGTTTCTCTCTTACATATTCATATTTTTCTTTCCCTGCCAATGTTGCTAGCACTACTGTTAATCCTGCCATTTAGTATGTCAATTATGTAGTGTATCGGAGCTACCGAACAGTAATTTTGATAGACCGTAACTCTAATCCGCACACTTATTAGTGAATATTAACTTTAACTCTGCTCGAGATAGTTTCAATAAAGCATCCCAACGACTGTGGAGACATGGCAGCCCATTCTCCCTCAAGAAACGATGTAGTGATGTTCAGCGCTGACGTCTGGAGTGAAGTCAACATTGTAACTCATCGTCAAGCTGCGTTTACACCTATGGGCTTTGCGGCTAGTCGCCGTGCGGCTGTGCTTGCCCACGAGGAAGCAGAGGCACGTCTCTCCGCTTCTGGTATGGGGCGAGTCCTACGCCCACGTTCGCTCAACTCAGAGGCATGCGTGACTTTGCACTGGTTCGTGCCCCACTTAGCCTCTCCCTTAAAGCTGTGTGTGCCTAATGCATACCGTAAATGTGTTCCATTCGGTTCAGGTCGGTAGTCTGGGCAGGCCAGTCCATTTCAGGAACGTTATTGCCCACAAACCATTGCCTCACAGATGCTGATTTATGACAGGGTGCACTGTCTTGCTGATACAATCATCAATTGTTCTTCTACTGTATGGACTACACAATGCCACAAAGTGTGAACATCTCCCTCCGAATTTAGCGTTTTTTTAAGCACTGTGTGGGGGTCACATCTTAACCACGAAAAGTACCTCCATATCACAACGTTACCTCCTCTGTACTTCATTGCTGGAGCTGCTCGTGATGGCCAGGTAACGTTTTCCAGGAGATCGCCACACGAAAACCCTTCCATCGGATTGGCACAGGGTATAGCGTGACTCATCACTCTAAGTCACTCTTTTCCAGTCATCCATTGTCCAGTGGAGTCGTGATCGCCACACGAAAACCTTTACATCGGACTGGCACGGGGTATAGCGTGACTCATCACTCTGTCACTCTTTTCCAGTTATCCATTGTCCAGTGGAGTCGTGATCGCCACACGAAAACCCTTGCATCGGACTGGCACGGGGTATAGCGTGACTCATCACTCTAAGTCACTCTTTTCCAGTCATCCATTGTCCAGTGGAGTCGCTCTTTACACACCTCAAGCATTGCTTAGCACTGGCTACAGAAATGTGTGCCTTATGACGAGCTGCCCGACCATTTTATCCCATTCTTTCCAGTGCCCTAAGCAGTCATGGTGCTAGCTGTACTGATGGCACGACTTTGAAACTCACAGGTCATTCCTTCCGGTGATTTCGTGATACTTACACAGCCACCGTCCACATTGGTCGACGGTTGCTGTCCCTCAGTACATGAGGTCTGGCTAATCTTGATTTAGCTGTAGTCGTTCCTTCGCGATTCCACTTCACAACCACAGTTCTAACAGTCCACTTGGGCAGCTCTCCTGACCGACCCATTCTGCCATTCCTATTTCTCTACTGTCAACACAATACTCCCTCCTCATTTTATATTAGAGCGTCTGCTTGTCGTGACATCTACTGATCAATTCCGCATTACATAGGGGTATCCGAACATTACCGAGCGTGGTGGCGCAGTGGTTAGACACTGGACTCGCATTCGGGAGGACGACGGTTCAATCCCGCGTCTGGCCATCCTGATTTAGGTTTTCCGTGATTTCCCTAACTCGCTCCAGGCAAATGCCGGGATGGTTCCTTTCAAAGGGCACGGCCGACTTCCTTCCCCATCCTTCCCTAATCTGATGAGACCGATGACCTCGCTGTCTGGTCTCCTTCCCCCAACAAACCAACCAACCAACCGAACATTTTCGATCAGCTAGTGCATTCCTCTGTCGCATGAAACGATAAGAAACAAGAGAACAAAACAATTTTCATTAAGTCTGTCATTTGTGACAAGTAACAGTCGGATTAGGGACTGATCCGGAATATATCGGCTGCTTTCATCTTTTTTGAAACTTGGAGACACAGAAAAATGAAAATCGTATTATTTATTTGTAATTTCTGCTACCAGTCACATTTTTATCTGTTCTGCGTTTAACCTAACATAATACAATGCGTTTCGAAGATGCTCTGTTCATCATCAGGCATTTATACATACATACAGAGAAATGTTACTTAAAAATAAATTTCCATAAACTAAATTAACCTAGAACTATTTGCCCATTGTTCGTTGCTGCAGTGGCTGATGTGGCATTTGTGGGGGAGGGGGGCAGTGGATGGCCAGAAATCGATGTCAGTGATGTCTTCTGCTGCTATGTTTTGTTGTTGGTTATGTATGACATCACAGCCTGTATAGGACGCAGATAGTTTTGCATCAGTTGTGTGTTGCGAAAATCGTGTGGAAGGCTTTCGTATGGCAGTTGACCACTTAACGATTTTATCGCTTTGTAGCTTCACTTGTATCACTGGTGTACTGGAGGAGCTGTTGAGTAATATTACACGATTGTATTTTGTCACTGTTTTCCGACGTAATTCACTGCACAAATTGTTTCGACATACATGTAAACATTATGCACTTAATGCTTGTAGCATGTGAGTCAGTATCGACTATCGAGATTTTGTATCGATATTCCTGGTACTCACAGATTTGTAGTCCTTTATTTACGTTAACGCATCTTGAATCATTTGAGTTAGAACTGGCTTCAGACTGTTGAAGAATTTTGATTTCTAGCTCCATGAAACCTGTCATAGGCTTAATGAAAATCATATGTACTATAATCGAGACCCATCTTTCTGTATATTACAGTAATAGTTTGCCTGTAGAATTTTCACATGTACTTCTAATTGTAGCATCGTATTACCCTATAACAGTGTGCCTTTGCAGATGTTCTGCTACCCTATCTTCTCCTCTGATCGAGGTTTAGTGTAACATTTGTTGTCTTTCCTCAGTTTAATCTTTCTAGCTCCTTATCAAGCACTGCGTTTACGCAAGTTCTTCCGTGCTCCACCTTTTCAATGCTTCCAGTTTATTTTTCTTTGTTTAGTTCATGACCCACGTTTCACATCTATACTTCCATGCAATGTTGCACTCCAAAATTTCAGTTTTAGGAACTACTTCTTTACTTCTTATTTTCTGTTAATAGAGTTCTTTAGTACAAAGGAAGCTTCCTCACCTAAATCTGGCGGTTTCTTGCATCGGACAGTGTGCAATATGTCATCTTTCTTCCAAGGCAGAAGAACTGTTCCACTTCTTCTGTCCTTTTCTGTGTTCTGCTGCCCATTACTTTCATCTTAAATTTATTTATCTTTACTCTATAGTACTATCTATGCTGCGCGTTTCATTAAACAGTTTTTGCTTTAATATTCTTTCTTTTCAAGGAAAAAGACTACGTTGTATGCGATAGTTAAGGACTACTATATATTGCCCTTGTTCTTCTGTTCGTGTTCAGAAGTTTTTCCAGTTCCTTCGCGCCTTCTTCGCGGAAAGTAAACACTAGCAGCGATAATCTGCAACCGTGCCTTACATTCTTAAACTTGCTCAGTTTTTGTTTTTGTAGATAATGTAGACTACTTGTCTGACTTTGTACCTAATCCTGATTCTTCTCAGGATCTTGAAAAGAATATTGCTTTTTACATTGCCCTCTAGGCCTACAAATTATATGATGCTATGCAGATATTTCCCTATTCTCTTTTCGATTTGTAACGTTCGTGAAAAGAGCAACAGCCAGTAAAAATGGCCTCAACGAATTCATATTCGGAAGCCGTGCAGAAAACGGACCCATTCAGTGCTAAAGGCCTCGGACACGTCCGGTTATAGTGCAGTCAACAAGGACCAAAAAATTTAGACTAGGATGAAAAGTCAGGTCATCACTCATTCCTTGGTGCTGACATTAACATTATTCCAATCAGGCATCATTTACTTGTTTGTTGACTGCGCTGCTTAATAATTGAAGTTTCCCACCAGTTCCCAACAAAGGAAATAATGAATTCTAATAGATCTAAACTGCTAACAATAATAAGCCAATACGCATTAAAATTACTAGTTTTGTGAAAGACATTTTTGTTTAACAAAGTTGCACTGGCTATCCACATATCCGCCAGCGTAAACAAACAGTAATCCAAAGTCATTTATTGTGACAGCAGCACTTAGACAAATAATGTTTGTGGATATTTTTCATATTTATGTACCTCACTTATATGTAGGCCTGTTTATTTAGTGTGTGATTGAAGTGAGCTTGCATCCAGTATCTGCGATCTCTGTCAATCTTTCTTAGAGATAGACACTATCTACCAGATAATATCAGAGAAATATTAACTCACGATAGAAACAGACCGCTTAGGGGTTGAATTAAATAAACATGCGTGGGGCGCTTTTATCACAACAGTTTACGAGATGTGTTGGTGAACTTTTTGTTACAGAACCTTTACGTGTTAAGTGCAGTAAGACACTTCCAAATTTTATAAGGTAGTTAACAAGGTGGGGGAAGTGTATCAGTTGCGTACTTTCTTGTAGGACGCTGTGGGAATCGTATAGAACATGTAGCCGGATGACCGTCCCTTCAACGTTTCATAAAAAGAGTCTTAACCAAACATCAGAGGTAATCGGAAACACTAAAGCAAAGAAGAAGTTGGGACCGTTTCAGCGACTTTTCTGTGTACAACAGCATCATCCCCGAAAACCGTCATGTAACTTACGACGTTTCTACATCTGAAGACTTCTCTCCATCCGGAATGACACCATAAGTTCTGTTTGCTAGAAACTCTTCAATCCAATCAGATAGTGGTCCTGATATTCCATACGCTCATATTTTTCTAATTTTATGGCATTGGGTAAAGATATCGAATCCCCACCGGTAGTTAAGGACGCGGTATCTACCTGGGTGCCTGTCTTCTTCTTCTTCTTTTAGTGTGGCTAAACTGATGGTATGCAGTACAGGAGCAGAATATGAACGTCTGAGAATGAGAATTGGAAGAGAGGAGCTGGAAGTGATAGAGGAATTTACTTACCTGGGAAGCAAAATCACAAGAGATGGTAGAAGCCGGTAAGAAATTGCCACCAGAATACAAAAGGCCAAAATTGCATTTAATCGGAGAAGGAACTTACTCACCAGCAACAACATCAGTCTGAAAATACGGAAACGTATCACGAGAGGTTTCGTTTGGAGTATGGCCCTATACGGATGTGAAACTTGGACAATTGGAAGAGGGAAGACGGCTAGAGCCCCTGGAGATGTGTTGCTAAAAAAGGATGATGAAGATCAGCTGGAGAGAGAAAGTAACAAATGAAGAGGTGCTTAGAAGAGTACAGGAAACTAGATCTCTGTGGAGGCACATGCAAACAAGAAGAGACAAATTTGTAGGGCACATGCTACGACATTACAACATCACTAGAACAATAGCAGAAGGAGCTATTGAGGGAAGGAATCGGCGGGGCCGGCCGAAGTGGCCGTGCGGTTAAAGGCGCTGCAGTCTGGAACCGCAAGACCGCTACGGTCGCAGGTTCGAATCCTGCCTCGGACAAGGATGTTTTTGATGTCCTTAGGTTAGTTAGGTTTAACTAGTTCTAAGTTCTAGGGGACTAATGACCTCAGCAGTTGAGTCCCATAGTGCTCAGAGCCATTTGAACCATTTTTGAATCGGCGGGGGCGACCATGGATATCATACATGCAACAGATCATGAATGACGATGGATGTAACACATAGGAGGAAATGAAGAGGAAGGCTGGCAGAAGAGAGGAATAGCGCTCTGCTGTAAACCAACCACAGGGTTGAACACTAAAAGAAAGAAGAAGTTTCGTGCGACCGTTCGACTACCCTTGTTGAAGTCAGGAGTGCCTGTGCTTTTTTCCTACCATCAGGAACACTTCGCTCCTTCAAAGACAACGGTGCACTGCTGCTAGAAAGGGAGAAAACTCTTTCTCATACTCTACTGTGATACCTCCACCTGGGGCCTTCTCCGCCGACTCACACCGCCAGCGGCCCGAGAGTGAGCCGGCAGGACACCATGCGCCGAGCGTCCGAGAAGTGCGCACTGGAGCCATTCTGCAACCTCACGGAGGAAAACTGGGAGGACGCCCTGGCCTCGCTTAAGAATGGACACGTTTCGAAGAGACTGGCGGCCAACGAGAAGGGTGTCGAAAACTGGTAGACCCCTGTTGCCATTAGGATGGGAAGTCAAGAACGCACGCGCGAAAACATGTGAATTCTTCTGGCCTGTCTTAGAAAGCAAGAATGTGGCGACAATTACAGCATTCCAAATCGTACACAAAACGTGAAGAATTCGCAAAGGGAGGCGTGTAAAGGAAGACAGCCGTCTTCAAAAGATGTTTTCCAGACAGTAAGGACGTTCCTTATAAGTCACTGACGCCAGCAGACTCTAAGACGAAGCACAAACATGGATCTGTCCAGGTCTCACGCAAAGATAGAGGCTATAAAGATATGTCGTGTGGCTGCTTTTACAACAACTTCGGAATGGAGAAAAACTTCGGAAGAAAGTGACACCAACGCTGGTGAAATCGTGAGAAAGACGGCAAGTCCCAAGTCGCACACCATCCCACGCAAGGCAGAAAATTCACACCCTACGCGGAGAGGTGTGGTCAAGAAATCAGTCATTGGGCGGAATTGCAAAATGAGACCGTTAGTGACAACATCACAAGAGGGGAAAATTTAGAGGAACCGTTGAGCTGAGAGACGGAGAAGGGTGAGACAGGATAGAAGCAAGAGGAGAAGTGGTCTCTTCCATCCATCGCCAACATCCGCCTTGCGATGCCGTGATATCGCAGCTTTGGCCACGAAACTCACAACAGACAGACACTGTGGAGATCGTACCCGAGCTTCGCCGAAAATGAGCAGTCGACTGGCGCCGCACAGCTCTGAAGCAATGCACCGTACCGACGCAGCGCCTGCCGCCGACACCACTACACGACGAATAATCACGAATAATGGTGAGATGATTCGTCCCTCCCTTCTTCCCCTTAGTAAACGAGACGTGGCGAAGCCTAGTGAAATTGGCCCTGAAATTTGTAATTTTGTTTTGGTTTGAGTATACGGTACTGAAATGAACACATTTATTCATGTTTTAATCATCTAAGCAATCTGTTCCATTCAAGCATCTACTCTTTAATCTCATAACGTTTTGTGTTTGATTTCATTTAATTACTTATGTCAATTGTTGGCTCCCAGAGCGGGGCGATCTCATTGGTAATTTTAATGTTGTATGATGTCATGAAGAATTTTGTCGAGTTCACAACACTATGTAGAACCGAATTAGTGTCTCATGAGATCCAGTGGCCATTCCTCTATTGGGAGATTTCATTGATTTTCACCCCATGGTCACTTACCGCGAGTTCTAATTCATTGCGATTTTCCTCTGCAAAACAGTTTTGGAAAAAGACTATTAGTATTCAGGCCTTTTCTGTGTCATTCCCTGTTTCAGTGTCGCTATAGTCACAAAGTGTCTATGGAGATGGCTTCGATCCGTTTACTGATTTAATATAAGACCAAAACTTGTTCGGATTTTCTGTCAAGTCGGTAGACAGAAATTTGCTTTCCAGTTTATTGAACGCTTCACACATGGGTGTACTGACGCTAATTTTGGCTTCGTTTAATTTCTGTTTGTCTCTGAGGATTTGGATAAGTTTACATTTGCAGTGAAGCTCCTTTGTTGTAGTAGCAGTGTCCTAACGTCGCTGTCGTTCCACGACGGGTCTTTTCCATCCCTCACAACTTTGTTCGCCACGTACCTGTCTGAAACGTATTGCAAACTTCTCCTGAACCTTTCAAATAACTTCCGGGAATTCAGCCAGATAACGCTTTCAGCGACCGCCGATATATCGGCTGGAGAACACCCTGCCATTTTCAAGGCAAAATGGCGGGGTGTTCTCCCGCCGAAGCAGCGGCGGTCGCTGAAAGTGTTACCTGGCTGAATTCCCGGAAGTTACTTGAAAGCTGTATACGCCAGGAGAAACTCTTGTCTCACATTCTCCTGAACTTTGTCCATCGGTACTGGAGACGAAATTTTCTTGAAGACTACTCAGATAATCTGAAATCCGTTTCTTGTCGTTCTTGTTTAAGCAGAGACATCTTCCTGCCTTTTTCTTGTATTTGTATTTACAACTTTATTCAGTAATTTTGTAATGGACTTAGGATCACTGATACCCTTTTCTACGATAAGTCAGTCGGAATGTTTGGGTTTGCTTATCATCAGAGATCTAAGATATCTTCACGAGTCGGTTCTCTCATTAACTACTCAAGATAATTATCGGATAAAGCACTTGGAACAAATTCACACGGTTTTTTGTCTTGCGTTTAACTTGTGCTGAAATGTTTGAGCCTGCATCTCGTGGTCGTGCGGTAGCGTTCTCGCTTCCCACGCCCGGGTTCCCGGGTTCGATTCCCGGCGAGGTCAGGGATTTTCTCTGCCTCGTGGTGGCTGGGTGTTGTGTGATGTCCTTAGGTTAGTTAGGTTTAAGTAGTTCTAAGTTCTAGGGGACTGATGACCATAGATGTTAAGTCCCATAGTGCTCAGAACCATTTTTGAAATGTTTGAAGTTCCATAACAGCTAAGTGACCTCTTCTGTTACATAGGGTCCAACGTAAGGCGATGAGTATCTTGAGATGTTGGGAGAACACAGACTGGGGTGTTGCATTTGATACTCTCCAGCATTTCAGCCATTGATAGTGGAGGGAATGAAATCGACGTTGTCGAATATAGTATATGTTGACAGCTTGTTACACTTGGGGTAGGCTCTTCAATGTGACAAACACAGCTCCAGCTGTTAAGGTTTTTTACATAATAGCTTATTTAACAACTGCAACAAATTGAAAATAATTTCACTATATATACGCAAGCTCAATGAAGTTATTTTACCTCCTCACATAGGAGAACTGGGCACAAATTGCTGGGAATGTGTAATCTCTCTGCCAACTGAAAATCGAGACAAGTTTCTTTTCCTGGAAGGATGCTTCAGTTACCATAGAGGATGACTAGGATCAATTTCCCTTTAGCTTTGTAGAAGAGTACCCAGAGGTTCAGGTACGTTCTGTCCTTATGCGTTACTATTATTAGTAGTTCATATCTGTATTGCACGTAGTATTGACGCTCTTACACAATGCGTCGCCAGTGCTTCATAAGATGAGCTGCGGAAGGGTCGATGCAACTTTGTGAAACACCCTGCAGTTACTTTTTGCACGTAGTACAGTAGAGAGAATGGCGAACTGCTTGCTCACTCTTTATTTTGTATACCTGTAAAGGTGGAAAGTGCACGACCACAATCCAGTAACCGCATCCGATCACGGTTCTAACCCTCCATATGGTTCTTCTGTAGATAGATGTGGTGCAAACATTTAATGTTTGTTGTTAACCCGCATTATTTGATAATACTCATTAATCTTAAACTATTAAAACAATTTTTTATGTTGCTGAGCGACAGTCACAGAATAATTTTTAAATGAACACTCCGTCATTTGCCGGCCGCGGTGGTCTAGCGGTTCTAGGCGCGCAGTCCGGAACCGCGCGACTGCTACGGTCGCAGGTTCGAATCCTGCCTAGGGCATGGATGTGTGTGATGTCCTTAGGTTAGTTAGGTTTAAGTAGTTCTAAGTTCTAGGGGACTGATGACCACAGATGTTAAGTCCCATAGTGCTCAGAGCCATTTGAACCATTTTTGAACTCCGTCATTTGACTGTATTGTTACGACCCAGGTTTCGACTTTTTATGCCGTTTTCAGGTGACTGAGTTTATGTCCTGTAATATATGTTAATGACATACACAGTCATTTGAAAATGGCATAAAAGTTAGAAACCTGGTTCGTAATTAAATAAACAACAATACAGTCAAATGGCGGTATGTTCATTAAAACACTATTTTTAACAATCTGTGATTTTTCCTTCCGCTGAAACGCGGAAACTGTTACTCATAGATAAAAAATGAACAGACCTTTTCTTGCATCAAATTTAATGTAGTTCAAATTTTTACTTGGAAGCATTTTCGCTAGAACCTTCGGTTTTCCAGAAAGTCAAGAAAGACAAAAAACATAACCTTTAAACGACGTGGTCAACCAACCCCACTCCCCCCCCCCCCCCCCCCCGGTACCTCACGGCCCCCATTCTGCGTTCCTCCCCCCATTCCCCCACCACCCTCACCGACCCGCGTTCATGTCCCAGGGGTCAGGATTTTTAATACGTTATTCATTACAGTCCTCTTACCACCGTAAAAAAATTGTGTCTACACGAATTTTTCCCCTAATTTTTCTTCGTTAACTAGAATATTATGGAACCAACATGGTCAGAGTCATGGCAGGCTCAGACAGTACAGTGCCATTAATAGCTGGAAGTTGTGCAAACGTGAAACCAAGTGCAATTAGCCATCGACATCAAATGTAATATTATAGTGTAAGCGAGGTGGAACAGGAAATTGCGATCAGTCTCTGAGAAATGGCTCATACCGTCCAACTTCCCCTGAAATGATTGGACAGGACATTACGATCAGTTTCTGAAAATATGCTACAACCGTCCTATTTCTCCTGAAATGATTAAAATACAGACTGTTATAACAATAACGCGTTTTTACTACCGCTAGATGGAAAATTTTGTCACAATATTATAACTCTTGACCATTGCATCAGTTCCTGACCTATCTGCGTCAAGCTATGCAGTTTTCGGCGGAATGAACTAATGAACTGGTGGCACTCTTGCCACAGTGTACCGATTCCGACCGCTATGCTTAATTTTTTTTTCTTTATTGATTTTCAATTCCCCCCCCCCCCCCCGAAGGGGGCGGGCTAGCAGCAGCTTAGTACGCTGCTCTACAGCCTACAGACTTTTTTAAAAACAGAAGAAGAAAAGAAACAAGAAAAACAGGCGATAAAACGGTCACTTAAGTGTAAAATGGCGGGAAAATGCTGTGCTTAATACCAACGCCTTATTAAAAACAGAGAACTGGAGAAATCGCGAATGAGCTCAGCCTCACAAACAAATATAAAATACTGTTCGATGAAACAAAAATTCTGTCCCATGCCTCCACATACTGAAATTCTGTTATTAAGGAGGCTGTTGAAATAAGAATGAGCGAGAAGGACTTTAAGCATGATAGCAGACACTATCTGAGCGGTGCATGGAAACGAGCGCTCGATGCAGACAAGCAGCAGAGACATTCCTTCCAAGGTTTACGTTCCAACGGAAGTGGTGGCGCCACCAGCGCACACATTGACACCGTCTGCGACAGCAGCACGTAATCGCCGACCAATCACAAGCCGACCAATCAGAAGCCGTCCGCGGGCTGTAAAAAGGCTACCACAGCAGCAATCAAGACAGTCTCCTGACGTTGCCGATGGTGCTGTCGACGAAAGCTTGAGATTTTATCCCGAACTGACGCAGCAAGAAAACCGAGAATCTTTTACATATAAGTGCTGCCGCAAAAGACTTCGTTCTCATACGACTTGACTAATGTCTGAAGTAGTGATGGAGGGAACGGACACCATGAATCCTGCAGCACTGTCCACATAACAGTAAGAGTACGAGGGGATGGAGATCACTTCTGAACACCACGTTGCAAGCCATCCCCGATATGCTCAGCAATGTTCATGTCTGGAGAGTTATGTGGTCAGCGGAAGTGTTTAAACTCAGAAGAGTTCAAATGGCTCTAAGCACTATCCGACTTAACATCTTGGGTCATCAGTCCTCTAAGACTTAGAACTACTTAAACCTAACCAACCTAAGGACATCACACACATCCATGCCCTAGGCAGGATTCGAACCTGCGACCGTAGCAGCAGCGCGGTTCCAGACTGAAACGCCTAGAACCGCTCGGCCACAGCGGCCGGCTTAGAAGAGTGTTCCTGGAGCCACTCAGTAGCAATTCTGGACGTGTAGGGTGTCGCATCTTTCTGCTGAAATTGCCCAAGTCTGTCGGAATGCACAATGGATATGAATGGATGCAGGTAATCAGACAGGGTACTTTCGTACGTGTCATCTGTCAGAATCGTATATAGACGTATAAGGGGTCCCATATCACTCCAACGGCACACGCCCCACACATTACAGAGCCTTCACCAGCTTCAACAGTCCCCTGCTGACATGCACGATCAATGGATTCATGAGATTGTCTCCATACCCGTACACGTCCATCCGCTCGATACAATTTTAAACGAGACTCGTCCAAATAGGTAACATATTTCCAGTCATCAACAATCAAATGTCGGAGTTGACGGGCCCAGACGACGCGTAGGGCTTCGTGTCGTGCAGTCATCAAGGGTACATGATTGAGCCTTCGGCTCCGAAAAACCATATCGATGATGTTTCGTTGATTGGTTCGCACGCTGACACTTGTTGATGGCCTAGCACTGAAATCTGCGCCAATTGCGGAAGCGTTGCACTTCTGTCACGTTGAACGATTATCTGTAGTCATCGTTGGTCCTGTTCTTGCAGGATCTTTTTCCAGCCGCAGTGATTTCTGAGATTTGATGTTTTACCAGATTCCTGACATTCAAGGTACACTCGTGAAATGATCGTATGGGAAAATCCCCACTTCATCTCTGCCTCGAAGATGCTGGGTCCCATCGCTCGTCCACCGACTTATCACCGCGTTCAGACTCACTTAAATCTTGATAACCTGCCATTGCAGCAGCAGTAACCGGTCTAACAAATTCACCAGACACTTGTCTTGTGTAGACGTTGCCGACCGCAGCGCCGTATTCTGCCTGTTTACGTATCTCTGAATTTGAATACGCATGCCTGTACCAGTTTCTCTGGCGCTTCAGTGTATATGTTAGGCAGTTGTCTTCAGTACGAAGGTGAAACAAGTATTAAATGGAATCTTTGCTATAAGCGCCTTTTTGTAAACGGAGATCGGCGCGATCTCTACTCATTGTTGCTTTCGTTTCCAGTGATTGTTGTCCACACGCAGAGCGTTGTCATACCGTTTCTTCAGTCAGAATGGCATCTTCACAGCAGGAGGTACAGTCAGCTGTTGCGCAACGAATTATAAGCAAGTTTTTCAGATCAGAGGCATAAAACACTCCGAAATCTCCGGTACGATTCTGGAACAACACCCTGAGAAAGACTCTAGAGTATGCACGGCACAAACAGTTTCTACGAGAACGAGAAGCAGTTTGAGAATGCAGCTCATGATCGCCGCCCGAGGGCCAGCATGACTGACGAGAATATTCCCACTGTTAGCCAGCTTATTGAAGATGATCGCCAGATATCAGTTGCTGAAATTGCTACTGAGGTTGGCATAAGCTACCACAGTGTTGAGGTGATCATTCCTGATAACCTTGGCTTTCGCAAACTGTTCGCAAGATGGGTGCCTCATCTTCTCACCACAGAGCACAAATTTCATCGTCTCGAGGTGTGCAAACGGCCAAATTGAAACGGAACATTTCTTGCAGCGAATTTTCACCTGCTATGAAACGTGGATGCGGCATTACACTCTGGTACGAAAAAAAGCAGCACGGAATAGCACAAAAAGGACGAATCCGCATCTGTCAAAGCCAAGAACCGTCTCTCCGCGGTGAAGGTTCTTGCAGAAGTCTTTGCTTTATTTTGAAAGTGCTCTTCTCATCGATTTTCCTCACGAAACGTCATACTGTGAACGCTGCATGCTATTGCCAACTTTTGAACAAAAGAAAAGTATGTCGTCAGACCTCACACAACTGCCCGTACTCGACAAAAAATGCAGGACTTTTTCTGGACCGCACTAGAACATCCTCTCTACAGTTCGGATTAATCTTCCTGCGATTTTCATTAGTTTGGACTAGTAAAACAAGCAGTCAGAGGACATATATTTGACGACGATGACACAGTTTAAGTGTTCGTGCACTACTGGCTGCTGTCACAGCTACACTCATTTTACGAAAACGGGATCAATAAACTGTCTGTCCGCTTGAGGAAAATTTTTCCCATTCGGGGTCAATGTAGAAAAATAAGTTCGTGTTAAAACTTAAATAAACTTACAAAAATTCCATTTTATATTTTATTCACCTTAGTATAAGCGAGGGGCTTGTTTTTCTTGCCAATATCCTTCCTCGTTTGCCGCCCGTATAAAATTAGTGGTAAATCTATTTGTGCTGATTAAATACGTTATAGATGTGCCTTTTATGTGATATAAAGAAATATGACGTTTGATTGGTGAACAATGCCACAATTTGATTTTTTTCAAATATTTATTGTGCTTCTAGTGCCAACATTGCATAACAGATGGAGAAATACACAAAAGAGATTGCCGCTATTGAACTGTGTTGAAGTTTAGTGCGTTAGCTGCACTGAGTCTACATGAAGGGTTTAATATATGTGTAGCCAACTGATGTATTTGCTAAAAAAGGTGAATGTCGAAGAGAGATTTTTAAAAGAAATCGAGAACTAACTTTAGTGATTCGCAAGGAGAAAGATTTGTTTTTTCTACTGGCAAACATGATGAAATGCAGACTGCTATTAAACTGCTTTATGATCGACGATTGGGAAATTGTTCTTGCCGCGAGGCATAATATCTTGACTCTGTGTCTATCAATAAATGATTATTTACGTCCAGTGAAACGGCTAGCTCGTTCCACTCCTCATGCCGTACCCACACACTCCCTACCGACATAATATGACAGCAGTTTTGCAAAGGGGATTACAGTAAATGATAAAAATTAATAACATGACCTTTGAGTCTGCACCGATTAGGATATCAAAATGTATTCCTTGTCCTTTTCTGTCACCTCATTGTAATGCAGATAACTTATCAACATGTCTGGAGACGGTACATTGTTACACCGGCTACAAAGTGAAAACCGGTTTAGCGCGAGCAATGACTTGATGAAAGTGACGTCTGCTTATAAAAGGAATACCGACGGATACATCTTATCAAACACTGAGAAAACGTTTAGTAGAGGTATTAACCACGACATGAAACATATTTTTCGTCAAGCATAAAGGTGATAACAGTGTCTTAGCCCAAGATTAATACATTGGCTTACAGTCCCCCCACTCCCCACTCGCATTGCCTCCTAACTCGTTATAAGCTACAACACATTTAAAGACTGTACATTTAAATTTTAATGGTTTCCTGTGATGTTTTTAGCTATTTATATGTCTTATTGCATGAACAAGATACCTGCTGATGATTTATAAAATCTGAATCCATTTCTTCTGTTATAAAATGAAGAACATATTTCGTTTTATAAATAGCCTAGCAACATTTTGCTGATGCAGGTGTTCCAGGAATACGAAGAAAGTGAAACTTGGGAATTCTAAAATTATTGACAGCACCGGGGTGTATTTTGTACTAAACCGAAAACGTAAAAGCCACTGTTCCTTCTTATGATACTATGGATATCAGATCGGCTATCTTTCCAATGTTTTCAAATGACTGACTGCTTGTTTAGTGATCTGCTACAGCTTCCAGATCTATAAAGTTAAATAAGCTAAAACAGCGTGGTAAATGTCCATAGCGTGATTATTAGTCATTTCGCTATGCTTTCCGTTCTTGCCAGCCATCAAATCCGTTGCGATACTTGCCATTCATGGTAGTCTAACGGCATCAGGAGCAACAGCGTCACATGTTGTGTTACCTGGCAATAACTTTATTCGTTGAAAAACTCATCTAATGTCTTTCCATGTACCTCTGGGAAAGTCGCGAACGCTGCTGCCAGTACCTCCCGAACAACTGACTTCTCGCTGTTACATTAGTGAAGCAGTTTAGTAAACCTACAGCCCGCATCTCGTGGTCGTGCGGTAGCGTTCGCGCTTCCCACGCCCGGGTTCCCGGGTTCGATTCCCGGCGGGGTCAGGGATTTTCTCTGCTAGGGGACTGATGACCTTAGATGTTAAGTCCAATAGTGCTCAGAGCCATTTGAACCATTAGTAAAGCTACGCTTTCCTGTTGTGCCGATGAAAGACCTTTGGGGCTACCAGGAGATCAGAATGTATGAATAATAAGCGAACTGTCTATCGATATCATCCAGACAAATTTCGAGCACTGTATTCCCAACTGTCTCACAACAGTGCTTATCTGGCGCCAGCATGCATTGTGGACCTCACGCAGCCATCACTCTGGAAGCTGAAAACGTCTCCTCTACCTGAAGCGCACTCACATAACTCTGCCATGGGTTTATCGCAATTTCTTCTCTGAATGGTTTTCTAGTTTAAGCGCTTGGTACGGACAGTCAGGAGTCGCGATTAATTCGAGTTTCAGCAAAAATTTACGTCTTTATGACCACTCCAGTTGAGGTATCGGCCTTTTGAGTGCCGTTCACACTTTATATAGGATATCTTTATGGCAGTCGTTGGCGTGAATCATTTTCGAAAAGAGTGGACACTCTACGATAGACACAGACTTTCAAATGGGAACAAGTGCTCGTCATTACCTTTCACCTTGAATATTAGGAAAATGCAAGGTCAGAAGATCATCAACAGAAAAATTGAAACAATAATTGTAAAAGTTACTCTTGGCATTTGGACTCAACTTAAAAGTAGTCAGTGATGAGAAATAGTTCATGAATAAATAGCACGGAACGCTCAATACAAGCACATAAGCCCGTGGCTTGAAGTTTTCGGAAGGGCAAAAGGAAGGCATGAGTTGTAATAAGCTTCATGATACTAAAGTAAACAAGTCAACAGGCAAAGGAAAATAAATCAGAGCAAAAGGTGTTTCAGTTATTGAGCATTAAATGTCACTGAAGGTTGCAACAGAGAACGAAAAACATTACATATAAGAGTTGCCATGTAGCGTCAACTAGCTTCTCACCGAACTTATACTCTAGTTATATGCAGAGTAAAAACAAATACAATGGTACAACACACAATCTCGACCAGAACGAAGTCATTCCGGTAGTTCATTTAAGTGTAAGGAGGCATGCAAAATTAAATTAAAAAACACAAATGATACAGACGCATACGCCAATGGCAAATTACTTACCCAAATACATAATAAGTTGCGTCTATGAATAATTCCTATTTGAATAAAATCTCATATGAAAAGTTTACCCTCTCAATCCGTGGAGTTTCATTACGTTTTCTGCCCCCCCCCCCCCCCCCCCCCCAAATGGTTCAAATGGCTCTGAGCACTATGGGACTTAACTGCTGTGGTCATCAGTCCCTTAGAACTTAGAACTACTTAAACCTAACTAACCTAAGGACATCACACACATCCATGGCCGAGGCAGGATTCGAACCTGCGACCGTAGCGGTCGCGCGGTTCCAGACTGTAGCGCCTAGAACAGCACGGCCTCTCCGGCCGGCAGACTCGGAACACTCAACGAATGGACGAACCGTGTGATCACCGGTTTAGACAACTGATGACTGGACCGACAGGAAGGGCATCCAATCACAAAGCTTGAACAAAAAATATATGCCGAAACTTGAATACAATGGAGCTCGTAACTAGAGGGGGCAAACGCCGAAGAGGCGTCCCTTGTCGGATACTCTGCATATAGAGGAAGACAGGAGAGGACCAACGCGGCCTGCCGGTTTCCCGTTAGGTTGTCCGTGGCGGCACGCTTCCGCGAGGCGGCTCTGTTGTTGCACTTGGGCAACTTACGGCCCAAACCAGTCCCGGGCGCGCGGGGTCGCCTGGGGTCAACCCAGCGTCGGCTGGACCCTCGCCTGCAGCACGGCGGCCCGTTCGGTATACAGCGGCCGCGAAGCGTCCCGTTTATTCCCGTGACCCTGCGCTGCTGTCTCGGAACCGCTCGCTGCATTGCTTGCACACGAACTAGGTGGGCTGTTACGCTAATAACTGAGGAAATTGCTTGCAGAATCTAGAAGGGTTTGTGAAGCGCGTAAAACACTGGTAACAAGACGTATAATACATGATGATGAGCAATACTGGGCTAAGTTTGAACGGACTGTAAAACACTCTGGAAAAATACGTGTCTGTGCCGAGTAAGTGGATTAACCCTAACAATACCAACACAACACCGCAAAAAAATTTTAAAAAAACACAGATTTCGTTCATTATCGTTCAGTTTTACTTACAACACACTGTTTAAAGAAATATAGCTGCGTAACGAGGGCCCTGAGCTTGAAAATATCTACTAAATTTTTTGGTTATGTATTAATGAACAATTCAATGAGTTACGGAATCTGGTATAAAACATCACTACAATTTTTTTTTCTTTTCTAAATGTAAAATATGAATTACTTGACCAGAATACAATATTTTCAAACGGTATCGCAATGGTTAAGGACGAAAAACCTGACTCCGTAAGCTCGTTTTTTTTTTTCATTATACGGCAGTACGAGACGGCTTCAAATGCCTTACTGAAATCAAGAAACACGGCATCAGCGTGAGCGCCGTTGTCCACTGCGCTGTGGATCTCATGGAGGAACGCAGGGAGCTGAGTTTCGCAGGATCTCTGTTTGCGGAATCCGTGTTGATTTTTATAGAGGAGCTGTTCACTCTCCAAGAACGTCATAATTCTTTAGCATAAAACATGTTCCATAACTCTACAACAGATTGACGTCAACGATATAGGTCTATAATTGTGTGGATCCGTCTTACGGCCTTTCTTAAATATGGGAATGACCTGAGTTTTTTTTCCAGTCGTTAGGTACCTTTCGTTGCTCAAGCGATCTACGATAAATTACTGCTAGAAGGAGAGCAAGTTCTTTCGCATAATCTTTATAGAATCTTATAGGTATCTCATCTGGTCCTGAAGCCTTTCCCTAATACGCGATTGCAGCTGCTTTTCAATTCCGCGATCGGTTATCTCAATATCTACTACTTCGACGTTCGCACGACTATTGAAAAAGGGACAGTGTGAAACAGCTTCGGAAGACCGAATTCAGTATTTCGGCCTTCTCTCTGTTATCTTCCGTTTCAGTGCATCTGTGGTCGCTGAGAGAATTAATAGATGATTTTGACCCACTTACTGATTTTACATACGACCAAAATCTCCTAGAGTTTTTACTCAGGTCGGCTGACAACAATGAGAAAATCAGACAGGAGAGTACTGCAAATGTTAGAATAAGGAAAGGTTCTCATAAAAGTATAATTAAAAATAATGTAAGTATATTTCATCAAAATATTGGGAGTTTAAAGAATAAAACAGATGAGCTTCTGGTTTGTTTAGAAGATTTAGAAGCTGAGGATGAAATAGATATACTATGCCTGTCTGAACATCACATTGTTACTGATATGGATAGGGTAAGTGTAAGTGGATATAAGCTCTCTGCACATGTAATGAGAGAAAATATGGAGAAAGGAGGAGTTGCCATATATGTCAAAAGTTATCATTGTGCAAAAAGTATAGAAACAAAAAAGTTTTGTGTTGAGAAACATATAGAAGCATGTGCCTGTGAACTTAAATTAAATAAAGGCACATTTATAATTGTAACTGTATATAAGTCCCCATCAGGAAATTTTCATCTATTTCTGAAAAATGTGGACTCCTTGTTGTGCTATCTGTCAGACCGGGGGAAGCAAATTATTATTTGTGGGGACTTCAATGTAGATTCTCTGAAAGAGGGTAATAGGAAAAATGACCTTGAAGTAGTACTCGGTTCTTTCAATTTGACACCCGTTATTGATTTTCCTACTCGGGTGGTAAAGGATAGCAGCTCACTGATAGATAACTTCTTTATAGACCAAGATAAGTTTAACCAGATAAATGCTCAGCCTGTTGAGAATGGTCTTTCTGATCATGGTGCACAGCTAGTTACAATATATGACATAGCTCCATTCAGCAATACTAAACAGTCCTCCAAAGTAGTACGTTCAGTCAACGATTTAACAATTGCAAATTTCAGGGAAAGCCTACAGCAGTTAGACTGGGATGAGGTGTACCGTAAACCTGATGCCAATTTAAAATATAATTTATTTCATGACATTTTTGTAAATGCATTTGAAAACTGCTTCCCCAAGAAAATAGTTAAATATACTCGTAAGAAACTTCGTAACAAACCATGGCTTACTAAGGGTATAAAAATATCTTGTAACTGGAAAAGGGAAATGTATCTGACAGCAAGAAAGAGTAGTGACCCAGAAACTATCAAACATTATAAAAACTATTGTGTTATATTAAGAAAAGTTATTAAAAAATCCTGTGGTTCATGGTGTGGGTTCCTGTAGTCATGTCCTAGTTCATGAACCACGGGCAACGTATGAGTGGCCAAGTAAGTGGTCCCGACAGTCGGGATACCAGTTACTTTGAAATAAAGCTGGGCATCTCGGACATATTCTGAGTCGTGGCCACCTTTGTGCTCATACGGCTAAGACTACCAAATCCACCGGTTAGTCCCTCAGCCATTAGGGGTAAAACCCAATGGGACTCGGGGCAAGTAGGCTAGCAACCTGCTTCCCTGGTACTTTAAATATGATGCTGGCAACAATCAGAGCAAAATGCCTCGGACCTTTGGAGGTGACGGAGTCCCACCTCTAACTGACAAACCAGGGACTCCAAAGATACGACTTGGCAAACAAATGGTAATGAGATGGGGAGCTATTAATATCAATGGGGGCTACTCTGGGAAGAAGGTAGAGCTGGCAGAGGCTGCAAGTAAGATGGGGCTGGACGTTTTAGCTGTTAGTGACATTCGGGTAAGGGGTGAGAAAGAAGAGGAAGTGGGAGAATACAAGGTCTACCTGTCAGGAGTCAAAGCAGGAATAGCACAATGGGGTGTAGGGCTTTACATCAGGATAGAAATGGAACCCAGCGTAGTTGCAATAAGGTATGTAAACGAGCGACTGATGTGGATAGATTTGACAGTGTCTAGCAAGAAAATTAGGATTGTGTCAGTATATTCGCATTGTGAAGGGACAGATCAAGATAAGATGGATAGTTTTTATGAGGCACTCAGTGATGTAGTTGTTACAGTAAAGGACAAGGACAGTGCTCTGCTCATGGGTGATTTTAAGGCCAGGATTGGAAATCGAACAGAAGGGTATGAAAAGGTTATGGGTAGATTTGGAGAGGATATGGAGGCCAACAGGAACGGGAAACAACTCTTGGATTTCTGTGCCAGTATGGGCTTAGTAATCACAAACTCCTTTTTTAAACATAAGAACATTCACCGGTATACTTGGGAAGGCAGGGGAACCAGATCTGTCATTGACTATATAATAACAGATCAGGGATTCAGGAAGGCTGTGAGGGACACATACACGTGTTCAGGGGATTCTTTGATGACACTGATCATTATTTAATCTGCAGTGAAATTGGGATTGTGAGGCCGAAAGTGCAGGAGGTCAGGTCCATATGTAGGAGGATAAGAGTGGAGAAACTTCAGGATAAGGAAATCAGGCACAAGTACATAACAGCGATCTCAGAAAGGTACCAGTTAGTTGAATGTAGTCAATTACAGTCATTGGAAAAGGAATGGACAAGGTACAGGGACACAGTACTAGAAGTGGCTAAATAATGTCTTGGAACAGTAGTGTGTAAAAGTAGGATGAAGCAAACAGCTTGGTGGAATGATACAGTCAAGGCAGCCTGTAAAAGGAAAAAGAAGGCGTATCAAAAATGGCTACAAACCAGAACCCAGGTAGACAGAGAAAGTTATGTTGAAGAAAGAAACAAAGCCAAACAGATAATTGCAGCATCCAAGAAGAAATCGTGGGAAGACTTTGGAAACAGGTTGGAGACTATGGGTCAAGCTGCTGGAAAACCATTCTGGAGTGTAATTAGCAGTCTTCGAAAGGGAGGTTAGAAGGAAATGACAAGTATTTTGGACAGGTCAGGAAAACTGCTGGTGAATCCTGTGGATGCCTTGGGCAGATGGAGGGAATATTTTGAAGAGTTACTCAATGTAGGTGAAAATGCGATCAGTAATGTTTCAGATTTCGAGGTAGAAAGGGATAGGAATGATTATGGAAATAGGATCACATTTGAGGAAGTGGAAAATATGGTCAATAGATTGCAGTGCAATAAAGCGGCTGGGGTGGATGAAATTAAGTCGGAACTCATCAAATACAGTGGAATGTCAGGTCTTAAATGGCTACACAGGTTAATTGAAATGGCCTGGGAGTCGGGACAGGTTCCATCAGACTGGACAAAAGCAGTAATCACACCAATCTTTAAACATGGAAACAGAAAAGATTGTAACAACTGTAGAGGTATCTCTTTAATCAGCGTTGTGGGTAAAATCTTCTCAGGTATTGTTGAAAGGAAAGTGCGAGTATTAGTTGAGGACCAATTGGATGAAAATCAGTGTGGGTTTAGGCCTCTTAGAGGTTGTCAGGACCAGATCTTTAGCTTACGGCAAATAATGGAGAAGTGTTATGAGTGGAACAGGGAATTGTATCTATGCTTTATAGATCTAGAAAAGGCATATGACCGGGTTCCTAGGAGGAAGTTATTGTCTGTTCTACAAGATTATGGAATAGGAGGCAAACTTTTGCAAGCAATTAAAGGTCTTTACATGGATAGTCAGGCAGCAGTTAGAGTTGACGGTAAATTGAGTTCATGGTTCAGAGTAGTTTCAGGGGTAAGACAAGGCTGCAACCTGTCTCCACTGTTGTTCGTATTATTTATGGATCATATGTTTAAAACAATAGACTGGCTGGGTGAGATTAAGATATGTGAACACAAAATAAGCAGTCTTGCATATGTGGATGACTTAGTTGTGATGGCAGATTCGATTGAAAGTTTGCAAAGTAATATTTCAGAGCTAGATCAGAAATGTAAGGACTATGGTATGAAGATTAGCATCTCCAAAACGAAAGTAATGTCAGTGGGAAAGAAATATAAACGGATTGAGTGCCAAATTGGAGGAACAAAGTTAGAACAGGTGGACGGTTTCAAGTATTTAGGATCCATATTCTCACAGGATGGCAACATAGTGAAAGAACTGGAAGCGAGGTGTAGCAAAGCTAATGCAGTGAGCGCTCAGCTACGATCTACTCTCTTCTACAAGAAGGAAGTCAGTACCAAGACTAAGTTATCTGTGCACCGTTCAATCTTTCGACCAACTTTGTTGTACGGGAGCGAAAGCTGGGTGGATTCGGGTTACCTTATCAACAAGGTTGAGGTTACGGATATGAAAGTAGCTAGGATGATTGCAGGTACTAGTAGATGGGAACAATGGCAGGAGGGTGTCCACAATGAGGAAATCAAAGAAAAACTGGGAATGAACTCTATAGATGTAGCAGTCAGGGCGAACAGGCTTAGATGGTGGGGTCATGTTACACGCATGGAAGAAGCAAGGTTACCCAAGAGACTCATGGATTCAGCAGTAAAGGGTAGGAGGAGTCGGGGCAGACCGAGGAGAAGGTACCTGGATTCAGTTAGGAATGATTTTGAAGTAATAGGTTTAACATCAGAAGAGGCACCAATGTTAGCACTGAATAGGGGATCATGGAGGAACTGTATAAGGGGGGCTATGCTCCAGACTGAACGCTGAAAGGCATAATCAGTCTTAAATGATGATGATGGTGATGATTAAAAAATCCAGAAGTATGTGTATCATGTCTGAAATCAGCAACTCTGATAATAAAATTAAAACAATTTGGAATATTATTAAAAGAGAAACAGGTCAACCAAGAGCACAGGAAGACAGTATTACCATCAAATTGAATGAAAACTTTACGAACAAAAAGTCAGAAGTTGAAAATATTTTTAATAATCATTTTCTAAATGTTGTGGATATAGTAGGATCCAGGTGTTCATTAGAAGATGCTAGGCTGTTAATGGAAGAGGTCATACCTATGCAATTTGATACAATTGAAATCTCACCCACTTCTCCCTCTGAAATTAGGAAAATAATAAACTTGCTTAAAAGCAAAAACTCACATGGACTTGATGGCATTTCCAGCAAAATACTAAAAGCTTCTTCTCAACAGATAAGTAAGATTCTCAGCCACCTGTGTAATGGCTCTCTGGAACAGGGCATTTTCCCTAATAGACTGAAATATGCTATTGTTATACCTTTGCATAAAAAGAGGGATAGATCTGATGTCAACAATTACTGTCCAATCTCCCTTCTAACAGCTTTATCCAAAATTTTTGAGAAAGTAATGTATTCAAGAGTAGCTTCACATATCTGTAAAAATGAAGTACTAACAAAATGTCAGTTTGGTTTCCAGAAAGGTTTTTCAACAGAAAATGCCATATATGCCTTCACCAATCAAATTTTGAATGATCCGAATAACCGAACACCACCCATTGGGATTTTTTGTGATCTCTCAAAGGCTTTTGATTGTGTAAATCATGAAATTCTGCTAGACAAGCTCAAATATTGTGGCATGAGTGGGACAGTGCACAAATGGTTCAATTCATACCTAACTGGACGAGTGCAGAAAGTTGAAATAAGCAGTTCTCATAATATGCAAAGATCAGCACTTTCCTCAAACTGGGGAACTATCAAGAATGGGTTTCCACAAGGGTCAGTCTTGGGTCCTTTGTTGTTCTTAATATATATTAATGATTTGCCATTCTATATTCATGAAGAGGCAAAGTTAGTTCTTTTTGCTGAAGATGCAAGTATAGTAATCACACCTGACAAACAAGAATTAACTGATGAAATTGTCAATACTGTCTTTCAGAAAATTACTAAGTGGTTCCTTGTAAACGGACTCTCACTGAATTTTGATAAGACACAGTACATACAGTTCCGTACAGTGAATGGTATGACGCCATTAATAAATATAGATCTTAATCAGAAGCATATAGCTAAGGTAGAATATTCCAAATTTTTAGGTGTGTCCATTGATGAGAGATTATATTTGAAGAAACACATTGATGATCTGCTGAAACGTTTGAGTTCAACTACTTATGCAATAAGGGTCATTGCAAATTTTGGTGATAAACTAGTAAATTAGCTTACTACACCTATTTTCACTCATTGCTTTCATATGGCATCATATTTTGGGGTAATTCATCACTGAGGAATAAAGTATTTATTGCACAAAAGTGTGTAATCAGAATAATAGCTGGAGTCCACCCAAGATCATCCTGCAGACATTCATTTAAGGATCTAGGGATATTCACAGTAGCTTCTCAGTATATATACTCTCTTATGAAATTTGTTATTAACAACCAAACCCAATTCAAAAGTAACAGCAGTGTGCATAACTACAATACTAGGAGAAAGGATGATCTTCACTATTCAAGATTAAATCTAACTTTGGCACAGAAAGGGGTGAATTATTCTGCCACTAACGTCTTTGGTCACTTACCAAATAGTATCAAAAGTCTGGCAGATAACCAACAAGTATTTAAGAAGAAATTAAATGAGTTTCTGAATGACAACTCCCTCTACTCCATAGAGGAATTTTTAGATATAAATTAAGAAAAAAAAAGAAAAAACAAAAAAAATTATAAAAAAATAAAAAACGCAAAAAAATTTAAAAAGTTGTTATATTAACGTAAGTATGTTGTTAAATTAACTTAATTATGGCATGTATTGGAAAATTTGACTCGTTCCACATCATTACGAAATATCGTATTCATGATCCATGGAACTAGTATTAATCTAATCTAATCTTACTTTCGAAATCATTGAACGCTTCTCCTTACGCTCATTTTCGCTTCGTTCAGTTTATGTTTGTGACTGATGAAATGTATTATTCGCACCAGAGAGCTATAATCATTCATCGTCATATTACATAAGCGATAAATAGCGTTGACGGTGGCAAATAGCGCATAGAAAAAATCCACCATAATTAAACATCCTAAACAGGCAGTCAAACATAACTGGATTTGAGCTAAGGGTGAGGAAAAATTGTCAATAGCACAACCGAAGGTGTCAACAGGCTGCCTGCACTTGTGGCGACAACGACAGCAACCTATCTTCATCAGAAACATTCTCTGGTTCTTATAATAAAAAATTTTACCCGTGACTCGCGAACGCTATCCGCGGTGAGCTGTGAACTCTGAGGGTATTTACTTTTTTAAGTAGTCTACTGAGTGCTCAAAAAAAAAACTTTTGGCAAGATGATGCCAAAATGGATGTGCACGGCATAAGACCTCCCATTAGATAGCGGAAACGCATGTCGTCGGATCCCTATGAAAATCCAGTGAGAGGAAGTACTGTTTCAGTGTCTCACGAACAGCTTCTGGTTTTGTAAGGAAAAACAAATGATGGACGAAGTTGGCCACATGTTTCTCATCCAATTGAATTGGATGTCACTAACAATCTGAGACCCGACCGGCATGAAGGAAGAGGACAAAATTTGTGGGGTAGCCACCTTGTGCTTTGCTTAAGCGTCGTAACACCTCACCGCTGAAGTGCTCATGCATTTCACATGACATTTCAACTGTCATACGATATAGTAAACATAATATTTCCTAAACGCGAAGTGATCAAGAATAAATAGAATTATCCGAAAGCACTTCAGTACTAATGTGACTTAAATACTGCTGTTTCCCTGTCATTTCAAAAACACCCAGAAAAAATAAGCAGATCTGAAGCATTTATAATTAATAACTTATCGATCGCATTAAATGCTACGCGCTGTTCTCCTCTGGTGCTGTTTCTCAGTGCATGCATGTATCACTTATTCTCTGTCTGTGCTCTTCGGGCGTGATACCGCAGTCTGCTGCTTTATAGTTCTGCATTGGCTGTCAGTTAACTGTTCAGGTCTTCCCGAAAGACAACTGCTTCCTGTGTTTCACCGGCTTTTCCACAACAACAAGGCCGATAACAGTAGACCAGGACTCGCGTAAGCCCAATGAGCTACACTGAGGGAGTGGCCAAAATCGAACTTCTAAGCTGGCTCTGAGCACTATGCGACTCAACTGCTGAGGTCATCAGTCGCCTAGAACTTAGAACTAATTAAACCTAACTAACCTAAGGACATCACACACATCCATGCCCGAGGCAGGATTCGAACCTGCGACCGTAGCGGTCGCTCGGCTCCAGACTGTAGCGCCCAGAACCGCACGGCCACTCCGGCCGGCGAACTTCTAAGCCTCAAAGTTTCACCATTCGAACTAAATTGTCTTCGAAACTTCCTAGCAGATTAAAACTGTGTGCCGGACCGAGACTCGAACTCGGGAACTTTGCCTTTCGCGGTCAAGTGCTCTACCAACAGAGCTACCCAAGCACGACTCACGCCCCGTCCTCACAGCTTTACTTCTGCCAGTACCTCGTCTCCTACCTTCCAAACTTTACAGAAGCTCTCCTGCGAACCTTGCAGAACTAGCACTCCTGAAAGGAAGGATATTGCGGAGACGTGGCTTAGCCACAGAGTGAGATTTTCACTCTGCAGCGGAGTGTGCGCTGATATGAAACTTCCTGGCAGATTAAAACGGGGCGTGAGTCGTGCTTGGGTAGCTCAGTTGGTAGAGCACTTGCCCGCGAAAGGCAAAGGTCCCGAGTTCGAGTCTCGGTCCGGCACACAGTTTTAATCTGCTAGGAAGTTTCATTTCAACGCACACTCCGCAGCAGAGTGAAAGTCTCATTCTGTAAATTGTCTTCGTTGACTCATTTTGATGGGAAACAAGCCGGCATAGTCTGACGCCACAGAGAGATCACTGTACTGTCGCTATTATGCTTGCTCAACGCCAAA
Organism: Schistocerca serialis cubense; assembly: GCF_023864345.2. Taxonomy (NCBI): domain Eukaryota; kingdom Metazoa; phylum Arthropoda; class Insecta; order Orthoptera; family Acrididae; genus Schistocerca; species Schistocerca serialis. Next base: position 538,565,357 of record NC_064638.1, read on the forward strand.
AATTTGTACTCTTAACCAATAGCAATAGTTGAAGAGATAGGAAATAAATGATTTTGTGAAAGACTAGAGCTGAATAAGTGTTTTATCCTTCGGCTCGTATCACGACCCATGACACTTGCTGCACAATAATGTTTACTCTAAAACTCCTGGGTTCAGAAATAATGCCTGCCGTGTTATGTTTCACTGTTTACAGAGCAGTGTATTTGAAAGAAATCTCTTGCCCTAATAGTATCACGACCCGTGACACTTGCTGCACAACAATGTTTACTCTAAAACTCCTGGGTTCAGAAATAATGCCTGCCGTGTTACGTTTCACTGTTTACAAAGCAGTGTATTTGAAAGAAATCTCTTGCCCTAATAGGCACTTCTGCCTAACACGGTTCGCGAAGACTTCATCGCTTTCCATATGAAGTGAAATGCAAATGAGAAGGCGAACTAAACCTTGGCTCAATCGATCACTAAGTCGATCTGTCAGTAGCTGGCCAGTGCCGATAACGTCTGTTCGAAACCATGTCAGAGGCACTGGCAGTAGATAAGGCTCTTGCAAAATTCATGCAGATGTACGTATTTCTCGCGCAAAAGCCGGCCGGTGTGGCCGTGCGGTTAAAGGCGCTTCAGTCTGGAACCGCGTGACCGCTACGGTCGCAGGTTCGAATCCTGCCTCGGACATGGATGTGTGTGATGTCCTTAGGTTAGTTAGGTTTAATTAGTTCTAAGTTCTAGGCGACTGATGACCTCAGAAGTTAAGTCGCATAGTGCTCAGAGCCATTTGAACCATTTTTCTCGCGCAAACAAAGGTGCCACTCGGCGCGCTGGTTGATGAGAAATGCCTTTACAGTCGCCCCCAGCAGCCACCGCGCCGAATGTCAACTTCGTTTGCGCGTATTATAGCCGTGTGTGTTGGCAGAGTATGGTACCGGGCGCACAGACTGTGTCAAGGATTATGTGTAATGGTAGTGATGGATGGCTCAGTACAATATGTTATATAAACTAGTCGGGAAATGTTTCATATGTTATACAAACAGGTTAGTTTAGTCGGTAATTCAACTTCTGCCTAGCTTGTGTCATAATTTTTCAATTCTCGATATCTTTTATTAACGGGAAATAGAGTTTGGTATTTTCTAATGAGAAAATTACTGCTGTGATGGAAGGAACTGACATTAAAACTCTCTGGACTCATATATAGTGTTTGCACAAACACGTTAAAAATATACGCACTGATACTCAGTTCTGTGCATTTGAATGAAGAATATGAATAATGTTGCTTATCAGTGATATTCTTCTACTGATGGTAGCAGCTTGAGGCAGAATGAACTAGGCGTAAGTGCGAAAGTGCTGGCAAGCCACGTACTCTAAATTATGTTCTAAAAAGAAAGCGCGTACTTCGTACCTCATCACAAGCATCTGATCTCAGCATGTAGAAGAAGAGATGTACTTATACTTCCCATGTCCTCACAGAGTATTTTGACTGAACGGTTACTTAGTGCACGAGATTCTGTGAAGCTGTTTATTCTGATGACCTAATCAAAGGCATTCTTACGGATGAGGGAGTAATTTATTTGCCATATTTGTCTGTTTATGGATCACGCAGTGACCACTAGAGCAGATTTTTGCGATGTTTTAATCAGCTATACATTCCCATTTTTTTCCTCTCCTCTACCGATGCAGACATCATTACAATTGACCAATAGTATTTAATTCTCTTCAAGAGAAGCACAACTAATATTTAACAACAGCAGAAAGTGTTGGTAGAATTTGCTTAAAAGAAGATGGTCCAGTAATACATTTTCGTTCTGGTACCTTATTAACATAATTAATACTGTGAGTTCAGCTACGTAAGTTTCATGCATCTGTAATGAGAATTTTCGAGATCTGAGAGGGAAAGAAAGTTCACTCTTTATATTAGTTGCTTAATCTGTAATGCACTGAGATACCGTGTACCACACGTAAGTAGCAGCTATCTTTTTTTATTTTTACCAAACATAATGTTTACTATCTCCGTAAGGGAAATACTCTGTAGACACCTACCCACTTAGCTGAGGATCAAACGTTCAAAATTTTATCAAGGTAAGTACGAGTATAAAACTACTGATTTGCCTCGTCCGACCGTTGTTTGCGAGGTTACCGTCTGTTCTCTGAAACAATACATTCTTACTCGCAGTCGCATTTGCAACGACTACCATATAAGTAAGCAGAAGCGAAAATTGGTTGTAGATGTGGTTTAAATGCAATCTAGTTCCTTAGTATCAAACAAGCGAAGTTAGCTGCTGATCGTTATGCGAATGTGATTGTGTAGAATACAGTTCAATTAATAAAGTGCTCCATGTACACGTTAATGTGCCTAGTAAAAGGGTATAAAATTATAAGTGATAATAATGATGTTAAAAAGATTGAAAGGTGATTTGAACTAGCGTTAGGTGTATTTAAGACAAAAAATTGTAATTATACCGCTGTCAGTGCAACTATTACTGACATTCACAGCAACAAAAGCGACTGAATAATAATAATATAAATGTGAGGAACTTTCCTGTGAAAGAATGTTAGGAGAGTAATGAGTTCTAAACAGTGGAAATGTAAAAAATCATGAGCAAACGCTATTATTGTTTTAGAAGATAATCGGTTCGGATGCGACGGAATGTGCCACCTATTATGTTCCAAAAAGCTGCGCACAAAAACGGGATATTTGCGGGGCTGATACTTCGGGTTCTGTTAGTGACAGAAAGATATTGTCAAATGTTTTGGATATTCCTTGGGCTTTGAAACATTATATACCCAAGAGAATGATCATTTTAATGCCACTATCGTACAGTACAGGATCAAAGTATTAACATTATGCACATCCTCCGGCCGGCCGCGCGGGATTAGACGAGCGGTCTCAGGCGCTGCAGTCATGGACTGTGTGGCTGGTCCCGGCGGAGGTTCGAGTCCTCCCCCGGGCATGGGTGTGTGTGTTTGTCCTTAGGATAATTTAGGTTAAGTAGTGTGTAAGCTTAGGGACTGATGACCTTGGCAGTTAAGTCCCATAAGATTTCACATACATTTGAACATTTTTTCTTCCGGCTTAGCAAAATGGAGCAAATCGATTGGTTCTTCTTTTTGTGTGGTCTATGGCGGACCTTTAAGGGAGTTATGGAGGCACCATTAGTAATGAGCGTTTCTTTAGAAAATCCCAAAAAAGATTTTTCCCACCGTTTTTGCGTAACGAAATTTCTATGACGGCTATTCACAGCAAAAGGCTGTAATTTTTACGATATATTCGTAAGATCCCGATATCGAACAACCTTGAACATTTTCTTTGTATATTTATCCGTTTCCAAGATACGGATGTTCAAAGTTATCTTATTTCTACACGTAAAATATGCTCGTAAAATGCGATATGAGAAGAAATCTAAATAATAAATAAATGTAGCAAACTGCTCAAATTTCATAGGTATATTCTCTAGGCATTTTTTCTGGATCTGGCATCATCCCATTTTCAAAAATATGTATTAGTTCATGGATGGTTCCTTAGAAAAAAAACAAAAAGCATTTTTACTATGTTTTTCGTACCAACATCGTACCGCAGATTACAAGACAGGACAGTTATTAATAGCAAAAAGCTGAAAATTTTACCATATATTCCTAAGGTCCCAATATTGAAAAACCGTGAATATTTCCTAGGCATCTTTATTCGTTGCCGAGATACAAAGGTTCAAAGTTACCCTAATTGTATATTTAAAATACGCACTTAAAATTCAGTTTGAGACGAAAATGTAGTTTTTAAAGTGACGTATCGCCGAGAAATCTGCTGGTAAGTTCTATGTTACAACCAGAAGGGTTCTGGAAAACCCATGTTTCAGTACAAAAGCACATGCAATTTTTTTGTGCTTGTAATCCAATCTGAGGTCCAAAATTAGGTTTGCACTATTTCAGTTACACATCAATAAACTATCAAAATTTTACTGACATAAAATTCCTTTCATATGAGTGATAAAAACGGAACCAGCGGACTAAAGGGGAATAAGCACCTGTTTAAAAGACTCTGACTGAAAAGCGAGGTAACAGCTGCCTCATTCTACCTTCCTCAGCACATTTAAAAATTTTCTCAAATGTTTTGACATGCAGATATATTCCCACTTGTTTATGCTGAAGAGGAAACAGTGGCAGTGAGAAAGAGACGGCAAAGTAATAAATACTGGAAGATAGTAGACTGTGGTTGTGGTATAGAATGAAAGGAGACAATTGCAGTGTGAAAGAAAGAGAGCAACACAGTGGCAGTAGAACATAACTGACAGTGACAGAACAGTGCTAGGAAAAGAGTGAAAGAGACAGTGCAAGTGGGAGAGGAACAAAGAGAAGATGAAAGCAGATGCGTGCGAGGGCAAGTGCTAATTAAAGACAGTGTCTATTATAATTACAAAGAGGAAGAGACAGATAGTGACGGTTAGAAGAGACAGCAGTTGGAAGGAGTTAATAAGATAGTAGGAGTAGAGAGAAGGAGAGAGAGGAAGAGAGTGACAGTGCGAGAAGACAGTAGTAATAGCAAAGAACGACGGAGACTCTGGCTGTAAAACAGGAGACAGTGACAGACACAAAGAGTGAGAATCGGTAAGGGCGACTTACAGCGATGGATTAGTGGGTGAGAGAGTTATATTTAGGAGAACTTGTGGGAGTCAGAGGTGAGTTGCTTGTTAAAAACAGCGCGAATGTGTTCGCATGCCAAAAGTTTTGGGAAAATTTTTAAAGCTCCTAAGGAAGGTATAATGAGGCAGCCGATACCTCATTTTTCAGTAAGCCTTTTAAATAGCAGCATATTCACCCTTTCTGTAGTCCGATAGTGGCATTTTTTCCGCTGGTTAGTATTACTTCGGAAGATTTTAATGTTTCAACAAGATTTGAACTATCCCTCCACAGCCACGAAACAAATTCCGTTTACCCTCTATAGCCACCAAAGAAATTCCAAAGTCTCTCTTTGCTCGTTTCTGTCTTACAAGTAAGTTTGTGAGACAGAATTGCATAAGACAAAAATGGCACATCACAATATTCATATAATCTTTTGTCAGACTTGCAGTTTGGCTCCAGGAAAGGAGTGACCGCAGAAAACACTTCATAGTTCTTTTTGTGTGAGTTATTAACATGACTAAGCTACAAAATCAGGCCAAAGGTAGTCTCTTTGATTTGATAAAAGTTTTTTATTGTGTGGACAATGCAAAACTTATGCTTCCATGTTGGAAAATTATGAGTTTAGGGAAAACGGTCGACAACTCTTAATTTCATATGTGAAAATTAGAAATTAAAAGGTTTTCATCCAGTCTCAACAAACGGGGAACTAATTTGAGGCTAACTGCGTCAAATTGCGTGGACGAGGAGGTAGGAGTCGCGGGGGTGGGGGGTTGCCACAGCGTTCTATTCTGACTCCATTGTTTTCTCCTATGTATATCAGTGATCTGTCAGGAAACAAGGCAAATGATATTGAAATGCTGGAGCGTAATGTCAATTTTGTACGTAATAGGGTAGTTGATAACATCAGCAAGTGATATTCAGAGAACTGATTAACGCTTCACCGCAACAAAACGAAATAGATACAGTTTGTGCCTTGGAACTGTAGTAAAAGTGAAATTTTCTTGTCTCTCGGTGGAATGAGGGTAGATGAAAAGCTTTATTGGAAATATTGCAAGGACGAGTAGTGTATTTATGAGGACTCCATCTCATTTTGTCCTTCGCCCTTCAGGTTGCCTTCATGGATATATGGAGGGTCAGGGACTTGCCTAAATGCCAGAGGTAAGTACGTCATAAATGATCGTTACTACGTGACGTTATCAAGATCGTGCACATGGGGAACTCAAAAATCGCAAATAGTGGATGGCGAATATTTAAAAATTAAAAGTTGCAGTTGGTAAGAAATTTAAAATTAAAGATAGAAGATGGTGGGAAACTAAAGAATTAAAGATGGCGGATGGCGGGAATTTTAAAAATTAAAGACAGAAAAAAACATTACATTATAATTTACGTCTCGCAATGTTGTTTGTTATTCAGTGGTCGCCAGTGGAGGAGATGGAACTAGCTGCTGCATAGAAAGGCCTTATACCCTATGAATGTGATGCTCTGTTGTCTCGGTGGACAACGGTTTTAGACACTGGTTTATTTTTCTCCTGGAGCCTTCTACGATCTCCAAGGTTTTTCGGTACTTAGCACAAAAATAAAGCGGCGATGGAAATCCGTATGTCATACTGTCATCCACCAAGGCAACAGAGCATCGCGTTCATAACAGAGAAGGCCTTTCTACGCAGCAGGCAACTCCATCTTCTCCACTAGCGATTATGGCAATCAGTCGCCATCACTGAATAACAAACATTTCGAGACGTTTCGCCTACGTTTCGTCAGCGTACAAAGTCAGTGCACTCTAACATAAAACAATATTTGCTTGTGGAGACACTTAAAGCACTTTAGATCTTTTAAATAACAAGTTAATTTAAAAAAGTAGCATATTACACAATCATTATCTCTGGGCAAACAAATATGAATGAAAACGTAAAAATTTAATATGACTGAAAAGAAAAGCAATGTAAGGATTTAACGCCCCGTCGGCGAAGAGATCTTCAGAGAGGGGCTACAAGCTCGAATTGGGAAAGAATTGGTAAGGAATTCGACCTTGCTCTTTCAAAGGCGATTAAGGGAAATCACGGAAAAGATAAATCCGGAGTGTCGGACGGAGGTCTGATCCGCCGTCTTTCCGAATACAAGTCCAGTGCTGTACCAATCTGGTGCCCCATGGGTTAACTGAGGATATTTGCACAAATGGGGAATTGTAACAAAGTTTCCTGTGTGTAGCGATCATCTCTTGAACCAGTCCATCCAAAACCTTTTATCGTTGACAGAGGTTATTCAACTGTCTCAGTGTGAAAGCATTTTCTGTATTCACCCTTGGTCCACCTGTGCTCTAAACACCAAGTACCAAACGTACGACTTTGCGAACAAGTTTGATGAGGGACGCACTCATTGTTAGTCATAACAACTGCGTAATCGCAGTCCGTTCAGCATGATAAACAACTTCTCTGGAAATTACATTCGAAATTACCGCTCATTCGTTCTGGAAGACCTGTCGGCCGATTCATTTGTCTTTCTGAATTTTCCGCTTTTTGCTTACCGCTTTAGCTCGCCCTAGATCTCGGTCAGCTGAAGCGATGAAAATATGTTTCCCATGGCCTCGTATTGACGCTGTAATAAACTGGAAACAAAAACATAATCGTAATAAAAAAACAAACTTTTGATGCTTCGGATTCGACAGTACACCCACTCGCCAGTGCCCCATCACAGAGAAAATTGCACATCACATTTGTACCTCTGCCCATATGCCATAAAAAAGGGCTTAATAACCAGCTGTTGAACACGCAGAGAACAAACGGCGGCCAGACAATGGAGACCGGTACATGGAGCACCGCTGAAGCGTGACAGGTGGTGAATGCGGCGTCGGCGATGCATCATCACCGACAATCCCGATGCGCCTCGCGCGGTCGGCAGCTTCCGACACGCAAACATTCAAACACACTGTCAGACATGCTGGCCAATAACACCGTGCAGCCCAAATAAAAGGGGGCACGTGTCTTCTCACGGGCTTAATATGTAGGGATATCTCTCGATTAAGTCGGACAGTTTTCTTTAAATCTGGGTCCATAGTTTCTCTGTACTTCTTGTATGATTCCACGCTGCCTGCAATTGCTAGCTGTCAGTTTATTCTCGAACTAACGTACAATTTCGTTCTTATGCCATTTTCAAGTACCCTGTTAAAATGTTTTTATAGAACACTATTAGACCTATAGTGCGTAACTGGTGAAAGCAGTGACTTTACAAAACATAAGTTATACTAGAGTTTGGGAACCCAGGGCACAATGAGATACTATGGCAGGATGCAGGTCCACGTTTCTAGTTGTCAAGGAGGTGCTGCCAACGAGCGGTGCTGCCAAGTAGAACTAGGCCAACTTGTTGATACCCAACTACCAGCCATGTTGATCTATGTTTCTTGAACGATGGTGTGTGAAGTTTTCGTTGTGTTATTTTTTGCTCTTGTCTTGTAATTTCTGATGAGTTTGTAACAAAGGCAAGATATTTGTATTTGTTTTGGTTACAGCTGTTGCCAGTACATGCCGTTGTTAAAATACATTTAATTGTCTTTAGTTCTGTCGAGTTAACTGCATGTTTACGTGTCTTTCTCGAATGACGTTACCGCCATAATGTAAATTGCGTCACCCTAAATCGTATCTCTCTGGCAGTATACGTAGGACGGAGTGGAGAAGTAAGCTATTCTGCACCTCAATGTTTTTAACTAAGGGATCGTTAGTGAAAGCCCACATAACCAAAATAAATATTTCTTTCACGTAACTTATGAATTTTAGAATTTCTCTTACAGTTTTGTTCCTGCGAACAATCACAGAAAAGAAAGTGCTCCAGAAAGACTACGTGTGCTTTGTAGCTTTACTGTGTACAGCCTACACTGTTTCCATAATGCATCATGTAATTATATATGTTGTTTTCTATTAAGAATCATATGAATTTGTAAATATTAGTATAAGTCTGCTAAAAGAGTACTTGCGTGATTCCTTCGAAATTTTTGTCACCAGTGACATGTTGGGGCAAATAATGTCAACTTTGTTAATGAAGTGTCTGCAGTGTTCACGGCACTTCACTTAATGAAATGCACACACATTAAGGTATGACCAATATACTACCTAATTTATCGATTTGTGCTGCATCTTATGATTTGTTGTTCATGACAGGAATGTGTGGGTAAAGCGTAAGTGAACTGAAGCAGAAACAGTTTTCTGATAAGCTTCATACTATGAAACGACATGCAGTGATCGACTTTTGCACTATTTTTGAACAGTTAATTTTGTTCTCCCCCAAAAATTACGAAAATTCGATGTAATAGGCATTCGCTGTTGCAGAATCGGAAAGTATTTTCTTCTGCATTCTTGTGACCCTTCACAGTCGTCATGATGTAGTGTGGCAAGAAACGAAATATGATGCTCTATATCAGCACTCTCGGAACAACTAGAGTTCGACATCGAGTTATTACATCGAGTACTGATCACTGAGCGTATCGTTGGCGTAATTTCTTGTAACATGTTCCACTGAGTTAGCAACATTTGCCATCGCGTATATTTTAGTGATCAGAAGCTAATAAATTTATCCAGAAATTTATTACACCTAGCATAGTGACATTATGTTTAATCATTGCTTTTCACTGTAACCAACGGAAGATTGTTTTATTAAAAAAAACCTTTTAGCATGGTAGTTGAAAGTTTCGTAAGGTCGATATTGGGTAACGGAACGAATATAAACCAAGAATAATATGCTGTCAGCATCGAATCATTCAAAAAAAGTGCTATAGGACGACAGTGGACAAAAAAATTTCTTGTAACATGTTCCACTGAGTTAGCAACATTTGCCATCGCGTATATTTTAGTGATCAGAAGCTAATAAATTTATCCAGAAATTTATTACACCTAGCATAGTGATATTCTGTTTAATCATTGCTTTTAACTGTAACCAACGGAAGATTGTTTTATTAAAAAACCTTTTAGCACGGTAGTTGAAAGTTTCGTAAGGTCGATATTGGGTAACGGAACGAATATAAACCAAGAATAATATGCTGACAGCATCGAATCATTCAAAAAAAGTGCTATAGGACGACAGTGGACAAAAAAATAATGGAACTGCCTCCAAGTGAAACGTCAAAATAAAAACGATTTGGAGCTGATTATACTAAGTGGGAAGGCTAGTATACATATTTAGTAGAAAAACTTCCTCCTAATCCGTTCACTGAGATAAAAACTAACACGACGTGCAGCAGTGTCAATTGACTGATCAGTCTCTCTTCTTTTTTTTTTAATCTTTCGCCATAACATATACAAACTGCTCCAGGAGGAAAAGTGAATACCTCGACAAGTGAAAAAAAAATCTGTTTGAAGCATCAAAGAGTAATACAGTCAATAGCACTATGTCAAATTATTTCCAAGATACGAGGGCGTGCTGAGAAGCAATGTCTCCGAATCTTTTATGTAAAAACTCATAATTTCCTTAAAATTGAACGAACGTTATTAACATCCAACCTCTTTATTCTTCATACACTCCTGGAAATTGAAATAAGAACACCGTGAATTCATTGTCCCAGGAAGGGGAAACTTTATTGACACATTCCTGGGGTCAGATACATCACATGATCACACTGACAGAACCACAGGCACATAGACACAGGAAACAGAGCATGCACAATGTTGGCACTAGTACAGTGTATATCCACCTTTCGCAGCAATGCAGGCTGCTATTCTCCCATGGAGACGATCGTAGAGATGCTGGATGTAGTCCTGTGGAACGGCTTGCCATGCCATTTCCATCTGGCGCCTCAGTTGGACCAGCGTTCGTGCTGGACGAGCAGACCGCGTGAGACGACGCTTCATCCAGTCCCAAACATGCTCAAGGGGGACAGATCCGGAGATCTTGCTGGCCAGGGTAGTTGACTTACACCTTCTAGAGCACGTTGGGTGGCACGGGATACATGCGGACGTGCATTGTCCTGTTGGAACAGCAAGTTCCCTTGCCGGTCTAGGAATGGTAGAACGATGGGTTCGATGACGGTTTGGATGTACCGTGCACTATTCAGTGTCCCCTCGACGATCACCAGTGGTGTACGGCCAGTGTAGGAGATCGCTCCCTACACCATGATGCCGGGTGTTGGCCCTGTGTGCCTCGGTCGTATGCAGTCCTGATTGTGGCACTCACCTGCACGGCGCCAAACACGCATACGACCATCATTGGCACCAAGGCAGAAGCGACTCTCATCGCTGAAGACGACACGTCTCCATTCGTCCCTCCATTCACGCCTGTCGCGACACCACTGGAGGCGGGCTGCACGATGTTGGGGCGTGAGCGGAAGACGGCCTAACGGTGTGCGGGGCCGTAGCCAGGCTTCATGGAGACGGTTGCGAATGGTCCTCGCCGATACACCAGGAGCAACAGTGTCCCTAATTTGCTGGGAAGTGGCGGTGCGGTCCCCTACGGCACTGCGTAGGATCCTACGGTCTTGGCGTGCATCCGTGCGTCGCTGCGGTCCGGTCCCAGGTCGACGGGCACGTGCACCTTCCGCCGACCACTGGCGACAACATCGATGTACTGTGGAGACCTCACGCCCCACGTGTTGAGCAATTCGGCGGTACGTCCACCCTGCCTCCCGCATGCCCACTATACGCCCTCGCTCAAAGTCCGTCAACTGCACATACGGTTCACGTCCACGCTGTCGCGGCATGCTACCAGTGTTAAAGACTGCGATGGAGCTCCGTATGCCACGGCAAACTGGCTGACACTGACGGCGGCGGTGCACAAATGCTGCGCAGCTAGCGCCATTCGACGGCCAACACCGCGGTTCCTGGTGTGTCCGCTGTGCCGTGCGTGTGATCATTGCTTGTACAGCCCTCTCGCAGTGTCCGGAGCAAGTATGGTGGGTCTGACACACCGGTGTCAATGTGTTCTTTTTTCCATTTCCAGGAGTGTATCTACGTATTTGCAGCCCTCTGCCACCAGAGGGCTCAGAGTTGTAGCGTGTAACATGGCGGTGTGTAACGCCACTATGTCGGTGCGTGAGAAACAGCGTGCTGTAGTCGAGTTTGAATTTAGTACCAATATCTGGCCATAAAAGTCTCTGTTGCTTACACTGTGAAATGAAGACAGAAATCTAGAAATGTTGAACACAATAGCCCTCATTAAGAAATGTAGAGGTGCTTCAGCATGGAAGTACATTCTCCTGAGCTGAAGAAGTGCATTCTCGCTTGTGGTAGACTTCATACTTTATAGCACACAGATATTTATGAAAGTTTGAAGTATAGCAAATTTATTGCGGCTCTAATGATGTGGGTGCTTATTACACCACAACAGGTTTCATTCTAAACGAACATCTTGAGGTGACAAAATGTGTCCGTGTTAAATCTAAAAATGGATAATAACCAGCCAAAACGCTAACAGGCACATGTTACAACCCGATGGACACATTGTTTCATTTCGTCGCGTCCCTGAGACAAGCACAGCAAGAAGGATGTGTAGCGCTGTACTGGTTTTTATTGATCAGTATCCGGCTGTGGAGGCAGAAAAAGATCAAAATTTATTTCACACTGCTGAAAACATATGACCTGTTCGTTGAATATTTATCGTGAGCTAATAAAATGTTTTAGGAACCGTCGAAATACGTCACCTGACAAATAAATTTAAATAAACACAGAAAATAAATAAGGAAATCCAAATCGTAACGACAATGAATAATGTACTCAAAACTATTGTATCACTCTCATGACTCACGTAGTGTTTTGAAGTGACAAGGCTTTCTTAGTACTCTCTTAAGCACAGTTACGTACAGGCACCAGGGTAAAAATTATTCTCAGTGGAGTTCAGAGAGGTGCACTGTACACCGTCTATCCAAAAAGTTCCGTGACTCTGAATGATTTTATTCCTGGCGTGTGCCGACTTCAGCGCAGTAATTATGGCTGCAGCTTGAACTAACACTTGTAAACTACAAATGTGGATTGGACCAGGCAGTCGCGAGCAGGCAGTGTTAAGCAATGGCAGGACGGTCCTAGTGTGGCAACGCTATTGCCTCACAAATAGCATTGGAGAAACACCACTATATCAAGTTTTCAACATATTCTTCAGGATGTTTTGAAGAAGAGAAAAGTATATGAAAAGAGTGTGTGCGAATAATTCTTTTCTGTTAAAAAGTTCTGTGGGTGCAGAAATCCTGGCTTTGACAACATAACCGACAAGCCAATGTGACGTGCGACGTGAACAGTATTCCAAAGAAGGCCTACTCCGACAGTTCGATACGTCGCCATCTGAGCTGTTCCATTGGTTCTGTCGAGCTGACTTCGCGTTTCCGATATTTCTTGGAACCTCCGATACTCAGCGCATCTCTTCTCTGATCTGGGGAGAAATACTAGCAGCAGAATGCTTTATTCAACAGCCACAGTGGCGTTTCAACATTCAGATCTTGTGGGTGTTTTTTTTTCAGTTTCTGTTTTGTGTTCCATGCCCCTATATCTCTACTAAATGTTCACGTAGTATTCATAATACACAGGGTGCTGCAAAACTTGACATGTTGCACGCAGTTGGCAACGAAACGTCAGGAAGAAGAAGTTTTACAGATCCACCACGGCCTCTCAGCCCGGAAGTTTTAATTAATGAAGACGCCTCCCGTGAAAACTTACATGCTGTAATGCGACTGCTCAACTTCAGGAACGGGTTCCTCATTCAGCGAGGAGGAAAGGCTACGTCAACATGGGTCCGGAAATACAAAGTTACCGAGTACTCGCTGACAAATTCTGTTTGACAGGGGAAAATGTACGATGCCGGTTACAACTGTTACACAAGTAACCAGATTCCGAATCAATGTGATATGGACCTGAATGTCCTTCAGCACGCGCAGATGAAGTACAGTGATCGCCAGTGTAGGTTGAATTTTCTCATTTTGACAAGACCGAAGAAGCGTTCTATTTTATTTGCTAAAACCATTCAACAGCCTATATCCCATAAATATTTAGTCATTTAAGACACTCGGCTTTGACGGACCTCGCTGCCATTTTCATGTATTGAAAAATCTTTTTGTTGTGAAACGTGTTCATTTTAGGTTGGAGATGTTATCTTTGAAACACTACCTATCAGTTTTATCTTATACAAGTATACCGTTTTAAGTGGATTTTCACTGTTTCGAAACTGTCTAGCTTATGTAAACAGATATGCTTCTATGTACCGTGTTTTTGTTATGTAACAAGGATCTGTAAGCGATATATATATACGGCAATTTGCACAAGATGGTCTATGTTTTTAAATATTTTAGTCAATACAAACCTTTTATTATGTGCTGATTTTTATCCACATGACAACTTGGCCTGAGGTTCAACGTAAAATGAATAGGTTTCACAACAAAAAGATCTTGTAAGACATGAATATGGCAGCGGAGTCCGTCGAAGCCGGTTGTCTTAAATGAAGAAATATTTATGCGATCTAGCCTGTTGAAATCTTTTAGCAAATAGGTAGCCGTGGCACATCCGTGGCTAGTAATAGTGGTATGCAGTCTGCTCTGAAGTGACACGTAAGTACTAGGAACGTTAAATGTATCCATAGTCAATAGCAAAGGAGTGTATGCGATGGCTTGTAATTGCCTGTGCCCGTGGTTTGCAGTACCAGAATGGAAATGTACACCAACCGAAAGCTCCTGACCATGCTTTACACATACGATTTGGTGTGTGGCACGTCACATGTATCTGGGACGCTACCTATGGCGCAGATTACCAGACCGGAAGACATCTGAAGCAATTCATAGCCGCCTATGTGAATATTGGAGTTTCACACGTCCACCGGGCAACGAACATCGCCCAAGATGTATAACGCCAGAGGACGAGGAAGGTCTACTCATTGCTGTGGATAATAGTCCTCGAATCAGCACAAGGCGGTTAGGTTTGCAGAGGAATGTGCCGCATTTGACGATCTGGAGACATTTACGTGAAAATGTGCTGCATCCATACCATGTACAAGTCTTATCTCCTGTTTATTATCCCCCTAGAGTAATGTTCTGCCATTGGGTCTCCGTAAGTTCATCTTTATACAGCTGGCAGGGGGACACAGGTTATTCAATATAAAATGTCGAATCAAAACGCCTTTCAGCCGTCTAAATTTCCAATTGTTATTTTATTTCAGCAACCAGTTTTGGCGCTACATCTCACCATCTTCAGGCTCACTGACCGAAGTGCAGCAAGATTCCTACCTCTGGTCCAGTCAAAATAGCGGCCAGCATTCAGTCACTATTAGATTTTTGACACAGCGATCGCTCTGATCGTCATTTGCCGATGGGCGCCATGTGATGTTTCAAAGCGCTTTGGTTCACTGGCACGGGTTCTTTGGATGGTAGTGGCAGTCGTCGCAAGTTTTGTGTAGAGTTTGAGTAGATTAATGCTTGGTCAAAGAGACAATAATGACCACTGGTCAGCAGCTATTGCGTAGGATGGTACAGATAACTGGCGTGTATTTTCTCTCATCGTTTCCGGTGCTGCCCTGTGGACCCCAGTGTGAAAGTGTGGGGGTCGCACTGTACCCTGGAGTTTCGGTGAGCGAGGATGTCCTCTCAGTCATATGTAACAGTGTAAGTTCAGAAGTTGGAATGTATACTGACGTTCAGAAAAAAAAAACAGAACACCTTGACACCTTGAACGAACAGGGATACGGCGTTCATACTCACAGAACATGTACATTAGTATGTTCTGAAGAAATTATTAGCATTTGAATCATGCCGGCCCGTCGGTTGAAGATCAACATCGATATCGCCGCGCAACAACATCTACCAGCAAAATGTGCCTGCGTTTCTCGTCGTCGTTATAAACCAAAGATAATGGATCAGTGTGACTTGAGCAGACGTGCAGGATGCCTCTCAGACGTAAACGCGAACCGTACCGTCAAATCACTAAGTCTGCAAGAGGGCTCATAATTGGCATGAGAGAATGCGATGCATCCATCCGAGAAATTGCTGCTCGTATGGGACGAAGTGTTTCGGCAGTGCAACGGGTGTGTGCAGGATCGTTCACGGCCGTAGAACGCGACGAAATGGGTCAGAGCGCACCACCCACACCACCTTCCGAGAAGATCGACATCCCATACGAATGGCAAAATGGTTCAAATGACTCTGAGCACTATGGGACTCAACTGCTGTGGTCATCAGTCCCCTAGAACTTAGAACTACTTAAACCTAACTAACCTAAGGACATCACACACATCCATGCCCGAGGCAGGATTCGAACCTGCGACCGTAGCAGTCGCGCGGTTCCAGACTGCAGCGCCTTTAACCGCTCGGCACTGCGGGACAGATATGCGTCCTCCTCGGCTATGCCACAACAGTGTAACGCAGGGCACACTGCCGTCGCCGTTTATTATGGCATGGGTTACGTGCACGTCGACCACTTCTCCGCTTAACTTTGTCGAATGTGCAGAAACATACTAGACGATAATGGTCTATGGAACGACGTCACTGCGGACAGGAATGGCATCAGATTGTGTTTTCGGACGAATCCAGTCTCTGTTTGCTTGAAAATAATGGTAGCTTTTGGTTCGCCACAGACAGGAGGGAGGCATCACAGTGACTTCATTCGCACAAGCTCTACAGCGCCAAATCAAGGCAACATGGTGTGGGGTGCTACTGAGTACAACAGCATATTACAGCTGGTGCGTGTTGAGGGCACTGTGGCCATTGTGACCTACGTGAATACATCCTGCGACCCGTAGCCATATCCTTTAAGCACATCGTACCAGCCGCCATTTTTCAGCAAGACAATGCACGACCAAATGTTGCTGCACGAACACTTGTCATCTTGGTGTCACAGGATGTCAGCCTTTTTCCCTGGCCCGCCGATCACCAGACTTTTCGCCCATGGAAAATGTGTGGGATATGGTGAAATGAAGGGTGCAGCGCTGTGACCCAATGCCATCACCAACTTTGGAACCAGGTGAATACGGCATGGATGGGTATATCACAGGACGCCATTTGCCCCTTATATGAGTCGGTGCCTTCACACATGGAACAAGTAATCAGAACCCACGGAGGACCCTGTGCCTACTAAGCAATAGGACACATGCTGAACCGAGGTAACTGAAATATTTATCATTTCTGCAGAACATACTAATGTATGTGTCTTGTGAAAGCGTGAAAGTCGTTCACCGTGTTCTGTTCTTTTTTTGTTTTTTTTTTTTCAGAACAAGAATGTAAAAGAGGTAGTTTAGTTTGAGGTTCTAATGCGTTTCTCTCAGGAGTAACCTTTGCAGATCATACCACACAATTCATTTCAGTTACGAAGTAATGTGACACGTAATAATAATTCGTTCTTTAGTTTGATGCTTTGTCCTGCCACAACTTAGTGATGGGAGAGCCAGTCTAAGTCTAAATTCAGTTTGTGTCTCTTCTACGTGAATGGGTTGTATGTTTTCTGTTGTTCATAATAGAATCCTTTTTCTGTCGTTTGACATCATTTCGTTTCGTATGTGAGATTGTGTGATTCCACTCATGTGTTTCTCGTATATTACATTGAGCCTTCATATCATGTGGTCCATCTCCTTTTGCTGTAGCTTTTTAATTATCTTCGATGTAAGTGTGATTTTTTAATATGAATATCTTTCACAAATTCTGTGTTTTGGATTTTGTTTCTATGTGTTTTGGATTGTGTTTCTTAAACGAGATAGACCACATGAATTATCGTCATATGGTGAGTTCTAGCCGGTCGTTGTGGCGGAACAGTTCTAGGCGCTTCAGTCCAGAACCGCGCTGCTGCTACGGTCGCAGGTTCGAATCGTGCCTCGGGCATGGATGTGTGTGATGTCCTTAGGTTTGTTAGGTTTATGTAGTTCTAAGTTCTAGGGGACTGATGACCACAGAAGTTAAGTCCCATAGTGCTCAGAGCCATTTGAACCATTTGTTAAACTGGATGTCAAGAATTTATATATATATTATTAAGTACTTAACACAAGAACCTCCTTCGTGATGTTGATTACATACTAATCATAAAAGAAATATTCCAACAGCTATTTTAATTTTATTTGAATTAGTTCACAAATCTCTAAATTAAGTGATTCAGACGTACTCTAACGAACATAAGCTCTCTTTCATTTTGACCGTTGAGTAAAATGTGTTTGGTGAAAACGGCGTAGGAATCATTCAAGTTTCACGAGGTTGTAGGAGCGTTCTGTACGTTTTGGGGAAGAGTATTTAAAACACCTGAAGCATTAAAACCACCATCTGAACGTTTCTCTATATTTTATAACTCCATCCATAAATATTTTGGACTCACGGTGTATCTCTCGTCGCGTGTTGTCACTTTGAAACAAGAAGAGTTGTCAGTATCGGAAGTTTCCCTGACGAACTGGCATACACCACAGCAAGACCATTCGGACATTGCGATACACGAAACATTGAAGATGTGTTTGGTATTGATCACCCGTCGTCCACAAAACCAGCCACCTGCAAATTATGGCTCGTAAGGTCACCTGGGCGAACTGCAGGAAAACTGCTTGCTGCCTCTTTGGAGGCAACTGCGAGGGCTACGCAGACCAAGACAATACGAATTCGTCTCTACGTGATCAATATGGCCTCTATAAGTCCACTACGAACAATGGTACAAAGCCATCCCAGCACAATAGCAAACGAAGAAGGCGGGTAGTTGAAATACCTGGAACAGAAGCTAGATCAAAGCGTCGGGTTCCGTTCATCGTCGAATACAGGATTTGTCTCACCCATGATGATCGTCGAAGAAGAGTGTGTAGATAACTCAATACCAATGCACGTCTCACGCATGCAGTCCGAGGCGTTCAACCGGGAGCTTCAGTTATGTTTTGGGACGATATCACATACAGACATCGGACATTTCTTCACAATTGTTTATCTCGGGAACCATTCGAAATAAGGAATATTTCTACATGAACTTCTTTGCTTCAAATAACCATTTTTGTCGTCTATCGGAATACTGACTTTCCTACTGGGTACCATACGCACGGAGCTTTCAACACTTAGTTGTTCAGTCCAGAACTTTTTTGTGTAACAGATGTAGTTTTGTTTCCTTGAGTTTCACCTTTTCATAATAGAAACAAAATTTGTTGTTGAATCTTCCTGAAGAATTATGACAGTACGCCGGCCAGGACTCGAATCCAGACGCTAGTATTTTGGGAGGCACGTTCTAGGGCCGATTATCAAGCAAGGTATGTAGAGCGTCTTCTCTGGGGTTCGGAGAGTTGGAGAATATTACTGTGAACTGAGCGTATGATGTAGCCCCAGAGATTTGTCTGTATTAGCAGTGGGTAAGAGGAGCTCCACGAAAGGCAACGGCCTCTGACGAATAACCTGGCAGAAAGTTTTCCACTCTTGAAATATTCAATTTAGATGTATGTTGAATAAACTGGTTGAGCAGAAATGGGCTTGGAAGTCTTCAGTACGAGAGATTTTTTCCTCTAGTTGTGCATCCCATCTAAAAATTATATGAAACATGTGAATGTGATTATAATTTCATGTATTGCATTCATCTAGAATTATGAGTAGAGTATATGTGAAGTGAAACCGAACGTGACATCTAAGAGGTGTTGCGATACAACTCATGCCTCTCTGAGCCACGCGAGATTAATGTAATCCAGTTCATTGACAGAATCGAGATATGACCAAAAGATGTCAGACAAACAGAAAAAAACAGCTCATTCTTACATCTCCCTTATCTCTCTTTTGTTAAAGCAGGTGGGAAACAGACTTTGGTATTTCGATTAACCCTGTCGGTGTCGACAGTCGACATCTTCGACGCTCGTGAGAACACCAAGTCAAAGTACAACATTAATTATATCAAGAAGACCGTTAGTGTCATTCCGCTACGTTGGTACGTACTTGACAAAGCACGATATGTTCGTATATCTAGGGAAGGTACTCTAGTTAAAAAGCTATTACAGACTGACATGGCACATCGAGCATACGGTAAATATCATTAATCACATAGTAACCGCGGGTCACAAAAGCCCTCCGGGGCTACTAAAGAGCGTTGCAGTTGTTTAGTAATTTGCTACAAATGGACGCCCTCTACAGGAGAGCTCAAAGTTTTGTCCAGATGCATTGATAAACGCCTGACATCGACGCTGCACTGAATGGCGCACCCTCTCAAAGATCTCGAAAACAATCTGCTTCCGCAGCAATCCTGCTCACTAAGTCCTCCAGCGATGTAAAAGGTGCTTCGTACATAAGGCCTTTCAGATGCCCAACAGAGGGAAAAAATCGATTGGGGACGGATCGGATGATCATGGTGGCCATGCTGCTGCTTCACCGCGACCAATCCAGCGGCCAGGAAAGGTTGCCTGCAGACGTGTCCTCACTGTCTGATAAAATGAAAGAGCCCCCCCCCCCCCCCCCAAGTTGAAATCGAATGCGCCGTCGAATAGGCTTGAGAGCGTCACTCAGCATGTCCGGCAGAACCCCTCGCAAGAATAGGAGATACATGCGACTATCAAGTCCCGGAGAATGTACAGCCCAGTTAAATAGCCCTCTCGTGGCCGTAGCGTCCTCTCATGGCTTTTGCAACCCCCGGTTCCTATATGACTATTGAATCTTATTGTACGCCCGATGTCCCACGTCATTTTTTTAAATCAGTCTTTATACACGAGGATTGGAACTTTAATAGTGGCAACTATTTATTTATAGCTCGTACAAAATAGATAAGTGTTTCAAATTTTTACTGACCTTCAGAGTAGTCACCAGCATTGTGTATAACCCGTTGCCAGCGATGTGGAAGTCGTAGGATACTCTTAGCAGTCCCAGTCGTGTTGACAGTTCGAGGGGCGCGGTCTGTTGGTGGTGGTTAGTGTTTAACGTCCTGTCGACAACGAGGTCATTAGAGACGGAGCGCAAGCTCGGGTTAGGGAAGGATTGGGAAGGAAATCGGCCGTGCCCTTTCAAAGGAACCATCCCGGCATATGCCTGAAACGATTTAGGGAAATCACGGAAAACCTAAATCAGGATGGCCGGAGACGGGATTGAACCGTCGTCCTCCCGAATGCGAGTCCAGTGTGCTAACCACTGCGCCACTTCGCTCGGTGGCGCGGTCTATTGCCCGACGAATTTGTAGCAGTTCTGACGCGAATGTCGTGAAGTGTTTCCTTCAGTTTAGAAATCAAGTTGAACTTACGAGGGCTTAGGTCAGGGGATTGCAGTAGGTGGTACAGCACTTAACAGCCCCATCAGTGAAACAAATCAGTAACAGCTTGCACTGTACGTGCTTGAGCATTGTCATGCAAAATGATGGTCAGGTCTTGCAGAAAGTGTCATCACTTCTGTCTCTGTGCTGGTCGTAGGTTGTGTTCCTAAATGAATAGTTACTACCTGCCTTCCGCATGAAACACGCCTATCTCACCACTGATTACTAGTGTTAGACACATACGGTTACTGTCAACAAGTATGGGCCTGAAGATGATGTTGTAACAACATCGAAACTAGTTGCCAATAAAATCAACACCTTAATACAGCTGGAGGAATTTCGTCAACTTTTAACATGAACATTATTGAGCGTATCTGGGATGCCTTGCAAAGTGCTATTCAGAAGGGATCTCCACTCCCTCGTACTGTTACCGATTCATGGTGTCAATTCTCTGCAGCACTACCTCAGACATTAGTCGATTCCATGCCAGGTCGTGTTGCTACACTACTCCGTGCTCGCGGGAGCCATACGAAACATTAGGCAGTTTCTTTGGCTCTTCAGTGTACAAAGGTACAGCCGCTTGACACACGACCGTAATGTGATATGGTCGCTGCTGATCTTATTGAACAAACCAGTTTCAATCACACGATTCTTTTATGCCCCTCCAGACTACTTCTTCTGCATTAAGTCTCATTTTACATGAAAATAGTCATCGCGATAAGGTGCAGTTGCAATGTTAAAATTCATGGTTCCTTGAATGGGTGGTCTAACTCAGATAACTGTTGTCTATGAAGAGCCTCAAATTACTCTTAAAAATACTGACCTACAATCTAGAGCATTGTGGTCTCTTAATAAATTATTGAATTTAAATTTTGAGTCAAAAGGCTTAAATTCTTCTCAAGAACTTGAGAAGCTTTCGGTTGAGCAATGTTTTCTAGTCATTTTACTCCTACATTATCGGTTATTTCTAGCGAGAGATCTCAAGCTCTTTTGCTCTACTCTTTACATATATTTAATCAAACGCCTGATGTCGATATTATTGTAAGAGCCGTGTACATGACCAAAAGGACTCTCAAATCCTTCACCACATGTCCTCTTCTTCGTCATTTCTCTTGTGCCCTCAAGCTCTATATACTCCTCCTGTATTGCCTCTCTCTACCACGTATCGTCAGTCACTTTCGTGCTTCTTGACCGACGAACGTCGAATTCTACGTTGTCAGCGCAACAGCTTTTTCCCACATGTATAGTGAACGCTGCATCCAAATTGTTCCTACATTTGGCCCACTCTATTTATAAAAAACAATGCACGCAAGATCTCAAGATAGTTTTTTTTTAAACTAAGGACCAAAATGCTACTAGGTGCAGTGTTGTAACTGTCAAAAAAAATGGCTCTGAGCACTATGGGACTTAACTACTGTGGTTATCAGTCCTCTAGAACTTAGAACTACTTAAACCTAACTAACCTAAGGACATCACACACATCCATGCAAGAGGCAGGATTCGAACCTGCGACCGTAGCAGTCGCGTGGTTCCGGACTGCGCGCCTAGATGTTGTAACTGTCAAAAGAGACAATCCGCTTTTTGCTCTGCTATATATCCCTTCTAAACTGGCTGCTTCGCAGTGATTATTTGCTTCTATAAATGCTGCAATACACAACCCTAAGAGTACCGACTGAATTTTTCCAAAACTTTTCAAGTTCGAAATAATGACGCTGCTGACATAATATGACATTATAGGCCTACTTCACAACAGGAGAGCAACAGATTACATGTTCGTGTGTGAACTCAGAATGCTGCTGCGTCATGTTGTTTCTTCTCTTCAAATCATATGTAGTTTCGATAGCGGTAGGTGAGTACAACTTCTCTTACTCAGAGGTTAGTAGCTTGCTTCAAGCAGACTTTGAATCTCAAGATCCACTGACACAGATCATACTGTGACCTTTAGGACAATTTGTAAATTCTGTCAAAGGCTACCGTGCGTAGGAGAAGTCTTCCCACCACTGTGCACTGCTGACTACATACGGAAGAACCAGCAATTATCACTGGCAGGAAGTGCAAAAAGCCGCTACTGACTAGTAATATATCGGAGAAGCAATCAAGAAAATAAAATAAGTTTAGGACGTGGAATCACTCATTCTGTCAAACCTTGGCCCATCAGTAGAGAAGATAAGCTGGTAAAACAACACAGTCTGCTCCACAACCTCGGCGAAGAAATATTTTGTACTGTTTACGCAGCAGTGAAGCAACCCAAAACAGATAAAGTGCACAGTGAAGGCTTGTTATCAGAAAACAAATAACAGTCGAGTAGCAAATAACACAAGCGTGAAATTTTCAGTGAAAAATTATATGACCTTAATCATTAGTTCTGAATCAGGCTGACTAGGTCGCAATAATGAAAGTCAGACATCAGGCAAGCAATGACTTTATATCTCATATGACGCGTTTCGGTATTTATCCATGATCTGATATCCAGGGCCAACGGCCTTGCCGCAGTGATACAACTTTTGCCGTCAGATCACCGAAGTTAAGCACAGTTCGGCTTGGCTAGCATGTGGATGGGTGACCGTCCGGGTCTGCCGAGCGCTGTTAGCAAGTGGGAAGGACACAGCCCTTGTGAGGCCAGTTGGCGGGCTACCTGACTGATACAGTAGCGGCTCCGGTCACGAAAACTGACAACGGTGTGGAGGGCGGTGAGCTGACCATATGCCCCTCCATATCCGTATCCAGTGACATCTATCGGTTGAAGATGACACTGCGGTCGGTCGGTATTGTCGGGCCTCTCGAGGCCTGTTTATACGGAGAGACAGAGAGATATCCAAGAACAATTGGTGGCGTTTCAAGTTATATGTGGAACAAACATTCGCAAATGGGAACAAATTTCGGTATAGCAGTCAATGTGTTTACACTACTCAGTTGCCCATTTTTAGGTGAAAAGCTTACTTCTTCTTACATTAGAATGAAAACTACGAGGAGCGTTTATTAAGTAATGCAACACTTTTTTTCTGAAAGCAGGTTGTTTATATTCGGGATTCCAATACACCATATTATTCCCCACTGTTTTAGCTACAAAACCATATTTTTCAACATAATACGTCTTCATTGGCCTTATGCCACCTTACTGGGAGGGCCTGTATGCCTGCACGGTACCACCCTAGTAGTCGACGTCCGATCCATTGCTGCATCAATAATCTCTCCCTCATCCACGTACTGCTTCCAGCAGAGTGCATCCTTCATTGGGCCAAACAGTAGTTTGTAATTGATGGTTGGAGACAGCATCATTGTTACAGGTAGTCTGCGAAAACCAGTTAATAGATGTTAGCCGCTGATGAATTGTGGAGTTAACCCCCTCAGCGTCAATTAAAGCTTCAAGATCGTATACTGAAACACCGAAACTAGTAGCCATAACATAAATAACATCGTAAGGACGGCTCTAGACGTCCCATTTTACTACACCAGATAGAAGTCGGAAGGTGCGAGATCCAGGCTGTAGGCTGGATGAGAAAGAACACACCAAAGGCTCCGCTCGGGTGTGCGGGCTTGCGTGAGGCCTTGCGTTGCCATGGAGCAGAAGAAGTTCGTTTGCATTTTTACGGAGACGAACATGCTGAAGTTGTTTCTTCCATTTCCTGAGAGTAGCACAATACACTTCAGAGATGATTGTTGCATCATGAGGGAGAACATCAAACACAGTACCCCTTCAGAGTCCCATGACTTTACTGGCTGAGCGTACAACTTCGAATTTTTTCTTCGGAGGAGAGATGGTGTGGCGCCACTCCAGGGACTGATGTTTTGTTTCCGGTTTGAAGTGACAATTCCAGGTTTCATCGCCTGTGACTACGTTCCACAAACAAAATGTGGCGATCAGCTTCGTAACGCGCAAGCAGCTCCGCACAGATTGTCCGTAGCTCTTTATGGTCTTCCGTTAGGCGGCGACGAACCCAAGAGCACACCTTTGAGTACCCCAACTGGTCGACAAGTGTGTCGCCACTACCAACAAAGAATACAGCTGTGCAGCTATGTGTTTGATTGTGATCCGTCGATATCCTCGAATGATTATCCGCACGTTCCAGCATCACAGGAGTCACAGCTGTATACGGCCGGCTGGCACACGGAAGATCGGACAGGATTAGGCGTCATTGTTAGGATGATTGCAGACGATTCGCCCAAAGATTCGCCTTTCTTTTGTTCACTAGCAGGTCTCCACAGACGTTCTGCAAGCGTCTATGAATATCTACGATGCTCTTGTTTTCCGCCAAATGAAAAACTGACAGCTCTTTGCCGTCATAGATGCCATTTTGAAGGCTTCGTATAGATGCCCTACCAAGAAACTATAGGGGCTGAAGCAGTAACAGTCTACGATGTCTCTAAACAAATTCCGAAACGGGCCGAGAAAAATATAAGTGTTGCATTACTTACTGAACGTCCCTCCTACATGCGAGAGCCGAACTCGAATTCACGTCCTAGCCTTTTGGGGGAATTAATATCAGCTACTGACGTATACGAGCAATACCGCCTACCCGTCCAAAACGGCAATCTTTCATGCTTGGCAAAGTTCGCAAAAAATTTCATTTTCGTAGACTGTGGCTAATTATTTCTCCGCCGGATCCTTTCTTCCAGAAATACTAATCGAACAAGACATGTAGGATTGCTTCAGTAAAGTAAGGAAGATAGGAGTGACGGAATGAACTACAAAAGTGCATTTTTCTGTTTATAAAAGATGCTAGAAAATATCAGAAAATAAAAGAAACGAATGATTATTAATCATACAGACAACCATTCTGGCATATTTCTTGTATGACGCAAACCTTGTTTCCACATAGTGTATGAAATACTACGGTTGGCCTTGCGCAGTTATTCAACATGAAATCATAGTCCTTGTAACGCATCGGTGTGATTATGTTTTATAATTCTGTGGCGTGCTCATGTTACTGTTACTCCTGCTGCAGTAAGAATTGCTGTATTAAAGAGCAGAATTTGTATGGCGTTAAAAAGCTGGATTCCTATTGGTGGTCATCGTCTGCTGGAGAACATAGTAACAAGCACCCCTGGCGTAGTGAAACAACTGAAAGAGCTGAAAGCAAGGAATTCGCCAGGTTTGGCTGAAATCGCAATACTATACTGCTTTACAAAGAGTGCTTTACGGCACTGGTCCATTTATCCCGAATCTCTCGCGCAGTGAAAAGTCCGCAACTGGAAAAGAAACCGCAGGTGAGTCCTTTATTAAAATGGGTAAAAGAACGGACCCGCAAAATTACAGACCAATATTATTAACGTCGGGTTGCTGCAGAATTCTTGATCACATTCTGAGTTCGAATGTAATAAATTTAAATTTCCTTGAGACCGAAAAACTTATGTCCATGAATGAGCACGGTTTTAGAAAGCATCATTCATGTGAAACTCAGTTTCCCTTCTCTCACGTGATATATTGCGAATTATGGGTGTAGGGAAACGGGCACATTCCGTATGTCTAGATTTAAGGAAAGCATTTTGCACGGTGCCTCACTGCAGACAGTTAACGAAGGGATAGAATAGGTTCCCAGGTATGTGAATGGCTCGAAGACTTCTTAAGTAATACAACTTAGTACGTTGTCGACGGAGAGTGCTCATCAGAGACAAGGGTACCATCAGGAATGCCCTCGAGGAGTGTGTAAGACCGCTACTATTTTCTGTTTAGGTAAATGATCTGACGTACAGGGTGAACAACAAGCTGCGGTTGTTTGCTGATGATGCTGTGGTGTACTGGAATGTGTCGTCCTTAAGTGACTGTAGAAGGATACAGCTGATTTAGAAGAAATTTCTAGTTGTTGTGATGAATGGCAGCTAGCTTAAACGCAGAAATATTTAAATTAATGCAGATGATTAGGAAGAACATACCTGTAATGTTCGAATATAGCGTTAGCGGTGGGCTGATTGACACCGTCATGTCGTTTTAATATCTAGGCGTAACGTCGCAAAGAGATAACAAATGGGAAGAGCATGTAAGTAGTAGTGGGGAAGACGAATGGTCGACTTCGGTTTATTGGGAGAATTTTGGGAAAGTGTGGTTCATTTGTAAAGTAGTCCGCATATCAGAATGCTAGTGCGACCCATTTTTCGATACTGCTCGGGTCTTTGCGATCCGCACCAGGTCGATTAAAGGAAGACATCGAAGAAATTCAGAGGCGATCCTGCCAGTATGACAAGTTGATTTTTCTCCATCTTATTCAAATGATTTTCCCATAGTCAGTAATCTTGTCATTCAGGGCAAAAATGTTTAGCTCTCGACAAACATATTCATTCCTTATTCTGTCCGGTTATCGCTTTGCTGAGCTTAAATATCTCATTTCCGCTGCTTGTATGTGTTGTTCTTTTTTTCCCTGTTACCAACGCTTCACTACCATATATTAAACTAGTGACTGCCTTTGTTCTATAAAGCTTCAAGTTGTCTGTCATTAGTTAGTGCTTACGCAGCGCTTTCTTAATTTCAGTGCTTGTATAATATGACGCAGCACAGCCTAGATACCTATAATTACTTATATGCTCTATTATTTTTCCATCGATGACAATTTTAGTTCTTATAGTATGTTTTCCCCTGGATGCCATTACAAGGTGTTTCAAAAAGGACTTTACAACTTTGAAAAGTCATATAAATTTATTCATAGTACCTACACAGCTGATTGTTGTGTCAATTTCTAGGGAAATACATCAAATTTTGTGATGGACTCTTTTCGGGTGATCAGCCGAGTGGTGGCGTTGTCTTGTCGCAATGTTTCGATGAGTTTCGTACCCGTCACCTCGCTTGAGGATGATGGATACGAAACTCATCGAAACGTTGCCACAAGACGATGACACCACTCGGCTGATAACCCGAGAAGAGTTCATCACTGGAATACGCCGAGAAAGCCTGCAATCGAGTTTTGTCTCGCGTAGTTTGTTAGTGCCGAATCGCACCGTAAGGAACGCTAGCGACAGTTGCGTTAAAGATGGCTGCCTTCACTGGACCCGAGCGTTCTAGCTGTGTGTTTTGGTTTGAAGAATCGACGTCGGTGACAACAGTTCAGCGTAATTTCCGTACCAAGTACGCTAAAGATCCTCCTAGTAGGCCTACAATTTATGAGTGGCATAAATATTTTGCAGAAACAGGGTGCTCGCTAAGACATGGGAAGTCATCAGGTCCTACAAGCATATCTGACGACATCGTTGAGCGAGTGAGACAACGTTTTGTCAGCAGCCCTACGAAATCGACCCGGCATCCATCTGCAACTGCAAGTCCCACATACGACTGTTTGTTGTGTATTGAGAGACCGTTTACATTTGCAACCGTACAGATTGACGATCGTACAAGCAATAAAAGACACTGATAGAATTGCTCGCAAGAACTTCTGTGCGGATATGTTAAATCGATGACATGAGGACGAACATTTCTTGGACAAAATCATCTTTTCCGACGAGTTGACTTTTCACTTAACTGGCAAGGCTAACACACATAACTGTAGGATTTGGGGCATTTAAAATCCACATCAAATGTTGCAACATGTTCGTGATAGCCCTAAACTGAAAGTTTTTTGAGCATTGAGTAAGAAGAAAGTGTTCGATTCCACGGTTCCTTTTTTTCCATGAGAGAACCATCAACGGGATAGTGTACCTGGATATGTTAAAACAATTTTTGATACCACAGACCGATGAGGCTGACCAAGAACGAAATGTTGACTTCGTGGAAGACGGTGCACCATCCCACTACCTGGCTGATGTCCGGGATTTTCTCAGTGACCGCTTTCCAAGTCAATGGATTAGCTGTGATGCGCCAATTGCATGGTCCCCACGTTCCCCAGACCTGACACCACTCATCAAGGATATCGTGTTTGTGTCTACTGTGCCGGCTTCTCTCCTGAACTTAGAGCAAGAATTTACGCCGCCACTAAGCAAGTTACACCTGCAGTGCTACAGCGAGTTTGAGAAGAAATTGACTTGCAATGGGATGTGTGCAGAATAACCAACAGAAGCCACATACAACATCTTTAGTTTAAGGTAAAAAAACTTGATGTGTTTTCCTACAAAATAACACTAAATTCAGCTCTGTATCTTCGTTCAGTACATTTATATTTAAAGTTGTAAAGTCTCTTTTGAAACTCCCTGTACTATGGTTTTGCTTGTAGAGATCAAATTATGTTTATTGACAATTTGGGCAAGTGCCAGGGTCTGTCGTTGACCTCCTGTTTTCTCAGAGATTTCTTGATCGTCCGCAAATAAAATGTATGTGCAGACCTTTCTTGCATCCTATTTGAAAATTTTAGTGCTCATCCATCCATTCTCGTAGGATGTTTTCAATATAAATATTCACCGTTAAAGGTGACAGACTGCAATCACGACGTAGGCCCCTTGTTGACATTTATTGGTTTATGCAGTTCCTCATTGGTTTCTATGACTATCTTTGTGTGATTATACAGACTTTTAAGATCATTTATTAACTGCCTGGAATACCCGCTCTTACCCAGAACTTCCCAGAGATCTCTCCTTCTCACATCGTCGAAGGCCTTTTCATAGTCTGTAAACATTAGATGCCTTTTGTGTTGCATTCTCTGCGATTCTCAATAATTTGGGTCACTGTATGAATACATTACTGGTCTGCTCTAAAACAACATTATTCTTGAAGCACTAAGTTGTCCGCAAAGCTTTCATTCTTTGATTTATTAATTTTGCACGAATTTTATAGCTGGCTATCATAGTACTGATTTCCCAAGTAATTATTACGAACTTTTCCGTCTCCCGTCTTAAAAACCGAAATCACTTTCATTATTGTTCAGCCTTGTGTTTGTTGTTGTAGCCACCATAAATTACAGCACTAAAGCAGCCTGAATTCAAGGGAAGTTCCATCCTACATCAGTTCTACGTTAATATTATCAATTCCTGAAGCTTTCTTGCTACTGGTGTTTCCCAGAGACCGCGTTAATTTTTCCCTTGACATTAAATCAAACTCAAGTAATTACTGTAAGAGTAAGAGAGGTCAAGGCTAGTATAGAGGGTTACCAGAATGGAATGAGGCAGAAAATGGATCATATTGGTAAAAAGTAATCTCCACCATGCACTGCACAGCGGCTTTCAGAATACTCCGGGTGTCCCTCACCTACCAAACCAGCCCTTTCTTCTCGAGAGAAAACAGTGGCGGCAATTTTCTTCTGCTGAAATGAATTCTAGGCGTCGTTTTACGGATAAATTGAGTACTGAGCCTCATGCTGTTGGGGATCTGCCGGAAAATGCAGGAAACGAAGACAAATGCATGATTTCAAAAAGGAAAAATAGTCAAAAATTAGCATCGTTGAATAGAGCCCTTAAAACTGAATTCATTGTATGATTTTGTTTTTAGTATGGCGCTGCTATGAAATGTCAAAACTTCTTCCTCACTCTATCGAGATGAACAGCGCTTAATAAAGGAAATGTTGTAGGATAATTGAGACGTGAAGTAAGATAAAAAAAATTTCCCTGACTTTCAGTTTTAAAGACCAAGTAATTGACTGATTTCAGGAAATATGCCTACCGTTATCAGCTGCATTAATTACAGTGTACGGAAAACATGCAGATCCCTAAACAAGAATACTATAATATTTAATTTAACAATATTGAATTTTCGTCGCTGTAAAACGATAAAAATACGCTTACTTGAAATTTAAAATCGAAGAACTTTTGTGAAGTCATTAAAGCTTCAATACATCCATTATCCTACAAAATTTCCATCTTCTTTTTCCTCAAGCATGGTTCACTCGTCGTGTGAAGCTGATATAGTATCAGATGCAAACAATATAATTGTAACTATCAAACTTTAATATTATGTTATGACCAGCAAAGATAAAGAAAATAAATTTGACGATACTTTATTATACGACAGAACAATCGTACAGCACGTCACGATTATAAACCGTTTTACCACATGTATTAAGTTCACATGCTCCAGTGGAGATTTCTTTAAAAGTTTCCCTGGTTAAAGTGATGAATCAGTAACATAGTCGATTATAAAAATTACAAGTAATATGGGTGTTATTCCGTCCTTTGCGAATGTAAAAAGATTTATTTTGACCAATTGCGTTTCGTTTTATTCAAAGAAACTTCAGCAGTCATTGCAACAAATTTTGGTTTTGTTTATAAGTCGGTTTTATTAGACGGTAAACATTTCTCATGTTTAAATTACCTGCAGTTTGTTATTACTCGCGGTTTTTGGTTCCCACATTATTTTCGTGCATTGTATAAAGGTGTACGATTTTTATCAAACTGGGCTCAACACACAACATTATTTTCCCCTTTGCATGTTATTATGTATCCCACCTCATGTACCTTGTGTACTTCGTTATGAGCGCAAAGAACGGGATCGTCTAGCGTTTTGTTTTTGTAGCTACAGCTGCATCGGTATGCCAGAACTCTTTTCAGGTAGGGGTTTCCTTTTGCCTTATTTATTTTTTCTTTGAAAAGGGGGGTGGGCGGACGTGGATCCTCTTTTTGTTCGGTCTCTGCCTACGTTCTTTGTTGTGATCGTTCGCCATTCGGTTTTGTCAGGTGCTAACTTTGTATGTAGTTACATAATAATGTAAAAAATCTGTACAAAAATCTTGGCAGATGACAAAATCCTTCCTTTATCACTGGACATTGTGCCAGTTTCCTTCCGCTTCGTCAGTTTTCTGTGCTCAGGGGGGATGGAATTTTAAAGCGATCTCGCTCAGACGGCATTTGTCGCTGTAGTTCTTACTTCAAGGGTATTATATCCCGTAGGAAGATAATCTTGTTCAAAAATTTGTTGACTTTCCGTTACAAAAGGTCCCCATGAAATGAAATATGTATACAGATTTCTATCAAGAAGATCGCCATAACCATGCTTATCTTGCCCTAGATTGTTATCAATGCACGGAACAGGAAACGTGCATGTAGTCTTGGAAAATTTCATCACAAATGAGCGTAATTGAATACTACCTAACAATAATTGTCGAGCAGCCATACCATCTAGCACCATCTCCTCATTATGAATCAGAAAAGCGACTTCTCCATGCGTGTACCTCTGTTGGCCGCAAGGCGCAGGGAATAGAGACTACTGTTGGCGCACAATCACCGTCACTGGACGTTCTATGCATGGGAGAAGACAGTGACAGACTTCGGCACTCATAGATATCATGGTACGCTTGTCTAAACAACAAAGTCGGTTACCGAACAGGTACCGTTTAGGCAGATGGTGGAGATTTTCTCATGTGGGGATGTTTACACGAGGTAGATCCCTCACTATCGATGGATGTAGGAAGCTACCGTCCCATCATGTGTGTCAGTTTGTTTGCATGTTGCATCCTTCCGGTGACCTATCTTCAGCACGGCACTGCTTCTTCCCTGCGCTCCAAAAGTATGCCGTAATGGTTTATGGAAACCTCCACAGACATATGATTCCTTCTTGTGGCTTCTCAGATTATTTCAATCCTATCGAACACATTTTGTGCCCTATCGAGAGGGACCAGCGTGCGTGGGGCTCATCTGTGAAGCCAGTGACATGTGAACAGTGGTAGAACTCCCACGGATCAGGATGACTGCCCAGTGCCAATTGAAACAATAAGTGTACTCTTACCAGTCGCAAGTTACTTACTACCGCGACGCGTTTCAGAGCTTAAGACCTCCATCACTAAGGGGCCTTTGTGGATTAATAAGACATGTATGTGGTCACATGCTCGTTTTCTGTTATCATCACAGGTGTGATGGTGCATCCAACACGACACGAAAAGGAGCGTGTGACTAATAGAGACAATGCCACAAGTTACCGCGAAATTGTACACACAACAAATAGGCCACATCTGCTATTAATCCACAAAAATCGCTCTGATGATAAAAAAAATGGACAAGTGCGAGTAGGAATCGTGCTCACAGGACCCGTACAAATTTGATTATGTATATAGAAAACAATAATAATTCCGTGTGGCTCAGTGGCTTGGTGAAAGTCTTTCTATAGGGCACTGTTTCGTCGACTTGCGTGTATCTAATCTACCCCAGTAATCTAACCGGAGGAAGGAGACCTACAGTTTACCGTGGAATCCGAACCACGATTCGTCTCTGGCGTTCGTAGCGATGTGAAGCCTAGGTTAAAACGAATACTGAAATATATGCCATCTGACCAAAATTCTATCCCACTACCTTTCGGTTGCCACGCGCACGCTTTATCAATAGATCACCAGGTCCAACATGCATATAGGTAGTTCATCCAGGGGTCTGATGAGTGAGTTTGCGGGTATCAAACTGTGCGATATACAGGGTATATTTTATGTTGACAAACCAGAATAACTCGAAAAATAAGCTTCACACGAAAAAATGCGTAGAATCCAAAGTTGATTATTTTCGAGGGGGACATCTGCTGGTGCTAAAATTAGCCCGCCAGCCCAGGCCCCTGGGCATGGGGCGGGAGGCAACTTTAACATTTCAAATGGGAACCCCCATTTTTATTACAGAATCAGATTCTACATAAAAACTACGTGCATTTTGTCTTAAACATTTGTTTTGATTCTTGGTAGTTGGCGCTGTAATTCGAGAAAATCCATGTTCTCATTTTTGTGTGGAAAATGGTTACTGATAAATAAAAAATACTTTTTTACTTCGTAAATTTGGATTAGCTAAAACTAAAACTCTCCCTCTCTCCCCATAGGGTGAGGTTGGAGAGAAAGGAATTAGCGTTTTACAAATGTTGACCCAAATATTAATATTATTTTTTTTTTGCAGATTCTGATTGAGTCAACATTTGTAAAACTCTTATTCCTCTCTCTCAAACCCCACCTTATGGGGAGAGAGGGAGAGTTTTAGTTTTAGCGAATCAAAATTTACGAGTATAGTAAATAGGTATTTTTTTTTATTCATCCGTAACCATTTTCCACTCAAAAATGAGAACATGGGTTTTCTTGAATTACAGCACCAACTACCAAGAATCAAAACAAATGTTTAAGACAAAATGCACGTAGTTTTTTTTATGTATAACCTGATTCTGCAATAAAAAATGGGTGTTCCCATTTGAAATTCTAAAGTTGCCTCCCGCTTCACCCGCAAGGGGCTGGGGTGGTGGGCTAATTTTAGCACCAGCGTATGTCCCCCTCAAAAATAATCAATTTTGGATTCTACACATTTTTTCGTATGAAGCTTGTTTTTCGAGTTATTCTGGTTTCTCGACGTATAATTTGCTCCTTGTATATGGCCGTATCTTTTGACTGCATTGTCGTAGAAACCTTGCTATATGACACAAATTTCAACTCGGTACTTGCACCCACTCCTGAGAAAAAAGTATCTTAACAAACGGGCAGACAGACAGACGGACAACAAATGACAAAAAATAATCTATTTTTTATGATATAATTATACATGAACAATTTTCGAAATTTTTCCTTTAATTATACTGTGAAACCTTGCTTCCTATCGTTTTTCGAGATCCTAGGTCAACGAGAAGTACCCCACAGGTTCTGATGAAAGAGTTTGCGGGTATCAAAACATGTGACATAAATGGCCGTATCTTTTGATTGTATTGACTTAGAAGCTTAAATTTTTCACTCCGGCAAGGGACTGTAGACCTTAAAGTACATGACATAAATTTCAACTTGATACTTAACACCCATTCCTGTGAAAAAGGAATCTTAACAGTCGGACAGACAGACGGACGGCAACAAAATGATGCTATAAGGGTCCCGTTTCTACCGACTGACGTACGGAACCCTAAAAACACTAATCACGCATTAGGCCTTTCCGACTGCCACCTAAAGGGCAGTACGAGGAGTGATCGGCATATCGCCAATCCCTGCAGCCGTTATTGCCAGTAGATGAATCGTGATGATGCCGCTGCTTCATAGTTCAAGCATATCCTCACTCGGCCTCTGGACGCCGAGTGGACAGCTTTCCAGACCTTCGTAACTCATGAAAATGCTAGGAGGTGCCGGGAATCGAACCCCGATCTTTCCGTACAAGAGGTAGTGACGCTCACATTTTCCTTTTTTTTCATTTGGCTGTAGAGAAAGCCAGACACCTGAAGATGGAAGTTTAAAATTCTGAAACGCATTGTAGAAATTAAATTATGACTGGTAACAGTAAACTTTTTGTTTCAATCGATATCACTAACTGTCACAGAGAAACCTATCGAAAAATGTCCGGTTTTCAGTGCTGCACGGTGTTTTGTCTCTTGGAGTCCATTCCAAGGCGTGCTGCTAGCACAAGGTGATGCTGCATGCTATAGAATAGTATGAAGAGAACCTTAATTCCAGTGCTTGAATGATATGCACACCTATTGCACCACGATCGATTTCGACGTTTCTAGCCTCATCGTCACGTATAATTGAAATATATACATCGAAATGATGTCCGCTTTGTTAATCTTAGGATCGTCTCTTAAGGATCTCAATTGTCTTTCAGTAACGTGCACAGTAAAACCACGGACTCATAGTACCACTCAGGAAACGCTACCGCTAGCAACTGATTGCAGATAGCTCTGAAGGAAGCAGCTTATTCTGTGATGACAGTGTTGTATTAGAGATTTCATACCCTTTAACAATACTACTCACATAGAAGCATCACCCGAACTTCTGAGGATATTTTACCAACTCCACGATCACTGTCCAATATACTTATCTGTCAAGGGAAGTGTTTTTCCAGAAGCTTCATTAATTTAGTCTTGTAGAAATTTGTGTATTTTCAAGGAGGTCAACGCTAGATAAACAAACATACCAGAAGGTTGCGACCGGTGTGGCACTTTAAAACTTCGTCACTATCTCGCTAAGGTAGTTCGTTACTTGCTGATGATATACGTATCTGCCAGGTTTATCTGCACAGTGTTGAGACATATGGGCTATCTCATTATCAAATCACGTGGTCTCAACGCAATACGACAGTCCCTCCAGTTGATAATATTATTTGCTGTACCTATCAGCAGTCTCGCGTTGGTCTGCGAGACGCCATGATACATATGAAATGAACTCAATCCCAGAACATGATCGCGCGAAAGACGGTGATGTCATTAGTGACAGAAATAAAGAAAAGTGGGTTATACTGATCGAACATGAAGGAGTCTCTTGATGGTTCAAATGGCTCTAAGCACTATGGGACTTAACATCTCAGGTCATGAGTCCCCTAGACTTAGAACTACTTATACCTAACTAACCTAAGGACAACACAAACATCCATGCCTGAAGCAGGATTCGAACCTGCGACCTAGCAGCAGCGCGGTTCCGGACTGAAGTGCCTAGAACCGCTCGGCCACAGCGGCCGGCTGAGTCTCTTGGAAAGCGAGCACTAGCAAGTACGATTCCACGGTATAGTCACCTTCTCTCCCTGTCTCGCCACTACACATCGAGTTCGCAGCGTATACATATTCATAAAGGTATAAGATTAGTGTTACGCAATTTGAACACGGAAACAAGTAATAAGGCAAATGATATGTGGAATCGGTTACTGGTTACTATAGAATTTTGTAGTGAGAAATTACCTTACTCGTAAATAAGATATTAAATATTATAGTGAAATAACATACGGAGCGTTTAAGCAGAAACCATACAGACATTGATCATTATGATGTACACTGCGGGCCAGTCCCTGGAAAGAACATATTTCAGAACAGATGAAAATATAATAACATAGAGTGAAATGAGCAGCTATTTTTGCGTATTTTCTGTGGATTTTCCTGATTTTAAGTTCTGGTTAAATTTTCTTCTACTTCTTCACAGCAATGTGCCCAATTCGGTCCTCAGTTTTGTGCTTTTGAATCTAAGTTCTGTTTAGTTTGCAAACTTTTATTCGGCCTCCTACTTTAGAATGAAAAATTCATTTTACCAGTCTCCTTGTGGATACCCTCTGTGCGTCATTGCATCGATTTCTTTTGCAATCTTTTCCTTTAAATTTTAGATATTGTCATTTGTCCACTTTTCTAACTTTATTTCTTCATGTAATCCTTAATATTCAAAATCTCATTATTGCAGGCTAGACTGTTTTTGTATCTTCTACTACTCGTTGCTCACTGATGTATGAGATCATTAATGACATTCGTTCATAAAATTAGGAGCATTCACTTTTCCTATAGATGAATAAGTCTTCCATGATTCATCATAAGTAATTCGCTTCCTGAAGGTCACTTCCACTATTCGAGTATTGTGTGTGATACATTGTTTATAAAGCTCGAGGACAGCGATACATCTATAGCAAATGTCACGAACGTTAGCATATATTCACCTACACTACAAATTGCTCCAGTTAATGACACAGTAAGTTGTCTGATGGCAGCCACACATATGTGACGCACAATAATACAAAGGCGTTGGCTGTGATACCCTGGAAACTTTTACGTACACGCAAATATTCACCGATGAAATGGTTCCGTCATTTGTACCAAATAGCTGCTATGGCATATTTGCGAAGTGCGCTAACTGAATCGAGTGTAATCCTCATTAACGAACGTGTCAAATATTGATCTGCAGCTGTGTTTGGATGTAATCGAGAAATGCTAGATGGTCGAATGATGTGTCGGCGCTTTATTCAGTCTAATACGCTTCAGAGTAACAGTAGATTTTCTTCCTGCCTATAGTCCGCAGCTCGTGGTCTATTGGCTAGCGTTGCTGCCTCTGGATCACGGGGTCCCTGGTTCGACTCGTGACGTTGGCTACATTGGGCTGTGTAAAAATTGGGACTTTGTACGGGAGCTGATGACCGCGCAGTCGAGCGCCCCAGAAAGCAAACATCATCATCATCATCATCTTCCTGCCTATACTTGGATTACACTGATAAGTTGGCTGGCGGCCCCAATTAATGATCCTTAGAAGTCGGCACCATTCGGAAAACTTTCTGTCAACTGTTCTCTGTTTCTGATTTCTGCTACCCACAGGACCCCAAAGTGATGACACTGTGATTACTTGATGAAGTGTTTCTATGTTGTTTGTGTGCGCGAGTGATTTAACTGATTTATAGCAGTAACTGTAAATATACTTAAATGCATTATGTACTATCAGACATGTTCACTGAGGTTTAATAACTCTTTTTAATGTCGCTTTTCTTCTACTCACTCCGTTGTATTACAACAGCCTTAATTTAATTATATATTCCTTCCATAGAAGACACGCAAGAATTTGGCCGGCGGTCCGTTAAGTACTGATCGCTACAAGTCGGCATCATTCGGTTGTTGCCAACATCAGCAATCTAAAACTATTTGCAAGGGAAGTTTTGTTTCTTTTACTACGTCTGCAAATGACCTTGATGAATAATATTATTTTTGTTTTTATTTAAATGCGTTGTTGAATATGAGACACCATCACAAAATTTTGCTAAACAATCTAAACGTCACTTTTCTTCTACTCATTGCATTGTATTGTAACAGCCTTACTTAACTTAATGTTCCTTGCCAAAGATGTGTGCCACATTCAAGATGCGTAATTCAAGATGTGTAATGCGCATTCATGAATCCCTGATACCGCCACCGTAGCAGCTGTTCGATATAAGTCCCACGCCCGTGAATTGTCATGAGTTGTCAGTACTGGAAGACAATAAAATACCCCCCCTCCCCCAGTCACATCCTTTAATCCCGCAGTAGTCACGCTTTTCACTCCTCTGCCTCTGGGGTAAGTGACCGAGTTTACTTTGCTCGCGGCCGATTTCACTAACGTCAATTAAAATTGAGCACATCTGAAAAGATTATTGCCTCCTTAAGTATTTTTGTTTATTATTGAGCAGGAAATTTACACTTTTAACAAAACTCTTAACGTTAGTTCACGTTTCTGGATTCTGCCGTTAGTTTCTAGGTGCGTATTAGTACAAAATTTGGCTGAGAACCGCGAGCGTCAGGAATACCTCATTCGGGACGCTTTTGACGGCCACTGCCCTATGCCACTGAAATATTTTGGCATGAAATCGTCGTCATGGCCCTGCCGGATCCCTACCTTCACCTTGTTGCGAGTAACTGCAGTTGAGAGTAGGAGACTGGTCGATACTAACTAGGTGTGCTGAAATGACCACTTTGGACACCGCCAGTGAGACGCCGCGTCCGACGGCGTGTTCTCGCTTACCTGGCGACAGGTGAGGGTCCGCTGGAGTCTGCGCCGGGTGACTGCCGCTCGGCCACTGCGCCGAGGCCATTCCGCGCGCTCATCTACTAAGCGGCAGGCCGCTGTGTGACGTCAAGCAATTGCCGCTCGGCGCCGCTGCTGGGTGAGCGAAGTTAGCGGGGCTGCCGTGCGCCTGCGGGTCGCTTATCGCATCCGCGAACAGGTGGATAACGCCACGCACCTGACCGGGGACTCCAGATAACGTAACACGTTCACTGTATTGAGTGTTCACACACTGGCGCGTTAAGAACCTCGTCGCTACAGGTACGGTCAGCGATACCTGGATAACCTATGTCGAATAGCCCCTAACTCCTAATCTGCAACTTGCCCTCTGGCTGTGTCTTTCCTCCTTGTCAGTTTCTTGCAGTAACGGTTGAATGTTAACAGCTGACTCGCGGGTGCCTAAACGGAGATCACACTAATTTGCGCGACTTACAATTTGCACAAACCATACGAAAAGTTTCGTAGGTCACAACTGTTTATAATAATTTTTATTGCAGTTGGTTCATGACCTTCCACAAAATGGGTCTCGATAAACTGTCCTCAAACTATCTGAAACAATTGTCCATGTACTGCCGTATTAAACACATAGTTCAAGTGACTGTTACAGTTACAGTACCTTAAATTGCAGCACACTGACGTTCAAGGTGAGAACTACAGTATCTCTCTCTCTCTCTCTCTCTCTCTCTCTACCTCTACCTCTACCTCTCTACAACCCACAGAGCAGAGCTGTTAAAAATGGTTCAAATGGCTCTGAGCACTATGGGACTTAATATCTTGTAAGAGGTCCATGATTAAGAAATTTGTTGCTAGCGCACTCGAGCAGATGTAATTTCGATGTATTGCTCACGCGCTGCCTGCGATATGTAAGGTATAAGAGAATCTCAGACCAAAGAGCAGTGTTGAGTGCAGTAGGAACTGTGTAGCAGTAGCAGTAAGTAGTTGCTAGCGTGCAGTTGTGTGTATGGAGTTGGCTGGGCCAGTCGTGGTGGAGCGATGGCGGAGCCTGAGCGATATAATGTAAGGTAATGTAGTATTGTTATCTCAAGTCCCATGTTTTTAAAAAATCTCTTAATAATAATCTTTCTCATAAAAAGTAACTTTTGGCGATCATTCATTTCAATTTAAAGAATTTACTAAATTGTCCAATCCTTG
This sequence comes from Schistocerca serialis cubense, assembly GCF_023864345.2. NCBI lineage: Eukaryota > Metazoa > Arthropoda > Insecta > Orthoptera > Acrididae > Schistocerca > Schistocerca serialis. Next base: position 538,605,279 of record NC_064638.1, read on the forward strand.
GTCATCCTGATTATTGAAAAGAAAAATCAGTTGTTTCCTTTTATAAATGACAAATCCATCGGCCAGCATTGCACAGGGCTGTGCCAGAATAATTTCTTATAGGAGCAGATATATATGCGTTATCCGGCGACCTTATTGAGGTAAGAATTTTCTATTTTTGTTCAGAATGAATTTTCAGGGCCATGACGCAGCACTGCTGACGTCTAAAATTTACCAGTTTAATTTCACAGTCAATTATTCAAAGGTTATAAGTGAGCGACAATTTTTTATTGAGAGATTAGTCACATGTCATTATTGATAGGTTACGCAATTTTCCTGTTGGTAGGTTATACTGAATGTGAACGACATAATTATATTTTTTACTGTTAGGAGGTTTAGGAATTTTTCTGTTTTGAGGTTACTCTAAATGTGAATATTATTTATAATATTTAATATTGTGTGGAGGTTACACTTGTCGACAACCGGCCAGCATCGTATTTTTGTGAATTTCTCAGAGGTAGTCAGTTATATATCTGCTCTTATTTACATAATATTAACTGTAGTTTGTATCTGGCGCAACGCATTTACTAATTTGTCACTCCTTCATTCACAGATCATCGGCAATTTATTGCTCTTTGTTGTAATTGTATTTGTTCCATTTTTCCTTTATCTATGTTTGATTTTGTGCTCAATTTTGAGTTGTGAAAATGCCGCGAAAAACTGCTAACAGTACATCGCGATGTGCAATGAGTGAAATAGCCGACTCGAATAATTTGACCGATAACTAGCGACACTCAGTGCAATAGTGATAATCCTCTAATTACAGATAATCAGTGCGTGCCGATCACTATTAATGATTTTTATCCTAATGATGAGCAAACAAATTCAATTATGTCCACCGTAAATGTAACAATTGATGCGCGGAATGTTCCGTTACAATGAACGCTGTCCAGTTTGACACGCCTGATTTGCAAAATTTACGTAGCGAACAGATAATTGTTTCTAATGAAGGTGAACAATGTACTCAAAATATGTCAGATTTATTTGATTCCGATGTAGTGACCAACAGAGCACATCCTATTTGCAAACCTTTTCGTGAATCAGACAATGACCTAATGGTTACACAAAACGCGACAAATGCAGATACACCAACACACAGCATAGTGAACAGAGTCGCTAATTTTGGCTGGGATCAAGTTATGGCAGTATTGCTACAACTTAATGAAAATTTCCGAAGAAAGAACAAGACGACAATTTCAAACGACTTAATGAAAAACAAGACAACAGTTATAAACAATTTAATGAATCGAACGAACAGCTTAATGAAAGTTTCTAACAGTCGAATGAAAAACTCGACAACCTCAATGAACAGAACAAACAACTTAGTAAACAGATTACAGCCGCTACCGTGCAACGTCATGATACTAAGGCTTGTGCTAGTAACAGTAGTGAAGAAATTATATCTGTTGCACAAGAATTAAGTAATACACATGCAGCCACAACAGAATCACTTAGAGATGAAATTAGTGCAGTTGGTAAACAATGTCCAGGAAACGCAACGCAGTTACGCGACGAGTTTAAATCAATGTCACGCACTCTGAATGCGAAAGTTGATAAGGAATTTGAACAACAGAACAGCCAAATTAACGAACGCCTTAAAGAGACAGAAATGAAAAATGTTTCAGCCTCTAACACGTCACAGCATACGCCACATTGTGAACATTTCTCACACACACAGCCAGTATAATTTAGGTAATTTACAGAGACTACGTGACGTAGAATCCGAACAGACACAGATAAATAGGTTCTCATGCAATCCTGAACCTGTTCAGACATTCAGAGACGATAATTCTGATTACAAGCACTTTCTATCCGTTAGAAAATGTAAGGCATTTAAGAATGACAGAACACAAATACACCCTTTGGACTGGATACGACAATTTGCTTTTGTATTTTCACCAGCTTGGCCTGTAATGCAGAAACTAGAATTGGACTGGATACAACAATTTGTTTTTGAATTTTCACCGGCATTGCCTGTAATGCAGAAACTAAAAATTATTTGCAGCGCGTAAGTGACCTCAGGGGATTCATTACACTTCGATGAATATGTGCCGTAGCGTGCACAGGGCCCCGAGCCGTAGTAGTGCTATTTCATCTTTAGTTTTCTGCACTGCTGCCTTCTCTTCTACTATCCTTTATATCTATCAAAACAGCTCTTCAACTGTCGATCTATCTAGGATTACGTATGAGTAAAGAAACCTGATATGACGAGTTTTACCTGAAAGTGACAGTTTTATTAGACACTCCCGAAATGGCAAGAACTAAAACATAATTTTAATAACAGAGAAAATTTTAGTTATCAGTAACCATATAATTATCAGCAACAGCAAATACATTTTGGCAACAATAGAGAGTTTTCCCCACAACAGCAACAAAACCAGCCGGTTAGCATACCTAACCGACAATGTAGTCTGCAAGGTCAACCAAGCTTTAATGTTTCGCCGCCTACACGTATAGCGTCGGTTCCACCAAATAGTAACGCACAGCAACAAGGAAATCACTACGTACAGAAAACACACCGTTTCAACTCATATCGCAATGCGCCGTATAGCAACGATTATTATGACAGACGTAAAGGTAAAGGTAAAGAGCACAGTTTTCAGCGTACGTTTAATAACAGTCGGTCTTTCCAGCAGCAGAATCATCCGCAACAACAAATTATCATGAAGGAACCAGACAGTCAGTATCATCCCGAACCTAATACGTCAGAAAGAAATAACAGAACAGTACAAATAGTTGAAATACCACAGCATCCCCCCGCAAATAACAGCACGTCAGAAAGAATTTGACTAGGTACAGTGCAGAATGCATCCTCCAGCAACGTAAGCAATACTTTTGATACACAGACTCTTGTTCACGAAAATGTTATTACTTTTGACGACATCCGAGACACTCTTTTGCAGGAAAAACAGTTATTCAAAAAAACCATTTCCCACCCTGTCATTGAAGTAAAGATTGGATCATCCACATTTTCAGCAGTAATCGATTCTGGATCACCTATGTCAGTTATAAATGAGGAAACTTTCAACAAATGTAACAAAGAGAACACCTATCCTACGTTACCATTAGGCAAAACTAAAGTAAAAGGAGCAGTATCTGGTAAAGGAGTAGATGTAAAATTACAGGCACACTTATCATTTTGTATTGCAGGTCATACGTTCCACTCAAATTTTTGGATTGTGCCCTTATTTACAACAGACGTTATTCTAGGTACGAATTTTTTGGTACAACATGACGCAATTATTGACTTTCAAAATTCCTATTTAATGTTAAAGGATGAAAATGTACAACTGGCATTAGAATTTCAGCACTCTTTATCTGCAGAAGAACAAACAATTAATCGGACAGAGGTCATTTCTGCATCACGTAACATGAACTGTCATTCCACATTGTTCACAGAGACGTATGTTCACAAGTACAATGCACCAGACGAAGCCGACTATGACGTTATGCAAATGATTTCTGATAAAGTTAAACAGAGCAGTGCAAATACAGACGACGAACGTACAGAGCTACGCAATATTCTTTTACAGCAAGCTCCAGTTTTTTTCACAACGTCCCTGGTACTATGTCCGGTTTTATATATGAGTTTCAAGTTAAACAGCACGACACGTTTAAAGCCAAACACTATCCCATTCCATATATTCACTGAGAACAAGTTAAGAAAGAATTGCAAGCTATGCTTGACCAAGATATTATTGAACCGGCAGTTAGTCCGTACATAAACCCGCTCCATATTGTTAAGAAAAAGGATGGCTCACTTCGCCTCGTACTTGATTCGCGTCATGTGAACGACATTATTATTAATGAATCAGATCGCCTACAGACACTAGAAGAACTACAGAAATTTCATGGTACTGCTATTTATTCCACATTAGATTTGAAATCGGGATTTTGGCAAATTCAGCTCCATCCGAACTGCAGAAATTACACAGCTTTTCTCTGTTTTGGCGATTGTTATCAATTTCGCAAATTACCGTTCGGTTTAACAATTTCTTCAGCAGCATTTATTCGCGGTTTGAATAGTATACTTCCGACTGAACTTAAAGACAGTATCACAACATATGTAGACGACATTCTTATTGCAGAAGCTAACTTGTCTGAACACAATTTGATTCTTGAACAACTGTTGCAAACTTTTCGTGCACAAGGACTGACAGTTAATCTTAGCAAATCACACTTCGGCAAAACTTCCATAAAATTTGTTGGACATGTAATTTCAGCGGAAGGCATTGCGCCTGACCCGGAAAAACTTCAAGCTTTACGTGACATTACTGTTCCAACGACGAAGAAATAACTACGCAGCTTTCTGGGTTTAATTAACTTTTTCCGTAAATTTATTCATTACTCTGCTTTAAACACCCCTAGATTATGCCAATTGACGGGTAAAAACGCTATTTGGTCCTGGGATAGCCAAGCACAGTCAGAATTTGCTAATCTGAAACATGCTATGTTGAATACACCACTTTTATCATACCCAGATCCTACCAGAAATTTTTCCATTGCCACCGACAGTTCTAACACCGCTTTAGGCGTACACATTTTTCAGGAAATTGAAGACGGTGCTACAGTAATTAAAAACATCGCCTTTGCAATTCGCATTCTGTCACCTGCTGAACGCAATTATTCTGTTACAGAACTTTGAAACATTATGTGTTGTATATGCATTTACGAGATTTAGGCACTTTCTTTATGGAAGACATACTACCGTTTACACAGGTCATAGAGCTATTCAGTTTTTACTTTCGGCTAAATTTACACATGACAGGTTAAGCAGATGGCAACTTTATTTACAGGAATTTAATTTTACAGTTGTTCACACTCCCGGTACACAAAATGTTTTAGCAGACGCACTATCCCGTTCTCTGAGCAACAATCAGCAAGACATCGCAACCAACTTCTGCCAAGCAAATTTTAGCGTCATGTACATTCAGCAAGTTGCATTTGAAAATTTCATTTCGTCATCATTGCGAGACTTAGCACAGGAGCAGAGCAAAGACAACTTATGGAAAGAAGTTAAACACCTTTGGCAAGATAATAATAATGTTACCATTAGAAACCATTACACTGTACGCAATAGCATTCTGTTTCGCCGCTCTCACCCTGACAGCAACAACTGGTTATTATGTATTCCTGACGAGCTTGTTAACAAATTAATTTGGTGTACTCATTTAAGTTACGCACATTATGGAACCAGAAAATGTTTTCTTATACTGAGACAGAACTGTTATTATGCCAACATGGAGAAACGTATTCGATGAGTTTTAGCGTCATGTAAAATCTGCCAGAAATCTAAATCAGACACGACTTCACATATTCCTCCGTTACATCCCATTGTACCTGTTAAATTGAGACACATGGCCGCTGTAGACATTTTTGGTCGGATTCCCAGATCTAATAGAGGTTTTTGCTACATCTTTGTCGCTGTTGAACTCACTTCGAAATTTGTTACCTTTACTCCGTTACGCAAAGCTACTGCTAAATCTATTTCGAATGCATTTGTAAAACATTTTTTATTTCATGTAGGGCATGTATTGAAAGTAATTTCCGACAATGGACCACAATTTCGATCTGCATTATGGACCCGTATGTTACGAGCTAGAAACATTTCTCCGATCTATATATTCAAGTATCACGCTTCTTCGAACCCTTGTGAACGACTAATGAAAGAAATTGGTAAACTATGTAGAATATACTGCCATAAAAAAACATATTGATTGGGATACGCACATACTCTCATTCCAGGATGTAATTAACTCCATACCAAATGAATCTACTACGCATCTCCGACTGTCATATTGAAAAATGTTGAACCACCTAACAAAATTAAAGAATTAGTATCCTTTCCTACATCTCGTCGACTACGCCACCATGAAATAATTGACATTGCGCTCAACAATGTCAAACGTGCCGCAGAGCGCCGGAGAAGACAGCAAAAACAGGTTTGTACACGCCGTGACTTTCACATTGGACAGAAGATATTAGTACGCACACACTATTTATCCAACAGAGGAAAGAGTAGATGCAGTAAATTTGAGCTTCTATACGCAGGTCCATATAGAATTCGCATCATTCCTCACCCCAATGTAGTACACGTCGAAACTTTGAGAACTAGAAAAAGCAAAGGCAATCACCATGTCTCCAATATTAAACCCTTTATTGAATGAACACACTTTACAATTTATCACACTGTAATGACATTTCCTGATATTTATATGAGCACTTAAGCAATTATATCTATGTGACTACTTACTGATAATGATCGTGTTTTTTTCTTGGCAAGTGCCCGGCAAGGTAAGGTTAGCAGGTCGCTTTTCTCGTCGTTAGACATCAGACCGTGCACATTTTCTGTTTTTTGTATATGTTTGATTGTTTTCCTATCGAAAGTAGAATTTTTGTCTGTATGCACTATGAAATGTTTAAGATGTAACACACACCAGTTGACTTTGACATTTTTCCTTATGATATCTCAACATCGTGACTATTCTACATTTTTTGCTACTACATTATGATACTGTGTGTACATTTTTTGCGCTTGAAAACTGTCTATGTTTTTGACACAATACGTTTTCTGTCATTCTATGCTGTATGTTTAGTTGTATCACTAGAAACAAGTTTTCATTTAATGAGTATGTGGTTTAAATGCAAGATATTAATCCTTATTCATCATTTTCAGAAAGCGATATCGTGTAAAAGAGATAAAGTAAACAACCACAATGGTTCACTATGAAATGGAAATTTTACCATCAGAATGAAAGAAAGAAAATGCAATATCTTGTCATGAAGAGTAAATGGATCAGAATTAACAAGCATTAACCAGAATATACTATACACATCGTATGATAGCAGTCTTGACTAATTATTTTTCTTTCAGAATACGAGGCGATTGAGCAGGCTGTCAGACAGAACTATACATGTTAGTTTTAGTGATGAAATATGCTAGAAGTAAGAAACTCTATGCTATGAATAGTTGTATGAAGTAAATGGTAATTTGAATAATGAATAATGAAGTGTCTATTTTTTGCAGATGATAATAAATGATGATGAATGGTTGTATGAAGAATATGGTAATATGAGTAATGAAGTTTTTCTTTGCAGATGATGATAATGATGAAGTTATGATAATATGAATAATGAAGTTTTTCCTTGCAGATGACGATAATGATGAAGTTTATATATTTTCTATTAGTTAAGAGATGCTATGTAGTTATTTAAGTATTTGTTGCAGTTCCTTCCGACAGTTTGTCTTATGTCACATAGTATAATGACTGAATGTTTTGGGAAAGACAGCTACAGTACGTACATATTAAGTACACGTTTCATTACCTGTTAATTTGAAGTTTACTACTTTTCAGCATAATATACATTTTTTCTTTCTGGGCAATAATCCACTTTGTATTTTTTCCAGGTGAAGCTTTTCGTGATATTAATAAGCTATAAGCATTTAGTTATTAAACCTGTTCCAATACTTGCATTTTCTTTGCCCAGTTGTGTATCATTCATGAATGTGATCACATATACTCTACTTGTTTCATAATCTTGCTACAGCTGACTCATGACGAATGACATTATTAATCCTTATTTCCAGCAATAAGTCAAAAGCATATATTTTCCTGCCCCAGCAATTGACTATCGATCCCAACGCAATGCATTGCTAGCAAAAAAAAAATTATTACCAGTCCCAACTGTTACCGGTATACAAATAAATAATGCTACCAGTTTAAGATATATTTCTAGTCCTAAATATAATGCAAATTTTTCTGAAGTATTGATTTGCTTATGTCTATGTATTATTGGACTACAGACTTTGAGTAATAGTTCCAATGTCTTATATTTTAAATCTGTATTATGTCACTTACATGATATCGTATATGAACACCAGTAGCTTGATGCTACACTCAGTAGCTCCTGTTTTGAATGATGACTTGTGAATAATACTGAATAATGTTTTGTAAAACTATATGAATACTTTGTAACTGGCCAATGAGTGCCAATAATTACTGCAATCAGATGAGTTATGAATAGTGTTTTTTAATACTCAATACTTGCTACATGTTTAATAACTGACCAATGAATGCCACTGTTTACTGTAATATGATGACTTATGCATAAATGCTATGCCATTAATTAACTCTTGCTTTGAATGATGACTTCTGAATAATGCATAAAAATGGTTTGCAACTGGTCAATGAGTGCCAATATTTACTGTAATTAGATGACTTATGAATAATGTTCTGTAATAATTACTGTAATAAGATGACTTATGAATAATGTTCTGTAATACTCCATGCATAGTACAGAAATGTTTAGTAACTAACCAATGAGTGCCTATAATTATTCAAATCGGTTGATACACTAATGTAATTCTCAATGATGACTAGCATAAGACTTAATGTCCTTCACCTTCTGACCTAATTACCAGAAATTACTGCAATATCCGTTGTCCTGTCCATCCTCATGATCATGGAGCACTATATTTGGTTTTTGCACTAATTCTACATTGCTGTAAGAGTATGGATTCTACAAGAATGTGGTGTTGACATATCAAGCTGTCCACCACCTTGAACGATGGAGATGTTGTTATGGTCCTACTGTTTGGTGTACCTAGTGTACGACCAAAATGATAACATACAATATTGATGCAACATTCCAGTGTCTTGGCTACACTGATGAATACTTCAGGGAAGAGAACTTCAGATTGTCTCACTTGGTGTTGTGCTTCTGTAGAAAGATATGGACTTTCAGTGCAGCTACATGCAACCTACTGTGCTACAACCATGATGCAATCCTTCCCATTCCTTTCCTAGCTCTTGTAAAATGGTAAAGACTTATACAGTGCGTTTAAATTCTTGTAACATGATAAAGACATATACAGTGCGTGTGCACTTCATTTCATTTGTTAATAAGATCAATTGTCCTAAATATGCTAAAGACTTTTACAGTGCATGTGCACTTTATGTCATTTGTTAATATATTTTGTACTCAGTGCGTGTGCACTTTATTTCACTCCTTCATATGTCTAATTCATGTAAAAATGCTAAAGACTTTTACAGTGCGTGTGCACTTTATTTATTTAGTTCTTGTAAAAAAAATGCTAAAGACTTATACAGTGCGTGTGCACTTCATTTCATTTGTTAATAAGATCAATTGTCCTAAATATGCTAAAGACTTTTATAATGTGTGTGCACTTTATGTAATTTGTTAATATATTTTGTATTCATTGCGTATACATTTTGTCATGTTCTGAACTCAGTGCTTGTGCACTCTATTTCATTTTTATTATGTTCCACACTTATCAATAATGTATATTCTCTGTGCTGTAGCCTTAGTAAACTAAATAGATTATAGAAATTTTGTTGCTCATGGCAAGTCCAATTGACTCACCATCGCTGCCAAATTTTTGCCCCCCCAGTGGAGGTTTATGTAAGAGGTCCATGATTAAGAAATTTGTTGCTAGCGCACTCGAGCAGATGTAATTTCGATGTATTGCTCACGCGCTGCCTGCTATATGTAAGGTATAAGAGAATCTCAGACCAAAGAGCAGTGTTGAGTGCAGTAGGAACTGTGTAGCAGTAGCAGTAAGTAGTTGCTAGCGTGCAGTCGTGTGTATGGAGTTGGCTGGGCCAGTCGTGGTGGAGCGATGGCGGAGCCTGAGCGATATAATGTAAGGTAATGTAGTATTGTTATCTCAAGTCCCATGTAAATGTTTTTAAAAAATCTCTTAATAATAATCTTTTTCTGAGGTTACAATAAATGTGATAATTATTTATAATATTTAATATTGTGGGTAGGTTACAATCTGAGGCCATCAGTCCCCTAGAACTTAGAACTACTTAAACCTAACCAACCTAAGGACATCACACACATCCATGCCCGAGGCAGGATTCGAACCTGCGACCGTAGCGGTCGCGCGGTTCCAGACTGAAGCGCCTAGAACAGCTCGTCCACACTGGCCGGCACAGAGCTGTCTATTGGATATCTAGCTACTGTGGAACTCGGGTCTGATCATAAAAAGACCAGGCTAGCTAGGAACAGGGAAAAAAAACAATCTGGAATGCATGAGAGGGAATTTCCAGTTGCGGCATTTCTCTGAAACCTAGGATGGAAGCAGATGCTTTTAATTATGCTCGTTCTGTTCCCAGGGCATAGCATCCAATATATAATATGAGAATCTATATTTTAGTATGTAACTGTACAGGTTGTGATTTCGGTGCTCCCATATTTTTGTCCAGAAATATGGGAGCACTGAAATCACAACACTTACGAAACCAGCTAGCAAGCAGAAGAGCTTCCAGTCGCCTCTGAATTGACAAATATAAGTCCTGCATGGTTTTCAAGGGAATATTACACCGTTCTTCCTGTTGTGCTGTGAAAATAACGCCGGTCAGTGAGGCCGAGCGGTTCTAGGCGCTGCAGTCTGGAACCGCGCGACCACTACAGTCGCAGGTTCGAATCCTGCCTCGGGCATGGATGTATGTGATGTCCTTAGGTTAGTTAGGTTTAAGTAGTTCTAAGTTCTAGGGGAGTGATGACCTCAGATTTTAAGTCCCATAGTGCTCAGAGCCATTTATGATGAAAATAACACTCGTCGCACAGTGGTGCGTTTTTAGATTTATTACTGTAGGTACAACACACACAAAATATTACATCACTTTGTTGCAACTTGAAAAATATGAAATACTTAACTATGTAACAATCTATGTCCATAGGAATGTCTTGTGTATTTCTTAGTGTCACTGAACACTAACTTATCACTTGACACACTTCAAGATAATAGTCCCTTCTCTCAGAGTACAATTGACTACAATCTTTGTTACATAGTTCTGTCTAATATAACTCTCACGCTGCTTGCTCTGTAGTGAGACGAAGCTATCATTTTCTACGATGATTGCAGAGTGGGCTGAGCAGCACTCCGCTCAAACGTAAGTAAGCATGCTCTGGATCCAAGGGAAATACGAGCCCCGCAACGAACTTGCGACGTCACACTAGTCGCCTTGTCCGACATACATCGTGAAAGCTCTGCTACGTCCGGGACCAAGCGGGAAAAAAAGAGCGTGAGTCTGTTCAAACGCGCAACTATGAAATATAAAAGTGGTCTCAAACAGTAACTCGCTTCCTTCTGGCGACAGCCGCTGCAGCTGATAAGACCCGTAGTGTCACATGCTGTGACGTACACATCGCGGTTTGTCTTTCTCGTGGGCCTCGGCATGCTGCAGCAGTGGTGTGCGGAGCTCGTGAGACAGTGTCCACACAGATGTCTCTCGTTCGTTGTTGTTTCTGGCAACGCCTGTGGTTTCGTGTGGTTCCATCATGAGGTACCAGCTTTGTCGCAGGGCCTCGTGCTTCAGACGACACGACACTTCTTTCAGAATATTGGTATATTCAGCTAACGATGGTGCAGGTGGATAGCGATCACGCACCTTTCTCCCCAAAGCGAACCACAAAGGCTCAATAACACTGAGATCTAGTGGCTGTGGTAGCCAGGGACCCTGTCATCTTGGAACAAACATTGGGGAACAAACATTGAGCGCGGGACAGATCCGATCAGCCAAAATACTCGCACAGTCCTTGTCAGGAATGCTACCTTGCATAGTAACAGCGGGACCCAAGGGATATCATGATGTGGCTCTCCAAATCATCACCGAACATCCGCCATGCTACACTCGTGGGACATAAACTCGGCCAGAAGTTGGAAACAGTGTGCAACAAGTATCATCCGCTCAAACGAAATTCATCCATTGCTCCATAGTCCAGGTTTTATGGCTTTGGAACCACGTTTTCCTGTTGGGAATATTTACATCGCTCATGAGTGGTTTTGGAATTGCAGATCGCTTGAAAATTCGTGCATATGGACTCCCTTCGTGTTGTTTTGATGCTGACAGGTTTTGGGAGTGAGACATTCACCTCTGCAGTGACTTTTGCAGCTGTCGTCTGTTTCTTTTCGTCACAACCCTTTTCAATAACCGTCCGTGACCATTACTCGTCACACACTTTTGTCTGCGTTGTGTCTTAGTGGGCGGTGCTTTTCCGCTTTCCCTGTATGAGGTATAAATCTTCGATACGGTGCCTCTTGGAACATACGACATTTCGACTATCTTGGAAATTGGAAATTGATGGTAAGGTCTTATGGGACCCAATTGCTGAAGTCATCGGTCCCTAAGCCTACTCACTACTTAAACTAACTTACGCTATGGACAACACACACAACCATGGCCGAGGGAGGACTCGAACCTCCGACGGGGGCAGCCGCACGGACCGTGACAAGGCGCCTTAGACATCGCGGCTACCCCGCGCTGCCCACTATCTTGGTTGCGAACAACTTACCATATGAGCACCAACAATTTGCCCATGTTCAAAATCACGTAGCTCCTACACCAACTACAAAGTACACTGTTCTGATCACGACTGACATTTGCAATGTATTAAGTACACTGCACAGGAGCCCTTCGTGATCAAATACAACAGTGCATCCTGCAGACTTGACTAGCATCTGCATTTATGTTCAAATATACGTTTCTCGAGGTTTCTCCATATATTTGTCCAACCCCTGTATTTGTGCGAGAAAAGTTTTTACAATGAGCGGTTTGTGCAATGTGACAGCTGCTCTAGCAAGTTTTCGTAAACTACTTTGCACAGCAATAAAATCCGGGACATTCTCTATATCAGATAGGCCACCGACCAAATTACTGAGGTTGTTCAGGAATATTTTCAGAATAATTTGTAGCAAGGGGCCACTGTCTCCGGTGCGCCTTCACAGAGTAATTGCATTCTGCTTGATTTCTTAGCGCCACATATATTCGAATTTGTATTGCGTTGAAAATATCCACATTACAGTACAAATGTCTATGTATGCGGTGTGTGTTCTGTTTGGAAACAAACTTTTTCGATTTAAAGCTTTCTGGGAGATTAAAACGGTTTGCTGGAGTGAGACTCGAACCTGCGCTTTCACGCGCAAGTGCTCGCTCTCCAAACACGACTCGATGAACCCCCCCCCCCCCCCCCCCCTCATAGGGTCGCTTCCATCAGTACCTCATCTCCAAACTTCACAGAGGTTCTCCTCCATACATTGCGGAAATAGCACTCCTGGAAGAAAGAATACTGGGGACGTTTCCAGAATGAATTTTCGCCCTGCAGCGGAGTGTGGGCTGATTTGAAATTTCCTGCCATATTAAAACTATGTGGTTGGCCGGGAATCGAATCTCGGACCTTTTCCTTTCGAGGGAATGTCTGCTACCGACCTTTTTTAAATTCTTCTTCGATATTCTTTTCCCATATAATGTTCGCTTCACCATCCATTAGCGTTTGTATTTTCCTTTGGTCTTATTGTAATCCCCAAATAAGGGATTTAAAAATTAACGTGATAGACACATAAATTATAATTCAAAATGTCAATTACAAACATTGTAAACAGTCAGCCAATTGCAACAATAAGCGTAGGCTTCAGCGGCCGTTGTCACTGTCCATAAAATTCTACTGCCTGTTGACGTCATTGTCAGTACATAAAATTGTCCGACGTTTCGGCAGTATTACAAGCGGCCTTCCTCAGAGCTTTCTGCTGAATAGACGCGCAATCAGCCTTGAGAAAGGCCACTTTTGATAGTGACCGAAGCGTCGGACAATTTTGTATGTTGACAATGAGATCAACAGCCCATACGAATTTGTCATTTGTACGTTTTGTGCTTATATTGGGTTGGTGCATAAGTTCTGAGCGTTTTTTATGTTTAATGAGCACAAGAGATACACATAACAGAGACTTCTGTCATCTATAGTATATTCTCTTTCACTATTTACAGCGGTCTGCCAACGATGGGGTAACTTTTCGATTCCGCGACTGTTGAAATGTGGTTTTGAGGCGAAGAACTCGTCGAGCCTTGTTCGGAGATCATTTTCATCCGGAAAGGAAGTTCCTTGATGGCTGTTCGTACAGAGGGCAAAAGATGAAACGCTGAGAGCGCAATATCATGTGAATAGAGTGGATGTGGAATGACTTCCCAGCCCAACTCGTGTACAAAGCTTTTCGTTAATTTAGCAGACGGGAGGGCATTATCATGGAGTAGCATCTCTTCACGTAATCTTCCTGGTCGTTGTTCTTCGACTCGGTCTGCAAGACGTCTTAGTGGTTGACAATAAATGTCAGCAATGATGGTTACGCATAGTGGAAGAAATTTACAGTACACCATACAGTCGCTGTTCCACCAGATGCATCTCATTATCTTTTGCGGATGCGCGCAGGTCTTTTTACGGGCAGTTGCCGTTTTGCTTTGGCTCAACCATTCATTTATTTTCTGTATTTTAGCCTCTTCCACTTAACCTGTAGCTTCCTCACGCTATCTAGTAGTTGATGACATCCACATCTCGTACAAAGGCTGTTGTTCCCGTCCCGTGACATCATCTCCGCCTGCCACCTTTGGGTATATTGTCAATTAATCCCTGTTAATACTTTTAGATGTAAGTTGCGGCTCTTGTTTAGAAATCCCTCTAAGTCTCTTAATGTACTCTTATTGCGCAGTATGGTCTCGTGATGGTCTAAAAGAGACTGAAATCGGTGACAAATTTATAAATGAAATTGTTTACGCTTACAAAACATCTTTTTGATTTTTATTAGATATTGTTTGTAGATCACTGCTTTTCCAGTTACGGTTACAAAAAATGTATTAAAAAAAAGTAAGTCTTTCAACTAACCGAGGAAAAATGCAAGGAATTTTATAGTTAATCTTTACACGGTATTGGACACTGAAAAGCCACTACGTTCTATGTCATGCCTGACGTATAAAAACTATTACTGGCGGTACAGATAGTGTAGGATGGATACACAACTCAAATAACAGTCTTTTACCGTATCCAACACTGCTCTTTCTCGAGTCCATGGGAAACGTATGTTATTCGATAGTAGGTTAGTTACCGGAGCAAAGTACGAAACTGGACTATTCCTGAAAGAAAACAAATGTAACACAGTAGTGCTCACGGTACCATCCTATGTCTTCATTTAATTTGATTAAGAAACTGTTTCTCAGTGTTAGGCGGGTGGATTTTCTGATGCTCTGATGAAATGGTAATTGCTACATTCCTAGCTGCAAACGATGCAGCGAGACTCTTGGGACGTGAATTATTCCATTGTTTCAGTTTTAGTAAAGCTTTAAATACTCCATTTCATTCTCACATGCTTACCTCTAGCTGATCTCTTCTGATTATTAGCGCCTTATTTCTCATTCTTATTCTCTGAGGATTCAGACTACTGTAGTAACACAGTAGAGTCTACACTACTGTTTTATATTGTTCAGGAATCACATTCACTTTTAGAGTGCTACAAAGCTTCGTTGAACGTAAAAATATACTGCGATACTTACGCAGGAAAAACGTTGGTAACTGTTACGTTAATAAGATCTCTATCGTCTACGCAGAATGAAGTAAGTTCCGTATTTCCAGAATGAGTCGACAGCTGAATGCGTTGTTCCTCTAACACATCGTAGTCAACAATTCGCATATATGCAGAAATACGCTGCGTAATGCGGACATAGTATCCACTAATTACCTCAAACACGAGTCAGTCCCTAGCTTTCGCATTTCGCTGCCGCTAACCATTAAACATTCTCCCTGCCTGTGTGCAGCTAATCTGCATAATCCTACATGTTTCAGCGAATTATTCTCAACTTCGATTAAGCTGACAGGGATTCCTGTGATATCTCTTTCTCATTAACCATTCATTTACACATAAAATTCCAAAATTTTACTTTCTAAGTCTGAATGGAGACACTCGATCTGTCACAATGCATTAAGGTTACATTATATTCAAATTAGTATAATCAAGATGTAAACGTTTACGTAGATCACATACACTCGATAAAAATTAAAGTTTGGCGACATTTTTCCTATAAAGCAGGGCATATGTATGTGTATCTGATATCTCTCTGTATGTGTATCTGGGATTTCCTCCCAAATCCCTGAATTAATTTAACCAACTTTGGCACAGAAACAGCACGCCTCATGAGAATCAGCACCGTGGGTTTTATAACCTTCTAAGTACAATGGGAACGAAGATATGGACAAAAATGTCTTTTTCCGACCTCTGGTGCCCTGCATGGCAGACATGTTGTGTAGGAACAATAATTGCCTGCCAAATCAACCTGTGTTTCATTGACCAGCTTTTCATAGTGGCCACTATGTCAGGAGAAAATAAATTATTTTCAAATCCCTAATGTGTATCCTGCCCTGCATGACAAGGATGTTGTGGAAGTAGTATTGGCCTGTGTTGCAGTGACTACACATGCTAATGAACCTTTCTGGAAACAGTTGATATTGATAGAGGAGGGGATGGACTGGGTGGAGAAGAAATTCGGCGCAGAGAGGGGAAGATGCAAGAGGCAGGCGAAATATGTAGAGAGGTAGGGGGCAGGTGGAAAAGAAAGAGCGGAAGGTGGAGGTAGAAAGAGAGAGGGGGAGGAAGATATGGTCAGAGGGAAGGGAGAGGAACTTGTGGTGAGGGAGATGGGGTGGGGAACTGGGCAGAAGGAGGGAGGAGATGAAATGACAGAGAGAGACGGAAGGAGGAGATAGGTAGAGGTGGGAGGATGAGGTGGACACAAATAGGGGGAGGATGAGGTATCTTCAGTATATATATCGAACACATATGCTGGCGAAGCTTGGGTTCTTCTCTACATGTTCACACTTCAGTGGGACACATTTTTCCCGGCGATGAATTCCTCTGTGGTTCAAAAAAATGTTCAAATGTATGTGAAATCTTATGGGACTTAACTGCTAAAGGTCATCATTCCCTAAGCTTACACACTACTTAACCTAAATTATCCTAAGGACAAACACACACACCCATGCCCAAGGGAGGACTCGAACCTCCGACGGGACCAGCCGCACAGTTCATAACTGCAGCGCCTTAGACCGCTCGGCTAATCCCACGCAGCTCCTTTGTGGTGACCTTGGCTATAAAAGACTGCAATTTGACTTGAACGTTTGACCTCGAAAATCCTGTTGTCGTCATTCTGGAAATACTTGTGGCACACTGGTTTGAGAAAAGAGTAAGAAGCCATTTGGTGTCAAAAAAAAAATGGTTCAAATGGCTCTGAGCACTATGGGACTTAACATCTGAGGTCATCAGTCCCCTAGGACTTAGAACTACTTAAATCTAACTAACCTAATGACATCACACACATCCATGCCCGAGGCAGGATTCGAACCTGCGACCAAAGCAGTCACGCGGTTTGGTGTCGTGGCAGTAGAATATGCGGTATGAGGCAAAACATGATAGCCTAAAGATGCAGTAGGTGTGACTGTGTCCTCTCCCGAATCAGGTAGTGAACTGTCATGGAGAAAAAACACCCCCTTGGATAGCTTTCCACAAATTGTCGTCTTGGCAGCGTACCATCACCTCGCCAGGAGACTTGGGTAGTATATTGCTGAGACTGTTTGCACCTTACGAGCAGTCCCAAAAAAGACTCAGCGTAACGTTTCCCACCGTTTTTGTGTCTTCGCCTTTCTCGGCGATGATGAATCCCGTGCTACCATTGCTTGCTTTGCTCCTTTGTCTTGTTATCACAGTGTAACACCCAGAAATACGTGGCTAAGAAATCATCTGGATTAGTCGGACACAACTACGATGTTTTGGTGCTTAAATGGGTGTGAGCAGTCGTGGGACTCAGAGGACAGTACTTTTGACATTATTAGCGACCGGATTATATGCATTTGCATTTTACATATGCATTTGCATATTTGGCTCCTTTTCACTGGTTACTGCATATTTAAACTAAAAACTAGTGACGATGCATATTTTCGCTCTATGTTTACAATATTTTAAAAATTCAGACTGGCGGTCTGTAGCTCGATCTAGTTTTGATTTCCCACAGATTGACCGCGACATAAAACTGCGTGCAATCAGCAACCGAGAGGCCACTGACTAGCCAAATCATTACAGAAAAGGAACAGGCAGACGGAGTCAGTGCTCATGATCCCGCGCCCCCAGTTAATCCCCTCCGCTGTCATACCGTACACGCTGGCATCAATTAAATTAAACAACGCAAGCTTTCGGTCACACGTCCATTGTTTCAGTTTAGGTTTCTATTTACTTGTATACAGTTGAACTTGTTTACGACGTGTAGTGTCTAAAGTGTTGTGCGCCATGCCGCCCGAAAAAGGAACGCCGTTTCGTGGATAGCTGACCATCCTGGAACATTTAAATATGATGAAATTGTTTTATATTGCCGAGTTTGCGAGAAAAACGATTTGTGCAAAAAAAAGTTTTAAATAGACGAGCAAGTCTAGACAAGGCTTCACATCGCAGGAATGTAGAAGAAAGGACCACGACAACAACTTCTAATAACAGCAAGTTGCAGTAGCAGGGATTTGTCCAAAGGTGTACAAATGTGAAGCATTCATTGCAACCAATATTCCTCTTCACAGACTTACAAACCCTATCCTCAAAGGCTTCCTGCTCAAATATTGCTTAAATCAAAATATACCAGATGATTCAACATTGCGTAAAAATCATATACCTATAACTTACATAAATATTCTGGAAGAAATACGCAATGAACTCAAGGACAGCATTATCTGTATTTCAGTTGACACTTGTGGCCGTTAGGTCACAAATTTAATTTTGGATCCTTTAAAAGAAGAACCTATCTAGCGGCCTGTCAAAAACTTGAAAAAGTAAATCATTCTATGATCGCTAGATTTCTGAATCGGGGTATTAGAAAAATATTTCCAGAATCTTCTGCAGATGAAAGGGTGTTTGTGTTTTAAGATGCTACTCCCTATATGATCAAATCAGGACAAAGCCTCCGATAATTTTATCCCAATTTGATTCATGTGACGTGCTTTGCTCATGGAGTATACCGACTTGTTGAAGAAGTACGTTCCATGTTCGTGAATGTAAATTAACTGATTTCATCCACAAAAAAAGTGTTTCTAAAGGCTCCTGCTCGCATCAACACCTACAAAGAAAAATTACCAAATGTTCTTTTACCTCCCGAACCAGTGGTAACTCGTAGTGGTACGTTGGTCGAAGCTGTGTTATTTTACAATGAACATTTCGAGGCCATTAGAGGGGTAGTAAACGACTTCGATAGTGCAGAGACTTTGGCGGTTTGCCAGTGCAAGGAAGCTTTTAATGATTGTGGTATTAAAAAAGGCAATGCTTGCACTTCTTGGAGGCCAGTGATGAAGTGCTCTGTCACGGGCTGCCTGGCGGCCGATCCATCGCCTCGGGTAGTTGACGTTCAGGTAGTTACAGACAGATAAGTGCCAATGTGGTGGCGCTCCATCCTGCTGAAATATGAATTGTTGTGCTTCTTGTTCGAGCTGAGGGAACAGCCAATTCTCCAACATCTCCAGATACTGTAGTCCAGTTACAGTAGCACCTTCGAAGAAAAAGGGACCAAAAACTTTATTGGCTGAAATGGCACAGAAAACGTTCACCTTAGGCGAGTCACGTTCATACTGAGTTGTTTCCCGCGGATTCTCAGTGCCCCATATACAGACATTGTGACGGTTGACTTTCCCGTTAGTGTGGAAAGTTGCTTCATCACTAAACACAATCTTTGAAACGAAAGATTCATCTGTTTCCATTTGAGCAAGGATAAAATCACAGAAATCGATTCTTTTAATCTTATCAGCTGCAGACAGTGCTTGAACCAATTTCAGACGATAAGGTTTCATAACTAACCTTTTTCGTAGGACTGTCCATACAGTTGATTGTGGAATTGGCAGCTCTCTGCTAGTTCTGCGAGTCGATTTTCCTGGGCTGCGAACAAATGCTTGCTGGATGCGTGCTACATTTTCATCACTCGTTCTCGGCTGTCCAGAACTTTTCCCTTTGCACAAACACCCATTCTCTGTAAACTGTTTATACCAACGTTTAATACTCCACCTATCAGGAGGTTTAACACCATACTTCGTTCGAATTGCACGCTGAACAACTGTCGTCGATTCACTTCTGCCGTACTCAATAACACAAAAAGCTTTCTGTTGAGCGGTCGCCATCTTAGCATCAACTGACGCTGACGCCTAGTCAACAGCGCCTCAAGCGAACAAATGTACAACTAAATGAAACTTTATAGCTCCCTTAATTCGCCGACAGATAGTGCTTAGCTCTGCCTTTTGTCGTTGCAGAGTTTTAAATTCCTAAAGTTGTGGTATTCTTTTTGAATCACCCTGTGTATCTCGAAGTTGGACCTGTACGTATCGATTGTTTCGCTGCGACTCACTCGCATCGCATCCGCTTGTTACCGACAACAATAGCAAAGGAGGAACAATTCTTGAAACACGGTATGCACCCCCATTTTGCAAATTTGTAGAAAATAATCCCAGAAAGGCCCCCTTCCTAACCTCTACCAGAAAGTATGCAGAAAAAGGTATCAGCGTTCTAAATGTACCGATTTTTCGCGTGGCCGGCGCTGTTCCTCGTAATAGATATACACAGGCTCGAGTTTGAGATATAATGTATGCAGTAACTACCATGTTTTTTATTATTTGATCTTGCATATTTCGACACTTTTCATGTATTTTAAGGTTTCTATGACGCATATAATCTGGTCTCTAGTAGTTATACGTACAGAAATCTGCAACCAGTATATTTTTAATACTCGTTTATTCCATTAACTAGTTTTCGAAGCTTTTCAGGCTTATCTTCAGATGATTCACATGGAAATCATATGTTTATTTCCACAGCGTGATGCTGTGTGCTGACTCTGTGACAAGAAGATGGAGAAATAGTGATGTATCGCCACGAGTAACATTTGTATGGGGCGTTGTATCGGCAAATTAATTCTGAAACTTACTGCGACAATATGGCAGCTTTGCTGTTGATATTCACCTAACAGCTTCCATTTTCACTAACTGGTCACAGATCACCTCCCCCCCCCCCCCCACACTATGAAAATAAGTATATCCTGATTGTCACGATAAACTTGCAGCATCCAGCATGTGCTGTACGACTGGCCCGTGTTACAAAGATCGTTGCTGAAAGATGTGATGTACTTAGTTCAGAAACAAGTATCTGATTTTGTATGGATATAATGCAGCCCATGTGTGGGCAAACACTTTTGTCTGAATTGGTGTTAACATGAATGCGGAAAAACAGTGTTATTGTAGCATTTGTAGCTAACAAACTTAGCCTCCTACTGTTAAAACAACTGGTACACTCATATACATATTATAACGTTAGCTGTTCTAAACCGAACCTGTGTTTACCACTAGCAACAATTCCAGACAATGTTATTATAAGAATAAAAAAAGCAGAAGTTCTCCGAGGATTTCATTTGCTTCAAGAAGATCAAGGTCTATGCTTTTGTTAGTAATACACTCCTGGAAATGGAAAAAAGAACACATTGACACCGGTGTGTCACACCCACCATACTTGCTCCGGACACTGCGAGAGGGCTGTACAAGCAATGATCACACGCACGGCACAGCGGACACACCAGGAACCGCGATGTTGGCCGTCGAATGGCACTAGCTGCGCAGCATTTGTGCACCGCCGCCGTCAGTGTCAGCCAGTTTGCCGTGGCATACGGAGCTCCATCACAGTCTTTAACACTGGTAGCATGCCGCGACAGCGTGGGCGTGAACCGTATGTGCAGTTGACGGACTTTGAGCGAGGGCGTATAGTGGGCATGCGGGAGGCCGGGTGGACGTACCGCCGAATTGCTCAACACGTGGGGCGTGAGGTCTCGACAGTACATCGATGTTGTCGCCAGTGGTCGGCGGAAGGTGCACGTGCCCGTCGACCTGGGACCGGACCGCAGCGACGCACGGATGCACGCCAAGACCGTAGGATCCTACGCAGTGCCGTAGGGGGCCGCACCGCCACTTCCCAGCAAATTAGGGACACTGTTGCTCCTGGGGTATCGGCGAGGACCATTCGCAACCGTCTCCATGAAGCTGGGCCACGGTCCCGCACACCGTTAGGCCGTCTTCCGCTCACGCCCCAACATCGTGCAGCCCGCCTCCAGTGGTGTCGCGACAGGCGTGAGTGGAGGGACGAATGGAGACGTGTCGTCTTCAGCGATGAGAGTCCCTTCTGCCTTGGTGCCAATGATGGTCGTATGCGTGTTTGGCGCCGTGCAGGTGAGCGCCACAATCAGGACTGCATACGACCGAGGCACACAGGGCCAACCCCGGCATCATGGTGTGGGGAGCGATCTCCTACACTGGCCGTACACCACTGGTGATCGTCGAGGGGACACTGAATAGTGCACGGTACATCCAAACCGTCATCGAACCCATCGTTCTACCATTCCTAGACCGGCAATAGCAGCCTGCATTGCTGCGAAAGGTGGATATACACTGTACTAGTGCCGACATTGTGCATGCTCTGTTGCCTGTGTCTATGTGCCTGTGGTTCTGTCAGTGTGATCATGTGATGTATCTGACCCCAGGAATGTGTCAATAAAGTTTCCCCTTCCTGGGACAATGAATTCACGGTGTTCTTATTTCAATTTCCAGGAGTGTATCACGTAATGTTGAAGACACCTTCTTTCATAACGAATATGTTGGGCAAGATGTGCAACAAAGATGGATTTGTTCAGATTGTTAAGATGGATTCATGTGCTCTTTTAACTTTGTTGTGAAACTTATACGAGGTTGTCCAGTGTAGGAGCTTCGACATGATTTACGAATGAGTTTATACTCAGCTGGCTTTTCAAACTGTTGCACAGTAATTTTGGAACTGTGGATTTTCTTTTGTATTTTGTTGTTGGCGAAGAAGCTTATTCTTATGTGGTATGTCTTATAGAAATTAGCAGTTTGGTAAGTGATCTGCTGTAGGAAAGGTAGGCTTAACAATTGTGGTTTTCTCGTTTGTGGATGGTTGTGCAGAAATGCGTTTTCAGCAAGCATTTTTGAAAAAGGCTAAATCTCAACAAGAGAAACCATACGAGTGACATATTTTAAATTTCTCACTATTTTGCGGTTTTCAAAACTTATTTCTCCAATAAAAATAGTATGGAAGACCCTGCATATAACAAAGGATCTATGTGCTGCTTGCAGTAAAACAAAAAATAAATAAAATACAGTAAAATGGAAGATGAGACAAGTATTTGCCTAAATCAATATGCAATCAAATCCAGTTTAACCAAAATCCTAAAAAAATAGATAAAATTGATAACTAAATGGCTACATACTTAACTAAAAGTGCTGTATTGATAAAAAGCTTTCCGTTAAAGAAAAAAGGCAGATTTACTTTGAGTAATCATTATTACAGCTCAATAAAGAGTTATTTCAGTCTCATAGTACATTGACTTAGCAAATGTCATGGCGCAGGTGTGTTGTATGCGCACATACTTCCCTTGCCCAAGCTGCAGTTGTATTGGAAACCTCTGAGAAGTGTTTGTGCAAAGCGATTTGTGTAACATCCAACGTCGTCGTGAGCTGACACCGTTCGGACGTGGTATGGTGGTCGGAACCCGACGGATGGGAATTTCGATGGTGCAGGAATTTGGCTTCACATGTTCAATCGTGTCCAGGGCGTATCATGAATGGTAGCGTAAGGGTGTCGCAGTCCACAACAGACGAACTACCTGCCGTCCAGCCACCCTCGATGACCATGATTGGCGACGTCTGAGACGGATCGTCAATAATGACAGAACGAAAACAAATAACGGATCGATCCAAGAAAGGACAGACTAGACACGTCTCCCAGTGGACAATCCGTAGAAATATGTTTTCCATGGGCTACGGGGGCTGGCGCCGCACACGGGTAGACACTATTAACCCAACGTCATCCGGCACAAAGGTTTGCATTTGTCGCTAATCACCAGCATGGACACCGGAACAATGGGGTAACTAGATATGTCGGACGAATCACTATTTCAACTGCTCCATGCTGATGGGAGGCACCATGTGTGGCGCAGATGGATCCCATCGCCAAGTAGGCGTGGTCCAAGGCGGTGGTGTCTCCGTTGTGGTCTGCGGCGCATTTTCCTGGTATGGAGTGGGCCCCCAACTTGTTCTGAAAGACACATTGATGGTCTACGGCACGCTGAGCAGCTCGGGGACCATCTCCACCCATTTTTAAACTTCCAGCATCCTGTGTTTCAAGATGATAATACGCAGCGACATCACTCCCACATCTCCTGGGAATAGTTCCAGGAACATGCACTGGAGGTCCAAGAAATGAGATGACCATCCGCACCCCAGATTTGAATCCCACTGAGTATATGTGGGATGTCATGGAACGCAGGCTTCGTGCCATGGATCCTGCACTCACAAAGAGAACAGAATTGGCTGTCGCTCTGCAAATGATTTGCTGTCAGCTGCTTCCAGAGGAGTACCAGGGACTTTTAGACTCATTCCATGGCGTCTCGCAGCAGTCTGCAGGGAAAGAAGAGGCACAACGTGATATTAGGTGCCTATTCCTGACATTCGCCAAGCCAGTGTATATATTTCCAACAATAAAAATAGAACACTGCGTACACGCAGCGTCATCGTGTCAGGCCTAATCCTCTTTACATTCCTTATCACAAGAAGACCAGTTCAGTTTATCTTCATAGAAGAAACTGTGTTCTGATGGAATGCATTTTTTTCTTTTTGATTGTCATGGAGTTTTTTCGTATTTTTCCAGTTGTAAATTTTGAGAGGCAGTGTAACTTATCTAGTGCAACTTTTTCGGACAAAAAATATTTTTGGGTAACTTAATTGCCAATGTAAACTCTAGCACTTTGAAAACGAAATTTACCATTTAAGTAAGCAGCTTCACTGAATCGTGTTGTAGAAAGCATTATTTTCTCTCTACTTCTTATCTCCATTGTTGCTGCTGAGAAGCATTCCCTACCGTAAAATTCTGGCCACTAGTCTTTAAAGTTAAAAACATTATTAGAAGTAACTGCATTTATAGCAAACTTATTATTTAAGCTTGCGTGGTGGATTAAGCCATTATATTGGTCTTGC
This sequence comes from Schistocerca serialis cubense, assembly GCF_023864345.2. Classification (NCBI taxonomy): domain Eukaryota; kingdom Metazoa; phylum Arthropoda; class Insecta; order Orthoptera; family Acrididae; genus Schistocerca; species Schistocerca serialis. Next base: position 538,630,212 of record NC_064638.1, read on the forward strand.
ATATACACCATCTATGATCTCCTAACTTGGCGTTTCAGTACATCAGACTGACTGCAAACGATCTTACGAAACATTCCCAAGTGAGTAACTGCAATCATAAGTCCAATAACAGTATGAGTATTGTTTTGACTCACGTCTCTGAAAACGTATACCGTTATTTCATTGATGAGGTGTTAGTATTCTAGAAATGTGCCTTATTGTCTTTAAGATCACCAGTACTAAATATGTTCACCAGCAGTTACCCGCAATAAAAAAACTTTTGCACTAGTAAATTCGGCAAAGAAAGATTCTACATAAAATTTAAGCATGCCGCAAGTACATCACCTCACTCTTTATTTTTTTCCTTAGCTTCTTGTACTTTAAGACAATTTTATTGGAAGTCGCTAAGTGCTGACGTTCTCAAATGCTGGATGAATATCATCAAGATAATTTGCACGCCAGGAGTGACACTGCCTCAAGAAGTACACACTGTTTCTTACTGAGATACTGGTCTTACTTCGTTAAACACTTAACGTAAGGTTACTCCGCCTAACGAGTAGATAATGACAGATTTTTAAGTTCGATCAATAACTAACTATATGAAATACTGATGACTGAATTTTTGTTGACGCAGGAAACCATTACAAAGGCACCTGCAACTGGGGCCGCATAGTTGGTTAACTGTTTAGGCATATAGATTTCTTACTGTGACATTTTTTGAACCATAATTCCTCCAACAGTTGCTCTCTTGACAGATTCAGACAAATCTCAAGTTTTTATTTTAGCCCCTAACTCCACACGCTTACTGCACCACATCCATTTGTGGTCTGGCAAAGTTCAGTTGAAAATTTTCGTGGAATTGGTTTATATTAAACTTATATTCCACAACACTCTTAAGACGTCGCATATTATACTTACATTGGAACTAGCTGCCAAATACTTTACCTTTTCCGCTGAAGTAATGTGTATCTTTGGTTGAGATCAGATGCAACTTTTCATTCAACCCTCTCTTGACCTTAGAGGATTCTGCAAGGTAGTATAAATTAAATAGTCCCTCAACTTTCTTCCCTATTCCGTATAGGTTAGTAAATGCTTCCTTCAAATGTTCAAATGTGTGTGTGAAATCTTATGGGACTTAATTGCTAAGGTCATCAGTCCCTAAGCTTACACAATACGTAACCTAAATTATCCTAAGGATAAACACACACACCCATGCCCGAGGGAGGACTCGAACCTCCGCCGGGACCAGCCGCACAGTCCATGACTGCAGCGCCTAAGACCGCTCGGCTAATCCCGCGCGGCAAAGGCTTCCTTACACACTTCTGCCTTTGTATTGTCGCTCTTAATGACGTAGTATCTATAAGCACCTTTCCTTAAAATTGCAAGCTCTGACGTTGGTAGTCTCCATTTTATTTGCTGTAGAATTGTTGCTCTTTGTAAGTGAATACAATGTTTATTTTTATTAGCGAACGAGTGCATTGATGTAATTGTATGCATGAAATCTTACAAGGGGAGGCCACATTTGGAACGCAGATTTACTGCAAACTTCGTACACTCATAGTACTCCATGAGGACAACAAAATGTGTAAGCGGTAGCGCGTACTTCTCAAACTTTATTGAGAAAATCGCAAGATAATTTCGGTCGTGCGTGGCGATTTTTACCACGAAGGTGAGTAAGTAGCAAACTCATTGTTAAGGAAGGATAAAACCGGACCTTGAATACAATGGCTACAGCCACCTTTTTGTTACACTAAAAAGATTCATCGTATTGAAATTTTCAAAAAGTTTCTATGTATTTCTCAATCGCATTTAAAAACCAATTTTTTTTTCAAACTTATGATCAATTTTAGTAGCTTAACTATCATCTTCAGATCTGAGAATAGACAGATCAAAAGAAAAATTGCTTTACTTAAGAATATTATGTGAAAAAGGCTTACTTGTAGAAATTAACAAATGCTCAAATATGTGTGAATTCCTATGGGACCAAACTGATAAGGTCATCGGTCCCTAGACTTACACACTACTTAAACTAACAACACACACACACACACACACACACACACACATGCCCGAGGGAGGACTGTAACCTCAGGCGGGAGGGTAAAAATTAACAGGAAGTTAGCATAATACGTGTAGTATTGTACACACACTAGAAGTGTACAACACCGTTGCGTCGTCTGTATCATTCTTATTTTAATCTTCAGCTAAAATTGTTAAGCACGGCCCAAAACTAACGCTAGAGCAAATATATTATCTACTGATAAACAAATAAGAATAAGAAATAATCATTTAGAAGAAAGACTAGTTCGTTGAACGTACCACCTTATCTGTGGCAGCAGTTGGAACAAAATGCCTGTACAGCGTCGCAAAAATTTCTTGCACTGAAACTTTCATATACACTCCTGGAAATGGAAAAAAGAACACATTGACACCGGTGTGTCAGACCCACCATACTTGCTCCGGACACTGCGAGAGGGCTGTACAAGCAATGATCACACGCACGGCACAGCGGACACACCAGGAACCGCGGTGTTGGCCGTCGAATGGCGCTAGCCGCGCAGCATTTGTGCACCGCCGCCGTCAGTGTCAGCCAGTTTGCCGTGGCATACGGAGCTCCATCGCAGTCTTTAACACTGGTAGCATGCCGCGACAGCGTGGACGTGAACCGTATGTGCAGTTGACGGACTTTGAGCGAGGGCGTATAGTGGACATGCGGGAGGCCGGGTGGACGTACCGCCGATTTGCTCAACACGTGGGGCGTGAGGTCTCCACAGTGCATCGATGTTGTCGCCAGTGGTCGGCGGAAGGTGCACGTGCCCGTCGACCTGGGACCGGACCGCAGCGACGCACGGATGCACGCCAAGACCGTAGGATCCTACGCAGTGCCGTAGGGGACCGCACCGCCACTTCCCAGCAAATTAGGGACACTGTTGCTCCTGGGGTATCGGCGAGGACCATTCGCAACCGTCTCCATGAAGCTGGGCTACGGTCCCGCACACCGTTAGGCCGTCTTCCGCTCACGCCCCAACATCGTGCAGCCCGCCTCCAGTGGTGTCGCGACAGGCGTGAATGGAGGGACGAATGGAGACGTGTCGTCTTCAGCGATGAGAGTCGCTTCTGCCTTGGTGCCAATGATGGTCGTATGCGTGTTTGGCGCCGTGCAGGTGAGCGCCACAATCAGGACTGCATACGACCGAGGCACACAGGGCCAACACCCGGCATCATGGTGTGGGGAGCGATCTCCTACACTGGCCGTACACCACTGGTGATCGTCGAGGGGACACTGAATAGTGCACGGTACATCCAAACCGTCATCGAACCCATCGTTCTACCATTCCTAGACCGGCAAGGGAACTTGCTGTTCCAACAGGACAATGCACGTCCGCATGTATCCTGTGCCACCCAACGTGCTCTAGAAGGTGTAAGTCAACTACCCTGGCCAGCAAGATCTCCGGATCTGTCCCCCATTGAGCATGTTTGGGACTGGATGAAGCGTCGTCTCACGCGGTCTGCACGTCCAGCACGAACGCTGGTCCAACTGAGGCGCCAGGTGGAAATGGCATGGCAAGTCGTTCCACAGGACTACATCCAGCATCTCTACGATCGTCTCCATGGGAGAATAGCAGCCTGCATTGCTGCGAAAGGTGGATATACACTGTACTAGTGCCGACATTGTGCATGCTCTGTTGCCTGTGTCTATGTGCCTGTGGTTCTGTCAGTGTGATCATGTGATGTATCTGACCCCAGGAATGTGTCAATAAAGTTTCCCCTTCCTGGGACAATGAATTCACGGTGTTCTTATTTCAATTTCCAGGAGTGTAATTATTTTCGTAACAGTTAGTAACTGCAAGCAGCGATTTACCTATGAAAAAGAAGAAAGCAAATAACAAATGCTTGCTCATAGCGATGCATAAAAGTAATTTTGTACACACATCTTCGCACTGGGTGACTAGTCCAAACAGTTGTTTCAGTTCCCAGAATCAGATTTTCACTCTGCAGCGGAGTGCGCACTGAAATGAAACTTCCTGTCAGATTAAAACTGTGTGCCGGACCTTTGCCTTTCGCGGGCAAGTGCTCGACCATCTGAGCTACCCAAGAACGACTCACGCGCCGTCCTCACAGCTTTACTTCCGCCAGCACCTCGTGTCCTACTTTCCAAACTTCACTTCAGTTGCTGTCACAAATAATGTGGTACTTTCAACGAACTAGTTTTTCTTGTAAATAATTATTTCTTGTTCTTATCTGTTTGCCAGTAGATAATATATTTGCCCATGCACTCGTTTTGGGCTGTACGTAACAGAATTTACCTGAAGATTTAAAATACGAATGTCAAGGGCGGTGCAACGTTGTTGTATACTGCTAGTGCACTTGTAATACTGCGTATGGTATGTTACGTCCCTGTAAGATTTAAAGTAAGGCAATAGCCATTTTTACATAACTTTGTTACTTAAGAAATTTTTCTTTTGGTTCGTTTCCTCTGAGATGTGAAGATAATAGTTAAGCTACCTAAACAGGTCGTCACTTTGTAAAAAAAAATAAATAAATAAATAAATAAAATAAAATAAAAAAAAATAAATGCGATCAACGAATAAGAAGAATATTTTTTAAAAATTTAAAAAGTTTTATAGAAAGCGTATAAAACTTTACCAGTTTATATTTGAATATCTCCTTACGATCGCTTTGTTCTATTCTAACAAAATCAGACGTTATTTAAAGATAATATCTATATTTCTGTAGTAATTCTTTCAAATTAAAATAAAAAGTTCTGAGAGACTACATGACTAACAAGGGGACGCCACAACGTTTGGAACGCGGATTTACTGTTAACATCGCAGCCCCGGGAACTTTATGAGTCAGCCATTCACCGCCTTATGTCACAGTGGGACAAGTGTCACAACAGCCAGGGTCAATACTTCTAACATACAGGTACTGGTTTCTGTAAGTATGCCTCCGGCTCGTTTCTTTTTGAACGCCCCTTATATACTGATCAGATTAATCCACAGAATTTGTACCGAAGTCAGATTGCACGTAATACTCGCATTATTTGCTATTATGAGCAGCGTATACACATCAGTCGATTCTGCAAAGTAATTCGTCAGTGGAACAGAAGGACTTGCGTCACCAATAAATGCTTTAGTCTCCTCTTAAACTGAACTGTATTAGTAGTTAAACTTTCTATGGCTGTTGGGAAGTTACGGAAAATATGTGTTCCTGAATAACGGACATTTTTCTGGAACAAACTAGGTGACTTCAAGTCTGTGTGCAGATTATTCTTATTTCCAGTATTTATTCCATGAATTGAACTGCTGAATTGAAAAAAAATTTTTTTTGACAACTTCTTTAAGAAACAAATATATTAGCTATAAGCAGTTATATACCCCAGTTCTTCAAGTAGACCTCTCCAGAACTTTCTAGAGCACAGACGACAGGTATTTGTATTACAAGTTTTTGGAGTCTGAAAACATTAGCTTATCCTGATGAGTTACGCCAAAAAATGATTCCGTATCTCATTATGGAATGAAAGTAAGCAAACCACGCTAGCTTTTTTATTTTTATATCGCCTATGACTGACAACATAAGCGTTCTTAATGCATTTTCGCCATTTTCTTAGCTTACACCTTCTCCACAATGACCGATTCAGTTTCGATCTTGATAAACTTTTAGACTTCCTAACCAGTGACTCCTGTATTTTAAAAGCACTGACATTGAGACATGGTAGTCAAGGGAAGGCAGGATTCGGTTACGATTGTGAAGGGGGCCGTAATCAATTAATATTCGTTGACTTTCACAGTTACACACAATTTATTTAAACCAGTAATTCCAGAATCAACAATAAATAAAAATATCACACGTTATTAATGAAGGAACAAACAACTGTGAAAATAATAATGTTTGCAGAGAATTACAATTTAGTAAATCACCATTAAATACAGATACCGCAGATAATATTTTATAAGCAAGCCGCTGTGATCTGGGCAGAAGGACTTACACGCCCGGAATGGCAATTAATTAAGAATTGTTTAAAACTCACTGCAGGTTACAAATTACAGGTATTGAAATATTAAAGGCAAGTCACCACAAATACAGCAGAAGGCATCAGACGCCAGGAATGGCAGTAAATAAGGTTTTAAAGGCTTACTGCGCAAATAGAAATACCAAATTAGAATTTTAAGGAAAGTGACCACAATCACAGCTGAAGGCCTTACACGCCAAGAATGGTAATAAATTAAAAATTGTTTAAGAACTCGCTGCAATTTACAACTTACAGGTATTGAAATATTAAAGGTAAGTCGCCACAAACAAAGCCGAAGGCATCAGACTCCAGGAATGGCAGTAAATAAGATTTTAAGGTTTACTGCTAAAATACAAACACCAAATTAGAATTTTAAGGCAAATGACCACAATCACGGCTGAAGTCCTGATACGCCAGGAACGGCAATAATACAAAAATTTAGAAATTTGCTGTAAAACAGCAAATACAATAGCAAAGGTTAAATAAAAAAACAAGCAACTGATCAGCAAATGGGTGAAATAAGATGATGGTAAACTTTGTAACACAACCCTTAACATCCACTGAACACTACACTGCTAGATTTATTCCAGAGGGCAACCAGAACTATTAACTAGACTTATATAATCTTTAATGTAGGCATTACAAGGTATTGTAATAAATAATACAATAATAAAACACAAGGACCAGTACATAAGTTCCTTAAAGGGTACTGAGGCAGATTATACCCGCAGAAGGCGTGGACTGAAGGAGCGTTACACTGAACTACTGGCCATCAGACCTCATTTTAGAACACACATGTCTTAAATAACCAAGGGGCCACAGACGGTGCTCCAGGAATGGACTTCTGAGAAGGTCCAGCAACAAACACTTTCGCGAGCGATTCACGTCACAAGACGTAACTCAGACTAATGGCAGTCTAACGAATGCCTAATGATAATGTTGCTGAAGCTACCTGACGTACGATAAACCAAATGTAACGATGGAACAATTCGCCAAAGCCGGAACCGGTGGTCTGCACTACGTCCCCAGAAAACAGTGCTTAGAGCGCCCGGAACGAGAAAGGAATCACTACCACCAGAGTAGAAGAATCAGCAACCGGCCCCCAGGGCGGGTAACTGGGTCGTTAGCAGCCACCAGGCAAGAAAAATTACCGCTGGTTGAACTTAACAAATTGTAACAAGTTAAACACAGTAAATAGAAAGAAGAAGTCAAGGAAAGCTAATCAGTTCCGCCTTCCCCAAGCACTCCACTCGCTGCTCTTCGCCTCGGCGACACTAGAAGCAGGAACACGAACCCAAGTCACTGGAGAATTGCGAGGTATCACAATGGTGGAGGTTTCTCTACTTGTATTGAAACGCACTCATCTTAATGCTTGCTGGATCCGGTTTACGACGAGGTCGTGCACCCTCGTGACCACAGGCCTCCTATCCGGCAGTCCATGCGTGCCGCCAGCCGTACCGACGTGTTCTCGCACTGCGCGGACCTGGCTCCTCGTGAGTCCCCAACGGAACTCACACGCTCACACGGCCCGGTAAGACAACAGCGTTGCCCCAAAGCTAGGGCAACAGTTACTACATATCGATAACCGCCGCTGCTGCCACTAGCGGACAGGCAACACTTGCAAAACCGAGTGGCGCCAGTCAACACGAGAAGAATTCAAACAACCTCAGCCATGCCAACTAAACGATACCGTCTGGCCTCCAACAGAGGGCGGAAACCTACAGACAGCACCAACACGAGCCGCAGCATGGGTCAGACATATGTATGTAAGACTATCGTAAGATTCTAGGCTATCGCCACCGAAGAATTGTCATACATTATTTTCAGTTGTAGACTTATAACAGTGCCTGAAACTTTGGTACATCATTTTAAACAGACGCCGTTTGAAATCCACACGAATTTAGTAAGCTGAGTGGTAGTGTAAATGTCTAGGTTAGTAATTCTCGCAAACAAGGACAACATTGCGTTTTGCAGACACATTGTCGGGAAACGTTTTTTGACTGCAGGTAATATGTAGAGTCTTTTCCTCCACAAACAAGTGTGATTCTAAAAAGTTTATTAGCTTTCCGTTTGAGAAATGATTCAATAATTTTTAATAACACCTCTCCATGAGGCAGATGGTTTCTTTCTCTCCTTATCCACGTGTTTACGCATTCACTCGCAGTGCGGACGAACATTAACCGACAATCCATCTTTCTTCCGAAGAACCTATGAATCACACATTTAAGGAGCTCCAGAAACGTTCAAAATCAGGAAATGTTCAATATTTACATTTTCGCATTTTAAAAATCTACAGACTTTCCCTTTTCGACTGATATTCAATTTATTCAGTTCGGAAGACTACAACTATTTTTAAAATATTTTTGAAATATCAAACTTCCTGGCAGATTAAAACTGTGTGCCGGACTGAGACTCAAACTCAGGACTTTTGTCTTTCGTGGGCAAGTGCTCCACCATCTAAGCTACCGTCCTCACAACTTCTGCCAGTATCTCGTCTCCTACCTTCCAGACTTTACAGAAGCCCTCCTGCGAATCTTGTACTCTTGGAAGAAAGGATGTTGCGAAGACATGGCTTAGCCACAGCCTGGGGGATGTTTCCAGAATGAGATTTTCACTCTGGAGCGGAGTGTGGGCTGATATGAAACTGTTTTTGAAATATGTTCGGCATGGGCATGACCCACTGTGGCGCTGTTAAACGGCTGTGAAATGTTGTACTCATGACTCTACATGCTCATCATGCACATTTTAGTAATGTGAGAGAAAATAAGAGTCACAAAATAAGTGTTGTGGCTAACCGGTGACAGCTCGGTACATATCACTCGCTCGATTGTCGCGTGTTTCATGTTTATTTTTGATGTTTATTTACTCTTTTGCAACCTTGAAAATATTCGTAGTGAAATCTGTTCATTGAAGTCTGTCTTTTATCGAGGGATAATCATGGGTAAACGTAAAGTGACTAGAAATCCTCTGAAGGCTTTCAAGAAAAAGAGAAATGTTGGAAGGCGAATGGTAGGTGTTATTACCGTAGACGAAGAGTGTTAACCTAACCTTGATGCTATACCTGCCCATTACAATGGAAGTGAGAAAGAATTTCTCAAAGGAAGCTTGGTTCAGTTAGTGAAAAGTATGAATGCTTTATGAGCGAATCGAATGTGATTGAAATATTTGATATGTCAGTTCTCAGTGGAATTTTGCAAAGTAAGTAAGATGTATTCAGTCTAGTGAAGTCGGTCTGGAGCTCTCTATTAAAAATACCACGTAGGATTTGCAAGTGAAAGGGAATTGAAGAGTGCTAAGCTTTCATACATGACCACCTTTTAGAATAGTGTTGCAGTAACTCCAAATGGAGAAGATGGTAGCAAAAACTATGAACAAAACATTAGATTTGTTTATGCCTTGTGTACAATTTGATAGGGGTGCTACTGTAGGTGCAGTTTTCTGTGGCATGATGAATCTTCCAAATCCCCCAATCAAGTTTAGAAACTATAACGGATTTGTAGGGTCTAAAGTAGAAGTTGTCTTAATAAAATCTATGAAGAAAGCTGTGGAGAAGGCAGTAATACAAAACAGCAGTAATAGAAACTTGACTGAAGCATTCGATGGTACCTGGTATTAACGGGGACACCCATCTCTTTATGGTGTAGTATCCGCCACCAATATGTATTCAGGGAAAGTTATAGATGTAGCAGTAATATCTAAATATTGTAGGTGTTCACAAAAAAATAAAGGTATACATGAAAATAATTACACAGCTAACTGTGGTGGCAGTAGCTGTGAAATGGAAGTGGCTGGCGTTGGTAGTATATTTTCAACGTTTTGTTGCGCGTGTTGTAAAGTGTATATGTCAATTACCTTGGTGAGGGTGATTATAAAAGTTTCAAATATATTCAAGAACTGGAGCCCTATGGTGATGATGTTATAGTGCAGAATTTGAGTGTATTGGACACGTACAGAAACGAATGGGATCAAGGCTTTGGCGACTGGAAGCTTCGTACAAATAACAAAAATTCAGTGACGGTAAAGTGTTGGATGGAAAGGGAAGGTTAACCGACAGTGTAAATGACAAAATACAGAGCTGTTATGGAATGGCTGTTAGGCAACGATGAAATGAAGAAGGCTGTGTGGGACCTTTTTTTTTCCTACTTTCTCAGCCGACGAAAGTCCCCACCATTACTTGTGTCCCAAAGGAGACGACAGTTGGTGTAACAACAAAAACTGATTGCTAACGGCGAAGTGTACGTTCATAAACATAGTCGGCCTGACGCGGTAATGGAGGTGATAAAACCTATTTTCAGAGGCCTAGCAGCTGCTGAACCATTGAAAAAATGTGTTCATGGAAAAGCTCAAAACCCCAATGAAAGTGCAAACAGTGTTATATGGTCAAGAATCCCCAATATTGTGTTTGTTGAAATAGAAACACTTCACTATGGTGTGTAAGATGCTGTTGCTACTTTCAATGATGGCAACATTGTAAGGTGCAAAGTATTTCGAAACAATGGGAATGAAGGTAGGTTTCAATATTGTACGAACGATGCTTGCTTTAGACAAGGAACGTCTTCGGGCTGCTGACAGGACTGTAAATAGCCTCGAAATACAAGCCAGAGTAAACAGGGGGAGGACAAGGAGGAAGCCGGAAGAGGAGTTTGCAGAAGATGAAGATAATACATCCTGCAATGCATTAAGAAGACAATTCAAACTTTGTAGCTCGATTCCCGAAAGTTTTATTTTTTCATACAAATTACATGTTTTCTCAAAAACTACCAAACCAATTTTCTTCAAATTTTAGCAGATGTTACACACACCCTTCTCTGTAACTTAATATAGCCCTTTTCTAAAAACCTGATGTTGTTGAATTTATAAACAAAAAAGTCGCAAAAAGTAGTGAACTTCCATTACAATAGAAAAAAATTATTCTCTTACAACTGAATTCAAATTTTTAAAAATCTCCGCGTTAAGTTGTAGCCAATACTCCAATAAATAACCTGTAAAAATTTCAACTTCCTAACTCCAATACTTTCTGAGAAAACATGTAATTTATAAGCGCTATTTTAACTTTGGAAAAATAAGGCTTACCGGAGCTCTTTAAACATATAGCTTTTTTGTTTCGTACAATATGGTTCCGAATCAGTATATCTGATTTTTTTCTCAAAAAGGCATACAGAAAAATGTGAAATAATCGTCGTATAGAACGGAAAAAAGAATGAGGATTACAGTTTACAGTACCATTGACGTTTGGGACGATTCACACAACGTAAAACCCGGTCTGAGGGAGCTAATTGGCGGAACTCCTTTTGAACGGCTTTTGAACGGCTTTCGCCTACAGTATTTGAAGGAATCACACGGAACAGAAATCAGGATGACAGGTCGAAACTACTTCGAAACAGATGTCCCGTGTAATGGAACACTGATCTGTTCGTCTGCGATATGTCAGATCACAGCATTCGTCTCTTTGGGCAACACTCTTGTGGAATTGCTGATGGTATTTTGCATTACGATTCAACGTTTATTACTTAGTCCTTCCAATACTGGACAGTACTATGGTTAATTAGTCATTTACGTGTTCCGCATGTCATCTGAATGATTCATTTATCGAAACTATTTATGAGTCAATTTACAATAAATGTGCTTACATGACCAGTCTTAAGATTAATGAACGCAGTTTTTATTCATGTCATATAACTACATTTAAAAAGCAAAATTTATTTCATTTTTTCACAGGCTGCCGGTTTTTAAATGGAAATTCTTCCATGGAACAGTAGGAATTGTCCAGAAGATATGATTGTAAGTTAGATTTAAAAGTTGCTTTGATACCTGTCACGCATTTTTTTGTTACGGGCCAAATGATCAAAAATTTTTGTTGTTGTATATTGAACTCCTTTCTGAGCCACTGACAGCTTTAATAATGGGTAACAAAGGTGACGTTATTCCTCGAGTATTGTAGGTGTAGACATCACTGTTGTACCCAAATTGTGATAGATTATTTATGATGAATTTCATTAGCAAATATATGTTCCGTAATTATTATTTTATTTATTAATTCCTTTACCCCCTTATGTAGAGCATAGGGCTGCAACATAGGACCGCCATCTTGTTCTGTCTTCTGCTAGTATCTTCATTTCTTCCCATCCTATTCCTTACCGATGGCCTTCTGCTTCAACTGACCGTCTCCCTGTAATTTTGGGCCCGCCTCGTCTCCTTTGTCCTTGCGGGATCCAGTCAAGTGCTTCTCTCGCAATATGTTCATTTGGTCTTATAAGACTATGTCCTAACGATCTCCACTTCTTGCTTCTGATTTGCAGCTCAGCCGGCCGCTGGTGGCCGAGCGGTTCTGGCGCTACAGTCTGGAACCGCGCGACCGCTACGGTCGCAGGTTCGAATCCTGCCTCGGGCATGGATGTGTATGATGTCCTTAGGTTAGTTAGGTTTAAGTAGTTCTAAGTTCTAGGGGACTTATGACCTCAGCAGTTGAGTTCTATAGTGCTCAGAGCCATTTGAACCATTTGCAGCTCAATTGGCTTCTATTTTTTTCTTTCCCATAGAGTTTCGTTAGAGATGACATTTGGTCACTGTATTCCCGCGATGTTCCTCAGGCATCTGTTGTTGAATGTCTGCAGCTTTTTGATTAACTGTTTTGTCACTTTCCACGTTTCACATCCGTAAGGGAGCACAGATTTTACATTACTTTCAAATATCCGCAATTTGGTCCTCAGTGATATTTCCTTCGATCTCCAGATAGAGCGTAAAGCTGTTCTTGCTTTGTTGATGCGGCTGTTAATGTCCTCTGTTGCTCCGACATCTGGTGTAATCATGCTTCCAAGGTAGCAAAACTTATCGACCTTTTCAATTATCTGGCTCCCAAGCTTAAGCTCTGCAGTGCTGTTATCATTTGCCCGCATGTCTTTAGTTTTTAGGCGTTAATTTTCAAGCCAACTTCCTTCGCTGCAGATTTCAGATCTTCTAGCTTCTCTTTCATGTCATTGAGACTATGGGTTAGAAGGCAAAGATCATCTGCAAAATTTAGGTCTTCTAGATGTGTCCCATTGCTCCATTTTATTCCTGTCACTTTATCTATTGCTTGCGCCATAACAAGATTAAGTACTATGTTAAAAAGTATCGGTGAGAAAATGCAGCCTGTTTTCACTGCTATTGGATCTGAAAGCAGACCTTGATGTTGAATCTGGTGTGTGTAGTTTTCATACATGCACTTGACGAGAGCTATTATTTTCTTGGGGATTCCAAAAGTTCACAGTGAACTCCAAATTTTTGTTCTAATTATACTGTCAAATGCCTTTTCAAAGTGTAAAAACAGCATGTAAAGTGGTGATTGGTATTCATATAAATGTTCTGCTATTATTCTCAAGGTGTTTATCTGGTCAACGCAAGAGCGACCTTCCTTGAATTCTGCTTGTTCCCTTCTTATTTTCTTGTCTACATGTGCTTTTATCCTATTTAGGATTATTCGTGAAAGGATCTTACTTGGGATTGACAGCAGAGGATTCTTATTTGACAGTTTTCTTGTGATGTTGTATAGTGTCTTGTTATCGCTTCTGTTACCTGTTGCCTCTGCCTTAGCTGCGAGATTATTGATGACGGTTCTCTTATCTTTTCTGAAACTCCTTTTCACCATCCTATTTAATATTCCGAGTTCCTGTTGGATTTCTTCTTATGCTTCCCCTATCTGTGCGCAATTTAGCTGAAGTTTTGCCTTTCTCCTCTGCTGTATTGCATCCCAAGTACGGTCAGAGATCCAGTCATGTCTGCTGTAATCCTTTGTTCCAAGAATTTCTTCAGCAGTCTGTGCATAGGTCATTTTCACTGCATCCCATTGCCCCTCGATGTTATTCTCTCCGATTTCTCTGCTAAGCACATCAAAACGATTTCTCAATTGGGTCAAGAACTCTTTCGGACAGTTAAACTAAATCCTCTTTTGCCCACAATATCTTTTGTGTTCTAGCATAAGGTGATGGTCGCTTCCGACATCTGCTCCTCTGTAATTCCCCACATCTAGGAGTGATTTTCGCCAAGTCCTGCTAATTGCAAAGTGGTGTATCTGGTTCTCTGTTCTGCCGTCCGGTGAAACCCACAACACTTTGTGATACCGTTAATGTGTGAAAAGTGAACCACCAATGGTCAGGTTACACATGCCGCATAGGTCTATGAGACGTTCTCCATTGTCATTGCAGGCTCCCATCCGATCTTGACCGATAATATGCTCTATCGCATCATTGTCATTCCCAATTTTTGCTTTAAAGTCACGCATCAGAAGGAGGATACCTCTTTTTCGACACTTTTGCAATGTTTCTCGAAGTTTGCTATAAAACTTGTCTTTCTCTTCATCCTCAGACACTTCTGTTGGTGCGTAACACTGTACAATGGTGACTGATCTCACTCTCGTTGCAAACCGAGCGACTATGATTCTCTCTGTATTTGGGTGCCACTCTGTCAAAGACTGCTTGGCGCTCCGGTCTATTAGTAATGCCACCCCTTCACTATGTGTTTCATCCTTTCTTCCAGAATACAGCAGAATATGTCCTTCCTTCATTCTTCTTTCACCAAATCCAGTTATTCTTGTTTCACTTAATCCCAAAATTTTTACTCTGTATCGTTCCATTTCTTGTACCGCTTCCATTTGTTTACCAGTTTGCCACATTGTTCTCACGTCCCAGAACCCTATACGTGTCATCTTTTCATTGCCAAGGTTGTCATATTTAAATCCGTCTGATCGTTGATATTCTCTGTTGCAGTTTCTGAGATATGTTAGATTCAGGTTCACGGGTTATCGACCCATGAATTCTAGCTTGATGGGAGGGCTTCTCCCTTGACTGCAATCAAGGTCAAAGGAGTTTTCTGTCGGGGTTCTCTCCCTTAGCCTTTGAGGGTCCTCTCTCTCTCTCTCTCTCTCTCTCTCTCTCTGCAAGGCAGCAGCTACTGGTTTTGGTCCGCCCCGGGTATTTTATTTCCCCGGTACCCACCACATCTGGTGAGCGTTTCCCTATCCGCCACCTGGGGAGGCGCCCGATGGGGGATCAGTAACCCCTCACGGGATGGTGCGGTTAAAATGCCTAAGTCCTTGAGTAGGTACCTACATGACGACCGCGTGTGAACACCATGTATTATTTCTACCACTCGCTTTCGCGCAATCAACACTTTCTTTCCGAGTGCTGAGCTACACTAGAAAACTATTCCATAAGACATTATTAAGTGGAAATACGCAAAATATGTCAGGAGTCTGATTCAGTTGTTCGCGAGACTAGCAATTATGCGAAGAGCAAAAGTAGCTGAACTTAATTGCTTGAGAAGCTAATTAACATCAAGTTTTCATAAGATTTTACACACAAAAATTTGAAGTATTCTAGCATATTTACTGACTCCTGTTCATGATGTATTTGATATACTGAAATGGCTATAGTGTGTTTTCTCAAAATTTAGGGAGAGCCTATTTTCAAGTAACCACTTAATATCTGTTTGATAAGCGTTCTATGACTTTCTCTCTAATGTTATATTATAAGATCAGCATAGTCTGAAAAAAATACCAGTTCTGCTTGTTGAATGTTAAATGAAGTTAAGCCACATGTATAAAAACCATTAGTGGATCCGAAATTGAATCCTGTGAGAGTCCCTTCGTGATTTTTTTTTTTTTACGCTTCACTAAAATTATTTACCGTTCCAACATTTTTTGAATTATTCACCTCTTTTTTTGCATTCTGTTTGTTAAGTAAAAATCAAACCAGTTGTATGTAAAGCCATCAGCTTCATAAAAATTGAGTTTCTATAAGAGTGTATCATGGTATACGCAATTAAACGCCTCAGAAAGATAAAAAACAAGCTGGCGATTTTTTATTATTTAAGGCTTGTAATATTTAATAAGTGAATGTGCAATCAGTATTATCGTTATTATCGTTCGAGCAAACCTTCTGGAATCCAAACTGTGATATCCTAAGTAAATTGTTTATGAAACTTCCTGGCAGATTAAAACTGTGTGCCCGACCGAGACTCGAACTGGGGACCTTTGCCTTTCGCGGGCAAGTGCTCTACCAACTGAGCTACCGAAGCACGACTCACGCCCGGTACCCACAGCTTTACTTCTGCCAGTATCTCGTCTCCTACCTTCCAAACTTTGCAGAAGTTCTCCTGCGAACCTAGCAGAACTAGCACTCCTGAAAGAAAGGATATACTTAAAAGTGAGTCTACTCATGAGTGTGTGTCGTGTCACCAACTACGCTACTGGACACTAAAATGGCATCACAACGAAGGCGTCATGCAACAAACGTTGCTGTGGTATGAAGTGCTTGGATATGTAAATGAGTAGCATTTCAACACAACCGCATAAACTAAGTAGGAGTAACGCCATCTAAAGTCCATGTCTAAGAAAAGATTACGCAGCGGTTTCCTTATTCAGAAATCTCTTTTGAATATTGTTTGTTAGTGAGACGATCGTGTTACGCCCTGTCTAAGGCGGAGGAACGTATATGACAGCGAAGGATCATGGTCTATCAAGACCAGTTTTCCGTTCCAAACTATTGCTGTTCACGTTGGTTGAGATTGCAAGACTATGATGAAAGTACGCAACTATGGGTGCGGGAGGGCCATACCCAACCTCACTATTAAATGGACGAACGTGACTGGCGCGCGAGAGACGGATGTATTGTTCTCTCGGTCGTGCAAGGTCATAGAGCCATGTCACGGACCTTGAGTCAGGAAATGAATGGGCCTGTGAAGATAAGTATCCACATGGACAGTGAGCATCACGGACTATCAACATAGTGACCAATGTTCCGGCTTCCCTCGATGCAGCAGCAGGTCAGGCGGTACTCGTCACAGAAGTGGCACCACGCCGTCTTCTCAGACGAATTCCGGTTCTGTCTACAGTACCACCATTGACCTTTCACTGTGCGAAGGCTCCGTGGGAAACGAACACTGTCAATTTGTTTTCGCACCTGGCGTGATGGAACGGGATGCGGTTGAGTATTCGGCACTATGACCGTCAGTTTATGCACATAGTAAGTCTAGTTTTTCAGAGCTCTCTGGCTTTATCTCTCAACAATATACGAATACGAGCCAAATGAAAACCATAAGTATTTTTAAATTTTTTATTGAACAAAAGTGGAGCACAAGTGCATCAATTTTGACATAGTCTCCATATAATTCAACACAATTCCTTCAGCGGGTAGAAGTGGACGGATTCCTCTGAAAACAAGTTCTTTTGGTCGTGTACGCAGCCATTGGAGCATCGCCAGCTGCACCTTTTCATCGGAACGAAATTTCTCTTTACCTCCGCCTGTTTGAGCAGCCCAGACAGGTGTTAATCACTTGGTGCGAGGTTTGGTGAGAATGGCGGATTTAGCAGAGTGTGAAAGGGTGGGCCATCAGTGATTGCAAGTGTTTCACGGGCAGTATAAGGCCGTGCTTTGTAATGTTGCAAAATGGCACTTGTAGTCAGAAGTCGACGTCACATTCGCCTTATTGCGGGTTTAAGCTGAATTTTTTAACATATTGGAATATGATGCACTGGCGATCGCGTTTCCTCTAGCACTGTAGTGTTCCAAGACAACGCGTCATTTATTCCTAAAGAGAGCCAGTAAAACCTTCCCTGCAGATGGCTATAACTTTGGTGATGAGGAATGGCGTCATTATATATGCTGAGCAATGACTATGTTCAGATTTGCGGCTATTTCATCCATAGTCACACTGCGATTTTCCATCATAATGGATTCAGCTACTGCAGTAGACTCTTGGTGTCAAAAAGCGGTGTGCCTGACCTGGGCGCAGAGCGCATACCGAAGAAGTCGCCAACTCCGAACTTTCTACTCTAGTCATACACTTGCTGCAGTGATAGATATGCATCACCACGTTGGACCTCCATTCGTCGGTAGATTACAATAGGTTTCGCACTTTCACGGCTCAGAAAACGTATGACAGAACGCTGCTCTTCCTTGATGCGTGTCGCAAACAGAACAGCCATTTTGAACTGGTATTATGGCCGCATTTCGCTTGTCTGTAGTATGCTGCTGCCTCTAGGGCATTCCTTACATTACTGGTATCAGTATTGTCAGTTTATGGCGTGGAACGTCAATTTGTAATTACACTTGTAAGGTTTTTGTTTAACTCCCCCTCGCAACAGATGATGACATGCTTTCCATGCTATCCTGACCTACAATGATACTGACGTTGGTCGACTGTTTCCTTGACCAGGACATTTTCCGAATCTCCAACTCACTGAAAACACTTGGTCACACGTTACCGAGAGAATGGCAGGCCACTAGTCACCAGTAACTGCAGCTGATGATGTCTGGCACAGAGACGAAACAGTATGGGATGACCCAACTGTATCTCTCATCTGTGCTCACTTCGAATCGATGTCCAGCCGAGTTTGAGTCGTCGCTGCTACGAAGATGATATCGCTGTGTATTAAATTTCGCCCCCTGCATCACTTAAAATCATCTACAAATTTAATCAGTCATTCTATCTACTTTACTGTAAACGCACAATAAGTAAAACTTCATTATTTGCTATCCTTCTAGGCGTTGCAGTTTTAATAGCGTAGAGTATACTCTTCAGATTATGATACTGGAATTTTGACCTCAGCTCTTGTGCTTGCAGGAAACTGATTTTTACTGGTCATCTGGTAGAATGGATCGCACATGTCGCATTAGGTTTAGGTGCTTCGAAGTGGGTTGACGAACTCTGACTGTACAAAGAAATAAGTTACACACAAGTACACACTTTATTGCACTGCGATAACTAGAGCTGTACAGCAACTCGAAGGATGTGCCAGGCTGATCTCCGCTATGAACTGTAGTTACGCACTGCAACCATGGAACTCCGTACTAGAACTGTCGTACGCCAACTCCGAATATCAGCCGTTCGTTGCTGCCTGTGGCCACCGCTTATCACAACGCGTAAGTCCATGGTTGCTGACTGAGCCGCGCTTTTCGTTGGCGGCAACTTCAAAGCGCCTCCCGTGGCGCAAGTCTGAAACTGTCTCATCGCGCCAGTTCAGCCTGCGGCCATTGGTTGGTTGGTTTGGGGGAGGGGACCAAACAGCGAGGTCATCGGCCCCAGCGGATTAGGGAAGGACGGGGAAGGAAGTCGGCCGTGCCCTTTCAAACGAACCATCCCAGCAGTTGCCTGAAGCGATTTAGGGAAATCACGGAAAACGTAAATCAAGATGGTCGGAGGCATGTTTGAACCTCCCAAATGCGAGTCTAGTGTGCTAACCACTGCGCCACCTCGCTCGGTTGCGGCCATTGGCCAAGACCCGAAAAAACTAATAATGAATTAAGGATGGGTCCGTCTTTTCGCAAGTACAAAAAATTATTGATTTGTTTTAACACCTAAAATACACAGAGTAGGAAACATCGTGTCAAAAAAAGGCAAACATGTGGTATGTAAAAGAAACAGCGCTCTTGCAGAAAAGATTAAAAATACCCAACATCTCCTTAGATACATTCAACAAAGCAGCTATATTACTCTTACCAGTTAAACCTTGCTAAACCGGCCACCCCATTTCCGGTATTTGCTTGAAGTTCAAGACGGCTGTTACAGTCAGATCTGAATTGTCGCTGACTCATCGTCTACGATAAGAATCAGTAGGCAGTTGACCGTTGCTAGGTGCGATAGTTCGATCAGTTTTAGTATGAAATAGCTCCATCAGTAAGTGTTAGTGTCCATGCATTTGTTTTATAAATTAGTGACAGTGTAAAATTACATAATGGCACCAACCAAACACAAAAATGTGACGCTGCCTTTACAACTTCAAAGATGAGCGCAGGGACGTAAGTGAATGGATTAGTAAGAAATGTTCAAATGTGTGTGAAATCTTATGGGACATAATTGCTGAGGTCATCAGTCCCTAAGCTTACACACTACTTAACCCAAATTATCCTAAGGACAAACACACACACACCCATGCCCGAGGGAGGACTCTAATCTCGGCCGGGACCAGATGGATTAGTACACTGATACTGATTGCACAGCGGAAGCAGAATTAATTGGTGACCAAATAAATGATGGTGTAACTCAAACAATCGTTGAAAATTAGAAAGATGACCCGAAGACATTGAACCCACGGCTTGAGTATCACATACAGATGCTAAAAATGCATCTGACGTAGCCCTTCAGTACATCGAACTCAGCTCTACATCTATCCCAACAGAAATTTTGTAAATTAGGTGGAACATCGCGGCTAAATCAATGTTGTCTGCTGAGCAAAAGAACATTACAAACTTAATCATTCTGCTTAAGAACAGAACTTTTTTACCGTGTAATTTCTCATATTTTAAACAATCAAGTGCAAATCAGTTGTGTGTCAGTACAGCACTGTAATAAGGTATGTGCAGATGTTAAATTTTCACCCACAGAAACTGTCTTACCGTACGATACGGACATTTTTGCAGAACAAGCATTATTGCAATTTCATGTAAGATTTTTAGTGAGTCAACATTTTCTTTTCGTTTCGTTAATATTTTAACATGAAATAATATTTCATACAGTATTTATAGTTGAAAATTAAAGTTATACTGTAATGTGTTGTGATGTTAATAGGTCAATAAAAGTGTTCCTCTGATAATTCGATCTTTATGTTTCGGCCATGCTCCCGGTTCCATAAGGGACAGATTAGCGATGTTCTGTTGTACATCGGACAAATATGTATAAATTTCAGTATAAGATACTAGGAACATTAAAGAGCAGTGGAAAGCGACACCACACATTCCACATTTGCAGACTAGCTCATCAAAAACAACCACCAGACAAGTGGACCGCCAAACCTAAAACACAGGAAACATATGTACAAATTTTCAACAAAAGAAGGAAATTATCACGTCCAAAAAGCTATCACACAAGGCAAAAACCTTATCAGTGACCAAACAGTAACAAAACACTACTCAGTTCTCTAAACGAACTATAGGACAACACACACACACACGTGCACACAGAATGAAAACAAACGGAACAGATTGAAAGTTCATGGACGTCAAACCAAAACAAAACAGTAAATAAATTACAGGCGGAAGCCCATCATAAACGTAAATTTGTGCAGAGGAACGTGTGTATAAGCCACAGCAACAGCCTAAGTCGCAGTATTCACAAATGAGCAGGGAAACGTGAGTAAACACTGTGAAAATACGAAACACAATTAACAACAAAATTGCACGAAATAGTTCTCCATACCTAAGCTTCACAAAAAAAAGAACGATGTCCACAGGACAGCCCAGCTACACAAATAGAAGAAACGGGCATATGCCAGGATTTTTACCTGAACATACGTTTTTATAGACTGGATTATAAACAAAAATCCATTGCAGATGACGTAGTATACTAATTTAGACCTGTGGCTGATTTCGGTTGGCAGTCGCAGGCGACACACAGTGTAAAGTAAAAGGTAAAATGCATATATAATTTAAATAACAGCAAAAGCCGATGTAACATATTTTCTAACCTGAACATAATCTGTATGTATGTATTTATTTCAGGATAATAAAAGAAGAAACCCCACTGAGGATGCCACAGCTGCGGTGAAGCATGTCTGGGTGTAAAAACAAATCAATAATTTTGTGTATTTGCAAAAAAAAGCGAAACCATCCTTAATTCATCATTCTTCATTTTACATTACTACTTCCGACTCCGGACGATTCTGACGTTGATGTTCACAGCTCTTCCTCAAGTTTAGATTTGCAGAATTCGCTATCTTTACAAAAGTAACTATAGCTCTTCGCAGCATGGAAAGAAATAACAGGAGTTAAAGTCCCCTCGACGACCAGGGACAAAATTTCTCATCGAACAATGTTGGAGAAACAAATCAGCGTTGTCCTTCCCAAAGGAATCGTCCCTGCATCATTTACACCACGAAACGAGATGCTCGCTTTCAAACAATTTTCATGTCAGTGTTTGCAAAGTCCTTTGCTAAAGCGAAATGTCATGCTGACAACAGGCGGCACAACTTCTCAGTCAGTTTCATAGTGGAGATCACCAGTTAATTGTTAATGTGGTACTCCGCTTCTCTCCTGCTGCGTTTGCGGTTGTGATTGTTGCTCTCTGCAAACATTTTACTTCCACACACAGTGAAATAATGTGCTCTCACTGGAAGTCTCATTACTCGCTGTCGCCACTCACCCAGGTGTTTGATCCCGCTTGGAAAATCGCTTGTACTGATCCGTTGTGACAGAAGCCGTTAGACACGATTTAGCAAACATGCAATCACGTTTGAGTGTTGACCTTTGCCTCTGAAAGGACGGTCTACGGACGTGTGACAAAAGAAAAGCGAAATTACACAGCACGCCAACAGCAGTATTAGGCCCTAACACAAAGGACTGTCACTGGCGACTAAGCTTCGTTCAATGATCGCAAAAAGTGATTACACGTTACAGCTGATCGTCGAAAATTATTCCACTACGCTGTTCTTAATCACCGTGCCGCCCCCTGTGAGATCGGGATCTCACAGAGAAATAAGCTATCTGTACCGTTCCAGAAAAACTATGACAGATGTTAATCTTGATTGGTTCACTCCGATCAAAGGGATCTGCTGTTTCTGTTCCGGGTGATAATACAAACAGCCGAAGCGAATCACTGGGCCGCAAGATGGGTTCGTGCATTGTTACACAAATACGGATCATCGTTCTATGACGATGACTCAATCTTCCTCATTTCGAGGTCTTCGCTACTGAACTGATGCTGACATGGATTACAAGACTTAAGAGCTGGCGTTGTTGCTATTATATATGAGAAAAAATTGAATAAGCTACCAGGGTAGTAAATTGTCATTCCTCACAATAATACCGGTAACGTAGCAGCAGGCTTCTGTCATATAACATTTCACCGAAGAAAAAAGTATTCTATACAAGCTTGTTAAACAATTGCTCCGGTACCGCAAATCAAGAAAGCTGATGGTAGTGGAAGCAGCAAAAAAAAAAAAAAAAAAAAAAAAAATGCATGTGCTCATTTTTAGTTACTGTTTTACGTTAAGCTGAACTCAGGAATTTAAAAAATAATTCTCATTTAGTCGAAACACATGAATTCATTAATCGACTAGCAGTTTCTTTAACTTGTCATTTTAGATAGGAAAAACGGCGAAGTAAAGAATGAAAGTTGGAGTCAACACCATTACGTCTTCAGAATGCTTAATGACTACTGCAAAACTGAAAAAGTGCTACGTTACCTTCTATGCAAGTGTGCATAGCCTGTTATGTTATGGCCTGATGGTCTCGGGAAATGAGAGTTTTGCAGAAAATTTTATAAATCAAAGCGAGCAACAAGGATGATAAAAGGGGTTACCAATAAGAAATGATAGAGGAACATTTTTGAAGAATTTAAAAGTTGTTCTTTTTCTGAATTATACGTATGTAGTTTGTGGAGAGCGTGTAGTCACCGTGGGTGAAAAATGAATGAAGGGAGTAACAATAGCCTTTTCATTATTAAGTAACTTACTTGCAAAACAGTAATGTACACTAGGGATAAACCGATTGAGGTAGCACTGTTTTAAACAGACTAGTCTTTCTTTTGGGAGTGCTGAGTCTAGTCTTCCCAATTTACCCCAAGATGGTTATTCCTAATTTAGGTTTTCATGTTCTCCATAAATCATTTCAGACGAATGCTGGGATGATTCCTACAATACGGCCAAAGACCGAATACCTACAGATGCTTGTCAAACTAGACCTGCAATATGTAGACACCTGTGTATGTGAATTAACAAGACATGTCCAATATCCATGTAATAGTAATCTATGTATGAATAATTGTACAACTGCAACATATGAATCTCTGTTTTACTTAAATCAATAGAAAATTGCCGTATTAGATAGCATAAATACAATAACGATATTAAAAGTATGAATTATTTTCCGTAGAGAAATACATAGGTGGGTCCACTCTCACAAAGGTATACATCATAAACGTAACTTCCATAGAGAAGTATTTGGTTAGGTCCGTTCTCACAAAAATATACACTATAAATGTAAAATAATCGTCACTTAATTAGCTATAGAAATAAAGAATATAAACCATTCGGTATATTAAGGAAGAATTTAAAAATACTCTAATAGTTTCTATCTTATTGAGCAATACATAAATTAATCACATTGACCTAGGTCAGCTATTTTCTTAATATATTTTTTGTATATTACTGCGTCTTTTATATAAATAACGTTTCTGCTGCAGCTTCTCTGTTTTGATTGTTTCAGTCAGCCGGGTAACCAGAAAGTTACAAAAGTGAGCTTGGCGAAGAGTAACAATAATTGTGTCAGTGAAGGTGAAACGTCCCCTTAGAAAAATCTTACATGACTTTGCTTAAACTGACACACAGTATTTTTTTTAGCGCAACGCAATATGACTTTCAATACTCCCTACAAAAGAATGGCCCTGACTAACATTAACCTATACCTTTCACAAATCACTTACCTCACAAAAATCTTCGTTACTCGAACTACTGCAATACAGCGA
This sequence comes from Schistocerca serialis cubense, assembly GCF_023864345.2. Lineage (NCBI taxonomy): Eukaryota > Metazoa > Arthropoda > Insecta > Orthoptera > Acrididae > Schistocerca > Schistocerca serialis. Next base: position 538,654,639 of record NC_064638.1, read on the forward strand.
TCGCCACTACTACCAGCTAAATAAAAGATTCAAACTACGGAAGGCAAAACTACTGATAGGCATAGTTAGTAAATGAAAGATTTTAATAGAGAACAAACAATGTATTTACCTTAATAGTCATAATATATATAGCAGTTTATGACATCCATTCTTACAAATGTACTGTTTCTGATGGACACACCTCCAGATTATCCATTCTCAAAAATCCGCCATCTCACTTCCCCACATCCACCACTGCTGGCGGCTCACCTCCAACTGCGCAACGCTACGCGCTGTTAACAGCCAACTGCCCAACACTACAATAGCCAACAACAATTCGAACCAGCCACAGACTGCACACAGCACAGCCAGTGATTTTCATACAGAGCGCTACGTGGCGTTACCAACATAAAAAAACCTAAACAGCCTACTTACAAAGGTAGATGACTGATGTCGCATCAAGGTGTTTGTGTGAGTGTGTGTGTGTGTGTGTGTGTGTGTGTGTGTGTGTATTTGCACGCGCTTGCGTGTGTTTGGCTCTAGAGGTGATGATATAATGGAAGAATTAGATCATCACATTTTATTTGTTTTTGTAGATTGTTGTACACAAATTTCATTCCACATTATGTAATTTAAATTTGTGTATTTTATACCTCTTTAGAAGCGACATGTCCATATAACTGTACAACATAGTGAAAGGATTAATAAACTTTATTTTAACTGTAGTCAAATTTCATGAATAACTGTCATTTTTAAGTGGAACAAAGCAAACTATTTTTACGGTTGCTTAAAACGGCAAACTTTCTCGACTACTGAGGACTTGAAAATTTTTGTGGTACCATAGTGTTTGCTTTGATTATAGTTTCCAGATAATTTCGTGAATATGCCTCGACGAAATATCTTGTCCAAAGTACCGAGCGAAATTGTGCAATCGTGAAGAACCTGGTCTCGTGTTCGGGTTACAACGTTGAAATTCCATTCCTGTCAATCACATTTGAAAGCTTCGTGGATATGCTAACTCAATTAAAGCAAATTCTGTGACAGTTCGCTCGGCTCCCATCACTGACGGGCCGTTACATTTAAATCTTCGTTCCTTTTCAAACACACAACTACATACGGTCCCTAAACAATTAATGCCAGCCCCTCTTACAGCATGTTAGGCTTAATCTCACAGACACACGTACAAAAAAGGAGTCAAGTGGAAGGCTGCTTTTAGGCGTTGCTGATGACAGAAATACAACAGAGCTACAAAACGTAGTCTACGACTACGCAGCTGGGACTGAATCAGAATTAAACACACATTTATTTAATCGCTATCGGAAGAGCCTGTCAAAACTTTCTAAGTATGGTCGTTTCTTCCGTCCTAAATTCTCTCTGAAGTTCCAAGTTCCGGTAGAAAGACTGTTTTATCTGGCCTCCAGAGTTTGTACTCTATTTCATCATCGAAATCTCAAGTTTACATAGAATACACAATTGTACAGAGAAAATACTTAAATACGTAGCTACGGAATAGCAAACTCAAGCTGTCAATTTTTTCCCATAACCAATGTTTAACAAAAAGAATGATAAGTAAACTAGTCACAATTATTTTCGTATTCCATGGGTCATTTTGCACGATAAATCGCAATCATGTGGAACGAGTCATTTTTACACTGACATCGTAAATTAATTTGTACACATGGTTACATTCTGAACATTTCTATTTTTTTCAAAAATAAAAGAAAATATATACCGGTACGGATGTCGTTAGTTAGTAACTCCTAACCACCACGTTTTACACATTACAGTAATAGAAATTTTTCTATAGAATGGAAGTAGCTGTCAAGAAAAACTTTCACAGTCCGTTTTCAAATGTTACTTTGCTGTCTGTAACACATTTCATATCAATGGGTAAGTGATCAAAAAATTTTGTTGCAGCGTTGTGCACCTCTTTTTGTGCTGAAAACGACCTTAATTTGGAGTAATGAATGTCATTTCTGCTTTTGGTATTGTAAATATGTACATCAGCGTTCCTTTAGAACTGTAGTGGATTATTCACAACAAACTTCATAAGGGAATAAATGTTTTGTGAAGCAGTAGTCCAGAACATTATACGACATTACATTATTGAATGAAAAAATGCAAAATGTGTGAACTTATTGATTTGTCTCTCCCCAAGATTTGCAGTGATTCCAAATGCAAATGTGGCTGAAGAACGTTGTTTTAGGAGATCCAAAATGCGATTTCTTCCAGTTTAAATTCGTATCAATATGGATCCCTAAGAGTTTTAAAGTTCTCACCCTATTTACAATTTCCTCTCCGTGTGTTACACTTATAATTCGTGTAGTACCCCTAGATGAGCAGAACTCAATTTGTTATGTTGTTGTTGTTGTTGTTGTTGTTCACAACAACATCATCGAAATCTCAAGTTTACATAGAATACACAATTGTACAGAGAAAATACTTAAATACGTAGCTACGGAATAGCAAACTCAAGCTGTCAATTTTTTCCCATAACCAATGTTTAACAAAAACACAACAACAACAACATAACAAATTGAGTTCTGCTCATCTAGGGGTACTACACGAATTATAAGTGTAACACACGGAGAGGAAATTGTAAATAGGGTGAGAACTTTATGTTATGTCTTTTTAAAATTGAGGGTAGACCATTCACAGAAAACCGATCAATAATACTTTTAAGAACTTTGTTTACCATTTCTTCTATTTCTGTATATATGCTTGAACTGACCACAGTAGTAGAGTCATCTGCAAACAGAACTAATTCTGCTTTTGTCTAATAGATGGATGATCGATTACGTATGTGAGGAACAATAGTGAACCTAAGACTGAGCCTTGGAGAACTCCATACATGGTTTCTCCCCAGTCAGAATTATCCTCAGACTATATATTGTTCGAATTACTAAGTACAGTTGTCTACATTTAGATATAATATTACCAATAGGTTGGCTATACCGTCAATCCTACAAAATGTCAATTTATCTTGGGGAATACTATGATTCATATTGTCAAATACCTTAGACAGGTCGCAAAAAGTAACAACTGGGACTGTTTTATTATTTAATGTTTATATTATCAATCTGCACTACTTCCTAAATTTAATAATGAGTGATACTGATGAATGAAAACATGTTGTTGTTGTGGTCTTCAGTCCAGAGACTGGTTTGATGCAGCTCTCCATGCTACTCTATCCTGTGCAAGCTTCTTCATCTCCCAGTACCTGCATCCTTCTGAATCTGTTTAGTGTATTCATCTCGTGGTCTCCCTCTACGATTTTTACCCTCCACGCTGCCCTCCAATACTAAATTGGTGATCCCTTGATGCCTCAGAATATGTCCTACCAACCGATCCCTTCTTCTAGTCAAGTTGTGCCACAAATTTCTCTTCTCTCCAATTCTGTTCAATACCTCCTCATTAGTTATGTGATCTACCAATCTAATCTTCAGCATTCTTCTGTAGCACCACATTTCGAAAGTTTCTATTCTCTTCGTGTATAAACTATTTATCGTCCACGTTTCACTTCCATATATGGCTACACTCCATACAAATACTTCCAGAAAAGACTTCCTGACACTTAAATCTATACTCGATGTTAACAAATTTATCTTCTTCACAAACGCTTTCCTTGCCATTGCCAGTCTACATTTTATACCCTTTCTACTTCGACCATCGTGAATCATTTTACTCCCCAAATAGCAAAACTCATTTACTCTTTTAAGCGTCTCATTTCCTAATCTAATTCCCGCAGCGTCACCCGATTTAATTCGACTACATTCCAATATCCTCGTTTTGCTTTTGTTGATGTTCATCTTATATCCTCCTTTCAGAACACTGTCCATTCCGTTCAACTGCTCTTCCAGGTCCTTTGCTGTCTCTGACAGAATTACAATGTCATCGGCAAACCTTAAAAGTTTTTATTTCTTCTCCATGGATTTTATTCCTACTCCGAATTTTTCTTTTGTTTCCTTTACTGCTTGCTCAATATACAGATTGAATAACATCGGGGAGTGGCTACAACCCCGTCTCACTCCCTTCCCGACCACTGCTTCCCTTTCATGCCCCTCGACTCCCTGCCACCTTCAGAATATGAAAGAGAGTATTCCAGTCAACATTGTCAAAAGCTTTCTCTAAGTCTACAAATGCTAAAAATGTAGGCTTGCTTTTCCTTAATCTATTCTCTAAGATAAGTCGTAAGGTCAGTATTGCCTCACTTGTTCCAACATTTCTGCAGATGTGCGCTAATGACCTTAGTAGTTGAGCGCCCTAAAACCCCTCAAAGAAGAGGAGAATTTCTGCGGAATCCAAACTGACCTTCCCCGAGGTCGGCTTCTACTAGTTTTTCCATTCGTCTGTAAAGAATTCGTGTTAGTATTTTGCAGCCGTGGTTTATTAAACTGATAGTTCGGTAATGTTCACATCTGTCAGCACCTGCATTCTTTGGGATTGTAATTATTATATTCTTCTTGAAGCCTGAGGGTATTTCGCCTGTCTTATACATCTTGCTCACCAGATGGTAGAGTTTTGTCAAGACTGGCTCTCCCAAGGCTATCAGTAGTTCTAATGGAATGCTGTCTGCTCCAGGGGCCTTGTTTCGACTTAGGTCTTTCAGTGCTCTGTCAAACTCCTCACGCAGTATCATATCTCCTATTTCATCTTCTTCTACCTCCCATACATTTCCATAATATTGTCATCAAGAACATCGCCCTTGTATAGACCCTCTATATACTCCTTCCACCTTTCTGCTTTCCCTTCTTTGCTTAGAACTGGGTTTCCATCTGAGCTCTTGATATTCATGCAAGTGATTCTTTTTTCTCCAAAGGTCTCTTTAATTTTCCTGTAGGCAGTATCTATCTTACCCCTAGTGATACATGCTGCTGCATCCTTACATTTGTCCTCTAGCCAACCCTGCTTAGCCATTTTGCACTTCCTGTCGATCTCATTTTTGAGACGTTTGTGTTCCTTTTTGCCTGCTTCATTTACTGCATTTTTATATTTTCTCCTTTCATCAGTTAAATTCAATATCTCCTCTGTTACCCAAGAATTTCTATTAGCCCTCGTCTTTTTACCTGCTTGATCCTCTGCTGCTTTCACTGTTTTATCTCTCAAAGCTACCCATTCTTCTTCTACTGTATTTCTTTCCCCCGTTCCCTTATGCTCTCCCTGAAACTCTCTACAAGCTCTGGTTCTTTCAATTTATCCAGATCCCATCTCCTTAAATTCCCACTTTTCGCAGTTTCTTCAGTTTCAATCTACAGTTCATAACCAATAGATTGTTGTCAGAGACCACATCTGCCCCTGGAAATGTCTTACAATTTAAAACCTGGTAACTAAATTTCTGTCTTATCATTATATAATCTATCTGAGACCTTCCAGTATCTCCAGGCTTCTTCCATATATACAACCTTCTTTTATGATTCTTGAACCAAGTGTTAGCTATGATTAAGTTATGCTCTGCGCAAAATTCTACCAGGCGGCTTCCTCTTTCATTCCTTAACCCCATTCCATATTCACCTACTACGTTTCCTTCTCTTCCTTTTCCTACTCTCGAATTCCAGTTACCCATGACTATTAAATTTTCATCTCCCTTCACTATCTGAATAATTTCTTTTATCTCATCATACATTTCATCAATCTCTTCGTCATCTGCGGAGCTAGTTGGCATATAAACTTGTACTACTGTGGTAGGCTTGGGCTTCGTATCTATCTTGGCCACAATAATGCGTTCACTATGCTGTTTGTAGTAGCTTACCCGCATTCCTACTTTTCTATCCATTATTAAACCTAATCCTGCATTACCCCTATTTGACCCTGTATTCACCAGACCAGAAGTCTTGTTCATCCTGCCACCGAACTTTACTAATTCCCACTGTATCTAACTTCAACCTATCCATTTCCCTTTTTAAATGTTCTAACCTACCTGCTCGATTAAGGGCTCTGACATTCCACGCTCCGATCCGTAGAACGCCAGTTTTCTTTCTCCTGATAACGACGTCCTCCTGAGTAGTCCCCGCCCGAAGATCCGAATGGGGGACTATTTTACCTCCGGAATATTTTATCCAAGAGGACGCCATTATCATTTAACCATACAGTAAAGTTTCATGAAAACATGAGACCTATTAAAATATACAGATCTTTCTGTATATTTTTAAGAAAGCTGACAATCACTTTGCAAAGGCGAATGTCTTTACTAACCAAAAGAGAAGATGCTGACAGAGGGAGGAGGTAACCCATACTAATCAAAATCTTCAAAACTTCCGATCATTCATTATCATATTTGGAATACAAAAACAAGGTGTCGCTTACATCAGTTTCTGACTCAGAATCACTCTCACATGCTGAGGAATCGTAAATGTTGATTGTACATACGTGAACAGGAAATGAGGCATGATTACAGCGGAGTCAAATGATGGTGGAAGTCCTAAATCGGCCTAAATGCTTCCTCGCGCGCATCGGCCTTGTAGGAGTTTAAGATTGCAATGCTGCATAATAGCCACCTTTAGTTTACTGGGATACATTCCACCTATCTTGCCATTGTTGTTTTCTGCGGATGTTGACTTCACTGAAGTAGTCTGCATAAGGAAATTTTTAATCGAGAACATTTTCTGTAGACGCGCTAAGACATCAACTTCCTCATTGTAATGGATGCCGGAGTGGAAATATACCCACGGCAGAATGATCGTCTTCTGCCCTCTCGTTTTACAACTAATCTATACCAGGTCCATCGTATCCAAAATATAACAGTTGGTTGATTTATTCCATCTTCGGTATACAATACTTTTAAGAACACTCTGGGAGTCGGACACGACTAATATCTTTAAGAAGAAAGCTGAAGATACAGTCTTAATTGTGTGCAAAATTGTCACAATCTCAGCCGTAGAAGCTATAGAACTTTTTGGAGTTTTGAATGCTTTACTGATTTGGCTCTGAGGGCAAAAAAAAAAAAAGCACATCCAATATACTCCTCTGAAAAATGTTGCATTGTTCTTTGGGTAGAGGAACGCCTTACTTGGGAAAGAACAGTGACCTCTAAATTAACTGTACACAGAACTTTGGTCTTGTAGCAAAGAACACAAGCTTGCCTGCAGATTCCTGCCAACTGCATCATTCCTTGTGTGTGCTGTAGTCAGGTAACATACGTCGATAGGTCTGTTCGTGATTAGGGAGTACTTTCGTATTCTAGGTGTAAACTTGACGTCATTAACGGCAATAGCATCTGAAGCAGGAAGCTATTAGATACGCACAAGACTGCAAAACTTCAGCAGAGGACGTCCACATAACAAGAATAATTCCAACCAGAGCATACGCTAAGAATTTTACAATGTCTCTTGTGGTGTTGTTATTCGGCATAGTAACAAGAAATTTAACGTCCCTGGTATATTTCGTGTGCTACATCTACATCTATATCTACATGACTTCTCCGCAATCCACACTTAAGTGCCTGGTAGAGGGTTCATCGAACCACTTTCACACTAAATTGCCTACCTTTCCACTCGCCAACAACGTGAAGGAAAAAAATACTTAAATCTTCCCGTGAGGGCTTTGGTTTCTCTTATTTTATTACTATGATCATTTCTTCCTATTTCGCTGGGCATCAATAAAATATTTTCGGATCAGGAGAAGAAAGTTGATGACTGAAATTTCGTAAAAGTTATCACCGAAAGGAAAACGCCTTTTTTTTAATGATTTCCACTCGCGTATCATATTCGTGATACTCTCTCTGCTTTTTCGCGACAATAATAAACGAACTGCCCTTCTTTCAACTGTTTCTGTGTCCTCCGTCAATCCTGTTTGGTAAGGATACCATGCCATACATCACTTCTGTAGCAGAGGACAGAATGTGTAGTGTAGGCAGTCTCTTCAGCAGACCTGTTGCATCTTCGAAGTGTTCTGCCAATAAAATGCAATCTTTGATTTTTCTTCCCCTTAACGTTATCTATATGATCATTCCACTTTAAGTTTCTCGTAATTGTTATCCTACTTTAGCTGAATTGACAGCATTTAAATTGCTTTGATTTATTGTGTAACCGAAATTAAACTGATTCCTTTTAACACTCGTTTGATGGCCTCGCGCTTTCGAGTGGTTAGTGTCAACGGCCATTTCTTGCACCACACAGAGATCTTGTCTGAATCATTTTGCTATTGGTTTTGATCTTCCGATGTCTTTGCCAGACAGTAAATAACAACATCATCTACAAACAGTCGAAGATGGCTGCTCTGTCCCATAAATCAATCATACAGATTAGGCAGAGGGCCTATAACGCTCCCTGGGGGAACTCTACGTCTACATCTACACTCTGCAAGCCACTGTGAAGTGCATGGCAGAGAATATGTCCCATTGTACCACTTATTAAGGCTTTCTCCCGTTCCATTCACATATGGAACGCAAGAAGAATGATTGTTTAAACGCCTCCTTGTGTTATGTCATTAATCTAATCTTGTCCTTACAATCCTTACAGGTGCCACAGCTGTGGTATAAGGGGCGACCAAAACGATTCCGTTCGAAGACAGTATAGTCCAGAATCTCTCACATTCCGTGAGCACTGAGGTAATCACCCCATCGATGCAGCAGTTGGGAGGTACCCGTTTGGTAAAACACCGAGCCCTGTTGCGTGAAGAAAATCGCTGATGCTTGCTGCACATCTTTGTCTAACAGGAATCTTCGACTCTTTAAGGCCTTGTTGAATGGACTGAAAATCGCACGTGGTGAGATCAGGAGTATAACGAGTGCTGGCTGTCTCCGATTTGAGTTGCCGTAACTTCTGCTTTACAGCGTTTGCGATATGGGGAGCGCCTTATCGTGAAGAAGCAGCACCCCTTGTCACACGGAACTTGGGGAACCATCCCACGGCAGTCATTTTGGACAGACATTCTTCATTCCCCGATGGATGTTTACCGGTGTTCGTCCTTCGGCAGCCAAGAAAAGAATAACGAACTATCCCCATATTTCACGTTTCGGCGTGTACTGCACGTCGGAAAAACACGAATGCCAGACCAATCCCTTGCCTACATGTCGGTGCTTCTGTATTCGCATCGCAGTCACGCTATGTTGCGTATATGCTGCAGCAACGCCCTCACCCCGAAACTTTTTGGTCGACTCTCACACTACTGGCCATTAAAATTGCTACACCAAGAAGAAATGCAGATGATAAACGGGTATTCATTGGACAAATATATTATACTAGAACATACATGTGATTACATTTTCGCGCAATTTGGGTGCATAGGTCCTGAGAAATCAGTACCCAGAACAACCACCACTGGCCGTAATAACGGCCTTGATACGCCTGGGCATTGAGTCAAACAGCGCTTGGATGACGTGTACAGGTACAGCTACCCATGCAGAATCAACACGATACCACAGTTCATCAGGAGTAGTGACTGGCGTATTGTGACGAGCCAGTTGCTCGGCCACCATTGACCAGACGTTTTCAATTGGTGAGAGATCTGGAAAATGTGCTGACCAGGGCAGCAGTCGAGCATTTTCTGTATCCAGAAAGGCCCGTACAGCACCTGCAACATGCTGTCGTGCATTATCCTGCTGAAATGTAGGATTTCGCTGGTATCGAATGAAATGTAACGTCCACTGTTCAAAGTGCCGTCAATGAGAACAAGAGGTAACCGAGACGTGTAACCAATGGCACCCCACACCATCACGCCGGGTGATACGCCAGTATGGCGATGACGAATATACGCTTCCAATGTGCTTTCACCGAGATGTCGCCAAACACGGATGCGAGCATCATGATGCTGTAAACAGAACCTGTATTCGCCCGAAAAAATGACGTTTTGCCATTCGTGCACCCAGGTTCGTCGTTGAGTACACCATTGCAGGCGCTCCTGTCCATGTTGCAGTGTCAAGTGTAACCGCAGTCATGGTCTCCGGGATGATAGTCCGTGCTGGTGCAAATGTTACCGAACTGTTCGTGCAGATGGTTGTTGTCTTGCAAACGACCCCATCTGCTGACTCAGGGATCGAGACGTGGCTGCACGATCCGTTACTGCCATGCGGATAAGATGCCTGTCATCTCGACTGCTAGTGATATGAGTTGGGACCCAGCACGGCGTTCCGTATTACCCTCCTGAGCCCACCGATTCCATATTCTGCTAACAGTCATTGGATCTCGACCAATGCGAGCAGCAATGTCGCGATACGATAGGCTACAATCCGACCTTTATCAAAGTCGGAAACGTGATGGTACACATTTCTCCTCCTTACACGAGGCATCACAACAACGTTTCACCAGGCAGCGCCGGTAAACTGCTGTTTGTGTATGAGAAATCGGTTGGAAACGTTCCTCATGTTAGCACGTTGGTGTCGCCACCGGCGCCAACCTTGTGTGAATGGTCTGAAAAGCTTATCATTTGCATATCACAGCAACTTCTTCCTGTCGGTTAAATTTCGCGTCTGTAGCACGTCATCTTCGTGGTGTAGCAATTTTAATGGCCAGTAATGTAGATATTGCTTGAGGTACCACTTAAAGCCGCTTCTTGAAACTTTATAACTTGGAACAGTTTATGTCTGTCTTCAAGAGTCTGCCATTTCAGTTTCTTCAGTATATCTGTGACACACTCCCACGAATCAAACAAACCTGTGACCATTCGTGCTGCCATTCTCCGTAAACGTTCATTTCGCCATGTTAGTCCTATGTGGTATGCGCTCCGCTCTGCTGAGCAGTAGTGTAGGATGGGTCACACGAATCATTTGTAAGTAATTTTCTTTGTAAACTGAATCCATTTTCCCAGTATACTACCACCTGCTTTAGCCATGACTGAGGCTATATGCTCATTCCATTTCATTCCCCTACAAAGTGTTACACACAGATATTTGTGTGAATTTACCCACTCTAACTTTGACTCGCTGATACAGTAGTCATGGGATACTATTTCTTTTTCGTCTTGTGAACTGCACAGATTCACATTTCTAAACATTTCAAGCTAGTCGCCACTCTTTGCACCCCTTTGAAATATTGACAAGAGCTAACTGAATATTTATGTAGGTTCCTTCAGACAGTGCTTCACAATAGATATTTGCATTATCTCCAAAAATTCTGAGGTTACTGTTAATATTGTACGCAAGGTAATTAATACATAACACGAACAGCAAGGCCCGCAACACACTTCCATGGGACCCACCCGAAGCTACTTCTAATCTGTTGGGGACTCTCCTTCTAAGATATGACTTCTGTTTGTTCTATGACTTCCCATTCGTTACTACTTACTCGATGAGTTTCCTCAGTAACTACGAACCGTGCCCTTACTCACAGGAATTCACGAATCCAGTCTCACAACTTAGACCTCAATCCACAGGCACGCAATTTGATTAGAAGGTGCTTGTTGGGAACGGTATCAGAAGCCTTCTGTAATCAAGAAATATGGACTCAATCTGAGATCCTTTGTCGATAGCACTATTAATTCATGAGAACGAGGAGCTAGTTGTTTTCCGCAGCAGCGATATTTTCTTCATCCGTGCTGACAGTGAGTTAATAACACCTTTTCTTCGAGGTAATTTATAATGTTCCAAAATCTTTCCGGGAACCGATGTCAGTGATATGAGTCTGTAATTCAGCGGGTTACTCCAATTTCCTGCCTTGTGTCCTGATGCGACCTGTGTAACTTTCCAATCTTTTAGGTACGGATGTTTCGTCAAGCGAGAGGTTATATATGATTGCTAAGTGTGGAGCTATTATGTCAGCATACTCTTAAAGGAACCTAATTGGTTTTCCGTCTGGACTGGAAGACGCTTTTATTGCAGATTTGAGTTGCTTGGCTACACCGAGCATATCCACTTCGAAGTTACTCATCTTGGCAACAATTCTTGATTCGAAATCTGGACTGCTTACTCCGTCTTCTTTGGTGCAGGAATTTCGGAAAGCCGTATTTAGTTATACTGTATAGTGATACTGTCATCGGTAACATTACCATCGCGATCATACATTGAAGATGTTGACTGTGTGTTGCCACTGGTACTGGATCAGAATCTCTTTGGATTTTCTGCCTGATTTCGAGACAGAGTTTCGATGAAGAAACTATTAGAAGCATCCCACATTGACGTCCGCGTCAAATTTCCTGCTTCTGTAAGACTCCTTCAATCTTGAGGGTTTTTCATTCTTTCAAATTTGACATACTGTTTTCTTTCTTATCACAACAGTGTTCTGGTCTATTTTGTGTGCCATGGGGGATCAGTTACCTCTGTTATTGGTATCCATCACTGAATTTCTGTCGATACTATTTCTCTGCATGAGAGCCACATGCTCGATGCTTACATAGTTCGGAAGGAATGAAAACCGTCTCTTAGGAAGGTGTCAAGCGAATTTTTATCTCCTTTTTTAAACAAGTATATTTAACATTTACTTATCGTGGATTTGGATGTTACGGTATTCAGTCTCGCTACAATAATCTTGTCACTAATCCCTGTACCGCCACGATGCTCCCTATTTGCCCATGGTTATTTGTTGTTAAGAGGTCAAGTATGTTTTCCTAACCATGTACACTTTGAGTGGGCTTCTTAACTAAGTGCTCAGAATAATTTTCGGAGAAAGCACTTAGTACAATTTCGGACAATGTTTTATGCCTACTACCGGCTTTGACCTACCCCCATGAACCATGGACCTTGTCGTTCGTGGGGAGACTTGCTTGCCTCAGCGATACAGATGGCCGTACCGTAGGTGCAACCACAACGGAGGGGTATCTGTTGAGAGGCCAGACAAACGTGTGGTTCCTGAAGAGGGGCAGCAGCCTTTTCAGTAGTTGCAGGGGCAACAGTCTGGATGATTGACTGATCTGGTCTTGCAACACTAACCACGACGGCCTTGCTGTGCTGGTACTGCGAACGGCTGAAAGCAAGGGGAAACTACAGCCGTAATTTTTCCCGAGGGCATGCAGCTTAACTGTATGGTTAAAAGATGATGGCGTCCTCTTGGGTAAAATATTCCGGAGGTAAAATAGTCCCCCATTCGGATCTCCGGGCGGGGACTACTCAGGAGGACGTCGTTATCAGGAGGAAGAAAACTGGCGTTCTACGGATCGGAGCGTCGAATGTCAGATCCCTTAATCGGGCAGGTAGGTTATAAAATTTAAAAAGGGAAATGGATAGGTTGAAGTTAGATATAGTGGGAATTAGTGAAGTTCGGTGGCAGGATGAACAAGACTTCTGGTCTGGTGAATACAGGGTTATAAGTACAAAGTCAAATAGGGGTAATGCAGGATTAGGTTTAATAATGGATAAAAAAGTAGGAGTGCGGGTAAGCTACTACAAACAGCATAGTGAACGCATTATTGTGGCCAAGATAGATACGAAGCCCATGCCTACCACAGTGGTACAAGTTTATATGCCAACTAGCTCCGCAGATGACGAAGAGATTGATGAAATGTATGATGAGATAAAAGAAATTATTAAGGTAGTGAAGGGAGATGAAAATTTAATAGTCATGGGTGACTGGAATTCGAGAGTAGGAAAAGGGTGAGAAGGAAATGTAGTGGGTGAATATGGATTGAGGGAGAGAAATGAAAGAGGAAGCCGTCTGGTAGAATTTGGCACAGAGTATAACTTAATGATAGCTAACACTTGGTTCAAGAATCATAAAAGAAGGTTGTATACATGGAAGAATCCTGGAGATACTGGAAGGTCTCAGATAGATTATATAATGATAAGACAGAAATTTAGTTACCAGGTTTTAAATTGTAAGACATTTCCAGGGGCAGATGTGGACTCTGACCACAATCTGTTGGTTATGAACTGTAGATTAAAACTGAAGAAACTGCAAAAAGGTGGCAATTTAAGGATATGGGACCTGGATAAACTGACTAAACCAGAGGTTGTACAGAGTTTCAGGGAGAGCATAAGGAAACAATTGACAGGAAAGGGGGAAAGAAATACAGTAGAAGAAGAATGAGTAGCTCTGAGGGATGAAGTAGTGAAGGCAGCAGAGGATCAAGTAGGTAAAAGACGAGGGCTAGTAGAAATCCTTGGGTAACAGAAGAAATATTGAATTTAATTGATGAAAGGAGAAAATATGAAAACGCAGTAAATGAAGCAAGCAAAAAGGAATACAAACGTCTCAAAAATGAGATCGACAGGAAGTGCAAAATGGCTAAGGAGGGATGGCTGGAGGACAAATGTAAGGATGTAGAGGCTTATCTCACTAGGGGTAAGATAGATACTGCCTACAGGAAAATTAAAGAGACCTTTGCAGAAAAGAGGGTCACTTGTATGAATATCAAGAGCTCAGATGGAAACCCAGTTCTAAGCAAAGAAGGGAAAGCAGAAAGATTGAAGGAGTATATAGAGGGTCTATACAAGGGGGATGTACTTGAGGACATTATTATGGAAATGGAAGAGGATGTAGATGAAGATGAAATGCGAGATACGATACTCCGTGAAGAGTTTGATAGAGCACTGAAAGACCTGAGTCGAAACAAGGCCCCGGGAGTAGACAACATTCCATTGGAACTACTGACGGCCTTGGGAGAGCCAGTCCTGACAAAACTCTAGCATCTGGTGAGCAAGATGTATGAGACAGGCGAAATACCAACAGACTTCAAGAAGAATATAATAATTCCAATCCCAAAGAAAGCAGGTGTTGACAAATGTGAAAATTACCGAACTATCAGTTTAATAAGTTACGGATGTAAAATACTAACACGAATTCTTTACAGACGAATGGAAAAACTGGTAGAAGCCGACCTCGGCGAGGATCAGTTTCGATTCCGCAGAAATGTTGGAACACGTGAGGCAATACTGACCCTACGACTTATCTTAGAAAATAGATTAAGGAAAGGCAAACCTACATTTCTAGCATTTGTAGACTTGGAGAAAGCTTTTGACAATGTTGACTGGAATACTCTCTTTCAAATTCTAAAGGTGGCAGGGGTCAAATATATATATATTGAGCAAGCAGTGAAGGAAACAAAAGAAAAATTCGGAGTAGGAATAAAATCCATGGAGAAGAAATAAAAACTTTTAAGGTTCGCCGATGACATTGTAATTCTGTCAGAGACAGCAAAGGACCTGGAAGAGCAGTTGAACGGAATGGACAGTGTCCTTAAAGGAGGATATAAGATGAACATCAACAAACTTTGCATTGGAGGGCAGTGTGGAGGGTAAAAATCGTAGAGGGAGATCAAGAGATGAATACACTAAGCAGATTCAGAAGGATGTAGGTTGCAGTAAGTACTGGGAGATGAAGAAGCTTGCACAGGATAGAGTGGCGTGGAGAGCTGCATCAAACCAGTCTCAGGACTGAAGACAACAACAACAACAACAACAACCGGCTTTGAAATTGTGTTTTCTTTAACATGCCTAGACTAGATTGGAGTCATCAGCTGTGGAGTGCCTATTTAAGAGGATATTTAAGTTTTCTTTGAATCTTTCAGCAACTGTGTCTTCTGAGTCAGGGGGTCGGTAAAAGGAATCACTTATTAAAGCATTCCGGTTGTCGAGTAAAACGTTTACCCATACTATCTCTCAGAATTTATATCCGTAGATTCCGATAAAAGGTAGCAGCAAACACACCACCATCAGTAGTATTAAATCTAGCCATTCTGGACATCCTCAGGTCCTTCGTAACAATTCCAGCTGAATTATTTCCGGCTTTAGCCAGGTTTCAGTACGTATAATGATTCAGTGTTGTCTGTTAGCATTTGCGGTTCTGGTTCTTTCCCAACATAGCTCGTAGGTCTACTCTTGTCCTGTGTTTGCCCTGCAATCTTTGAGACTGAAGCCCTTTTTGTTCTTTCTCGAGATTCTCTAACCTAAAGAACCACGCCGTCCATTCCTCACAGCCCCCACTACCCGTGTACCAGCCTCCCGTGCGTAATGGGTCTCTGACTTTTCAAGCGGAACATGACACCCCGCGCCCTGTGGCGCAAGTCAAGAACCGTGCTGTCTGCATGATAACAGAACCATTTGAGCCTCTGATTCACACCATCGTCTCTATACCAAAGGTCCGCAATCGGTCCTGTCGATGATGTTGCACATGGTGAATTCTACCTTCATCTTGCAAGGAAAATTGGTAGCCTTTACCAACTGAGACAGCCGCTGGAAACCGCAAGGAATATTTTCCAGTCCAAAGCGGCACACATCATTAGAGTGAACATGAGCCCCCACCTGCAGCTAGCTGTGCCCTGTCCTCTTCATGGCATCCCGAAGAGAACTTGCCGCACTTGGAATATATGCACATTTAGTGCACACTGAATTCTCCTC
The DNA here is from genome assembly GCF_023864345.2 of Schistocerca serialis cubense. Classification (NCBI taxonomy): domain Eukaryota; kingdom Metazoa; phylum Arthropoda; class Insecta; order Orthoptera; family Acrididae; genus Schistocerca; species Schistocerca serialis. Next base: position 538,670,819 of record NC_064638.1, read on the forward strand.
CATGGTACCCATATCTCTAAGGGGCTCCATTACGCCCCTAACATTGGAGCTGCACACTGAATTCTCCTCCATGGTTCCCATATCTCTAAGGGGTTCCATTACGCCCCTAACATTGGAGCTGCCAACTACCAGTAATCCCATCCTCTATGATCATCTCATAGGCCAAGATGCTTCCTCGGAAACAGGAAAAGCGACTGTATCTGGTTCAGGATCTAAATCAGCTACAGATCATGCCTGAAACCTGTTTATCAGACGAACCAGGGTGGCCCCAATCGTGGAACGATAGAGGGACACATGGAATGTGCTGGATATTTCTTGGATACCCACGGCTAGTCCCTCTGCAGTAACGCCGGATGACAACAGCCTCAAGCTACGTGTCCAAAGCCAGCACTACATGGAACTGCAAGTGAAGGATCTTAACAAAAAGCGGTCACCGTCCCTACTCATAATAAACAATATAGAACTCTACATTAAACAATTATTAACATCTGAAACTGTGCCTAGTAAGCACATATACATGCAAGAAATTTAAGAATTAAATTACTAAGTACACTGGTATATCTAAGTAAACAGGTATATCAAAATAAACCGCTTCGAGTTAGAAGGTCGTAAAAATAATTCACAAATGGACGATGTATTCGGCTGTGATGCTCCTGGAGCAGGGGTTGCTGCCTTACTGTGCTTTGCACCTTCTGTGTGCATCCTGTAATAAATTGAGAAACATTTGCAGCATTTATCCCAAATCCATGATGTGTCGCTTTGTACCTGAGTCTCTGTCGCCGAAAAAAGCGGTATTTATGATCGCCAGAAAAAATACTATTCATCTCCTTAACACAGCACGCTGATCGCTTCTGGGGGTTGTAAATGCTGCATTGTTACCAGGCGGTCATGTGACATATGAGTATATGACAGTGAAGTAATGTGCTTATACTAGTCAGTGGTATATGATCAGCATAGTAAGATGCGTCGACATTTGAGCATGACAAAATGCTAGGAGACCATTCCCGCGTTTGGACGAGCCCTTGGCTACTCCGTAAATGGTGTATAAACTATCACTTCCCAGCACAGGTCCTACCACCAGTTTTGGACGAGGATGTGATCTGCGTGGCATAATCAGGTTGAAATGGTTCTAAGCTCTATGGGACATAACATCTGAGGTCATCAGTCCCCTATACTTAGAGCTACTTAAACCTAACTAACCGAAGAACATCACACACATCCATGCCCGAGGCAGGATTCGAACCTGCAACCGTAGCAGCCGTGTGGTTCCGGACTGAAGCGTCTAGAGCCGCTCGGCCACCGCGGCCGGCGCAATCAGGACGTTGACGACAATGTGGGCTGAAGTCTGCTAAGTTATCGTTAACGGAGTGAAGTGAAGAAAGTGTCCTAGGATGCTTAGCACATGTGGTTTTGGAACGGAGAGAACAAGTTGTTGGCTTCATACAATACGGCGCAAACACTTAGGGATATAGTTTAAGAACCATTTATTTCCCCATAGTTCAGCCAAGTTTGGAGAGATTTCTTACAGTTGCTGTATATCTTAGCAAATCAATGAGTACACTCTACCACTCTATGTGTTAGTCCTTCTCAGCAATTTCCAGTTTTTGAGTTCTACCTTTTGCTATCAGAGACGAGAGCTCTCCTTGCAATTCGTTACGACAATACACAGTCAAATACTTAAACCACACTAGGAGACAAGTGCGAGACAGCACTTGATCCTCTATATACTGTGGCACACACAAAATACTATTACTCATTGCTGCTACTAGAGACGAACACTACTGAACTTGTTCTTTTCTAACAGGCAGAAAACTCAAGATAATAGCAGTTTCTGGATACTTGCCCTCCTCCGAATGTGTACAGACTTCTAGCACTTTTTACTGCATCAGCTTCAATATGCTATAGTGACTGATCTCGACGACTGGGGCCGGGCGGGGTAGCCGGGCAGTCTGGGGCGCCTTGCACGGTTTGCGCGGCTGCCCCCGTCGGAGGTTCAAGTCCTCCCTCGTGCTTGGGCGTGTGTGTGTTGTCCTTAGCGTAAGTTAGGTTAAGTAGTGTGTAAGCCTAGGGACTGACGACATCCCATAGGAATTTACTGCTCCTAGCTAGTTCCTCGTAATCACTCCTTCTAACCGATGGTACTGGCTCCGCTTGCGACTGATTTTGTCCTGTGCGGTTGTCGTTTATACAGGATGAATCACCTAAAACTCGAAACGCAAATACTGCGGAAATAGAAAGTGCTTTTGATGTATGGTTTTCACAGAATGGGCTGGTAATCAGGGGCTCGTAATTTTAGCCAATAAACGGATAGCATAAAACCTGGAAAGTGTATTTTTGTCGAAACATGCACTTTTTAAATGGAATAAACCCAATTGACACGAATAAACTAAAGTTAATGTAAATTAGAATATCAGTGATGTTTGTTGCAGGATTATAGTGCGAGTCGTTTACGAAATACCGTACTTTGAAAAATTTCAACACCGACATTTGTTTGTGCCATTCACCATGCGTAATTATTAGGTACGATATTTCGGTGTTTGTTTACAGTGTGCTTGTGTGTTCCTTGAGAGGACAGCGACTTGCTGTTAGGTAGTGTGTGGCAGTCCAAGCAGTATGTCGTGAATGGACGATGTGATTTAGCAAGGCAGAACAAGCCAACATACTCTTGGTTTATGGAGAGTGTTCTTGTACGTTATATGCCACAATATGTCCCAATAAACGTCAACCATCTCAGCAATTATTTATCAACATCTTCAACTAGTTACGTGAAGGTGGTAGTGTAACACCTTGACAAAGTAATAGAAGGAAGCAAGTGACGACAGAAGAGGGAGAAATTAATGTTTTGCTGCTGTTGCAGTTGAGCTGCGCGTTAGCTCCCGAGCAATCGCACGAGGAAGTAGCATGAGTCAGGCAAGTGTCCTACGCATTTTCCATCGACATAGGTTCCATCCCTATGACATCTCTCTCCATCAAGAGCAGGATGGAAACGTTTATGAGAGTCGTGTTGACTTCCGTACATATTAAGACAGGACACTCCAGGTGTACCATTATCTTGTTTAGTGATGAAGCCATGTTTACTAATTGCGGCCAGGTAAATCGCTGAAAGATGAATTATTAGTCTGTTGACAGACCCCATTGGCTTCGTCGGGTGGAACGTCAGCGTCCATGGAGTGTACACGTGTGGTGTGGGATAGTGAACCATCAGCTCATAGGACCGTTTCTCATAGATGGAACACTGAACGCGCACAAGTATCGCAGCCTTCCTAACATACCATCTTCCACGAATACTAGAAGATGTTCTTCTGCAGACTAGAAAGCAGCAGTAGTACTAACAAGTTGGCTGTTCAGCCCACAGTGCACCAAGTACTACAGCATGTCTTCACGAATTGTTTCCAAATCGTTGGACTGGATGCAGAGAACCTGCACGTTGGCGCCAGATTTAACACCTGTAGACTTTTTTCTGTGGAGAAAGCGGAAAAACACTCTCTACAAGGACATTCCAGCTACACCCTATGATGTGCAACGACGTAGCACTGCAGCTCGCTCGCAAATCTCCAGTCGGCCACTGTGGCCGAGCGGTTCTAGGCGCTTCAGTCTGGAATCACGCGACCGCTACGGTCGTAGGTTCGAATCCTGCCTCGGGCATGGATGTGTGAGATGTCCTTAGATTAGTTAGGTTTAAGTAGTTCTAAGTTCTAGAGGACTGATGACCTCAGATGTTAAGTCCCATAGTGCTCCGAGCCATTTGAATCTCCGCTGAAATGCTAGCACATATACGGCAGTGGTTCCATACCAGACTGAAAGCACGTTTTACCGCTGCCGGTGATCATTTCAAACACAACCTGTGACGGTCAGTTGTCTCGTTACTGGTCATAATCCACATTACTAGTGTATACACATGTGTCGTTCTTTATTGTGTGCCACCGTAGATCTAGCGGTTCTAGGCGCTCAGTCCGGAACCGCGCGACTGCTACGGTCGCAGGTTCGAATCCTGCCTCGGACATGGATGTGTGTGATGTCCTTAGGTTAGTTAGGTTAAATAGTTCTAAGTTCTAGGGGACTGATGACCACAGATGTTAAGTCCCATAGTGCTCAGAGCCATTTGAACCATTTGCCAACGCAGATATTGCGCAAGTGGCATTCTAATGTATCCTACTTTTAGTTTATTAATATCAATAGGATATCGTTCCATTTAAAAAAGCGTACGTTTGCAAAAAATACACTTTCTAAGTATTATTACAATCTGTTAAGTGGCTAACAATACGAGCCCCTGGCTACCAGTCCATTCTGCGAAAACTGTGCGTGCCGGCCGGTGTGGCCAAGCGGTTCTAGGCGCTTCAGTCTGGAACCGCGCGACCACTGTGGTCACAGGATCGGATCTTGCCTAGGGCATGGATGTGTGTCCTGTCCTTAGGTTAGTTAGGTTTAAGTAGTTCCACGTTCTAGGGGACTGATGACCTCAGATGTTAAGTCCCAAAGTGCTCAGAGCCAGCCAAAACTGTACGTCAACAGCGCTTTCCATTTCCGCAATATTCCGAGGCAAGTCTCAGGTGATTCACCCTCTGATTTATCAGGGACTATTGCATGACTTCTACTAAAATTGTTGCTAGCTGAGAGGACACAGATAATCGAATATCTTTACATGGAATGATGTACCACTCGCAGCCATGTCACACAGTGTAAGAATGGTAGTAAGAACATCCTAACCGAGAGAGATCGGAGACGGTTGTCACACCGAGAGACAATTGGTTTGAAATCCAACAGGAGCTGCTATCGGCAGTGAATGCAAGTCCGTAACCAGTTTCCGAATGAACAATGCGAAAGGAACCCTTCAGATATAAATTATGTAAAAATGTTGTTCGATTTGTGTTGCCTGTTTTACTATCAGTGAGTGTTCACTTACTTTATTCGTAATATTCATTGTCTTTTGCGCCACATCTGACTGAAGGACTTCAAATTTATTGTAGGGCATCTTCATCGTTTATAATTACGTTCATGAATTACGCTTGCTTAAATGTTTTGCTAGTATAGTAGGTAATTTATCAATTTCTGCTCTGTCGCATGGCGCTCTTTTCCACAACAATGGAATCCTTATTACTAAGCCGCTATCCCATAACCAGAGGCAACAAAAATTTGATTTTGATTATTTCGTGCAACTGTTGACCGATTTTAAAACTTTAAAATGCTGTCGTAATCTACTCATTAAGAGATGTAATCTTATACTGAGAATTCAACAAAATTGCGCGTTTGTCTTCAGGCAGTGTAGCTGACGGCGCACATGTCCCGGGCTGTATTCATCCAGTATTTGAGAGTGAGAGCACTTTACCGCTTCGGACAAATTTTACACAAAATTTCTAATCTTTACGACATTTTTTCTCTCTGAAACCCACCACAAAGTGAAGACACGAAAGAAAATAATCGCCTACTACGTTTTCGCTGTTCATGCAGAAAAACTTGAATGATACCTGTCGTCTTTTACCGCTGCAAGGTACTGGTAGGATTCACTTTGCGAAACATCTCTTTCCTGTTTTATTAAACCTCAAGAATGACTATGCAAGTAGAGCCTACGTTCGCTTGCCTCGAACAATTACCAAACTCAAAAAATCTGATTAGTGTGCCAAATATATTTAAAGCTTAATTAATTAAACGATAAAAAGGTGCCACCTCGCAGGTCATTTGAGGATCTAATAAAATACCGATCCATATATTGGATATACAATAATTATGATAAAAATTTAACTGAAACATTACTACGGGGAGGTGCAAACTGACTGGTTTTAAGCATCCTGACTAGGAAGCGGTATGGCGCTGTGAGATGTAGTAGGAACAAATTCAGCAATAATTAGCATTTATTTCCTCATTAAAAGTAACACACACGCTCACAGATGTTAAGTTAAAACGAAGTTACTTGGAATGCTGGCGACACATTGTATATTATACATCGCAACAACTGAATCGACACGTGTGGCGCAAGTCTGCTGAATTACTAGTTACAGTTTATCGGGACCACACATACCAAGTTCACACTGATCACCCACACAACAGAAGATAGAATTTAGAACAAAGTTTCCCTCTCCCACATTAAGCTCACTGGCTCAGAGTGCGACTGGCTTTTATGGTCAATTTCGGAGAACGAAGCCCACTTCCAAAATTCCGTCCAACTAAGTAATTTTGTAAACAAATTTACCAAACGTGATCACATCTATTCCGCGATGAAACTGAAAATTCAGTTCGGACATGAGAGGTATTTACGTCGAATTGGAACCTCATGGTTTACAAAGAAATGTCCGCAGCTCATGGTCGTGCGGTAGCGCTCTCGCTTCCCGCGCCTGGGTTCCCGGGTTCGATTCCCGGCGGGGTCAGGGATTTTCTCTGCCTCGTGATGACTGGGTATTGTGTGATGTCCTTAGGTTAGTTAGGTTTAAGTAGTTCTGAGTTCTAGGGGACTGATGACCATAGATGTTAAGTCCCATAGTGCTCAGAGCCATTTGAACCATTTTGAAAATCGCATTTAGAAAAGCGTCAGCCGATAGATGTCAACGCCCTTTCATGGTCGTCAAGTCTCGACAGCCACCGTCGTCTGTGAGTGGGCCTCTCTCCCTGACAGCTGTCCCATGTGCCACCTCGGATCCCTCTGCAGTCATCGCGATGCCTCTATCTTCGTTTGCTGCTCCATCTCTGGACGTGGGTGTGTGCCCTCTGCATGATTTTTCAGTTGGCGTTCCCAGGCAGGCTCAGGGTGTATGTCGGGGTGCGGGCAGCAGCTCAGCACTGGGCTCAGTTTCGGCTCCTGTTTCCTCATTGTCACCTACATCCAGTCCTGCCTCCGATCACTACTCAGTGATTAAGGTTCGGGGGTGTCGTGTCCCAACACAGGACAGAGGGAAGACTGGAGGTTGGGGCTCCGTCTCCAGTCTCTGAGCGGTGAGGAGCAAATGCAGAGAGACAACCAGTGGAGGCAGGCTGACGACTTGGATCAGCGCCAAACACTGTCGCAGGGCACCTACTAGAGGGGCGGATTTTGGGAATCAACAGGATGCTGGGAGCAGGAGATTCGTGAAATTATGGGGTCTGATAAACACTGTTTATTACTGATCAGACTAACTACTACACTGGAGGCTAATTCTAAACACTAGAAAAAGCAAAGGAGGGAATTGGTTGCACAGCAGAAGTCAGAGTCTGAATTCACAGGGCTGGGCGCTAACAGAAGCAGCGAACCTAGCAGCATGTTGAGTACAAACTTGAGAGCAGCACTCCAAGTGAAAAGAAGCAGACATGGCAGAGCTTGCCGAGGCTGGCCACGAGCGACACTTAGTAGACGGGTAGCATTCATTTCACGCTAGGTGAGGAGAGCCCTACGTCAACGTGACGTAGGCACGCGTCATCATGAGTTTCACGAGTTGTCCTATCGACTGTAGTGTGCATTCTGTATACGTCGACTGTTGTGTGCGTCTTGAATCTGCACTGTTCATTGTTCTTAGTAGATTTACAAGATGAAGGCAAAATTAAATGGAACAAGGTGGTTTAATATTTCCAGCAATATTCGGAATTACTTCCAACTTCAGTTTCTCAGTTTAACGTTTCTGCCCACATGAATTATGTACAATCCATTGGCTTTTATAAAAATACGAAACACTTTAATTTCTCCCTATTCACGTTTTTATCCACATGATTTATGCACGATTAATCGGACTAAAAAATGCGTAGACACTTTCGTCATAGTTATGATTCCTTCTTTCAGATATTCGTAATGTTCATGAAACACACAATAACATCCCACATTCTTTGGATTGCAGCTCAATAATTAATTATTTCATGTTTCTATCCACAGGATTTAGATACGATTCATCGGATTTTTTAAAAAAAAATCGGGTAGCATTCATTTCAGGCTAGAAAAATAACAAGACACTTTCTTTATGGTTATGATTCCTTCATTCAGATATTTGTTATGTTCATGAAACACACAGTAACATCCCACATTCTTTGGATTTCAGCTTAATAATTAATTATTTCACGTTTCTATCCACATGATTTATGCACGATTCATCGAATTTTTTTTTTTTTAAATTGACTAAAAGCTTTTTTTTTTTACTTTCATTATGGTTTCTTTGTTCAGACATTCATTATGTTCCTGAAACACATACCACCCCAAATTGTTGGGATTACAGCTTAATAATTAATTCAACTGGGATGAGCGTAACAGATAACTCCTGTCACTTCGTTTGTACACGTGTATTTACATTTAGCTTTGACGTTATCGGTACAACCGCAAAGATCGATATACGCACTCATGTAGTCGATTTAGGTTAATTACGTCACGACGACGTAGTGTTACGTCACTATGACGTAGGTTCCTCCTCACCTAGCATGAGATGAATGCTACCCTTAGTCGACGCCCCAACGATTTGACTGAGAGCTCCCTCTGAATACAAAAGCATGGGTTTCTAAAAGAATCATGGTGGCGTATCCCACCAGTTCACCAACACATACGCTTCAGCCAATCTGAATAGTTGCTCTGCACCTCGAGGGTGCAGAGATTTCTCCCCATCTCCTCCATGGTACGTCTGGATGCTTCTGGACTTTACATTAACAAATTTGGTAGCAACAGCGTACAGCTAAAAGCTAAACTCACTATCATTTCTATCAGGCACAAAAAAATCTATGTTTTACATTACTTGGCCCCGCCCTCAGTCTTTTTACGAGGGGGAGTGCTGTAGTAACACTCTAAGCTTTGTAAACCCAGCGATGTTGGACTTGGCAGGAGTAAGTATCAAGCTTGCTGCCTCTGCTAAGACGTACCTCTTTGTGGCCTTCTCGTACTGTGACGCCTTACAACGGCGCGTAAGCGGTGGATGGAATTACCAGTTAACTCTCCGAAGTGAAACTTCTACCCTCGAACAGGGTCCCAGGGCATCTGCAATTTGCAGGGCTCTAGTGTTATTATGCAGCTCCGCTAATCTAAACACTACCACTTTTGCCAGCTCTCTGCATTCTATCTCTGATTTACCATCTTGGAATGCTCTTGATGGCCCCCAACAGCCTTACGCCTAACAATGTAGTACAAATCATTACGCAGTCAGTGCATGACATCACTACCCATCGAAAAAATTGTTGACAATTATTTGGCAACGAATTTGTAATTGGCTTCTGTTGTAGTTAAAACATCTGAACTCTAGAAATGACATCCTGGGCATTCTTGGTTAATGACCCTATTTCTCTTTACATTTTGCGCTTTGTAAAGCTCGTATTTCACTTCTCTTTTGTGCACCTGTAAACATCGACATAAAACATGTTTTATTTTGCACTGCATTTATATACACATAGTTATATACGCATAGAAGCATCATTGAAAACAGAGGTTCATTTTTCATGAAGACATACCTTTTCCCTTTTTTTACATTACAGGTACAAATGCACAACAAAAATAAAATTTTTCTCTCGTTTTCTACGTTACATGCATTTTCCCATATTTATTTGTTTATTTTTGTTCACATCACTTGTACATAAACATATCAATACAGCACATCACATATCAACATTACAATAATAAATCTGAAAGAGAACACAGTCTTATAAAATTCTTGTTTAAATTTTACTTATGTAATTCACAACAGTAATTTCTTATGTACTAAGAGAGTTTTGCAGTAGTTTGCACTGTTATTGATCTCTGCTTGGAGATGGCATAGGTAACGTGGCTTTCTTATTGCGTTCAAACGTAACGGAGCCTTCATCACGCCCTTCCCTATTTCCTCTGCTTGACCGAAGACACCGTCTACTACGAATGCGTGTCATTTCCGACCCTTCACATGTGGCTACTATGGTTGTCCTCACCCCCCCTCTGCCACAACAGTCCTCGCCCATGTCTTTCAGCATGTACTTAAAGCAGTCTCTAAAACATTTACAGTATCTGCGCAAACAACAAACCAGAACGAATAATGATACCAAGGTATTTCTGAGAAACTATGCTCTTCTTGGAAAGCTATTTCCTCAAATAATCTTTTTCTGGCTGTATGTACATGAACAAACCTTTACTTACATCAACTTCAGAAGGTAGCTGTGATACTTTACACTGATTAAACAGTTCATTTTCTACTAATGGCACATTCAGAACATAAATTTGTATAAACGCACTACATCATTTATGGGTAATAACTGGTACCGGCTCTGTTTTGTGAGAGCGATTGGGAACTTCTTGTCTTTAATATCGCCCCAAATTAAACGCAAGCTCCTAATTATTTACACTGGGTTGATTATATGAGGTTCCAGTATTCCCTACTGGCCATTTACTATAGCAGAAATTAGCATCTCATACTTCCATTTTAACTCTGTGTAAATCGATAGCAGCTGTGTTAACTGTCATTAGCAATGCTGTGTCCTTTGATCAGTACTATTCCCATATACGATTATAGCTGGTGGTGACTTTAATTTACCTTCGATATGTTGGAGAAAATACATGTTTAATTCCGGAGGTACGCATAAAACATCATCCGAAATTGTGCTAAAGGCATTCTTTTAAAATTATTTCCAGCAGTTAGTTCATGAGCCCACGCGAATAGTAAACGGTTGTGGAAACACCCTTCACCTCTCAGCAACAAATAATACTGAGTTAATAACGAGCATTAAAAGAGAGACAGGGATTAGTGGACACAGGGTTGGGTAGCGAGATTGAATATTGTAACCCCCAAATCCTCAAAAATAAACGAAAAATATACCTAAGCCAAAAAAGCAAATAAAAATTCACTTGACGCCTTCCTGAGAGACAATCTCCACTCCTTCCAAATTAATAATATAAGTGTAGACCAGATGTGGCATGGGTTCAAAGAAATAATATCGGCAGCAGTTGACAGATTTATACCAAATAAATTAACAAACGACGGAGCTGATCCTCCTTGGTACACAAAACGGGTCAGAACACTGTTGCAGAAATACTGAAATAAACATGCCAAATTTAAACAGACGCAAAATCCCCAAGATTGGTGATCTTTTACAGAAGCTCAATTTTAGCGCGGACTTCAATACAAGGTGCTTATAATAGTATCCACAAAGAAACGTTGTCTCGAAACCTGGCAGAAAATCCAAAGAGGTTCTGGTCGTATGTGAAGTATGTTAGCGGCTAGAACCAATCAATGCCTTTTCTGCGAGATAGCAAAGGAGGTACTGTTGAAGACAGTGCTGCCAAAGTAGAGTCACTAAACACAGCCTTCCGAAATGCCTTCACCAAAGAAGACGAAGTAAATATTCCAGAATTTGAATCAAGAACAGCTGCCAACATGAGTAACGTAGAAGTAAATATCCTCGGAGTAGTGAAGCAACTTAATCACTTAATAAAAGCAAGTCTGCTGGGCCAGACTGAGTACCAATTAGGTTCCTATGAGAGTATGCTGATGCATTAGCTCCGTACTTAACAATCATATCAACCGTTCGCTCTACGAAAGTTCCATACCCAAAGACTGGAATGTTGCACAGGTCACACCAATATTCAAGAAATGTAGTATGAGTAATCCACTAAATTACAGGCCCATATCGTTAACGTCGATTTGTAGCAGGATTTTAGAACATATATTATGTTCAAACATTGTGAATTACCTCGAAGAAAACGCTCTATTGACACACAGACAGCATGGATTTAGAAAATATCGTTCTTGTGAAACACAACTAGTTCTTCATTCGCATGAAGTGTTGAGTGCTACTGAAAAGGGATTTCTGATTCATTCCGTATTTCTGGATTTCCGGAAGGCTTTTGAACCAAGCGGCTCGTAGTGAAATTGCTTGCTTACCGGTACGGAATATCGTCTCAGTTATGTGACTGGATTTGTGATTTCCTGTCAGAGAGATCACAGTGCGTAGTAACTGACGGAAAGTCATCGAGTAAAACTGAAGTGATTTCTGGCGTTCCCCAAGGTAGTGTTATAGACCCTTTGCTGTTCCTTATCTATATAAACGATTTGGGAGACAATCTGAGCAGCCGTCTTAGGTTGTTCTCAGATGACGCTTTCGTTTATCGACTAATAAAGTCATCAGAAGATCAAAACAAATTGCAAAACGATTTAGAAAAAATATCTGAATGGTGCGAAAATTGCCAGTTGACCCTAAATAGCCGGCCGGGGTGGCCGAGTGGTTCTTGGCGCTACAGTCTGGAACCGCGTGACCGCTACGGTCGCAGGTTCGAATCCTGCCTCGGGCAGGGATGTGTGTGGTGTCCTTAGGTTAGTTAGGTTTAAGTAGTTCTACGTTCTAGGGGACTGATGACCTTCGAAGTTAAGTCCCATAGCGCTCAGAGCCATTTGAACCATTTTGACCCTAAATAACGAAAAGTGTGAGGTCATCCACCTGAGTGCTAAAAGGAATCCGTTAAACTTTGGTTGAACGATAAATCAGTCAAATCTAAAGGCCGTAAATTCAGCTAAATACCTAGGAATTACAGTTACGCATAACTTAAATTGAAAGAAACGCATACAAAATGTTGTGCGGAAGGCTAACCAAAGACTGCGTTTTACTGGCGAGACATTTAGAAAATGTAACAGATCTACTAAGGAGACTGCCTACACTACGTTTGTCCGTCCTCTTTTAGAATACTGCTACGCGGTGTGAGATCCTTGCCAGATAGAATTCACGGAGTACATCAAAAAAGTTCAAAGAAGGGCAGCAAGTTTTGTATTATCGCGAAATATTGGAATGTCACTGAAAGGGTACAGGGTTTCGGCTGGACGTCTTTTGTTGCGACGGAATCTTCTCACGAAGTTCCAGTCACCAACATTATTCTCCGAATGCGAACAATTTTGTTGACACCGAACTACATAGGGAGAAACGATCATCACGATAAAATAAGGGAAATCAGAGCCCGTACGGAAAGATATAGGTGTTCGTTCTTTCCGCGCGCTATACGAGATTGGAATAATAGAGAACTGTGATCGTTATTCGATGATCCCTCTGCCAGGCACTTAAATGTGATTTGCAGAGTATCCATATAGATGTAGATGTAGAAGAATCTTGGTAACTGTTAGTTGGTTTATGACACAATTATTATTACGTAAAGATATTTGTTTGGAATGAAAAATGACGCACCAAGTTGGGCCACCCTTCCAAGTGTTTTCCTTAAACTAATCCCAATACTTGTACTGCGTCTCAAATGCTTTTTGATCTGTACAAGCGGTAAACTTACAACCAAAAACATGTGGTTTCAAATGTTTGAACGTCCAAACTACGGCCAATATCTCTCTCCTCAACTGTGCTTTAATTTCTGTCTGCATTGTTCAAAGTTCTGGACGCATATGCATCTGGAAGTTCTTTACCTACTTCCCCCTGAGCCAATAGCGTCCTCCCTTGCTTACGTGGTGATTATAAACTTTTTTGAAAAATCTATGTACATTAATACAGGGGGATTGAATAGCTTCTGTTTTAGCACTTGGAACGCCTCTTTTTGCTCAGAACCCCACTCATACTTTTTTCAACGATTCATCTAATGGTTTTGCCACTTAACTAAAGTTATTTAGGAAACCTCTATAGTACCCCACTAAACCGAGGAAACTTTTCAGTGTTTTCCTTGTACGGGTCTCGGGATATTACGCCACTGCTTTTAGTTTGTTTGGGTCTGTTTTAGCCCATATTCGGTTAAGACAAGTCCCACATACGTGACCTCCTTCTTTAAAAATTCACATTTATCCACCTGAAACATCAAATTACTTTTGGCTTAGCCTCTCGGATGCCTCGTCCAATCAGGTATTGTGTTCCTCCAGCGATGGGCCAAAAATTACTGCGTCGCCTAAATAAGTGAACATCTTTTCACCCTGTAGATCCATTATAACCGAATTCATCAATTTTTGGAATGTGGAGGGTACAGAACTGAGTCGCATTGACATTCTTTTGAACATGTAACGGGAGTATGGAGGACTAAAAACTGTCAGGTCTCGATCTCTTTCATACCTAACAGTATCCCTTAGCCAAATCAAAGGCTGCAACAATTCTCTCTGCGCTGCTGTTATTCTGTAAGGATGAGACAGATAGGTCATATAGCGGATTCACAGCGTAGGGTAGTGTTGGCAGTTTATTTGTGCGTTAGTGTGCAAGTTTGTCGGCTTCCCGCTGTAGCCTTTGGTCGCCCTTAATAGCAGCTGGCGTATCCAGTCAATGTTGCTGATTTGGAGGGACTTGCCGATGTTGTCGCTTGTGAGTGTATGTTAGCTCGCCATAAGTGGTTGTTCCCTAGCTGGTAGTGTCTTTGGTTGTGATCGTAGTTTCCCAGAATAAGGATGAAAGGATTGTTCGACTGTTTCGAGTTCCTGTATAGTCGTGTGGCGAGTTTTTTGGGTACTTCCTTGAGGGCTTCAAGGCGGTATTCATTGTGAAGATCCACGGTGCGGGTATAGCGTGGAACGTTACTAATGATGTATAGCACTTTCTTCTGTATGATCTGCAGGCGTGTAGGAGCTGCGTATCCCCAGACGGGAGCTCAGTACGTCATCAGAGGTATAATCAGTATCATGTATAGGGTCCTGGACGCCCTCCTAGTCAGTGTACTTTCCCTGTTGAGCATTGAGTAGAGTTGTTGAGCGTCACGTGCGATCACATGGCGACGAATTCTACGTGGTCCCTCCATGTAAGTTCCTGGTCCAGCCAGACATCGTGTTAACTTTCTCCCGGAAACGTATTGGGAGTGCTTGTATCGTTACCTGTCTACATTATTGATGTTTGCGCAGTAACTTCGGTCTGCGTGTGAACAGAACTGCTTCGCACTTGTCGACGTTTACTTTAATACGCCTTCGTTGCAATCACGGCACGGCAGTTCCGAGTGCCGTCTGTAATCGTGAATTTATGTTCGACGGTTTCCAGTCTTGCGCAATGATGACTGTGTCATGCTCGTAGATGGCCAACGTCGTGTTTTGTGTTGCTGGAAAATCATTAATGTAGAGGATGGCAAGATGTTAACCAGAATGTTTACCTGGGGTACTCCAGCTTTGATACCGTGTTGTATCGATTGTTTGCTCTGGACGTCGGTGTTAAACATCTCTTTGTGAGATATGAGTATATGAGGCGTACGAGTCCGTCGGGTAAATCAGCTTCGCTTAGTTTGCGTATAAGGCCGTTGTGCCAGAGGCGGTCGAAAGCTTTTTCGATGTCCAGAAACGAGGCCACTGTGGCTCTGTTCACGCTGTAGCCATGTGTTATATGTTCGACTACGCTAAGGAGTTGTGGTGTTGAGTGGTGATTCATAAAGCCGAATTGCTCCGGTATATCCTCGGCTCTTTAGCGTCCGTTTCCCATCGGTAACATGTCTGTCTACCGTTACCTTGTTTACTTCGCCATTTCTTCGTTGTTTGTTGGCCTCTCTGAACAGTTCAGAGAACTTTGAACTCCACTGCATTCATACCTTACAGTTTCAAAATTGTTTGTGGTTTTCTAAGCCTCTGCCCCTGTGTGCTAGCGCCTTGCTCTTCCATTTCCATACCCGGTTTTACGGGCCTACCCCCGACCCACATGGTTGCCTAGTCGTAATCAATTACTACACCACGCTTCGTAAGCAAGTCTCTGCCAACTAAACCGGCGTAGAGAATATGCAATTCCCCTCATACCTGATGAAACTTATTTGACTTTTTTAATTCCCGATTTGTTCCAAAATCTAAAACTGCCGTCCATACGTAAGTATGACCGGACTTGTGATACCTTTCGTCTTTATACCTTCGTCAGGTCTTTACCCTACCTTATATTCGCAAATATTTCATATTGACAAAGATAATTTGTGTTCCATCATCTACAAATGGTTCAAATGGCTCTGAGCACTATGCGACTTAACTTCTGAGGTCATTAGTCGCCTAGAACATAGAACTAATTAAACCTAACTAACCTAAGGACATCACACACATCCATGCCCGAGGCAGGATTCGAACCTGCGACCGTAGCGGCCGCTCGGTTCCAGACTGTAGCGCATAGAACCGCACGGCCACTCCGGCCGGCTCTCCGTCATCTACATCTACATCTACATGGTTACTCTGCAATTCACATTTAAGTGCCTGGCAGAGGATCCATCGAACCATTCTCATACTACTTCTCTACCATTCCACTCTCTAATGGCACGTGGGAAAAAGGAACACCTAAATCTTTCCGTTCGAGCTCTGATTTTGTAATTGGAATTGATCGTCTGATGATTTTACCAGACGGTAAATTACCGCGTCATCTGCAAACAAACTAAGGGGGCTTCTCAGATTATCACCTAGATCGTTTATGTAAATCAGGAACAGCAGAGGGTCTATGAGACTACCTTGCGGAACTCCAGATATGAGTTCTGTTTTACTCGATGATTTACCGTCTATCACTACGAACTGTGACTTCTCAGAGTGGAAATCACGAATCCAATCACACAACTGCGACGATACTCCATATGCACGCAATTTGATTAAGGGGAGGTTTACTATCTTTGGCCCGAAAAAAGCATGTTCTTTGAGAATTGTTTTCTCGGGATGTGTTACAGATATCAATGTCAAATTTGGTCAAAATGTTTATTGATATTTCCTCTACAAAATGGAGTTTTTTCTACCGGAAATGTCGAATAACAAAGGCGGAAGTGCCGTCGGGACGAAACAAAATTTCGATGTAGACCTCCACACGCGGTATGTCACAGGTCAGCCGGCTCGTCTGAAATCAAAACTGAGTTGACGTTAGGGACGTACATAAGATTCTTTAGGAGTTGTACCTCACTTAAGTTATTTGGACCATAGAAAACAAAATGGCGGCCATTTGAAAAAAAATAGGGTTTTTCATCGATTTTTCGACTTCGTAAAGTAAAGATATTTATAGTTGACGGATCGGAATAAAAGTGGTACAACTCCTAGACAATTTAGTTAGATTCGTCGGAAAAAAAGAATCATGCCAATCGGTTCAGTAGATTTGAGTAAATTTGAAGTTATCACACCGCGCGATAAAAAGAAAGTCATTTCGAGAAAAACGTGTTTGAAATTTTGACCACATATAAATGCAATATTATGCAACTTACGTTCGATCTGCTATTCCGGGTCCATAAACTAGTCCTTCCTCTTTGTCACAGAGGGCGTTCTGCTCGATCTGGGCCATCCTGCGCTGCTCGTGCGACCGGTGTCAAGCGGTTTTCTGCCGCTTGAATCCGGTGGTCGTCCGAATGCTTGGCGAACTGCGTCGAATAGAGTCCCAGGGTGACATCCATCGTTGTCATGGTCTTCAGAACTGCTGAATACCCTTCATTGAAGCTGCTCACTGCCAGGATAGTCGCAAGTCTCCAGTCTTCGCACCAGAATGCAAATGCTTGGGGGCTAACTTGCAGACACACGCGTTCAAACTTTTATTTGAATCTTGTGTGTTTCCTACCAAGCACCGGTACAATAACTTGTCCTCCGAAAGAAAAAAACTGGTGCATGAAAAAGGCCATTTCAGGCAGGTGTATTTTTTTGTTCAACCGCGAACAACAAACATTTCTGTTCCGTATTCAGAAAAACCGTTTCAGG
This sequence comes from Schistocerca serialis cubense, assembly GCF_023864345.2. Classification (NCBI taxonomy): domain Eukaryota; kingdom Metazoa; phylum Arthropoda; class Insecta; order Orthoptera; family Acrididae; genus Schistocerca; species Schistocerca serialis. Next base: position 538,688,290 of record NC_064638.1, read on the forward strand.
GGTGGATTCTAAACACTTTTATGGATCCAAAAACTCAATTTTAAAAAAATCGACTTTTTGAACAAAAAGATAGTAAACCTTCCCTTAATAGTCGCTTGTGAGGAACGGTATCAAAAGCCGTCTGGAAATCTGGGAATATGGAATCGATCTGAGATCCCTTGTCGACAGCACTCACTACTTCATAGGAATAAAGAGCTAGCTGTGTTGCACAAGAACGATATTTTCTGAATCCGTGTTGGTTATGTATCAATACGTCATTTTCTTCAAGGTGATTCATAATGTTAGTATATGCTAAAAAATCCTACTGCAAACTGAGGTCAGTGACGTGGGTCTGTAATTCAATGGTTTACTCCTATGTCCTTTCTTGAATATTGGTGTGACCTGTGCTACTTTCCAGTCTTTAGGAGCAGACGTTTCGTCAAGTGAGCGGTTGTGTATGATTGCTAAGAAAGGCGCTATTGTGTCTGAATACTCTGAAGGGAACCTGATTGGTATACTATCTGGACCGGAAGATTTGCCTTTGTTAAGTGATTTGAGTTGTTTCGCACACCTAAGATATCCACTTATATGTCACTCATGCTAACAACTATTCTGGTTTCGAATTCTGGAATATTTACTTCGTCTTCTTTCATGAAGGAAAACTGTATTTAGTAACTCCGCTTTAATGGATCCATCATCGGTAATATTTCCATCACTATCGCGTAGTGACTGTATTGACTGTTTTTTGCCACTGGTGTACTTTACATACGACCAGAATCTCTCTGAGTTTTCTACCATATTTTGAGACAATGTTTCATTGTGGAAACTATTAAAAGCATCTCGCATTGACGTCCGCACTAAATTTCGAGCTTCTGTGAAACTTAGCCAGTCTTGGGGCTTGCCAGCCATAGTAAGTAAGCACTGCACAAACACAAACAGTAAAAAGCAAAAATACCACAGAAAGAGTAAATAGGGGTGCAAAAGCAGCAACCGCGGAACATAGAATACAAAAAGCACAAGAAAAAAAAATTGTTCAAATGGCTCCGAACACTATGGGACTATGGGACACCTGAGCTCATCAGTCCCCTAGAACTTAGAACTATTTAGGCCTAACTAACCTAAGGACATCACACACATCCACGCCCGAGGCAGGATTCGAGCCTGCGACCGTAGCAGTCGCGCGGTTTCGAACTGAAGCGCCTAGAACCGCTCGGCCACCGCGGCCGTCAAGCACAAGAAAACCAAACACTTAGTATCCAGAAGTATGCACGTGGTCTTGCGGTAGCGTTCTCGCTTCACGTGGACGGGTCTTGGGTTCGACTCCAAGCGGGTTCAGGGATTTTCTCTGCCTCGTGATGACTGGGTATTGTGTGTCTTTCATCATCATTTCAGAATCATTGACTCGCAAGTCGCCGAAGTGGCGTCAAATAAAAGGACTTGCAATACGGCGGCCGAACTTCCCTGCATCGGGCCTCACTGCCAACAATGCCCTACCATCATTTCAGCATCCAGAAGAATTTTTTTTTTAAATCATAAAGGCGACAGAAAAGGAAGAAAACTGCCACACGTAGGTACGATGGCTCATCGCCAGATGTTGTGTACAACTTCGCACACAATGCTAAGGAGAGGTGGGCTGCAGACTGGAGCGGCAACTGGTGTCGCAGGGAAGTTCGACAGGAGCAGAAATGTTCAGCGCTCGAGGAACACAACAAACAGAAGATTTACCTAACCTGTATTTCTCCAAGATTACAGAGACTCTTTACAAGTGATGCAGCAAGAATCAGAGTCCAACTCTCACAGCGTCAACCACTAAGAGACTTGCTGTATTAAGCACACAAACCACAGTGTGTGAGCAGCAACGAGATGGCGTCTGCGTGGCGTCACGTGGCGAACTGGCTCCGAGTGCACGTCTGGCGAGTGGCTGCCACCAGGCGTCCTATAACGTGGTGGCAGAGGGCGCTCGTGGTACCGAGCCACTGGAGTTGTGGCACAGCGAACATGCGCCATTTGTCCATCAAATTCCAAGCGCCCGCTATCAGTATCTAATAGAACCAGCAATTCCGTCACCAACACTGATACAATGGTAGGGTGGTATCGATACATGACATCAAATCAATCTCCTTATCACATATTGGTGACGTAATGATTTGTACATTGTTACGCTTAAAGCTGTTGGGGGCCATCAAGGGCACACCAAAAGGGGGATCAGTGACGCAATGCAGAGAGCAGGCAAAAGTGGAAGTGTTTAAGTTACTGGACCTGAATAATAACACTAGAGCCCTGCAAATTGCAGATGCTCTGGACGCCTATCCCAAGCAAGAAGTTTCACTTCAAAGAATTAACTCGTAATCAATCCACCACCTAGATGCTGTCGTAAGGCGTTACAGTACAAGACGGCCACGAAAAGGCACACCGCATCAGAGGCAGTAAGCTTGGTACTTGCTCCTGCGAAGTGCAACGTCAGTGGGTTTAAGTAGCTTAGAGTGCTACTAATGCACTCCCCACTCGCAAAAGGACCGAGGATGGGGCCAAGTAATGTAAAACATTGATTTTGCTGGGCGTGATAGGAATGACAGCTTTTAGCTAAATTCTGTTGCTACCAAATTTGTTAATGCAAAGTCCTGAAGCATCCCGACCTAGCGTATAGGAGAAAGGGAGGAATCTAATTGTTACTGGCCAGAGACACCCTCGAGGTGCAGAGCAACTAGTCAGATTGGCTGAAGCGTGTAAGTGTGGGTGAACTGGTTGGATGCGCCAACACGATTCTTTTAGTACCCATGTTTTTGTAATCAGAGAGAGTTGTCGGTCAAATCGTTGGGGCGTCGATTAAGTGTCGCTCGTGGCAAGCCTCGGCAAGCACTGCCATGTCTGCTTCTTTTCACTTGGAGTACTGCTCTCAACTTTGTACTTAACATGCTGCTAGTGTTCGCTGCTTCCGTTAGCGACCGCCCCTGTGGATTCAGACGCTGAATTCTGTTGTGCAACCAATTCCCTCCTTTGCTTTTTCTAGTGTTTAGAATTAGCCTCCAGTGTAATAGTTAGTCTGATCAGTAATGTTGTTGTTGTTGTTGTTGTTGTTATCTTCAGTCCTGAGACTGCTTTGATGCATCTCTCCTTGCTACCCTATCCTGTGCAAGCTTCTTCGTCTCCCAGTACTTACTGCAACCTACATCCTTCTGAATCTGCTTCTTGTATTCATCTCTTGGTCTCCCTCTACGATTTTTACCCTCCAATACTAAACTGGTGATCCCTTGATGCCTCAGCCGGCCGCGGTGGTCGTGCGGTTCTAGGCGCTCCAGTCCGGAGCCGCGCTGCTGCTACGGTCGCAGGTTCGAATCCTGCCTCGGGCATGGATGTCTGTGATGTCCTTAGGTTAGTTAGGTTTAATTAGTTCTCAGTTCTAGGGGACTGATGACCACAGCAGTTGAGTCCCATAGTGCTCAGAGCCATTTGAACCATTTGATGCCTCAGAATATGCCTTACCAACCGATCCCTTCTTCTAGTCAAGTTGTGCCACAAATTTCTCTTCTCTCCAATTCTATTCAATACATCCTCATTAGTCATGTGATCTACCCATCTAATCTTCAGCATTCTTCTGTAGCACCACATTTCGAAAGCCTCTATTCTCTTCTTGTCTAAGCTATTTATCGTCCACGTTTCACTTCCATACACGGCTACACTCCGCACAAATACTTTCAGAAACGACTTCCTGACACTTAAATCTATACTCGATGTTAACAAATTTCTCTTCTTCAGAAACGCTTTCCTTGGCATTGCCAGTCTACATTGTATATCCTCTCTACTTCGACCATCATCAGTTATTTTGCTCCCGAAATAGCAAACTCATTTACTATTTTAAGCGTCTCATTTCCTAACCTAATTCCCGCAGCATCACCAGATTTGATTCGACTACATTCCTTTATGCTCGTTTTGCTTTTGTTGATGTTCATCTTATATCCTCCTTTCAAGACACTGTCCATTCCGTTCAGCTGCTCTTCCAAGTCCTTTGCAGTCTCTGAAAGAATTACAATGTCATCGGCGAATCTTAAAGTTTTTATTTCTTCTCCATGGATTTTAATTCCTACTCCGAATTTTTCTTCTGTTCCCTTTACTTCTTGCTCAATATACAGATTGAATAACATCGGGGAAAGGCTACAACCCAGTCTCACTACCTTCCCAACCACTGCTTCCCTTTCATGCCCCTCGACTCTTATAACTCCTATCTGGTTTCTGTACAAATTGTAAATAGCCTTTCGCTCCCTGTATTTACCCCTGCCACCTTCAGAATTTGAAAGAGAGTATTCCAGTCAACATTGTCAAAAGCTTTCTCTAAGTCTAAAGATGCTAGAAGTATAGGTTTGCCTTTCCTTAATCTATTTTCTCGGCTTCTATCAGTTTTTCCATTCGTCTGTGAAGAATTCGTGTTAGTATTCTGTAGCCGTGGCTTATTAAACTGATAGTTCGGTAATTTTCACATCTGTCAACACCTGCTTTCTTTGAAATTGGAATTATGATATTCTTCTTGAAGTCTGAGGGTATTTCGCCTGTCTCATATATCTTGCTCACTAAATGGTAGAGTTTTGTTAGGCCTGGCTCTCCCAAGGCTGTCAGTAGTTCTAATGGAATGTTGTCTACTCCCGAGGTGTTCTGTCAAACTCTTCACGCAATATCTACATTCTCTTCCATTTCTATAATATTGTCCTCAAGAACATCGCCCTTGTAAAGACCCTCTATATACTCCTTCCACCTTTCTGCTTTTCCTTCTTTGCTTAGAACTGGGTTGCCATCTGAGCTCTTGATATTCATGCAAGTGGTTCTCTTTTCTCCAAAGGTATCTTTAATTTTCCTGTAGGCAGTATCTATCTTACCCCTAGTGATATGCGCCTCTACATCCTTACATTTGTCCTCTAGCCATCCCTGCTTAGCCATTTTCCACTTCCTGTCGATCTCATTTTTGAGACGTTTGTATTCCTTTTTGCCTGCTTCACTTAATTCCCTTTTATATTTTCTCCTTTCATCAATTAAATTCATAATCTCTTCTGTTACCCAAGGATTTCTACTCTCGACTTATTACCTACTTGATCCTCTGCTACCTTCACTATTTCATCTCTCAAAGCTACCTATTCTTCTTCTACTGTATTTCTTTCCCCCATTCTTGTCAATCGTTCCCTAATGCTCTCACTGAAGCTCTCTACAACCTCTGGTTCTTTCAGTCTAATCAGGTCCCATCTTCTCAAATTCCCACCTTTTAGCAGGTTCTTCAGTTTTAATCTACAGTTCACAACCAATAGATTGTGGTCATAGTCCACATCTGCCCCTGGAAATGTCTTACAAATTAAAAACTGGCTCCTAAATCTCTGTCTTGTCATTATATAACTTATCTGAAACCTGTCAGTATATCCAGGCTTCTTCTGTGTATACAACCTTCTTTCATGATTCTTGAACCAAGTGTTAGCTATGATTAAGTTACATTCTATGCAAATTCTACCAGTCGGCTTCCTCTTTCATTTCTTACCCCCAATCCATATTCACTTACTACGTTTCCTTCTCTCCCTTTTCCTACTATCGAATTCCAGTCACCCATGACTATTAATTTTTCGTCTCCCTTCACTATCTGAATAATTTCTTTTATCTCATCACACATTTCATCAATGTCTTCGTCATCTGCGGAGCTAGTTGGCATATAAACTGTACTACTGTGGTAGGCGTGGGCTTCGTATCTATCTTGGCCACAATAATTCGTTCACTATGCTATTTGTAGTAGCTTACCCGCATTCCCATTTTCCTATCTTTGTTAAACCTACTCCTGCATTACCTCTATTTGATTTTGTATTTATAACCCTGTATTCAACTGACCCGAAGTCTTGTTCCTCCTGCCACCGAACTTCACTAATTCCCACTATATCTAACTTTAACGTATCCATTTCCCTTTTTAAATTTTCTAACCTACCTGCCCGATTAAGGGATCTGACATTCCACGCTCCGAACCGTAGAACGCCAGTTTTCTTTCTCCGATAACAGCGTCCTCCTGAGTAGTCCCCTCCCGGAGATCCGAATGGGGGACTATTTTAGGTCCCGAATATTGTACCCATGAGAACGCCATCATCATTTAACCATACAGTAAAGCTGCATGCCCTCGGGAAAAATTACGGTTGTAGTTTCCCATTGCTTTCAGCCGTTCGACTACAGTACCAGCACAGCAAGGCCGTTTTGGTTAGTGTTACAAGCCCAGATCAGTCAATCATCCAGACTGTTGCCCCTGCAACTATTGAAAAGGCTGTTACCCCTCTTCAGGAATCACACATTTGTCTGGCCTGTCAACAGATACCACTCCGTTGTGGTTGCACCTGCGGTGCGGCTATCTGTATCGCTGAGGCACGCAAGCCTCCCCACCAACGGCAAGGTCCATCGTTCATGGGGGGAGGGGGGGGAGTCTGTTTATATTATGGATCATAAAGACATGAGCAGTGCGCTGTTTTCTCTCCACCGTTAATGTTTTTCTGGCAGTTAAAGGGCACGACCAACTTTAGTGGTCACGAGCCGCCACTGCTAAACAGGCATGGACAACCAAGTGTACGGAGCCAGAAGATCGTTATGTTTTATCACTATGGTTTTCCTTCACTATAGTTGCTCAAACTATATTCGCTCCCTTGTGAAGTCTGTTGTCCATAATCAGTCACATTTCGAAAATAACAGTAACGTTCGACAACTTAAAGCTGTAAGGAAAAATCAGATATACTGTCCATCACTCAACCCTAGTGTAGGGCAGTTAGGAATGAGGTATTCAGACATGAAAGGCTGTGACCACTTACACAGAGACGTCAATAATCTTTCAAACGTAAACTGAAATATCTGCTTGCCAATTCATTCTACAATCCTGAAGAATTTCTGATTGTGTAATACCATTATTCGCGCTCGCCACCCACCCCCATTGTCAATTTTTGGGTATTCGCGAATAAACTTAATTTCTAGATAAGTCTTTGTGCACATGCTTCCAAGTGGTCGAGTGGTTCTGTAGTCTTTCGTTACGATAGTGCTAACGGAGTGCTTCACACTCGGAGTTTCTCATAGCATCAATGTTGGTAGTTAACTTTAGACTGATTTGCGTGTTATATTTTTGTCCGGTGTCAGATCTTTCTTTGTGATGAGGATGCACGTGTGTTGTGTAGGGTTCTTCAAAGTTTCTTGTTAGTTCAGCCGTGTCAAAATACAAACTCATTTTAGTTAAAATCGTTTTTTCAGTGAATGCTAACCTACCCATTAGTTTTCGTTCAAGTAAATTCAAAGTTAGTTATGGTTTCTTCGCGGTCTACCCACGTGTGGTGCTGAAGAGTGTTCCACAGTCATCGCTTTCTTGCTTTAAAATGAATTATCGTAGCATTAACTAACTTCTTGGAGTTCTTTTCGCGACCTATTTTGGTGAGTATCCTTGTGTTCCTTTGTGCATCCGGAATACGTGGAGCCAACTACATTGTCGCAATCAGTAGCAAGCGGGGATCAGAATATTCTTATGCAACCACTTTCAAAATTCTTATTGAATCTGTGGAGATAACGCACGCGAATTTGCGAACGGTTTAATGTACAGTGTGATTTTGCGTTTTTGGTTACATTTTGGCTATCCCACGTTTTTGGACGAAGTGACTGCTCATTACAATGCGAGTAGCTTACCATTTACTCCTTTTGCATGCTTGTCCTACTCCCACATCGTGTTTGATGGAATTGTTTCTGTATTAATTAAGGAAATAGATTCGAGAGTGAATCATTTAGGCAATGAAACTCCCTGACAGAATTGAAACTGTGTGCGGAACCGAGACTCGAACTCGGGATCTTTGCCTTTTGGCAGCAAATGCTCTACCAACTGAGCTACCCAAGCACGACGCACGACGCGTTCTGACAACTGTACTTCTGGCAGTACCTCATCTCATACCTTCCAAACTTCAAAGAAGTTCTCCTGCGAACCTTGCAACACCAGCATCGCTGGAAGAAAGGATAATGCAGAGACATGGCTTAGCCACAGCGCGGGGGATGTTCCCAGAGTGAAATTTTCACTCTACAGCGGAGTTTCGCTGATGTGAAACTTCCTGGCATGGCGGACCGAGGCTCGAACTTGAGACCTTTGCCCGTCGCGGGTAAGAGCTCTGCTAACTGAGCTATCAGGAGTACTAGGTTTGCAAACTTTCTCAGCAGAACATCTGTGAAGTTTGGAAGATTAGGGGACGAGATACAGGCGGAAGTAAAGCTGTTAGGACCAGTCGTTGAGTCGTACTTCGGTAGTTCAGCTGATAGAGCAGTTGCCTCCAAAAGGCAAAGCTTCCGACTTGGAGTCTCCGTCCTGCACAGAGTTTTAATTCTGCCAGGAAGTTTCATATCACGTCAAATCCGACGCAGAGTGAAAATTTCATTCAGTTTAGGCAATGCCTCCGTTCGCACACTGCAGCCCACTCGTGTGTGTTTTTAAGTCTTATTCCTACAACTTAATGTTTTTCCATGTATGTTTGTGGTATTGAAATATAAATTTTCTTTACGGGCAGTTTCTATGTTTTGCACACGGAACTGATAAATACATCATTAAATGGTCCTTTTTCTATCGATTCTGTAGTTAGATCATGCTTGACTTTGGTATCACTGATTTTGCAAAGCCGCCGGTCATTATTCATTTACGAGGGCCCTCTTCCTATTTAATTACTTGCACAGTCTTAAATTCTAAATTACATACCTGAATGACTGAGGAGCGTCCTGACTGAGGGGATATTCAGTCGACACTGGATACTGAAGGCGGAAATATTCGTCAGATCAAGCATGTGGCCTCTTGCAGTGTTACCTGAATTTTAGGAATCGCGAATTTTCGCGCTCTCTCAAAAAACAGATATACTTAAATAATCCATGAATTCACAAATAATTATTTCTTTTATGCAGTAACAAAATTCCGTTTGTTCACACGTTTTTGACGGATTCCTTAACAAGGAATCAGGAAGTGAAAGAAGCTAAACAGAATATCATATTTCTTGCAAAAGTGGTAGCATTTTGTTCGCATAATTTCAAATTCATATGCTGACATTTTGACTTGGATAGGTGCACAGCATTCCTAATTATTAAACATGGTCATTCACACTTACAGCTAACAGATACATTATTTATTAATTATTGCGATTGCAGTTTAGAGTATTACTCATCTTCAGACGGAAGTCCTAAACGTAAATACACTCACAGGCCTAAATACAGTCTCTGCACCAAACATCAAGGTAGTGCGAATGGTTCCAGGCCGTAAGGTACGGTAATAATCACAAAATCAGATAAAAGCGACAATACCCACATGTTTCTTACGTTCGTATCACCTAACTGTCAAGCGGAACCGCACGATCGTAAGAGATATTACTGTCGTGATTTATATCTGGTTTAGGGATTATTCTCATACCTTATAATGTGGATACCGTTCGTACTCGCTTGATGTTTAGACTAAAGGCAGTATTTATGGCTGTGTGTGTATTCCTATTTGAGAATTCTGCTTGACGTTGAGGAGCAATACTCTAAACTGTAGTTGCAAAGAATGCAAAATAAAATATCTAATAGTCACAAGGGAAAACGACCATGTTTCATCATTTGGTTATACTTCAGAAATTTGGTAATATCTTAGTCACACGAAAGTAGTAGTATCTTATTATCTTAACATGGACAATTTCAGTGATGACTTTCGCTGATAGTTCACTGGATCCATAAAAAATGAGTTCATCACTATGTCACTGGTCTTTGTCAGAGAAGGTTTTTCTTCGCACTGAGACGCAAGAAATAATCATAGAATGATCGTATTTATGTGTGTGTTTAAGTAGATAAAAATCTTGTAAGAGAATATAAAAAATTAAAATTTTCTCACTATGTGTGAGCCTGACTCAGCTGACTTATTGAGTGTCGTTAACGTTACGCAGATATACTAAACAGTTGCACTTCCCACTGCGAAAAAATCTAAATAAAGTCACTATATTGATGATTTTACTGACTTCAGTCTATTTAATACCGTGGCGACGAAACTGGTTTGCACTTTCTCATGTAATGAAAATATTTCAACAAGCAGCGTCCGCTGGAAAAAAGAAATGTTGGTAGTCAAGAACTAATTGATGGATGGTCGTGGCACCTAACCAATTAACAAACGTGGGGAATGTTACCAGGATAATTGTATGATATTCAGCCATTTCTCTTTAGCTAGATTCACCACATATTAATTATATTAATTTTCATTATATCGTGACCACGAATGGTATGCGTAATCGTGGTGCTACTGACGGCATAAATGTTTTTACAACAAAAAACCATTAACTTTTAATGTCTGAATTTGGTGTTTGTTATACAAACGTAAATTCGGCGCTTGTCTAAAATTTGATACTGCCATTTTCACTCTAAGTTGAACTTTATGCTGTTGGTTTTTTTTTGTAGTAGTTTACGCTTTAAAACTTCAAGGGTTTAATTTGCTTCCTTTAATAACTATTCTGGTGTTAATAGCAAAGAGAAATTTTTGTTTTTTTAATTAAAATATTTTTATCAACAAAAATTTGGTTTTATACAGAGTTTGCGCACAGCTACCCGTTAGCCCATTAACTGCTATTCTTATTCTTAATTATTCTAGAGTATTTAGGAATGTTTTACTGTTATTAGCGTCAGTTCTATTGGAGAGAAATGTAGATGAGCCTGTGACTTTCGCATTCTCGTATGCGTCATGCGCTATTTTCTGACCTGTGGTAATGCTGATTTTCGAGGTCTGTCACGTTGTAGACCAAATCGAGATTCACTACGAAAGCTTCATTTATAAAGATAGTCAGCGAGACTATCATTCTTAATAGACCATATTACGTTGTTAGACTTGTGACTGTAAGTATACTCTCCTGTAATTTTCTACTTTCCTCTGCATTATCTTTTATCAGTAAAAGCACTACTCTCACATACATCAAGTGCTCTATGGGCACCCTCTTCACCTAAATGACTTATTTCTTTTATATTTTCTGAAGTATTTGTAGAGTTTTTTCCATATGTTTCTTCAGCCCAAATTGGTACTTCATCAACGCGCTCTGTCTTTTCATACTTCTTGTACTGTATTGTTTTTCATATTGTGTGGTAGTTAAAAACGTAATGCACTTGTCGCATTATATTTTAGGCTTTATTTATTTGTTTTTGAATGTCTTGTAACGTCTCCAAGTTGCTGAAAAACAGTCATTTACGAAATTGCTTCACTGTATAGTTACCTAAATGATACAACGTTTTTGTTTGTCTTTGTTCAACATTCATAATTAATTCGCCACCTATGTAACTAATCAAATGCTCATATAATCAGATTTGAGGGAACGCATAAGATACCACAGACAACTTATCTCTTTCTGTCTAATTAGCCCACCTTATCAAGTTAACTTGCAAAGCACTACAATAAAATACGCACACCTCTCGGTCTAACAACTGTGTACCTTTTGGCTTGAAACCAGTGACAGCGAAGTGAGCTACAGCGCAAATACTTTTATTTCTTTTCAAAACCGATCCTTCGCCCTGAGGTGGAGCGTGTGCTATTTTGAAACTCGTTGGCAGATTAAATTTGAGTGTCGACCCAAAATTCAAGTTTCCATTTTCGAATACTGGCCACGCACACAGTAGTGATGGGTCAAAAAGTTCCACCTTTGTACTTTCTGGTGGCGTTAGTAACTAATTGGATTAGTCCTAAAATGAACACTGATTCAACACCTCCAAACCATAGTATTCAAGACTAGGTACCTCTCACTGTGCCATACATTTAAATGTTCTTGCGAAGAGGCGGTCTGGTGGATAGTAGGCAGAATGTCAGCTTATGCAATTTCACTGTCCAAGTTTTCTCAATAGCCTTGGCTGCGTAGTATGTGCTGAACTACAAAGTATACCCTTATCATAACTCAGATTTCGTCTGCTAACTGGCATCTACCAGTCATACTGCCCAGTTTATGTGTTGTAAGTGTACTTGCATCCATCCTATCACTTTCTGTTAGCCACCAGCTTCATCTGTTCTCCCTACGTGATGTAGACCACTCATCACCCATAACACAATGTTGAAACTTCTCACCAGATTCATTCAATCTAGCCCTGTTGCAGACAGACTGAAAGCTCGACAGTTGAAAAACTGCTATGGGTGAAGCAACTTAAAATGCTGTCCAGAGCGCAGTTAACAGGAATCTGGTGCGCAGCACAAATAAATAATGACAATACGGGCCACACATAAATGGCACCGTCACAAAATACAAATGTTACAGTTCACTGACGACGATCCTGATCGGTTGATTCAGTTTGTAAAATGGGTAGTATGCATGATGAACATTTCCCTTATAACTTCACTAAGATCTCGAACCTGTCGCTGTCCCAAGAAGCGATGGTTAGACACGGTCAGGGAGGTCATGAGGGTTTAGGGGGAAAAACCTGTGAGGCTATGTTACCAACATGGTGGCCGTGTTGTATGCCACCATCTTGAATGGAACTGCACTCAACAGGCGACACCATCAGACAGGAAAAACTGGGTCGTTTTATGGTTGCAGGACCCTCATAGGATGAGGAGCCACCATGTGCATATTCAGTGGCCGAAACTTCATTTCACAGGCGCAAAAAAAGACATAGTTACAAGTTAAGCAAGAATGACAGATCAAAGAGAATAATGAGACAAGAAGACGGGAAAATGCATCTAAACGCCCTATCGCACAATCAAAATGGTACTTAACATGTTTTTTGCTCGCGTATCATGTCATTTCTGGAAACCCAGAATCTACTATGTAGGAATCAACATGGATTCCGGAAACAGCGATCGTGTGAGACCCAACTCGCTTTATTTGTTCATGAGACCCAGAAAATATTAGATACAGACTCCCAGGTAGATGCTATTTTTCTTGACTTCCGGAAGGCGTTCGATACAGTTCCGCACTGTCGCCTGATAAACAAAGTAAGAGCCTACGGAATATCAGACCAGCTGTGTGGCTGGATTGAAGAGTTTTTAGCAAACAGAACACAGCATGTTGTTATCAATGGAGAGACGTCTACAGACGTTAAAGTAACCTCTGGCGTGCCACAGGGGAGTGTTATGGGACCATTGCTTTTCACAATATATATAAATGACCTAGTAGATAGTGTCGGAAGTTCCATGCGGCTTTTCGCGGATGATGCTGTAGTATACAGAGAAGTTGCAGCATTAGAAAATTGTAGCGAAATGCAGGAAGATCTGCAGCGGATAGGCACTTGGTGCAGGGAGTGGCAACTGACCCTTAACATAGACAAATGTAATGTATTGCGAATACATAGAAAGAAGGATCCTTTATTGTATGATTATATGATAGCGGAACAAACACTGGTAGCAGTTACTTCTGTAAAATATCTGGGAATATGCGTGCGGAACGATTTGAAGTGGAATGATCATATAAAATTAATTGTTGGTAAGGCGGGTACCAGGTTGAGATTCATTGGGAGAGTGCTTAGAAAATGTAGTCCATCAACAAAGGAGGTGGCTTACAAAACACTCGTTCGACATATACTTGAGTATTGCTCATCAGTGTGGGATCCGTACCAGATCGGTCTGACGGAGGAGATAGAGAAGATCCAAAGAAGAGCGGCGCGTTTCGTCACAGGGTTATTTGGTAACCGTGATAGCGTTACGGAGATGTTTAATAAACTCAAGTGGCAGACTCTGCAAGAGAGGCGCTCTGCATCGCGGTGTAGCTTGCTCGCCAGGTTTCGAGAGGGTGCGTTTCTGGATGAGGTATCGAGTATATTGCTTCCCCTAATTATACCTCCCGAGGAGATCACGAATGTAAAATTAGAGAGATTAGAGCGCGCACGGAGGCTTTCAGACAGTCGTTCTTCCCGCGAACCATACGCGACTGGAACAGGAAAGGGAGGTAATGACAGTGGCACGTAAAGTGCCCTCCGCCACACACCGTTGGGTGGCTTGCGGAGTATCAATGTAGATGTAGATGTAGAACATATTAAAGATGTAAGATTTGGTTTCCATTTGACTTAGTAAATTGATAATTTGTAAACGCTTTAAGCAACTTTAAACAAATAAATTCCTACAGATAGCGCTTGAACAGCTGTGTCAAAACATAGATCCCGAATTTTTGTCACTGTAATACATTTCGGATTATAAGCTGGAATGATCATTCCGAGACTTAAAAGCACGTTTTAACATAAAATAACTTATAAATCAGTAAAAGTAGCGGCAGTATGAGAAAGTAGATTACAGCAGCCATTTATAGTCATTAAACATTTCTTTTCAATGTTTTATTGTTGTGGTCTTCAGCCCAAAGACTGGTTTTTTGTAGCTCTCCATGCTACTCTATCCTGTGCAAGCCTCTGAGTAACTACTACAACCTACATCCTTCTGAATCTGCTTACTGTCTTCATCTCTTGGTCTCCATCCACGATTTATAGTCCCCACGCTTCCCTTCAATATTAAACTGGTGATCCCTTGATGTCTCGGAATGTGTCCCATCAATCAATCCCTTCTTATAGTCAGTTAGTGCCACAAATTTCTTTTCTTCTCAATTCTGTTCAGTACCTCCTCACTAGTTACGCAATCGACCATCTAGTCTTCAGCATTCTTCTGCAGCACCACATTTCGAAAGCTACTGTTCTCTTCTTGACTAAACTGCTAATTGCCCATGTTTCACTTCCATACAAGGTAAATAATATTTTTCTGTACGTTGCTGAATGGTTCTACACAAATTGCCTAGCTTTAAACTTTGAAAGAAATGCAGTTCATCTAGCTTTGTACTGTCAAAAATATCCCACTTCCTATTAACCTAGTATACCAACAAGAAATAATAAACAGAGCAGAAAATTGTAAGTCCTCGAGTGTGCATATTGCTGAAGACTTAAACTGGAAAAACCGTATACTGTTGTTGTTGATGTTGTCTCTTCAGTTCAGAGACTGGTTTGATGCAGCTCTCCACGCTGCTCTATCCTGTGCAAGCCTCTTCATCTCCAAATAACTAACGCAACCTACATCCTTCTGAATCTGCTTAGTGTATTCATCTCTTGGTCTCCCTCTATGAATTTTGCCCTCATCACTTCCTTGCAGTACTAAACTGGTTGCCTCAGAATATGTCCTACCAACCGATGCCTTTGTCTAGTCAAGATGTGCCACAGATTCCTCTTCTCCACAATTCTGTTCAGCACCTCCTCATTAGTTACGTGATCTACCCATCTAATCTTCAGCATTCTTCTGTAGCACCACATTTCGAAAGCTTCTGTTATCTTCTTGTCTAAATTAATTATCGTCCGTGTTTCCCTTCCATACAAAGCTACACCCTGCACAAATATTTTCAGAAAAGATTTCCTGAGACTTAAATCTGTACCCAATGTTAACAATTTCTCTTCTTCAGAAACGCTTTTCTTGTCATTGCCAGTGTACATTTTATATTCTCTCTACTTCGTCTATTAACAGCTATTTTGCTGCCTAAATAACAAAACTCATCTACTACTTTAATTCTCATTTCCTAACGTAATTCACTCAGCATCACCTGATTTAATTCGACCACGTTCCATTATCCTCGTTTTGCTTTTGTTGATGTTCGTCTTTTATCCTGCTTTCAAGTCACTGCCTATTGCATTCAGCTGCTCTTCCAAGTCCTGTACTGTCTCTGACAGAATTACAATGTAATCGGCAAACGTCAAAGTTTTTGTTTCTTCTTCCTGGGCTTTAATTCCTACTCCAAATTTTTGTTTTGTTTCCTTTATTGCTTGCTTAGTATATAGATTGAATAACGTCGGGGATAGGCTATAACCCTACCTCACTCCCTTCTCAACCACTGCTTCCCTTTCGTGCCCCTTGACTCTTATAACTGCCATCTGTTTTCTGTACGCTTTGTAAATAGTCTTTCGGCCCCTGTATTTTACCTTCAGAATCTGAGAGCGAATATTCCAGTCAACATTGTCAAAAGCTTTCTCTAAATTCTTCATTTGTGTGGCCGTATTGTCCGTAGTTGCTTCACAGTTCTTGAGGGTATTTTCGTTCTGTTGTTGCAACAACAAAAAAATGCGTGTTTTCTTCACAAGACACGTTTCGCTTTATTGAGGTAAAGCATCATCAGTGGTCTGTAACTACGTTATTTACATTTTGATTTGTTTTAAGATAGAAAAACAGCTCGTTGACAGTATGTCGGTTTTTACTTAGTGCTTTCCGATTGATTTCCCGCCCCACATCGGGAAATGCCGTCTGCTACCATATCGTTGATCTTTTTCTTGTTTAGACACTGATAGTTGTAGTCTAATTTTTAGTACCTCTGCAGAACTATGCATTTTTTATGTTTTGCGCAGCACACGTTTTCGTACACCACTGTTCCTGTTTCTTTTTACACTGGTGTATTGTGATTTGTGTTTCGTAGTGTTGCCAACATAACATTGCCACTAGTTTGTCTTTGACCTACACTCTCACTTTTTTAGTTTATTGTATTTGTGTAATTCTATTTAAATATGTTGCTGTGTATTTATATATTGTGTAAGAGTAGTGAAGGAATAGTGATGGATTTCCTTTTTTCGATGCAGGATGGAGACGCCATGATGAGTGGACATAAGTGTAGAGTAGTGTGATGGAATGTGAACTGGAGGAAAAGATGAGGAGCAAGAAGTGAAATGAAACTGAGGGAGAAGGTGGGCGAGGGGGTGGGAGAATGGTAGAGGGTGAAGGATGGAAAAGGCTCTTTTCTTTTTCATGTAATTACATCAATTATTTTATATAAAGTCTGGTTTCCAATATTTATTTTGTCATTGAGCAACTGTTTATTTTGTGTTAAGGCTTTGTGTATGTGGAATTTTTCTTAGAAGGGGAGGTGATGTCTGTCTTTACTGATTCTTATGATGATCATATCTTTTTCAATAGTGATTAGTCTATGGTGTTCTTGTTCTAGATAATCAGCAAATGTTGAATGGTTTGTATGGTATTTAAATGATCTGATGTGTTCTTTATATCTTGTGTCAAATGTCCTGCTAGTCATTCCAATGCATATATTTTCATAATCTCTGCAACTGAGCTAACAGGTACCAAACTGCTGGTATCTGTCTGGTCTTCATTTTAGTTTTGGGATGTGCTTTTGTATCGAGTTGTTTATTTTGTAAGCCATGTTTATGCCTTTTTAAAAACATGTTACCTATTTAATGTGTAAATGTCCACGGCTCGAGGTCTTGCGGTAGCGTTTCCGCTTCCCGCACACGGGGTCCCGGGTTCGATTCCCAGCGGGGTCAGGTATTTTTCTCTGCCTCGAGATGACTGGGTGTTGAGTGTCTTTCATCATCATTTCATCCTCATTCACTCGCAAGTCGCCGTAGTGGCGTTAAAGAACTTGTGGAGCGGCGGCCGAACTGGCCACCAATGCCATACGCTCATTATTATTATTATTTAATGTGTAAATTTGTTGTGGTAGGTCATTATAAGCAATTTTATGGTAGTTCAGATTGTGTGTGTTGTTGATGTGTTGTCAGTTCTTTTTTCTCTATTTGTGGCCTTATTTTTTCTGTTTAGTTTGTCTATCATATTTTCTTTGTGTCCATTTTTAACACTGTTTGTTTTATAATGGCTAGTTCTTTCTGTTAATCAGAAGTGTTTAGGGGGATCCTGTTCAGTCTCTTTAACATGTTAACTGATTTTAGCCAGTTTGTTTTTCTGCAGGTGGTTTGAGGTTGCATTTAAGATAGTGTCAATTGTGGGTTTTCTGTGTATGTCAAATATGTGCTTGTTCTTGTCTTTCCTTATGGTTATGTCTAGCAACTTGAGTGAGTTTTCTTATTCTTCTTCTTTTTCTTCTTGTGAACTTTATGTTTCAGTTTACAGTATTTGTCTTTGTGTAGTTGCTGTATCCTATTTTTAGGTTCATCTACCAACATCAATGTATCTACCAGTAAATGATGTCATAGTTTTTCTTATTATTATGACTTCCAATGCTAATTTTTCTATATGATTCATGAAAATGTTGGCTAATGTTCCTGAAATACGTGAACCTGTGGGTAAACCTTCATCTTGTTGTAGTATTTTTTATGAATTCAAAATAATTTTTTTGTGTTATTAACTGTAACGATTTTATTGTTTCATCTTTGTGTTCATTCGATAGCAGGTTGTGTGTTTTCAGGTTTTCTTCAATTATTTTTATGGTTTCGTTAATAGGGATGCAATTTGACACATTTTTTACATCATAGGAGAGCAGTGATGCTGTGCCAGGGATTTTAATATCTTATATGTTCTACTAGTTTAGAGGTATTTCTTATTGTTCTATCATTTTCTAGTTTATAGTACTGGGTGAGCTGCAACTGCATTTGTTTTGCTAATAGGTATGTAGGAGCTGTTCTGAAATTCACTATTGGAGAGACGATAATTTTCTTCATGGAGCTTTGGTTGACATCTCATGTTATTGGCTTGAGGATTTTTTGTACAAGTCTCTGCCTCTTTCTGTTCATAAATGTATACCCTATGTTTCTGAATGTGTTTTTAACATGTTTGAAATCTGATAATTGGATTTGATCTTAACTTTTTATGTTCTTCTTGCAGTGAATTCTTTTGTTTTTTCTATGTATTCTTTTGTTTTCGTGAGAATGAAACTATTAGCTTTCTCAGATATTATTATAATGATATCTTCTGCTTGGAGCTTTTTCTTTAGATTTTTAAGTATTGTTTAATCACAATTATTTTTGAGTTTATTGTTTTATTTTTTAATTTATGTTGCTATGTTTTCGATTTCTTCTTTTATTAACTCCATAGTTAGTCCTTGTTTACATTACTGTTGTCATTATTTCTTCTATGGCGATAATGTATTCAGATTCTATCATGAGATCTTCTACCTGTGGTTCATTTGCTGGTGAGTCAACATTGTGTTTTAGACCTTTTCTAAGAGCGGTTGTTCGTTTCCATCAACACTAAGGTTTGGTGTCTGTGAGCAGGTAAACATTTCTGAATTTTCACACACACTTCCCAACAGCAGAAACACAACACTGGTGGCTTTTCTGCCAGGAGACTATGGGCAGGCGAATATACTATGACACAAAAGGATTCTTATAAGATGGTCTTTTCTGCTATACATGACGAAACAAATGATTTTGAAACACTATCAGAAACTGTCAGAAGTGACAGTGATAAGGATATAACTGATAATGTGTCTGTGAGGTGAAAAGAAGAGGAAGTCAGTAGAAAGAGTAGTGATTTTGGATATGAGGAAGCACCAAGCTCACTCAGTGTTATAAGAAGTGTGTTTAAAGAATTAAATATTAAATTTCACTTTGGTATAAAAGAATTAAGGTCAGAAATGCAATCTACCGAATGAAGTGGCGCAGTGGTTAGCAGACTGGAGTTGCATTTGGGAGGACTTTGGTTCATCCCACGTCCAGCCATCTGGCTTTAGGTTTCCAAGATTTCCCTAAATCGCTTCAGGCAAATGCCAGGATGGTTAAGTTGAAAGAGCATGGCCGACTTCCTTCCCTAACCCAATAAGACCAATGACCTTGCCGATTGGTCTCTTCCACCAAAGCAACCAACCAAATGCAAGCTAATCATAATAAATAAACAATCTGATAACAAAGAATTAAATAATAGATTTGACTCTGTTATTAAAGAATTAAAGGCACAATGTGGCCTATCATACTAAATTACAAGATAGCATTGCTGAGAATTGCAAGGAATTAAAATCTCAATTGCAATATCAAAATAGATAACTAAGAAAGGAAATAAAATTGGAAGGTGATTCTATAAGAAGAGATTTTAAATCTGATATTATTTGGATGCAGAATGAGGCTTAAATGAATAGGCATGATGTAATTAAAAAGTGCCATGAGCATTTTGTAAGATTTAAGAAAGAGTTCTTGGATGAATTTACAATAGTTAACAAGATGGATAATGTGACCACTGATAATACTAACTCTATAGCAAGCTTCAGGAGGGAACAGGATGAAGTGATCAGTTATTTTAGAAAGGGATATACAGAACCAGAGTGTTCATACAAGTTATCATGTAGGAACCAATCTGTTGTAATTGAAACCTTATCTAATAATGTACCTAAAGTGAAATCTGAGGTAACCTAGCAGGCAGAGGAAATCAGAAAGAACTGTGAGATGACCCAAAGTCCTGTCTTGAAGCTTATTTTCATAAAACTTCAGAAATGCAGTCTGAAATTAACGAACGAGTAAATGTGCCTCGCTAGACACATGGTGAGCTAGCAGTTACAGAAATTTAAAGAACAATGTTTAAATGGAATAACTGTTGCTAAAGAAGGTTTCTCAGAAGTAGAAGAATTAAAACCACTCAATTTTGCTCCTTATGACTAAACTGGGGATTTTCATCCTGTAATATTTTTGAAGTCGTTTCAGGATGTATTCCGAAAAGGATGGTGAGATGAAGGTAAAATTAGATTCATTGTGCGGTATTCGAGAGGTGACGCAGCACAATGGGGACTTATGTCCTAGGACAGTTATAAAACAGCTTACTCAGTCTCAGAACAGCGGAAAATGGTGTGTTTTAGGAAATTAGTGAATTTATTGTATTTTGGTAAATATTTGTATAAAAATAACACTAAAGAAATTAATATAGGAACTCCTTATGTAGCATAAGAAAATACAGTAAGAAATAAAGCAATTGATGTGCCATAATATGCAATGCGCATAAAGCATTAAAAAAATCGGTACTTTGCTGTCTCAAAGAGTGCGATCGTAATTTAAATCGTTAAATACAATACCAAAAATCAGAAACAATCCCATTATTATGCATCACTGAAAAGCTGATAATTTGCTCTTTTATACTGGTTAATAATATTACACTCCTATGTAGAAAATAAGCAATCTTTTTTCCTGGATATTTATTTATTTGGGTCATTACTCTTCAGATTGGTTGGTGGAACCCGCATGACTCCCACTTCTGTGCCAGCCTCTTCATCACAGAGTAACATTTACAACCATCATCCTTAATTATTTCTTGAAAATATTCCAACCTCTGCCTTCCCCTACAGTTTTTACTCTCTACGGCTGCCTGTAGTGCCACAAAGGTGGTTCCATACTGTCTTAACACAAGTACCATTGTCATATCCCTTCTTGTCAGTGCTTTCCACATAAACGTTTTCTCACCTATTCTGTGGAGAACCTCTTGTTTTGTTATGTTGTTAGTCCACCTAATTTTCAACAGTCTTCTATAGCATCACATCTCACACTTCAATTTTCTGCTGTACTTGTCTTCCTACAGTACTTGATTCACTTCCTTCAATACTGCACTACAAACTACATTTTCAGAAATTTCTTGCTAAAATTATGACTGATGTTTGATACTAGTAGAGCTCTTTTGATCAAGAGTGCCCTATTTACTTGTGTTAGTCTACTTTTAATGTCCTTGCCTCATTCGTTACGTGTTAATTTGATCCCTGGGTGGCAGAATTCCTTCACTTCACCTACTTGCTTGTCCTCAGCTTTGACGTCATGTTTATTACTAATCTTATTTCTACTACTTCTCGTTACTTTTGTTTGCCATTTACTCTAAATTCATACTTGGTGTTCATTACTCTACTCATTCCATATAACAGCTTCGGTCATTCTTCATCTCTTTCACTGAGGATACGAATGTCATCAACGATCTAATTATCGACATGCTTTCCCTCCCTGAATTTTAAATTTTAATACCACTTCTAGGTATTTTATTTCCTTCGTTGGTTGTTTGACATAACGGATGACCAGTAGCAGAGAAAGGCTGCATCCCAGCTTCATTCCCTTTCTAATCCGAGCACCTCTCTCGTGTTCTTCCCTCCTTATTACTCCTTCATAACACTTCTATATATTGTGTATTACACGTGTTTCCCTCTAGAGCAAAACCATTTTCGAAGATTTCAAACATACTGCATCATTTTATGTTGGTGTACGCTTGTTTAGGTCGACAAGTGCAGTCAAAGTGTATTTATTTTTCTTAAGCAAAACAGCAGAACTCCATCCAAAGTATCTTTGCCTATGAGGCCAAATTCAAAGTAGCTAACACATGCTCCAGTTTCTTTGCCATTCATCTGTATGTTACTCTAATCAGCCACTTGATGCTTGAACTGTTAATCTGATTCCAAGATAGTTCTCTAATTTATGTGCTTCTCTAATTTATCTGCTGATGCTATCTTTGGTATTATGTGGATTACATTCTTTCAACAGTCCGATGGTAAATCTCCAGTCTTACTGATTGTATGCATTATCTGTGTTTTATCGTTTTGTTTGCACGTTCCCAAATTATTTTAGAAATTCCGTACAGATGTTGTCTATACCATCGGCCTTAGATTATCTAATGTCTTCCAAGGCTCTATTAGACTCTTTCTCTAACAATGGATCCCCTCTGTCCTCCATATTGACCCCATTTCTTCCTCTGCTGTGTCATTAGACAGTCTGTCCTCCATGTAAAGGCCTCCAATGTAACGTTTTCACCTGTCTTCTTTCTTATCTATATTTAACGGTGAGTTTCTCTTCCATGTTTCATTCTGATGCCTTTCCTTTAATTTCACTGAAGATTGTTTTGACCGTTCTGCGTTGTCTCTCTCTTTCCGACAGCCATTTATTTTTCGATTTCTTCGCATTCTACCTTCACTTTCTGTTGATTTCGTTCCTTACATCTACATCTACAAGGGTACTCTGCAAATCACATTTAAGTGCCTGGCAGAGGGTTCATCGAACCACCTTCACAATACTCTATTATTCCAATCTCGTATAGCGCGCGGAAAGAATGAACACCTATATCTTTCCGTACGAGCTCTGATTCCCTTATTTTATCGTGGCGATCTTTCCTCTCTAAGTAGGTCGATGTGAACAAAATATTTTCGCATTCGGAGGCGAAAATTGGTGATTGGAATTTCGTGAGAAGATTCCGTCGCAACGAGAAACGCCTTTCTTTTAACGATTTCCAGCCCAAATCCTGTATCATTTCTGTGACACTCTCTCCCATATCTCGCGATAATACAAAGCGTGCTGCCTTTCTTTGAACTTTTTCCATGTACTCCGTCAGTCCTATCTGGTAAGGATCCAAAACCGCGCAGCAGTATTCTAAAAGAGGATGGACAAGCGTAGTGTAACAGTCTCCTTAGTAGGTCTGTTACATTTTCTAAATGTCCTGCCAATGAAACGCAGTCTTTGGTTAGCCTTCCCCACAACATTTTCCATGTGTTCCTTCCAATTTAAGTTGTTCGTAATTGTAATACCTAGGTATTTAGTTGAATTTACGGCTTTTAGATTAGACTGGTTTATCGTGTAACTGAAGTTTACCGAGTTCCTTTTAGCACTCATGTGGATTCCTCACACTTTTCGTTATTCAGGGTCAACTGCCACTTTTCGTACAATTCAGATATTTTTTCTAAATCGTTTTGCAGTTTATTTTGACCTTCTGATGACTTTATTAGTCGATAAACGACAGCGTCATCTGAGAACAACCTAAGACAGCTGCTCAGATTGTCTCCCAAATCGTTTATATAGATAAGGAACAGCAAAGGGCCTATAACACCACCTTTGGGAACGTCAGATATCACTTCTGTTTTACTCGATGGCTTTCCGTCAGTTACTTCGAACTGTGACCTCTCTGACAGTTAATCACATATCCAGTCACATAACTGAGACGATATTCCATAAGCACGCAATTTCAATACGAGCCGCTTGTGGAGTACACTGTCAAAAGCCTTCCGGAAATCCAGAAATACGGAATCGATGTGAAATCCCTTGTCAATAGCACTCAACACTTCATGTGAATAAAGAGCTAGTTGTGTTTCACAAGAACGATGTTTTCTAAACACATGCTGACTGTGTGTCAATAGAGCGTTTTCTTCGAGGTAATTCACAATGTTTGAACACAATATATGTTCTAAAATCCTGCTACAAATCGACGTTAACGATATGGGCCTGTAATTTAGTGGATTACTCATACTACATTTCTTGAATATTGGTGTGACCTGTGCAACTTTCCAGTCTTTGGGTATGGAACTTTCGTAGAGCGAACGGTTGTATATGATTGTTAAGTACGGAGCTAATGCATCAGCATACTCTGATAGGAACCTAATTGGTATGCAGTCTGGACCAGAAGACTTGCTTTTATTAAGTGATTTAAGTTGCTTCACTACTCCGAGGATATTTACTTTTACATTACTCATGTTGGCAGCTGTTCTTGATTCGAATTCTGGAATATTTACTTCGTCTTCTTTTGTGAAGGCATTTCGGAAGACAGTGTTTAGTAACTCTGCTTTGGCAGCACTGTCTTCGATAGTATCTCCATTGCTATCGCGCAGAGAAGGCATTGATTGTTTCTTGCCGCTAACATACTTCACATACGACCAGAATCTCTTTGGATTTTGTGCCAGGTTTCGAAACTACGTTTCGTTGCGGACTTAACTTGTTGTATTCCTGAAGGTAGTTGTACTTTCTGTTTCATCAACTGAAACATTCCTTCTGTTACCCAATTTTTCCCCGGAGTTACCTTCCATATACCTACGTTTGTCTGTCCAGTTTTCGTGACTGCTCCTTTTAGATATGTCCTGTTTGAGTGGCCCAGCCCAGAAAGAGATCGGAGTTCTAAACTTGTAAGGGCTCCCTTCTGATATAAATTATGTTGGACATTTTCTTCACAATTGCTGAAGTAATCTGTAAGCTGACTAGGAATATCACACCTACAATGACAAAGGGATGAACCTAATATATATTAACATAACTTTTCAAAAAACTCAGCAATGAAAAATATCTTGATGGCAGGCAACAGATACGAAGCGTAACTGATACTGTTTTTTGTAAGAAAGCTCATTTCACAACTTTTTGGATTGTTTCTATTATATTCGTCACCAAATAGCCTTTTCTCCTGAAGTAAGTATATGCCCATCTTCGACAGAAATTCAGAGTTAAAGCAAAGGTCTTAACAGGCTGTATGACCACTGTTGGGATACTGTAATAAGTATCAGGTACCTGGTGGCAGCACCTGAAAGTAATATGACACTGTTACTTTGGCATGCGTATCTAAATTTGCAAACTCTCATTCACTCAACATGTTCTGTACATCCCATCAAGAAGGAGAGACTACGTTGATGTGGAATGAGAAAACAACAATACAGAATTTACTGATATATACTAAATTTGTGCGCAGACAGAAAAAAATCTTCACTGTTTTTGCTATCTGTACTCATTCATGTCAAATTTAACATATTTACGTTTGCAGAAAAGCCTCCACTTTGATAAAAGTTATTGCTTTCTCATTTATATTAAATAGATGATATATCTCGTACGTAAAAGCAATAGGGGCGGGTGTTGAGAGGTAAGGTGCTGTACCAAAACAGGTACATTAAAATTTAAACAAAAGCTTTATTTAAACAAGCAGAAAATTTTGAAAAGTGTAAAATATACCAGAGAACAGCTCATACCCATAACGCTTATTTAAGTGACTTTACCAATTAATTTACTGAACAAAACTGAGCACAGCAATTTAATGGCATCAGGATCAAGTGCAACTTTCAACAAAATTTGTAAACGGAAGCTGCACAACAGTTCTACCATTACCACTTGAAGACAGCAATTGTTGACAGAAGTAAAGAAAATGATTCAATCCAATGAGTTAAACAGCAACTGACCAAATTTACTATTTCAGCAAAAAAGGGGCAACTGGTGGCAGCACTTAACAGAACAATCGATGTCGTAAACAAAGCAGCAACTGCCCACCACATTTACTGTTACAGCTTACAGAAACCAACTGGTGGTAGAATTTAATAAAATGTTCGAATGAATTAAACAGCAACTGCCCACGAGATTCACTGATGCAAGTTATAGTATGGTAGCTTCGGTTCCAGCGTCCGTGAACACACAAATGAACAGAGAATTACAAGAGCCCCTTTCTTTAATACACGAAATACAGACGAACACTCAATTTTTTACAACCTAATCATACACGGAAAAGATTAAGGGACCGCTTGACCACACAAGGTACAATAATGTGCAATAAATAAAGTTTGACTACTGCCTCACAGAAGTGTCTTAAATTGCATACCGCTTTGCCATTGAATTGGGCCCACACTTAACAAGACGCGACTTCACCTACAGACTCCACTGATTCTGTGAGACTAATAACAAATTATCGGTAGGAAATCACCTAGTAGCCGATCTGCCATAACTAGTTTACTGACAAGTTTTTGCGTAAGCAAGACGGTGACCACAGACATGGACAGATCAGGTAACAACATAACAGCCATAAAAGAAAATGCTCACCGTCATTTCTGAAAATCGATAAAGAAACCAGCAACATCTTCAAATAACCGTGACTGCTATCGAGAGGTTGCTTTCATCATAGAGATGCCATTCAGGAACCAACAGGTCGTAATCCCCATGCTGCCTTTAACGACCAGTGATCGGAACTGGCTGGCAGGTAGTGAACCCGCCACAACAGCTAACATAGGGTTCCTTCAGATATTCAGATTCAGAGTACTAGGAATGTCCAAGCGTCACTTCGGAACAGGTTTCCCACAGGGCGATATTCGCTGGCCAGACAGCAACAAATGGCACATCGGAACAGCACAGCCTAGCGCCGAAGCATAGCTGCTACCCAAGCCTACCGCCAGCCCCAGAGACACTCCCCCTACATGCAGCTCACTGTCAGCTAGGAACAGACAGAGAATGCTGACCACCGCGGCTGCCCGTAAATCCCACGTCACAACAGAGACCTTCTCTCTGGTGGCGGATCCGCCGTTCCTTCCACTGCCGCAAACAGCGGTGCTACCAGCCTGAGACGCCAATTCGAACGAGTGTGAAAAGAAAAAGACACCGCGCATGACACACTGATGTTTACCTTCATATTTACATAAGCATTTTATTCGTTAAAACAGTGCCTAATCTGCGGTAATACAGACTTTCTCACACTCAACTATACCACCTGCCGTGCAGCTAGCATTCTAAATCAACGTAGATACTCGGATACTTTATAAAAAGAGTGCCTAATTTATGTGTAAGAAGTTACAAACACTGTAAGTACATAGTAGTTTACTTTAATTATGTTACCCACGGGTTCACTTTTAACATCATTCTTTTGAAAATCAATTATCAATGATTCCAAACGCAAAATTTTCTTCCTCGTTCTGTGAGATGATCATGCAAATGATTTAACTTTCTCCTTTCGTTCCGCAGCTTCTTTTTTGCTACACTTTATCCTTTGCTGGCTCTTCCAGGAATTTCTAAGTAATTTTCAGTGAAATCTCTTACATATCTAAAATATTTGTTTGTCACAGAATTAACTTCGAAATCTGATATAGTGACTGAAAACAAAAAACTACTTTTCTACTGCATTAGTCCAGTAAAGGAAAATAGTTTCTACACTTATTCTAAAGCAGTGATTTCAAGTGGTCTATATAGAACCAAAGGGCTCCACTCCAATCTGCAAGGAGTCCATATCAGCGAACAAAAAAAGTTGAGGGGTCCATTAGATGTGGACTCCTTTAAGAAGGTCGCAACCAAAATTACGAAGTCTTCCCACAGAGCTGAAGCTTACTCTTGTGTACGTCATTCTTCGCCTCGTCGGCTAAGGGAGGGGGTGAGACAACTCTTTATTTACGCTCTCTTGTTCGCAACATTCAGCGGTACTATTTTTCTAGCTCCACTGCATGAAGTACTACCACTTGCCCTTCTCCAAGGAGTGGAAAGAGTGTATAGCACTGCCTGTGACACCCGAGAACCACTTCATAATTTAAGAGATGAATTAATTTGTGACTTGTCACAACATGGCCCAAGAATCATTTCGCAGTGGCTAACTACGCAAGATTTTGTTTTACCCGCTGAAGCTGATAGCGGCTGGATATAAAGCGTGAGGTAGCCGAAGTCTTCCGACTTCTACCGACTTCTGCCGCTGCAGAACTAGGGACCTCTAGTTCAGCTCTTTCTTGTAGCTTGCAAGTTAAAGCCTCGTTCGTCAAAATTTTTGTCAGTATATAAAACTCTCCACGGTTTCGGCAACTGTTGCAAACGACCTTCCTCATGGTGTTTTGCAGACAGGAAAATATGCAATAGGCCATTTGCAACAGTGGCCGAAACGTCGGAGAATTTTACGTATTGACAATACGGTCACAGACCTTGTAGAATTTTAATGACCGTGACAACGGGTACGCTTACAATGTCATATTGTTTGGTGAGAAGCAATGAAATTATTTTTTTATACAATTTCGATTTTGTTGTTCGTTAGATTGTGTGCGCCGATTATGACAGGAGGTTGAGACGGTTGAATAATTTGATTCCTATGTCTTCCATATTCACTTGAATAGTTAATTTTTATCCGTAGATAACTGATACTAAACATGGCTGAATCCAAAAAGAAATGTAGACATTATCCTAGTGATTATTTGAAGTTTAGCTTCAGTCCATCAGTCGGAAAACAATTATCTGTCTGCATTTTATACAACAAAGTGCTAATCAATGACGCTATGATACCTTCCAAGCTAGATCATCTGGAAAGGTATCTCCCTGATAAAACAGATAAGACAGATTACTTAAAGAAAACCTCCACAAGAAAACGACTGGTGCATACATTCAGTTCGACGTCACATAGAGAGAATGATGGTTTGTGGGCTTGTTACGCTATCTCGCTACTTATACCAAAATCTAGAAAACCTTATACTATCGGGGAATATTTAATTTTGCCAGCCATTGAAGAGTTTTCAAAGCTTTTCTCCAGAAATCTGCTTATGATATGCTCAAAAGAATACCTTTGAGTGACAGTACAGTCCAAAGACATATTGATGAAATGAGTTATGATATTAAGAACATCAGTTGTAACTATATGCAAATAACCGATTTCTCCATATAACGGGACGAGTATGGTATCTGAACATAATTATTGGCGTATGGCAGTTTTGTCGTGGACCAAGAAATTCAAGAAGAACTGTACATTGCGAGACTTGAGTCAACAGACACAAAAAGTGAATCAATATTTAATGTTTTGAAATATTATTTCCTGCAAAAGGCGACCCGTGTGTCTGATATATCAGCCATAGTAGATGGAGCACCAGCCATGTTTGGTGCTATGTAGATTTATAAACCGTTAGAAACATGATCTAGGGGTATCGTCTTTGATTCGTAATCAACACGTTTTCGGCCCCCCATTCGAATTCCGCCGCTGCTTAAATTTTGATTAATAATCAGCACTGGCGGCCGAAGACTTCGGGTATAAGAAGTCACCCCTCATTCTGCCAACGGCCTCGTCAAAGAGGGCGAAGGAGTGGACAGAGGTTCAGGGCACTCTCTTGTCCTAGGGGTGGGAAACTGCCCCTAAAGGTGGAGGCATCAGCAATGATCAATGGCATGAGGATGCAGATGGCAATGGAAACCACTGCATTAAAGAAACGTAACGTGTATCCACAGGACAATGCCAAACGATTCCGGAATAGTCCCTCATTCGGATATCCGGGAGGGGAGTGCCAAGGGGGAGGTTACCATGAGAAGAAGATTGGATAATCAACGAAAGGATCACTTTCAAAGTCAAGGCGTGGAATGTCAGAAGCGTGAACGTGGTAGGGAAACTAGAAAATTTGAAAATGGAAATGCAAAGCCTCAATCTAGATATAGTAGGGGTCAATGAAATCAATGAAGGGAAGTGGAAAGAAGACAAGGATTTCTGGTCAGATGAGTATAGGGTAATATCAACAGCAGCAGAAAATGGTATAATGGGAGTAGGTTTCGTTGTGAATAGGAAGGTAGGGCAGAGATTGTGTTACTGTGAACAGTCGAGTGATATGGTTGTTGTTATCAGAATCGACAGCAAACCAACACCGACAACGATAGTTCAGATATACATGCCAGCGTCGCAAGATGAAGATGAATAAATAAAGAAAGTGTATGAGGATATTGAAAGGGTAATACAGTATGCAAAGGGGGTTGAAAATCTAATAGTCATGGGGGACTGGAATGCAGTTGTAGGGGAAGGAGAAGAAGAAAGAGCTACAGGATAGTATGGGCTTGGGACAAGGAACGAGAATGAAGAAAGACTAATTGACTTCTGTAACAAGTTTCAGCTAGTAATAGCGAATACTCTGTTAAAGAATCACAAGAGGAGGAG
Source organism: Schistocerca serialis cubense (assembly GCF_023864345.2). Taxonomy (NCBI): domain Eukaryota; kingdom Metazoa; phylum Arthropoda; class Insecta; order Orthoptera; family Acrididae; genus Schistocerca; species Schistocerca serialis. The sequence goes on from NC_064638.1 coordinate 538,718,300, forward strand.
GTATACTTGGTAAAGGCCGGGTGATATGGAAATATTTCAGTTAGATTACATCATGGTCAGACAGAGATTCTGAAATCAGATACTGGATTGTAAGGCTTATCCAGGAAGAATCAATATGCAAAGAAGTGGGGTATGGAAGTACTGAGGATTGACTAGACACAGTTGAAGTTCTCTAATGCTATAGATACAGCAATAAGGAATAGCTCAGTAGGCAGTACAGTTGAAGAGGAATGGACATCTCCAAAAAGGGCCATCACAAAAGTTGGGAAGGAAAAGATAGGTAAAAAGAAGGTAATTGCGAAAAAACCATGGGTAACAGAAGAAATACTTCAACTGAACGATGAAAGGAGGAAGTACAAAAATGTTCTGGGAAACTCAGAAATACAGAAACACAAGTCGCTGAGAAATGAAATAACTAGGAATTGCAGAGAAGCTAAGAAGAAATGGCTCCATGAAAAACGTGAAGAATGGAAAAAATGATTGTTGGAAGGGCAGATTCAGCACACAGGAAAGTCAAAACAACCTTCACTGACATTAAAAGCAAGGGTGATAACATTAAGAGTGCAACGGGAATTCCAGTCTTAAATGCAGAGGACAGAGCGGATAAAGGGAAAAAATACATTGAAAGCTCCTATGAGAGGGAAGATTTGTATGATGTGACAGAAGAACAAACAGGAGTCATTACGAAGGCTTTCCCGGCGTAATAACTGATAATATTCTTCTCGGGTGTGCAGCCGGATCATAACGTCATCTTGACACAATATTTCCACGGTACAACTGGCCGCCATCTTCAGATGAGAGTGCTGGTACACGATCTCGCCGGAACTGACTTCTCAGTGCATTTTTTTTCCTTTATTGAAATTCAATTCCCCCCAAAGGGGGCGGGCTGACAGCAGCTTAGTACGCTGCTCTACAGCCTACAGCCTTTTTTAAAAACGGAAGAAGAAAAGAAACAAGAAAAATAGGCAATAAAAAGGTGACTTAAAGTGTAAAATGGCGGAAAATTGTGGAAAGTTAAAACAGAAAGCAAAGGGGTTGGCAATGTTAATAAAATACATGGGAATCAGACAAGTAACATAGTAGACACACCATTAAAAAAGCATGGCGGCAGTCTGGTTTCTGTTCGTAAGAAATAAAAAATCACACCCAGCGACAGTATGATGGCCGTTCGCAACACTTCCCAAAAGACACACAACACGTGAAACACGTATGTTGTGTGGCGGCGATGGCGAGGCATTGCAGAGTCTCTGACCAGAGAGCCATTTATCGTGGCTAGTCTGCGCTTGACCGCGCGAGAGTTGCGATCGGTACTCTGTCAGTAGTAGTCGTGCAGTACAGTTGCGAGCAGTAGTCAGTGGGCAGTCTGTGAGCAGTGCAGTCTGTCGGTAGTAGCAGCCCAGTGCAGTTGTGTGATGTAGTCTGTCGGCAGTAGTGGTCTAGTCCTATCACGGTCGCGAGCGGGACGCAGTCGCAGGCGTCGACATGGCACTCTGGTCAAGATTCAGGATGAGGTATATTATTTTTAAATGCGTTCAGCTAATAATGTGAATTAACTGTAACTAATTTGTGCAACAATTGCCCCAATAATAATTTTGGTTTTCAAAGCAATATTTTTAACAAAAGAACTATTTAATTGAACGAACGATTTCCTTTAAAGAAAAGTTTCAGTTAAATTTCAAAAAAAAAAAAAATAATAATACTTGCAATGCATTTCCTCCAAGCCGTGGTCAACAATAAGAGCAGAACTTTGACATGCAGTTTCGAATGAGGTAAGAAATTAATTATGATTTTTTTTGCACAGGGCCAAAGACCGATATTTTGGTTTAACTGAGTTTACATTGTCACTGAAGTCTCATTAGCATTGAATTGTTTTTCATTATTTTCGTGACAGCTTACACCTTGAGTCAGATTGCGATTCTCATTTTTATTGTCATTAAATTTAATTGCTAGGGAGGTTACGCTTGGCTCCATTTCTATTAAAATAATATCTTTAAAATTTCGGTGGGGAGGTTACACTTGGCGACACCCAGTCCAGGATCGTATTTCGTTGAGAATCTTTTGAAAAACAGTCAGATATCTGCTCTTATTTGCTTAGATATAATTAGGATTTGGCGCAACGCTTTTACTAATATTGTGACTTTCTTTCTACAGGTCAACGGCAATTCGTTGCTCTGTTGTATTTGTTTGTTGCCTTTTTGCATTTGTGCTAATTTGTTTTCTGAATATTTGTGACTATTGTAAAAATGCCGCGAAAGACTGTGAATAGTGTATCGCTAGGTATTATGAATGAAATCACCGACTCAAACAACTTTACCGATAGGACTTGTGACACGCAGTGTAATGATGACAATCCTGCGTTCACTGAGAATCAGTGCATTCCAACCACTAATGATGACTTTTGTCTTAATGATGAACAAACGAACTCGGTTATGTCCTCTGTTGATTTGACGACAATCGATGACGCGGGACGCTCTATTGTAATGAGCGCTGCCCAGCCTAACACAACCGGTTTACTAAATTTACGTGATGAACACACAAATTTGTCTAATGAAAATGAACAGGGTACACAAAGTACGACGGATTTATTTAATTCCGAAATAGTGTCTGACAGTGTACATCCGACTGATAATCCTTTTTGTAAATTGCAGAATGACCAAATGGTCACACAAAGCGTGACAATTGCAGGTACACCACTAAACAGCACTGAGAATAGAAATGCTAATTTTGGCTCGGATCAAATTATGGCACTATTGCTGCAACGAGTTAACCAAATTATTGAAAAACAAGACAACCTTAGTGAGGGTAACAAACAACAGAGTGAAGATCTCAAACAACTTAGTGAACAGGTCAAACAACAGAACGAAAAACAAGACAAACTTAGTGAACAGGTCAAACAAGATAACGAAAAACTCAAACAACACTTAAATGAAAAATTAGACGACAATTCCAGACAGTTAAATGAAAAATTAGACGACAATTCCAGACAGCTTAGTGAACAAATTAGAGCTGCTGCCGCGCAGTGTCATGACACTAAGGAACAGTTACGCGAGGAAATTGAGGCTTGTTCAAAGAAAAGTAGCGAAGAAATTAGGTCTGTTGCGCAAGAATTAAGGGAAATGCAAACAGCCGCAACAGAAACACTTAGAGCAGAAATTAGTACAGTCGCTAAGCAATGCTCTGAAAAAGCTACACAATTACGCGACGAGTTTAAAGCAATGACAGCAGAACTTTCGCGCACAATGGATAAAAAGATTGACGCGAAATTTGAACAGCAGAACAGTCAAATTGACGAGCGATTTAGTCACCACATACAAAACAGTGATACGCGTTTCCGCAAATTTATTCAGGATCAAAATAAAGTAAAACGTCAAGTCATGGAAACAATCACTGCTCAGAGACAAGAAGACAAACGTAAAATGTTTGCGAAGGCAAAGACGTATGTAGACAATAATATTGCGACAGTGTCCGACGAAATTAATACCATCAAACAGTCCAACACAGAATTACGTGACGAAATTTGCGATCTTAAATCGAAAACAGACACATACACAACAGATTTTCAGACAGTGACAGATAGACTCAAACAATTAGAACTAACACAGGATTCCGATGTAATTCAAGCTGACGTTAAAAAACTGAACGAAACTACACCTAAGTTGCAAAAACAGATTAATGCGTCTGATTCTAAAACCGATGATCAGGTTAAAATACTGACTGAAAAATGTGATGAATTGGCCAGTCGTATTGATGTTATCGAAAGTACTAATGACAATAAATCAGACGATACTTCACCGGTTTCATTTAATCAAACACCTGAATTTCAAAATTTACAGCAGACAATTAATGAGATCGATTCGTCTAATAACACGTTGCGTAGAAAGTTATCGAGTTTACAACAAGAAGTAACAGAGATGAAAAGTATTTCAGTTAATAACACATCACAGCAGACGCCACTTTGCGAACATTTGTCAGACTCGCGCAACGCGTATAATTTGGGTAATCTACAGAGAGTACGGGACTTAGATTCCGAACAACCACAGTTCAATAGATTTTCTTACAATCCTGATCCTGTTCCATCATACAGAGACGATAATTTCGATTATAAACATTTTCTGTCAGTGAGAAAGTTTAAAGTATTTAAAAACGATAGAACGCAGATTCACCCACTGGATTGGATTCAACAATTTAGCTTTGCTCTTCCACCGACTTGGCCCGTTACGCATAAACTTGAATTTATTTGCAGTTTTTTGGAAGTCGAACCGGCAACTCGTATGAGACCGATCGCGAGGCAATGCTATTCGGTAGAAGAGTTTCAGAATGCTTTTCTGTCAGCGTATTGGTCGAAGACGACACAGCGCGGAATTAAAGATCAACTAATTAGTTTGCCAAATTACGAGAACTCAAATTTTCCCAGTGTGACGCAATTTTTTGAGCACATGGTGCAACAAAACCAGTACCTAAGTGAACCGTACAGTGAATCCGCACTTATACAATTATGCATCTCTAAATTACCACGGTCATTAAGGGTGTCACTTCTAACAGGCCAGCAAAAAGAAAACATTTCAGCATTCAGAGATCTTTTGCAGCTTTTAGAAGTGCAGCAATCTGATTATTCTTTTGTAAACAAAAATGTTTCTTATAATAACCAAGGTCAACAAAAGTACAGCAATTATGATCAGACACGTAGTTTCAATAGGAAAGATAACAGACGCTTTAGGAATGACAACCACCAAAACTTTAATAACAGACAAAATACCAATTATCAATACCGTCAAAATTATCAGCAGCAGGAACCATATTTTAGTAACAATAGAGGTTTGTCACAACAACAGCAACGAAACCAGCCGGTTAGCATACCTAACCAACAATGTAATGCACAAGGTCAACCAAACTTTAATGTTCCGCCGCGTGCACGTATAGTCCCAGATCCAACAAATAGTAACGCACGGCAGCAAGGAAACAACTACGTACAGAGAAGACAGTATTTCAATTCCTATCGGAATACACCGTATAGGAATGACTATTACGACAGACGTAAAAATAATGAGAACAATTTTCAGCGTACATCTAACAACAGTCGGACATACCAACAGCAAAATTATACACAAGAACCTATTCTCATGAATGAACCCGACAGTAGGTATCATCCAGAGCGTAATACGTCTGGAAGAAGTAATAGAACAGTTCAAATAGTAGAAATGCCACAACATCCTCCTGATAATAATAACACGTCAGATAGAATTTGACTAGATACTGTACAGGACGCATCTTCCAATAATACAAGCACTACTTTAGACACGCAAAATGTTGTTCACGAAAATGTAATTACTTTTGACGATATCAGAGACACACTCTTGCAGGAAAGACCAGTTGTTCAAAAAACCATTTCACATCCTGTCATCGAAATTAAAATTGGTTCATCGAAATTTTCAGCAGTAATTGACTCTGGTTCACCTATGTCAGTAATAAATGAAGAAACTTTTAACGAGTGTAACAAAGAGAATACCTATCCGACATTACCTTTAGGCAAAACAAAAGTGAAAGGAGCAGTATCGAGTAAAGGAGTAGACGTTAAATTACATACGCATTTATCATTTTGTATTGGAGGTCATACTTTCCACTCAAATTTTTGGATTGTTCCTTTATTGACAGCAGACGTTATTTTAGGTACGAATTTTTTGGTACAACACGACGCAGTTATTGATTTTCAGAATTCTTATTTAATGTTGAAGGATGAAAATATACAATTTGCTTTAGAATTTCAGCACTCACTATCTGCGGAAGAACAAACAATTAACCGCACAGAGGTCATTTCCGTATCACGTGACATAGACTGTAATCCCACATTGTTCACGGATACGTATGTACATAACTATAATACTCCAGACGAAGCTGACTACGATGTAATACAAATGATTTCTGATAAAGTTAAACAACGCAGTGCAAATACAGACGACGAACGAACGCAATTACACAAAATTCTTTTACAGCAAGCTCCAGTTTTTGACAATGTTCCTGGTACTATGTCCGGTTTTATGTATGAATTTCAAGTCAAACAGCACGACACATTTAAAGCAAAGCATTATCCCATTCCATATATTCACAGAGAACAAGTTAAAAAAGAATTGCAGGATATGCTTGAACAAGGAATTATAGAACCGGCAGTTAGTCCGTACATATTGTTAAGAAAAAAGATTGCTCACTTCGCCTTGTACTTGATTCACGTCACATTAATGACATTATTATTAATGAAACAGATCGACCACAGACACTAGAGGAACTTTTACAGAAATTTCATGGTACTGCTATTTATTCCACATTAGATTTGAAATCGGGATTTTGGCAAATTCAGCTTCATCCGAACTGTAGAAAATATACAGCTTTTCTCTGTTTTGGCGACTGTTATCAATTTTGCAAATTACCGTTCGGCTTAACTATTTCTTCTGCAGCTTTTATTCGCGGTTTGAACACTATACTTCCGACAGAACTTAAAGACAGAATTACGACGTACGTAGACGATATTCTTATCGCAGAAGCTAACTGGTCTGAACACAATATGATTCTAAAACGACTGTTACAAACTTTTCATGCACAAGGACTCACCGTTAACCTCACTAAATCGCATTTTGGTAAAACTTCCATACAATTTCTTGGACACGTAATTTCAGCAAAAGGCATTGCACCTGATCCGGAAAAACTTCAAGCTCTACGTGATATTACTGTTCCTACAACGAAGAAACAATTAAGTAGTTTTTTGGGCTTAATTAACTTTTTTCGCAAATTTATTCATCATTCTGCTTTAGACACACCTAGATTATGCCATTTAACAGGTAAAAACAGTATTTGGTCTTGGGATAAGCAAGCACATTCTGAATTCATGAACCTGAAACATGCTTTGTTGAATGCACCACTTTTATCGCACCCAGATCTTACCAGAAATTTTTCCATTGCCACCGACAGTTCCAACACCGCTTTAGGCGTACACATTTTTCAGGAAATTGAAGAAGATGGCTCTACAGTAATCAAAAACATCGCATTTGCAAGCCGCATTTTGTCACCTGCTGAACGAAATTATTCCGTTACAGAACTGGAAACATTATGTGTTGTATGGGCTTTCACGAGATTTAGGCACTTTCTTTATGGCAGACATACCACCGTCTACACAGACCACAGAGCGATACAATTTTTACTTTCGGCTAAATTCACTCACGACAGATTAAGCAGATGGAAACTTTATTTACAGGAATTTAATTTTACAATAGTTCACATTCCCGGCACACAAAATGTTATAGCAGACGCACTATCGCGTTCTCTGAGTAACAATCAGCAAGACGTAGCAACCAACTTCTGCAAAGCAAATTTCAGTGTCATGTACATTCAGCAAGTAGCATTTGAAAATTTTATTTCATCGTCATTACAGGACATAGCACAAGAGCAAAATAAAGACAACGTGTGGAAAGAAATTAAACACCTTTGGCAAGATAGGAATAATGTTACGATTAGAAACCATTACACTGTACGCAATGACATTCTGTTTCGCCGCTCTCATCCTGACAGCAACAACTGGTTATTATGCATTCCTGACGAACTGGTTAACAAATTAATCTGGTACACTCATTTAAGTTACGCACATTACGGACCAAGAAAATGTTTTCTTATACTGAGACAGAACTGTTATTTTACCAACATGGAGAAACGTATACGACGAGTTTTAGCGTCTTGTAAAATTTGCCAGAAAGCTAAGTCAGACACCACTTCACATATTCCTCCTTTATATCCCATTGTACCTGTTATATTAAGACACATGGCCGCTGTAGACATTTTTGGTCCAATTCCGAGAACTAACAGAGGTTTTTGCTACATATTTGTCGCTGTTGAGCTCACTTCAAAATTTGTTACTTTCACTCCGTTACGCAAAGCTACTGCTAAAGCCGTTTCGAAAACATTTGTAAAACATTTTCTATTTCATGTATGGCATGTGATGAAAGTAATTTCTGACAATGGATCACAATTTCGTTCTGCTACATGGACACGTATGTTACGAGCTAGAAACATTTCTCCGATTTATATATCCAAGTACCATGCTTCTTCGAACCCCTGTGAAAGATTAATGAAAGAAATTGGTAAGCTGTGTCGAATATACTGCCACAAAAGACATATTGATTGGGACACACACATATTCTCATTCCAAGATGTAATTAATTCCATTCCAAATGAATCCACTATGCTATCTCCGTCTGTTATACTGAAAAACGTTGAACCACCAAGCAAAATTAAAGAGTTAGTAAACTTCCCTACTTGTCGTCGACTAAGACACCACGAAATAATTGACATTGCGCTGAACAACGTCAAACGTGCCGCAGAACGCCGGAGAAGACAGCAAAAACAGGTTTGTACACGCCGCGACTTTCACGTTGGACAGAAGATATTAGTGCGTACACACTATTTATCCAGCAGAATAAAAGGTAAGTGCAGTAAATTTGAACTTCTATACGCAGGACCATATCGGATTCGCAGCATTCCTCATCCCAATGTGGTACACGTCGAAACTTTGAGAACCAGAAAATCGAAAGGCAACCACCATTGGTCAAATATTAAACCCTTTATTGAATGAAGACACTGTATGATTCAACACACTATGATGCCATTTACTAATGCAATTATATTCACATGACTAATTATTGATGATTATCGTATTTTTCTTGGCAAGTGCCCGGCAAGGTAAGGTTAGCAGGTCGCTTTTCTTGTCGTTACACATCAGACCGTGCATATTTTTCCAGATGAACTTACGTATTTTATGAATAATTATGCAATTCTATGTAATGACGTATTAATTTTATCAAATTCTCTTTCCATTAAAGTCTTTAATTCTAGCCTCTATTAACTACACTACATACAAGCTGAACACAACGAACGTCACATTTTGTCTTTTTATGTACGATTGTTTTCATGTTTTGTTTATATGCACTGTGAAATAGTTAAGGTATAACACACCAGTTGATTTTGACATTCTTTTTGCCCTATGACATCTCAAGATCGTGACTGTTTTACGTTTTTTGCTGCTGCATTGTATTATTCTGTGTACATTTTTGCATCTGAACACTGTCAATGTCTTTGACATATTACGTTTTCTGTCATGTTATGCTGTATGCTTAATTATGTCACCATAAACCGGTCATTATTTAGTGGGTATATGATTTAAATGCAAGACATTAATCTTTGTTCATCAATTTCAGAAAGAAATGATGCGTGTAAGAAATAAATTCAACAGAAATGGGAATTTCACCTACGGAATGATCGAAAGGAGATGCAATAACGTTATGAGGAAGAGTAAATGGATCAGGATTAACAAGCATTAACAAGAATATACTATACTCATCGTAGAATAGCAGTCTTAACTAATTTTTCTTTCAGAATACAAGGTGATTGATGCAGGCTGTCAGACAGAACTACACATCTTAGTTTTAGTGATGAAATATGCTAGAGATAAGGAATAGTTGTGTAATGAGTAATGAAGTGATTTTTTTTTTGCAGATGATAATGAATGCTGATGAATAATGATGAAGAATATGCTACTATGAATAATGAAGTTTTTCTTTACAGGTGATGATGATAATGGTGTTATGATGAGATGTATAATGAAGTTTTTTTCTTTGCAGATGAGGATAATGTTGAAGTTATATTTTGGCTATGTAGTTATTTAAGTATTTGTTGCAGTTAGTTTTGACAGCAAGTGTTGTATTGCACAGTATAATGACTGAAGGGTTTGGAGAGGACAGCTATGGAACACATATTTTATACACATTTCACTACCTGTTAATTCGAAGTTCACTACTTTTCAGCATAAAATGCATTTCTCTTTTCAGCTTAATAATCCATTTTTATATATTCTTTGCAGGAGAAATCATTTATGAGATTAATGTGCTATAAGCAGTTGTTCATTAAATCTATGAATGTGATTACATATACTCTACTTGTTTCATAATCTTGCCACAGCTGACTTATGACGAATGACGTTACACATTTTTCATTTATACCGATAACCCAGAAGCAAATTCTTCTCTCTTGCTTTCCCCTATAATTACCCTAAGCAATGCATTGCTAACAAAAAAAATGTATTACCAGTCCCAAATAATGTTACTAGTTTAAGAGAATTCTGAATAATACTGATCAGCTCTGAATAGTATGTCACTTCAGTAATGACTTCTTAATGATACAAAAAAAAATAATGCTTTGTAACTGCCTAATAACTGCCACTGTTTATTGTAATGAGACTACTTATAATGCACATGATTATTAATGCTATGACTGTAATTAACTGATTTTTAATCATGACTTCTTAATGGTGTGTATCACCAGTTTCAAATAATGCTACTCATTTAAGAGAGTTCTGAATAATACTGAATGATGAACAATGTTTTATAATATTCAATACTTACTGGCCACTGAGTGCCAATAATTAATGTCACTAAATGAATTACGTTAATAATTATGCCATTAATTAGCTCCTGTTTTCAATTATGACTTTTCATGTTCTATAACTGGCCACTGAGTGCCAATAATTAATGTCACTAAATGAATTATGTTATTAATCATGCCATTAATTAGCTCTTGTTTTCAATGTTGACTTTTCATGTTTTGGTAAATGGCCAATGAGTGCCAATAATTTGTATCACTCAATGTATTATGTTAATGCTAGGCCAATAATTGACTCTCCTTTTCAATGAAGACGTCTGATGAACATTATTCTGTCATACTAAATATGCTTTGTAACTGGCCAAGGACAGCCACTGTTTATTGTAATACGATTACCCATGATGCCAATAATTTAATTTTATGAACATTATTCTGTAATACTACATACTTGGTACAGAAATGTTCAATAACTGGGATATGAATGCCGCAAACTACTACTGTAATTCTCAATGAAGCCTATTATGTGACTTAATGTCCTTCACCTTATGAGCTAACTACCCTGAATGAATGCAATATCCATTTGTCCTGTCCATCCTCATGATCATGGAGCACTATATTTGGTTTTTGCACTGGTGTGCCTTGTAAGAGCGTGGTGTTGACATGACATGCTGTCCACCACCGTGAGCGATGAAGATGTTATTATGGTCCCACTGTTTGGTGCACCTAATGTACTGCCAAAATGAAAACATGGAATATTACTACGACAGTTCAGTGTCTTGGCTACGCTGATAAATTCTGATGGGAAAAGAACTTCAAATTGTGTCATTTGGTGTTGCACTTCTGTGGAAAGATATGGACTTTCAGAGCAGCTATGTGCAATCTAAAGTGCTACAACCATGATGCAATCCTTCCCTTTCCTATCCTAATTCTTGTCACATAGTGAAGATCATTTTTTGCTAACATCATTTATGTTCATGGGCTATACATTTTTTTTGATTTGCTGAACTCCAGTGCGAGTACACTTATGTCACTTGTCGACATGATTTTTTGCCATTATGTTTATTTGTTGTGAAAATGCTAAAGACATTTTTTTGATTTGTTCTGAAGTACAGTATATGTGCACTCTTGTCTTTTATATTGTATATACATTTTTATTTTGATGATATGTTCTGAACTACAGTGCATGTGCACTTATGTTATGTGTTAATATGTTTTCTACTGAACTTCAGTGCCTGTGCACTTTTCTCATTTTTCAATATGATTTGTACTCATTCTGTATGTTCAATACTTCAGTGCGTATGCACTTATGTCATTTGTTACTCATTGTTTATACATTTCGTCATTTGCTGATATGTTCTGAACTGCAGTACATGTGCACTCATGTCACTTGTCAACATGATTTTTTGCCATTCTGTTTATACTAAAGAATTTTTTCAGTGTCTGTGCAGTTTGTTATCTGTCAAATAATTTGTATATACATTTTTCTGATCTGCGAATATGTTTTGTACTCATATCTTGTCTTTGTCTGAAATGTTTTGTACTCGGTGCATGTGCCCAACATTTAATTCATGTATCTAAATATTCTGTAAATTGTACAAGTTGATTAATTAAAGAAAAAATTTTGCCGCGCTTGGCAAGTCCAAATGACTCAACATCGCTGCCAAATTTTTGCCCCCCCAGTGGAGGGTTATGAAACACATATGTTGTGTGGCGGCGATGGCGAGGCATTGCAGAGTCTCTGACCAGAGAGCCATTTATCGTGGCTAGTCTGCGCTTGACCGCGTGAGAGTTGCGAGCGGTACTCTGTCAGTAGTAGTCGTGCAGTACAGTTGCGAGCAGTAGTCAGTGGGCAGTCTGTGAGCAGTGCAGTCTGTCGGTAGTAGCAGCCCAGTGCAGTTGTGTGATGTAGTCTGTCAGCAGTAGTGATCTAGTCCTATCACGGTCGCGAGCGGGACGCAGTCGCAGGCATCGACATGGCACTCTGGTCAAGATTCAGGATGAGGTATATTATTTTTAAATGCGCTCAGCTAATAATGTAAATTAACTGTAACTAATTTGTGCAATAATCGCCCCAATAATAATTTTGGTTTTCAAAGCAATATTTTTAACAAAAGAACTATTTAATTGAACAAACGATTTCCTTCCATTTCCTTTAAGGAAAAGTTTCAGTTAAATTTCAAAAAAAAAAAAATAATAATACTTGCAATGCATTTCCTCCAAGCCGTGGTCAACAATAAGAGCAGAACTTTGACATGCAGTTTCGAATGAGGTAAGAAATTAATTATGATTTTTTTTGCACAGGGCCAAAGACCGATATTTTGGTTTAATTGAGTTTACATTGTCACTGAAGTCTCATTAGCATTGAATTGTTTTTCATTATTTTCGTGACAGCTTACACCTTGAGTCAGATTGCGATTCTCATTTTTATTGTCATTAAATTTAATTGCTAGGGAGGTTACGCTTGGCTCCATTTCTATTAAAATAATATCTTTAAAATTTCGGTGGGGAGGTTACACACGGAACACTCACTGTAAAACACTGCACGAGAATGTCGGCACAAAGATGACACCCCCTAGCCAAGAGCAGATGGGGGGGGGGGATCTGGAGTAGGGGGTAAACAAGGAGGGAGGAGAGGAAAAACGATAAGGGGGGGGGAGGGGAACCAAAGGAGGGAGAGGACTCATAAGGGGGGAGAGGGGTAAGGGCAGACACGAGAGGGAATGGGAAATGGCAGAGGACGGAAATGTGAAAGGACTCGGGGAGAGAAGGGGGGCAGAGAGAGGGGTGGTGGGGAAAAAAGAGGATGGAAGGGGGGAGAGGGAGCCCGAGAAAAGGACAGAGGAAAGGAGGGGGAGTGAGGATCTGAGTTGATAGGAGGGATAAATGGAGGGAGAGAGGGCATCATCCGGGAGGGGAGTTGATGGAAGCCACCTTGGGAAAGGAGATGAAGGGTGTAGAGACGGAGGGTAGGGGGGACACAACAGTGAAGACGTGGCAGGGGGCGGGGATGGGAGAGGAGAGGAGCAACCAGGGGGAGAGTGGGATCAAGGCGGTGGGAGGTGTTGAGTATGCGGAAATGTTCAAGGAATAGGAGCAGATGGGGGAAAAGAATGAGGCCATAGAGGATCCGCGTGGGGGACGGGAGGCGTATACGGAAAGCGAGGCGGAGTGCATGACGCTCAAGGATCTCAGCGCAAGTGGCGGCCCCTATATAGGCCGCAGAAGGCCCACAACCCGTGCGCGAGAAGGTGCCGCAACTGCCGTCTAGCGCAAGTAAACATACCGCGCCGCCAGTGGTGGAAACAGACCGTATATACGGTCCGCCCATATGCCACAGCACCAAGTTTCAGCTTGGATTGTGCGAACAGAACACAGTGACGCCACTAGCCTCTAGGCTTCCCCCAGCGCTCAACAACACAATGGCTGTACTTCGAAACACTGGTATTCTGCCCCAACTGTGGATCGTTCAATTTCTGTGATTTTTCATTTTTTTTCTGAACTAAATGTCGAGAAAGTGGTCGATAGGTACAATCTTAAAGTGTCTCTAAATATACAAAGAGCGACAGTGCTTATGGGGCCAAAATACTAAAGATCATGGCTTGAGAAAAACTACTAGAAATTGTGAATTGTATGCAAGAAATAGTTCCATAGGGTGATGTGATAGTTGGGAAAGAAAAAGTCAGTAATATTGGAAACGCCTGCATTAACGATTACTACAAAATTCTAAAATTTCGGAAGAGTTGTGCGTCTGTAAATAATATATACAAGCTCTCAATGTCGGTTAGTTTTCCATAGCAACAGGTTGTGGAAACACGAGAGACAAGTGACACTGTGGCAGTAATATAGTAATTTATTATATTATAATGTTGGTGCCCTTGTGTGTGTGTGTGTGTGTGTGTGTGTGTGTGTGTGTGTGTGTGTAGACACGCAGAGTGAGTGAGTCGTCGAGGGTTTAGTAGTGACGAGTGCAAGCTGCCTGCCACACTCGCGAATTCAACACACTATTAATTGAACAGTCACTTCTACATCTTGCACGACAACAACACAACAGAATGACATTAACTCACGCTGCTTAGTGCACGAGCAGGTGAAGTTTAATTATGAAGAGTAAAAAAAGTAAAAAAAACTTTAGGAAACAATTAACTTTCTTGTCTAGTCCTTGTAATAACACCTGTTTTACTTCGGAAGCAACGTCACAGTGAGACCATAATTCAGTCGTATAGAACCAACTGACGATATTTGTTACTTAGAGGGTCACCTCATCACACAATTGCAGGAGAAAATGATGAAATTTAAGACTTTGAATTAGATTATGAATTTCTTTATCTTCATAATTAGTTCTCAGATCAAAGTATTCCCAGTTTACAAGTCCTTCTATCAAGGATTAAGATTAATGAGTGTGGAATAAAGCAGTTTACATCCATCAACAGTGAGACTTTTTCAAATTACTTCTGCAACACTGTGTGGATGCATAAGGCATCTGAACACTGTATGGAGCACTGCTACTCAAGAAGCAAATGACATTCAATGCCTGAGCAGCTAGCGAATGCAGAAATATTGGACAAGATCGACTTACGATCCCAGTACTAAAACTTTTACACAGAAAGCAAATTCACGTCGCGTAATCAACTTACAAACTGAGAGCTGCGCAGACCAAAAGCAGCGCAAATGCTAAACGCGACATTTAACGCGAAATCAGTGAAAACAAGCGCCAGGCTGTGGCTGGGGATTTCTCATCATGTTCCAAATGCTGGGGAAACCCGTAGAATTTTCTCCAGAAGCGCTTGCTCTATTTCTGTAAATTGACTAAAAGTTGGCACGGGATGGGCTCTCTGGACGCGAAATGCAGCTCGTTTCCCACGCTGTGAGCGGTAAAATGGTGATGGCTCATAATTTGCATCTGCTCCTAGGAAAGTCCGTTGGCCTTTCTAGGTACTCCGCAGGAACCACTCGTAGCTCGCACAGCTCTGAAAAGGCACTTTTGTGGTAGCGCGGCTTGTGATAATTTTTACCTGGAGAGGCCTTCTCACCTGACTACACCGACATCTGGGATTTATTCGGGGAAACCTCTCGAATTTCCGCTCCTTGACCAAGCAACGCCTAGAGCCTGCAGCTGGCTTCTCTCGCAACGTTCCAGCAACGGGTATTTCACAAGCACAAACTACAGACTTCGCAAGTCCTGTTCCTCCATCCAGAAAATTTAGGAGAATACAACAGCAATGAATTTATTTATCGTCGCTTAGAGGCATGTGACCAACTAATTCAGTCACAATATTTAATAGTCATTTTACCAGTCATGTTACCAGTGAACCCCCAATTCTTTAAAGATTCGAACTCCCATGTATAAAAGAAGCTTCAAACGTCTAATTACTTTACCAAAAAGTTTAAAACGTTTGATTACTTTACAAATATTTGACGTTAATTGTGTAAGAAAAAGTTCAGACAAAGTTTTAAATTGTACTTGAAGTTTATTGGAAGTCACTCGATGAATATAATCTGGGCAATCTGCGCTCCATTTTAAGCGAAAGCAAGTTTTTCGATCAACTCAATATTTATAGTGTCATATCTTCCAAACTAGTGTCGTACAATGATAAAATTCTGCAGGTACGTTCAGTATGTGTGTAGATACTGTCTGCACAGTTAGTAGCAAAGAAATAAATTAAACAGTCATGGATGGTATTTACACAGACCTTTTTAAGCGGAAGCTAGTTTTTCACGCATCTAATTGCTTTTGACGTCGTATCTCCTCAGTTATGTGTTGTACATGGATACAATTTTGCAAGTATATTTATTGGTACATGTGGGTACTGTCTGCAAACTGTATCGTGAATAGAGGCGGTAGTAAAGTTGTCGTTATTGTTGTTGTTGTGGTCCTCAGTCTAGAGACTGGTTTGATGCAACTCTCCATGCTACTCTATCCTGTGCAAGCTTCTTCATCTCCCAGTACCTACTGCAACCTACATCCTTCTGTATCCGTTTAGTGTATTCATCTCTTGGTCTCCCTCTACGATTTTTACCCTCCACGCTACCCTCCAATGCCAAATTTGTGATCCCTTTATGCCTCAGAACATGTCCTACCAACCGATCCTCTTCTCCCCAGTTCTATTCAATACCTCCTCATTAGTTATGTGATCCACCCATCTAATCTTCAGCATTCTTCTGTAGCACCACATTTCAAAAGCTTCTATTCTCTTCTTGTCCAAACTATTTATCGTCCATGTTTCACTTCTATACATGGCTACACTCCATACAAATACTTTCAGAAACGACATCCTGACACTTAAATCTATACTCGATGTTAACAAATTTCTCTTCTTCAGAAACGCTTTCCTTGCCATTGCCAGTCTACATTTTATATCTACTTCGACCATGATCAGTTATTTTGGTCCCCAAATAGCAAAACTCCTTTACTACTTTAAGTGTCTCATTTCCTAATCTAATTCCCTCTGGATCACCCGACTTAATTCGACTACATTCCATTATCCTCGTTTTGCTTTTGTTGATGTTCATCTTATATCCTCGTTTCAAGACACTGTCCATTCCGTTCACCTGCTCGTCCAAGTCCTTTGCTGTAGTAAAGTAGTAACAAATTAATGTGTCAAATATGATGCTGCAGTTTTACCACATTCTAACATAACAGTCGTAACACTGCGACAGCAGCATCCCAACTGGCGTGCAGGTGATACCGTTGAGTTCGGCGAAACGTTGTGAAAGCGAAAGAATAACGTAGTTGTTTATATTGGTTTGTTGAATGGTTTTGAGAAACGGTAACGTCTGTAGCACCGTAAAGCACAGCAACAACAAGAATAAGAACGCACCACGTCCGTTTGTCTTTTTTTTTTTTAGGCTTCCTTAGGATCCTAAGAGATATACAGGGTGATTCCGTGATGATATGACAAACTTTCAAGGGTAATGGAGAATGGTATACGTATCAATAAGAGGTAAGGAATCCTGGTCCAGAAACGACTGAGTCAAAAGTTATAAGCGAAAATCGTTCTCATACCTCTGTCAGTGGACTACATGCACGGGTACTATTGTTGCTGAGATTGTAGGCAGTTTTCAGGAAGGTGGCATGGAACAAAACAAGAAAAAATGTCTAGCAAACATGGGCTCTCAAACGCATACCTTAAGAGCTATTAGCGCTTGTTCGTCTTCGCTGCTGTAAAACAGACCTCTTCCGCTGATTACGTGTTCATAGTTCTTAGGCAAGAATTTTAGAACCCATATTTATTGGACATCTCTTTCTTGTTTTGGGCTATACTACCTCCGTCCAAAATATGGAAAGTAAAGAGCTTGCGCTAGAAGAGATGTTTCACAGTATCGAAGATGAACAAGTGCTCGTAGCCTTTAAGGTATACCAGTTTTCCAGCCTACAATCTTAGCAAGAACGGTACTGGTACATATATTCCACAGTAGAGGTATCAGAACGATTTTCGTTTATGACTTTCGTCTGCAGTAGTCTCCAGAACAACGTCCCTTATGTGAAATTGATGCATTTACCCTTATCTATCATTCACGAAAACTCGTAACATCACCACGAAATCACCCTGTAGAACATCATATTACTGAAGTGTATCGTCAGGATTCCCTGTAACTACATCAGCGTATTAATGATTACTGTTTCTTTTTAGGAGTAGAAAATGACACGCGAATAGCAGAAGAGAAGACCTCATGAAGAGACTCTGTTTATCTGTATAATAATATGAAGTTCTGCCCGTTACACTTCGATGGAAACCAACATACGAATGCAGAAAATAATAAACTCGTATGATATGCAGTACACACATTATTTGAATTATCAAATAAGTCACCCCAACTGCCCATGAAGACAAAACTGTCATAAAGATGAGATATCCGTCAAAAGCAGTAAAACCGTTCCATGGCACAGGGGGAGCCGGTTCCTCAACTCTCCCTATGACAGTGCTAGATATATCAGACTCTTCAACATAGACTAGCTTTGAAGATGAAATGGTTAAATTAAGTGAAATTATTCGTGTCTTGCAAAAATCTATGCGGTTTAAGAACGTAGACAACATTAGACTTTGTGCAAGTGTTCGAAAATCCCTCGCGCTATCTTTTTTTTTTTCACCTAATTATGAACTGTCGGTCCGCTCATTGAGATCTTTGAACTTGGCAGTTGTCGTACTATGAATTGGTTAAGGACTATGAATCATGTGGCAAGCATACGTTGCCGTAGCAAGTAAGTGTGATGAATAGTGAAGAGCAGACGAGATACCACATAAGCGTCTCACAGAAATGAAAACAACGAATAAACGGGCGTAAACTATGTTACAACAAAGGAATAAAACAGTCAAGACTTCCAAAACGGAGTGCAACATCAAAAACGTTGAAAACATACAGGGTGTTTCAAAAATGACCGGTATATTTGAAACGGCAATAAAAACTAAACGAGCAGCGATAGAAATACAACGTTTGTTGCAATATGCTTGGGACAACAGTACATTTTCAGGCAGACAAACTTTCGAAATTACAGTAGTTACAATTTTCAACAACAGATGGCGCTGCGGTCTGGGAAACTCTATAGTACGGTATTTTCCACATATCCACCATGCGTAGCAATAATATGGCGTAGTCCCTGAATGAAATTACCCGAAACCTTTGACAACGTGTCTGGCGGAATGGCTTCACATGCAGATGAGATTTACTGCTTCAGCTGTTCAATTGTTTCTGGATTCTGGCGGTACACCTGGTCTTTCAAGAGTCCCCACAGAAAG
The DNA here is from genome assembly GCF_023864345.2 of Schistocerca serialis cubense. Lineage (NCBI taxonomy): Eukaryota > Metazoa > Arthropoda > Insecta > Orthoptera > Acrididae > Schistocerca > Schistocerca serialis. Next base: position 538,737,451 of record NC_064638.1, read on the forward strand.
AAGTCACAGGGGTTCATGTCTGGCGAATAGGGAGGCCAATCCACGCCGCCTCCTCTATGTTTCGGATAGCCCAAAGCAATCACACGATCATCGAAATATTCATTCAGGAAATTAAAGACGTCGGCCGTGCGATGTGGCCGGGCACCATCTTGCATAAACCACGAGGTGTTCGCAGTGTCGTCTAAGGCAGTTTGTACCGCCACAAATTCACGAAGAATGTCCAGATAGCGTGATGCAGTAATCGTTTCGGATCTGAAAAATGGGCCAATGATTCCTTTGGAAGAAATGGCGGCCCAGACCAGTACTTTTTGAGGATGCAGGGACGATGGGACTGCAACATGCGGCTTTTCGGTTCCCCATATGCGCCAGTTCTGTTTATTGACAAAGCCGTCCAGGTAAAAATAAGCTTCGTCAGTAAACCAAATGCTGCCCACATGCATATCGCCGTCATCAATCCTGTGCACTATATCGTTAGCGAATGTCTCTCGTGCAGCAATGGTAGCGGCGCTGAGGGGTTGCCGCGTTTGAATTTTGTATGGATAGAGGTGTAAACTCTGGCACATGAGACGATACGTGGACGTTGGCGTCATTTGGACCGCAGCTGCAACACGCCGAACGGAAACCCGAGGCCGCTGTTGGATCACCTGCTGCACTAGCTGCGCGTTGCCCTCTGTGGTTGCCGTACGCGGTCGCCCTACCTTTCCAGCATATTCATCCGTCACGTTCCCAGTCTGCTGAAATTTTTCAAACAGATCCTTTATTGTATCGCTTTTCGGTCCTTTGGTTACATTAAACCTCCGTTGAAAACTTGGGTCTTGTTGCAACAACACTGTGTTCTAGGCGGTGGAATTCCAACACCAGAAAAATCCTCTGTTCTAAGGAATAAACCATGTTGTCTACAGCACACCTGCACGTTGTGAACAGCACACGCTTACAGCAGAAAGACGACGTACAATATGGCGCACCCACAGACTGCGTTGTCTTCTATATCTTTCACATCACTTGCAGCGCCATCTGTTGTTGAAAATTGTAACTACTGTAATTTCGAAAGTTTGTCCGCCTGAAAATGTACTGTTGTCCCAAGCATATTGCAACAAACGGTGTATTTCTATCGCTGCTCGTTTAGTTTTTATTGCCGTTTCAAATATACCGGTCATTTTTGAAACACCCTGTATGTTTTGACATAGCACAGAGTAACTGCGTGACTGTAAATCTGCTGCTTTCATTTGTTGCAGCTTATGTGACAGACTATTATGTTTGCAGCATTTCCCTGGGGGTGATCACATTCACATTCATACGAACTCCTATATCGGGCATAAAGGCGTATCTCACTCACTCACCAGTCGTATAAATTAGGTGCGTCGATATGACATTCCCATCATACGACACACATACTGTCACTAGTGCTGTGTATAACGCACCAGACGTGTTTACTTGTAGAGGATTCGGTTGACTTGTCGCCTTGTCATCCTTCCCATTCGAAAGCCACTTCCTTTCGGCTGCTGATAGAGTAGTTGTGCAGAATCAACTGTCATTATAGGTCCCTATCTTAATCGTAGCTGTTGCAAACGGACGCTACACCGCGAAACAGAGACATTTGAATGAAGTGAACAGCGAAAAAAATAAATAAATTGCACGAGGATGGTATGAACACGGCTCGCCCGCATAGCAGTCCAACAGCGTAACAACCTAACCAAGACGCCATTCCTCTGCCCGGCTACTTTATAATGTATTTCTTGTTATTGGACAATTCACTGATTTTTTTAATTTTTTTACAGAGTCCAGTACATTTTCTTCCTGTTTTCATGCTTGTGGTGTGTTCAGTTTTTGATGGGCTGTCCACTGGGTCCTCTTACCATTAAATCTGATGGAGGTGCGTTGGGGAGTTTGTAAGACAAAGAAATTGACTCAAGGGATATGCACAAGAAGAAAGCACACAATTTTTCAACTTTATCTTCCGGTAACGATATTTTCAAATGCGCGAGATTTGTCAACTAACTCGTCCATAGAATTTTTAGCGGTCCACCGAGTTCCTCTTGGTCAAAAGTTAAACAATGTTTCCCCTTAATGGCCCGTTCACACAGCGAACTGTTTGCGCCAAATCACTACAAACCTCGCACGTGCACAGGACACAGTTTGATTCTACTCCTAGCCCGACATCTGTCGGTCTAGAAAATAAACTGTAGCGGCAAGCAATTGCAAATATCATATCACTTCATTTCAGGCTCGGAAGAGAAGATATACTTATAGGGCCTTTGTTCTCAACCTGTCTGCAAAAGAATGCAAACAGGCTAAAAAATGGAAAGAACATACAAAATGACAAAGAGATTGACTCAAGCGACGGCAATTTTCATATATAAATTTTACTTCGCGAGTTACTAGGTGACACTTACCACTGGCGGAACTATTTGCGAATGTACGCTCGTAACTCGTTATACACTGAAGCGACAAAGAAACTGGTATAGGCATGCGTATTCAAATACAGAAATATGTAAACAGGAATAATACAGGGCTGCGGTTTGCAACGCCTATGTAAGACAAGTGTCTGGCGCCAGTTAATAGATCGGTTACTTCTGCTACAATGACAGGTTATCAAGATTTAAGTGAGTTTCAATGTGGTGTTAACAGTCGGCGCACGAGCGATGGGACACAGCATTTCCGAGGTAGCGATGAAGTGAGGATTTTCCAATACGACTATTTCACGAGTGTACCGTGAATATCAGGAATCCGGTAAAGCATCAAATCTCCGACATCGCTGCGGCCGGAAAAAGATCCTGCAAGAACGGAATCAACGACGACTGAAGAGAATCGTTCGACGTCACAGAAGTACAACCCTTCCACAAATTGCCACAGATTTCAATCTGGGCCATCAAGGAGTGTCAGAGTGCGAACCATTCAATGAAACATCATCGATATGGGCTTTCGGAGCTGAAGGCCCACTCTTGAAGACTGCATTACATAAAGCTTTACGCCTCGCCTGGGCCCATCAACACCACTATTGGACTGTTGATGACTGGAAACATGTTGCATGGTCGGACGAGTCTCGTTTCAAATTGTATCGAGCGGATGGACGTGTACGGGAATAGGAAACAACCTCATGTATCCATGGACGCTGAAAGTCAGTATGGGATTGTCCAAGCTGGTGGAGGCTTTGTAATGTATGAGGCGTGTGCAGTTGGAGTAATATGGGATCCATGATACATCTAGCTACGACTCTGACAAGTGACACGTCCGTAAGCATCCTTTCTTATCACCTGCATCCATTCATGTCCATTGTGCATTCCGACGGACTTCGGCAATTCCAGCAGGACAACGCGGCACCCCATACGTCCATAATTGCTACAGAGTGGGTCCAGGAACACTCTTCTGAGTTTGAACACTTCCGTTGGCCACCAAACTCTCCAGATATTAACAACATTGAGCATATCTGAGATGCCTTGCAACGTACTGTTCAGAAGAGATCTCCATCCCCTCGTGCTCTTACGGATTTATGGACAGCGCTGCAGGTTTCGTGGTATCAGTTCCCTCCAGTACTACTTCAGAAATTAGTCGAGTCTATGCCAGGTCGTGTTGCGACACTTCTGCTCGCGGGGGCCCTGCACAATATTAGGCAGGTGTACCACTCTCTTTGGCTCTTCATTGTATAGCAGGCCAAAATACTTGCATTCCGCGAGATTTTCGCCACATGAGCGGCTGACAGCGACTTTAAAATTCCTGGCAACAAGAAGAAATTGCAAGTATTTAGAATTCGCGACAATATCCAAACAAGCATAGAGCGAAATAACACCTGACCCATGTGAAATTCTACACTGAGTTGACAAAAACCATGTGATAGCGATATGCACATATACAAATTACCCCAGTTTTGAGGTCTTGAGAAAAAAAGTATGTGCACTAGTTTTTACACTTATTTAGGTGCATAAATGTGAAATATGACATTATTTTTTATATGTTTTATTAAAATATTTGTTTGAATGTTGCAACCTGGCGAGCAAGCTACACCGCGATGCAGAGCGCCTCTCTTGCAGAGTCTGCCACTTGAGTTTGCTAAACATCTCCGTAACGCTATCACGGTTACCAAATAACCCTGTGACGAAACGCGCCGCTCTTCTTTGGATCTTCTCTATCTCATCCGTCAACCCGATCTGGTACGGATCCCACACGGATGAGCAATACTCAAGTATAGGTCGAACGAGTGTTTTGTAAGCCACCTCCTTTGTTGATGGACTACATTTTCTAAGGACTCTCCCAATGAATCTCAACCTGGTACCCGCCTTACCAACAATTAATTTTATATGATCATTCCACTTCAAATCGTTCCGCACGCATACTCCCAGATATTTTACAGAAGTAACTGCTACCAGTGTTTGTTCCGCTACCATATAATCATACAATAAAGGATTCTTCTACCTATGTATTCGCAATACATTACATTTGTCTATGTTTAGGGTCAGTTGCCACTCCCTGCACCAAGTGCCTATCCGCTGCAGATCGTCCTGCATTTTGCTACAATTTTCTAATGCTGCAACTTCTCTGTATACTACAGCATCATCCGCGAAAAGCCGCATGGAACTTCCGACACTATTAACGTCGGTAAAGTAATCATCCACTGACAGTAGCTATAGACAAACACCACTTCAGTGATCTCAAGTGGATCCGGTAGAGCTCTGTCAACATATTAGCAAGATCCATGCCTCTCGTAAGTTTCTTGTTTTTTTTTTCGCAATATGAGGCCTTGGGACGTTAATGAATTTCTTTCTAGATGTATAATAATACCTACATGTTGCCATGAGTTCAACATATGTATACTCATATGTTGGCACTAACCCCATACATGTCCTGTACACTGCTTCAAACCGATTGTAAGTTATTATCTGTTCAACAGCAGCTTGTTACTTTCCAGGGGGGACTGACTGCAATGACGATTGCGGTGCAGGCAAAAGCGGATAAATCTTTAAGAGTTTCTCTCAATTATTATTATCTACAGGCGATTCTTAATCTTGTACACATGAAAATACTGTAGCAGCTGGAAGAACCGATTACTGCTTCCCACATCAGTGATCGGTATACATCTACAGTCATTCAACCAGTATAAATGGCTGGAAGGCACTTTCATTATGTCAGTGTGCTGTAAAATACCAACAGACTGTTCTAGTTCGTTTTTTTTTTCCTTGCCTGCAAAGAAATAATCTATCCGCAATTCGTAAATGTTGGAAAGCTCAGCAATGAGCTCGAATACATTCTCATTTTAACATGCTTTATAATATAGTGCAATAATAACGCGTTTCCTTTTGATATGGCTACATGAACATAATAATGCGTTTCTTTTTGATGTGGCTACGTGAACTTTGGCAGTGTATTACTTATGATGCAAACATCTGAACTTTATATTTCCGCGATCCACCTGACCGCTGTCTTCAGGTGCGAATGCTGTACGTTAATCTCGCCGGAACTCATCGATACCGAGAATGGCGCCGCTTTTATACACCGCACAACCCCAACAGTGCGTGCACCAGAAGTAGTCGTTACTGCCCCTGCAGCGTCCCAGTGGTGAAAGGTGGCAAGAACAATGGATCGCTGTGGAGTACCACTATCAATATATTCTACTGGCCGAGTCAACTAACATCGTTTTTTAGTATCAGAAAAAACAGGAATACACGTAACAAAACGGCTAAGCCATAAATTAGGTTGGTAACTACGATCAGAATTCGTGTCCTGGATCAGAGAACCTTGGTCACTCCACTGAATAAGGGAAATTAAAGAAGGTCACTAAGAAGTGCAAACACGACCAGAGTGGGCGATGACCCCCTTGCACCGGACGCCAAAACCTGTGGCCCTAGTACTAAAAAACGATAGCGCCGTTTCCTGTCCGTCCTGGCTATCGCGTGCTAACTCCTCTTGCCACCTTCGTCCTGCCAGAGCTGCTTCAGCCGACTACCCTGCATCAGTCGCTCCGTGCGCCGTACTGCCGATCGCGCCCTCTCGCAGCCACCGTCGCTAAAATCAAGCCGTCGCTCTGAGCGATCTCCTGCGCCGTGAAGACCCTTCTCAGTGTCGGTGTGGTGGCCAGTTGACAGTGGCCCACATTCTGTTGCACTGTTCTACTTTGGCTGCCCTGCGACATAATATTCGATTACCAGACTCGTTACCGTTAATTTTAGCTGACGACACCTCATTGGCTGATTTAGTTTTACGTTTTATAGGTGAGGGGGGATTTTATCCTTCTATCTAAGTTTTAGCGCACATCCTTTGTCCCTCTGTGTTCTCTACCCTAGGGCTTTAAGGCTGGAGGTTTTAATGAGTTGCCGCGCGGGATTAGCCGAGCGGTCTAGGGCGCTGCAGTCATGGACTGTGCGGCGGCTGGTCCCGGCGGAGGTACGAGTCCACCGTCGGGCATGGGTGTGTGTGTTTGTACTTAGGATAATTTAGGTTAAGCAGTGTGTAAGCTTAGGGACTGATGACCTTAGCAGTTAAATCCCATAAGATTTCACACATATTTGAACATTTTTTTAAATGTGTTGCTGAGTGGCTGGCTTATCCTTTTCATTCTCGTGATCAGCCAGCCACGGTCATCTGCTCTCTTGTTTTAATCCTTTCCACCTGTTTCTTGCGTGTCTCTGTGATTTATTGTCCGATTTTGTCCATTTTGCCCTTCTGTCGTTTTTGTGGTTTTACCTTTCTCCCAGTTTTGTGCTGTAAGTCTTGTTTGTTTTATTCCTTTGCGAAATTTTTTTAATGACAACAAGGGACCAGTAAGCAGGGAGTTTGGTCCCTTCCCCCCCCCCCTTTAAACCAACAAACCAACCTAAGAACCACTGACCTTGCTGGGGTGAGGTGATTCCATGCCTCAACGCTACAGATGAGTGTACTGTAGGTGCAACACCAATGGAGGGGAATCTATAGAGATATCAGACTAACATGCGGTTTCTGCAGAGGAGCAGCAGCCTTTTCTGTAGTTGCAGTGACCACAGTCTGAGTGACTGACTGAACTGGCCCCGTAACGTTAATCAACAAGGCCTTCCTATGACGAAACAGCGATCAGCTGAAAGCAAGGGAAAACTTGTAATGATCTTCAGTCTGAAGATTTTTTTGGCGCAGCTCTTCACGCTAAGGGTAAAGCACAGGTTTATTACAAATGATTGAAGTGATTTCACAGCTCTACAATAACTTTATTATTTGAGATATTTTCACAATGCTTTGCACATACATACAAAAACTCAAAAAGTTTTTTTAGGCATTCACAAATGTTCGATATGTGCCCCTTTAGTGATTCGGCAGACATCAAGCCGATAATCAAGTTCCTCCCACACTCGGCGCAGCATGTCCCCATCAATGAGTTCGAAAGCATCGTTGATGCGAGCTCGCAGTTCTGGCACGTTTCTTGGTAGAGGAGGTTTAAACACTGAATCTTTCACATAACCCCACAGAAAGAAATCGCATGGGGTTAAGTCGGGAGAGCGTGGAGGCCATGACATGAATTGCTGATCATGATCTCCACCACGACCGATCCATCGGTTTTCCAATCTCCTGTTTAAGAAATGCCAAACATCATGATGGAAGTGCGGTGGAGCACCATCCTGTTGAAGTCGGCGCTGTCGGTCTCCAGTTGTGGCATGAGCCAATTTTTCAGCATGTCCAGATACACGTGTCCTGTAACGTTTTTTTCGCAGAAGAAAAGGGCCGTAAACTTTAAACCGTGAGATTGCACAAAACACGTTAACTTTTGTTGAATTGCGAATTTGCTGCACGAATGCATGAGGATTCTCTACCGCCCAGATTCGCACATTGTGTCTGTTCACCATTAAGAAAAAATGTTGCTTCATCACTGAAAACAAGTTCGCACTGAACGCATCCTCTTCCATGAGCTGTTGCAACCGCGCCGAAAATTCAAAGCGTTTGACTTTATCATCGGGTGTCAGGGCTTGTAGCAATTGTAAACGGTAAGGCTTCTGCTTTAGCCTTTTCGGTAAGATTTTCCAAACCGTCGGCTGTGTACCAGCTGTGTATTCGTCGACTTCTGCGGGCGACGCGTGAAACTTGCCCGCACGCGTTCAACCGTTTCTTCTCTCACTGCACTCCGACCCGTTGATTTCCCCTTACAGAGGCATCCAGAAGCTTTAAACTGCGCATACCATCGCCGAATGGAGTTCGCAGTTGGTGGATCTTCGTTGAACTTCGTCCTGAAGTGTCGTTGCACTGTTATGACTGACTGATGTGAGTGCATTTCAAGCACAACATACGCTTTCTCGGCTCCTGTCGCCATTTTGTCTCACTGCGCTCTCGAGCGCTCTGGCGGCAGAAACCTGAAGTGCGGCTGAAGCCGAACAAAACTTTATGAGTTTTTCTACGTATCTGTAGTGTGTCGTGACCATATGTCAATGAATGGAGGTACAGTGAATTTATGAAATCGCTTCAATCATTTGTAATAGCCCTGTACAGAAACTATTTTTCTCGAGACCATGCAGCTCTACCGTATGATTAAATGATGATGAAATCGTGAGCAGTGAACTATTCTGGAGGTGCAATGTTCTACATTCGGATCTCTGGGCAGGGACTACTCAGGAGGATGGCATCATTATGAAAGGCATTGGTTGATGAGACACATCCTGAGACAGCAAGGGCTCATCAGTGCAGTGAACTATTCTGGAGGTGCAATGTTCTACATTCGTATCTCTGGACAGGGACTACTCAAGAGGAGGCCATCACTATGAAACGCATCCGTTGATGAGACACATCCTGAGACATCAAGGAATCGTCATTTGGGTAATGGAGGGGAAGATGGAGGGTAAAAATTGTAGAGAAGAACCAAAGGATGTATACAGTAAATAGGTTGAAATGGATTTGTGTTCCAGAAATTATTCAGAGATAAGGAGACTGCACAAGCTGCACCAAACCAGTCTTCAGGCTGAAAACCACAACATCAACAACGACAACAACAACATAAACACTGCAGCCGTGAGATCGTTGCCGGCCGGAGTGGCCGTGCGGTTCTAGGCGCTACAGTCTGGAACCGAGTGACCGCTACGATCGCAGGTTCGAATCCTGCCTCGGGCATGGATAAGTGTGATGTCCTTAGGTTAGTTAAGTTAAATTAGTTCTAAGTTCAAGGCGACTGATGACCTCAGAAGTTAAGTCGCATAGTGCTCAGAACCATTTGAACTGTGAGATCGTTGGGAACTCTGCTCTCATAAATAATTACTTAAATAATAAATTAGAAGCTACATTAAAATTTTTGGTGCTATAAATAGATTACGGAAAAAATTGCAACACCAAAGAGGAGTAGTGCGACATAAAAGAAAGTTGGTAGGCATGTTTCTACGTCTGTAAGGTGATGTCTATTCAGAATTTGCGTTAGTCGCATAAGTGAAGCGGCACTATGAGCATGCAAATCAGTTTTGCCTTAAATACACACTGCAACGGTCCTGAGCGTTAGTTGCCTTTGAGACTGGACGTGGTGAGCTGATGTTATTTAAGAATGGTTTTAAGGCGACGAAGATAGCATTACCAGCACCTCACTGACTATGAACGAGGTCGTGTAATGGGACCACAAGGAACAGGATTTTCATTCTGTGATATTGCAGAAAGACTTGACAGGAATGTAGTCACTGTACATGACTGCTGGCAGCGATGGTCACGAGAATGTATGGTCGCAAGAAGACCAGGTTCTAGATGGCCACATGGCACTACCGAGAGGGAAGACCATCGCATTCAGCGTAAGGCTCTGGCGCTTCGTACTGCATCCGCAGCAGCAGTTGGAGCAGCAGTTGGTACCATAGTGACACAAAGAACTGTTACAAATCGGTTGCATCAAGGACAGCTGCTAGCTAGACGCCCTGTAGCGTGTATTTCACTGAGCCTCAAACCAACGTCATTTCCTTCTTCAGTGATGTCAAGCAGGAGCTCATTGGAGGACAGAGTGGAGGTCTGTTGTGTTTCCTAAGGAAAGCTGCTTCTACCACAGTGCCAGTGATGGCCATGTGTTGGTTAGGAGGAGGTCAGTTAAGGGCCTGCAACCAACCTGTCTGTATGCTAGACGCACTGGACCAACACCTGGAGTTATTGTCTGAGGTGAGATTTTATATGACAGCAGGAGCACTGTCGTGGGTATCCCATGCAACTTGATTGCAAATTTGTATGTCAGTCTGGTGATTCGAACTGTTGTGCTGGATGAGTTTCCCAATGAATAATGCTCGCCCACATTGTTGTGGCTTGCTGTTGTAACCCAACATGCTCTTCCGAGTGTCGACATCATACCTTGGCCTGCTCGATCTCCAGATCTGTCTCCAGTCGATCACGTATGGGACATTATCGGACGTCAACGCCAGCGTCATCCAGAAACAGCATTAACCATCCCTACATTGCCTGACCAAGCGCAACAGGAATGGAACTGAACCCCACAAACTGACACCTGACGCCTGTACAACACAATGCATGCACATTTGCATGATTGCATTTGATATTCCTGCGATTACTCCGGTTATTAATGTACCAGCATTTCACATCTCAATGGCTTAAATCACGCTAATTATTTATCTGTGATCATCAATGTTCATCACTTATAAATGTTGCCTATACAAATGTATTCCCGAAACTTCAGTACTCTACATTCATTATTATTTGGTGTTGCGATTTTTTCGGTCATTGTATAAGTGTACTTACATCAGTGCCATGTAAAATAAGGAAAAACGGTGTAAACAGTGTATTTTCTTTTGTATCTACAACAGTAATTTTAGGCCTACAATTGTGCTTGAGAATCGTATGAAAAGAGTAATACAAGTTTCTTTTTCATTCCTTTCATTGTATCGATCGTTAACACCAATCAGCCATGTGTTGGAAGTGTTGATGTTGCCTCAGGGAGTGATTTGTTGAACTTGTAGGTTATGGCTTCATTGGAGTGACCGCAGTGGGGAAGAGAATGATATGATCAGTTGGGCTCACCCATGGAACTGTAGGTTATGTCATAAAGACCAGAAAATCAAGGAATAGGGGGTAAATATTTGTGCCATTCAGGAAGAGTTGGAAACCAGAAATTTGAATTACGACAACTGAAGGCGGAGAAAGAGAGCAGGCGTTGGGATAAGGTTTGCAACCAAAGCATGAATGGAGGAAAATTTTGTTAGCAAGTTCGAAATTCAGTTATGCAGCAGATTCCGTTTGTTAGAAGAGTAGTTAGTCAGAGAAGGAAGAGTCCCATACAGATGAAGTGAAATGTAAGGTGTAGTAGGACAATGCTACGTAACTTAGTCGGGTGAAAAACAAAATAGGAAAAGAAGTGTTCTGCTTCTAGGTAGCAGTCGTGGCAGTGGACTAGGTCAGCAGCTACAGGAAAAATTAGTTTCAGAGTACCAGATCACAAGATCTGTGAAGCGAAGCGCTATCCTTAGCCAGGTAACAGAAAACTTAGGAAAATTTGTAAGGATTTCAACGAAGTAGCCCTATATGAGGGATTTATGGTTGGGGAAGCTGGAAACTGCCTGGCTAAAAACGAAAAATACAATATAAAGGGTGGTCTGGCCAAAATAGGAGCAGCTACTGCGCACAATAATACGAATTTCCTGAAGGTTCTATGGTGCTATGCCCTGTCCTCAGTCAATGTTGCTGTAAAGCGTGTAAGCTTGGTGCTGAGAGTGCTCCATCAAATGGATGCAAAATTTTATATTGGTGCTGTTCCAGAAATTTTTATAGGAAGATATACTTCTTATGGCCTACACATCAATATAAGGGATGAAGACAAATTAGATCTATTAGCAGAAAACATAAGAGGAGAAACTGCCAATAAAGCCAAATTCCTGTAGTTATTGTGGTCAGGTGAGACGCTGACGTTAGGTTAAACCCAGAATTAAGAGAAAATCACAGGAAATTAAATTTACAGACATTTCCATTTCATCTTATATTAATAGATGGAATATTCAACTCGTTTCATCGCAATGTTATGTGGGTTAAAAAATAAAGTAAGGTCGTTTTTTTGTTTTCCTTTTTTATTTTTGCAAGATCTTAGTAGTTGGAAATGACCTGATTTCATTTGTCTGTCTGTGCAACCATATAATCATAGGAATAGCAAATCTTAATGTGAGTGGTTGTAAGTTAGCTGCATATTCATGTGGACACTATATGGATAAAGGAGGAGTTGTCACGTTCATAAGAAAAGGGTATAAACACAGTATAAACATGTAGCATTAAATAAATTCTTTGTAGATCAAGGTACAAAAGAATGTGCTTATGAGTCTTATGTTTAGTCGTCAGTCTTCTCACTGATTTGATGTGGCCAGCCAGGAATTCTTCTCCTGCACTAACCTCTTCATCTCAAAGTAGCATTTGCAACCTACATCCTCAATCATTTGTTGGATGTAGTCAAATCTCATTCTTCTCCTACAGATTTTACCCTCTAAATCTCCCTCGATTACAATAGGGGTTAATCTCTGATGTCCTAACACATGCTGTATCATCCTGTCCCTTGTTTCTGTCAGTATTTTACATATGTTCCTTCCTCCACCAATTATGTGGAGAAACTTCTCATTCCTTATCCAATCAGTCCACCTAATTTTCAACATTCTACTGGCTCCACATCTCAAACGCTTCGTTTCTCTTCTGTTCCAGTTTTCCCACTGTCCATTATTCACTACCATACAATGTTGTGCTCAAAATTTACTTTATCAGAAATTTTTGCTTCAAATTAAGGTCTATGTTTGATACCAGTAGATATTTTTACCAGGAAGGCCCTCTTTGCCTGTGCTAGTATTCTTTTTATGTTCTCCTTGCTTCATCTGTCATGGGCAATTTTGCTTCCAAGGTACGGTACCAGAATTCCTTAGCTTTATCTATTTCGCGATCACCAATTGTTGATGTTAACGTCCTCACTATTCTCATTTCTGCTACATCTCATTGCCTTTGTCTTTTTCTAGTTTACTCTCAATCCTTATTCTATGAGGTGTGCGGCTCAGCTTTCTTCGAATTCCCAGGTTCTGTTTGTCGATTGTTTCTTCGCTTCTGAGATGTTCTTGTTCTGGTGGAGGCTCTCGTCTCAGAGCGACAGCTCGATTTTTGCGGCGGTGGCCACGAAAGGGCGCCATCGACAGTACAGCGGAGGGTAATCGGGTGAAGCAGCTCTGGACGAACGAAGGTGGCAAGAGGAGTTAGCACGCGATCGCCAGGACAGACAGGAAACGCCCCTATCGTTTTTCAGAACTAGGTCCACAGGTTTTGCTGTCCAGTGCAAGGGGGTCATCGCCCACTCTGGTCGTGTTTCCACTGTTTAGTGACCATCTTGTATTTCTCTCCTGTGTATGTTTATTGAAATTACTTTTCTACCAGTGGTATGGAACCTGCCGTCAACACACGCCTTAGTGTGTTCTAGTTGCGCCAGTATGAGGGCTGCGCCTTGTAGAAGACGACGCTGGACTGACAGGGTGGAAGGACGCCCGCACCTGCGGCGACAGAGGGACGGCGACTAAGCAGATGAAAGCATTATACGCAGTTAAAGGCTTGTCCCAGTGTACCTTGGTCAGGGCTCTCAAATTTTTTTCTGCTATATTTTTCAAATAATTAACAGTTTTGTTGTTCAACTGAAAGAAGTTGTAAGATTTTATTAAGTATGGTGCCAATTGTACATAATTCAAGTTTGCCTTGACTGTAGGTGTGACTGGTCCCTAAATGGGTGTCTTCTCTTAAAAGCTTAGAATCTTTTTTAAAAAAAATCTTTTTGTTTTAAATTGCGGAAAAGGTGTACATTTGATGGTTAACATTTCGCTTAAGAATTGGATAACTGTGAACTTGACCTCAAGATCTTAAGTTAGGTTGCGGCTATTGTTATTTGTTTTTATTGAAATTATATTGCTTAAAAATCTGGGAAACTTTTAATTGCAGAATCTTGGTTTGTTTAAATAAAGTGTGTTACTAAAAGGTGAAAGATGTTTTCCTTTAACTTTGCCTAGCACATTGTAAATTATTTGTAAGTTACTCCTGTTTTCCTCAGAATTTCTAACATGTTGCGGCATTTAGATTGTCTAAAGCTTTTTCTAGCTTGATGAATACTATGAGTTATTAGTTACTTTTGGGAAAAGAAATATTTGTGTTTGTTACAGTATACAGGTTACAAATGGGAAATTTCTATAAAAAAACTTAGATAAATTATTGTGCTCTCTGTTAGAAAGAAAGAAGTGATTATTAATTTGTGATGATTTTGATGTAATTTTTTGAAGGGATCTGACAGAAAAGTGATTCCAAACGTTATATTCATTCAATAGGCAGAAACTAAATGACCACATGCATATCTGGTGATAAATTGATTCTCAGATTATGATGTGCAGTTAATTATATTACGTGACTTAGCTCCATGTACAGTTCAGAAACACTCTAAGAAAACAGTGAGGCCGGTTAGTGACAAAGCTACTGAATATATTTGTGGTATGATCTGGAAATCATAGTACCACACCAAACTTGGCAATGCACACCAATACCACAGACATTAGCGATGTCTTGCTGCAATCTGCAATGACATATAGGAGAGACTGAAGATATACTCTCTCTCTCAACACAACAGCTCTATTGCACAGAGATCAGTACAGAGCCGAGCTTGGAAGTGCTCTACCCCAGTTTGTGACCTCTTCTGAAGCAGTCAACATCGTCAAGTAGGTGTTAAGAGTTATTCAAATCTTGGAAAGAAATGTACTTTTGGAAATGTTGAACACTGTACTCCAAGAGAAGAATTTGTTGATTGAAGCATCAAATGATGCTTCAATAGTTAGTGACAGTAGTAAATTATTAAGTATTCTAGTGGCAAATGAATGTATCAAGCTAAGTAAGTCTTTTCATCACTAATTTAATAAAAATAACTAATATTTCATATGTTGTAGTTTGATGAGCCATCTCCCAGGACAATCAAAGAACCTGTAGTTATGGATGGACAATTGTAGTTTCATCTGGTCACAACAGTATTAAAGAAAGCCTCAGATATATTGACTGGAACGAAGTTTACAATGTGCCTAATGCTAACTTTCACTTAAACAAATTTCTCAATGTGTTTGTATCAGTTTTTTAAAGTGGTTTCCCTACAACAATAATCACATGTAATAATGTCAAATCATTAATGAAACTTGAATCACTACAGGTATCAGTGTTACTTCACAATAAAAAACGACTTGAATAAAATAGCCAGAATAAATAATAACTCAGAAATATGTCTTGTTATAAACATACTGTAATAGATTAAAGTCATTTAAAAAAAATCAAGTAGCATGGACATATTGTCTGAAGTTGGCAGATCAGATAATAAAATAAAATTTAAAGAGAGACATGGAAAGAAGCCACAGAAGATGACATTAGTTCTGTTAAAGAGAATAGGAGCATTGTAAAAGAAAGTTCACACGTAGCAGGATATTTTTAACAGCTACTTTTTAAAAATAAGTGAGAAAATTCGAGCAAATCGTTCAGAACAGAGAGCAAAACAGTATACTGAGGAAGCAATACATTTACTGAATTAAAAATTATGTTAGATCTCTATCTGAAATAAGGAAGATCATTGTGACTAACAGTTGATGATTATGTGGTGTTTAATATCTCAGTAAGACATTACAAACTTATGGCTCTACAATGTGTAATGTTCTTAGTCACTTCTGTAATGCATCATTAACTCAGAGCATTTTCCTAGAAAGGTGGAAAACTAGCATTGTTAAGGCTTTCCATGAAAACGTTATCTATGCAGATGTCGATAACTATCGCCCAGCATCACTCCTTACATCATTTTCTAAAATTCTTGGGAAGATGATGTAGTCCAGAATTGTCAGTTACCTGTGTAGTAATGGGATGCTCAGCAACCACAGTTTGGGTTTCAAAATGACCATTCTACTGAGCAACCTTTTTATACATTTACTGAGCACATAATAAAATCTTTAAATAATAAACTATCACCAGTTGGATTCTTCTGTGATCTTTCGAAGGCATTTGATTGTGTTGGTCATAATATTCTACTAGAGAAGTTAAGTTTTTGTGGAATACATCTATACCTCACTGTATAGTTGCTCTTCATGCTGCATTATCCTACAATGACCTTTTCAAATTATGGCACCTCTTTGATTTATGGCCCACAATATTTTGTTGCATGATCAACGGCGATACCTGTTTAGTTTGTTACACAGTCAGAAGTGATGCTCTGCTTAGTTTCAGCTCCTCTATATGTATTGCCTTCTTCATCGCTTCATTTATTATGGTACCACTTGAGTGTTTTCCTTTGA
Source organism: Schistocerca serialis cubense (assembly GCF_023864345.2). Lineage (NCBI taxonomy): Eukaryota > Metazoa > Arthropoda > Insecta > Orthoptera > Acrididae > Schistocerca > Schistocerca serialis. Next base: position 538,753,680 of record NC_064638.1, read on the forward strand.
CTCAGTTGTTAGACATGTTTGTTGCTAGAATGAGATTTTCACTCTGCAGCGGAGTGTGCGCTGATATGAAACTTCCTGGCAGATTAAAACTGTGTGCCCGACCGAGACTCGAACTCGGGACCTTTGCCTTTCGCGGGCAAGAGGGAGATGGCCCATTCCCATGGCAGGTGTTAATGAAATTGCTGTACCTATAGCTGACTGTGCAGGACATTGCTTCAAATTCTGCAGCTAGTGCTCGAGCTCTGTCACGGCAATTATCTCTCCCCTGGCCACAGTTCAAAAGATTTGGTCACGTGTTTTACAATTGTATTACTACAAGATTCAGAATGTGTACCAAATGAAGCTCCAAGACAAGCTACAACGCCGTGACTTTGAACTTCGTTTTTTGGTATGCATGGGAATGGATGACATGTGGCTGGGGAGTATTCTTTGGATGGACGAGACACATTTTCCACTGCACGCTACCGTGAATGCACGGAACTGTCGCATGTGGGTCTCTACTCTGCCACATACTGTGTGGGAACATCCACTGCACTCATACTGTGTAACTGTGTGGTGCGGTTTCACAAGCTCCTTCATTCCCTGTCTGTTTTTCTTCGAGGAGGTGATATCTCTGGGCCTGTTAGCGTTACAGTAACATGTGATTCCAGCTTTGCAAGGATTTAACTGTGTCCACACCACTATTTTCATGCAAGATGCGGCAACACCATATGTCACTTGCTAGGTGAAAGATCTGCTTCAAGAAACCTCCGGTAACGACTGCATTATCTCTAGCGAATTTCAAGACGTGTGACCTTCCGGAGCCGCCAACCTAAATCTATGTGATTTATGATTGTGGGGATATCTGAAAGATCGTGTCTATCAAGGACATATCTGGACTCTTACCGATCTGAAAGATAGCATGTCACTCTGGTTACAGCGGACATGCTGGAAGCAACTGATGTAGCAGGTTGATGAGTTAGGAGATCATACTGAACACATGTTTTAACTTGTGAGCATGTCCAAATAAACGTGACGAAATCACCATTATCATGTGTTTGATCGTTCCTCTCCTTTTCCTGTGCCCACACCACGTTCTGGCTTCTTACAGCATCATATTTTCACCTAGTGCTAGAAAGCAGGTGTATTACTTTTTCAGTGTACTCCAAGGGTGCACCTTTTAATAAACATGCCTACCGTGTTTCGGCGTCCCTCGATGTGTTCACGCGCAGCACGCACTGCAACACGTGGAACACCGACAGTTTAATTATAACCTCTCAGCACCTTGGATTTTCGGCAGTATATACTAAAAGTGGTTTTAGCTTAAAATCACCTCAGCATTAGCACCAAAGAGCAAAGTTAGTCTTTGTTTTCACACGTTATATCCAGATGCAGACTTTTCACATTTCGAAACGCAAGTTCTTCCAGGCAGTTCTCCCAACAGAATCCTGTCTCACTTACATTGAAAACTTGCTTAGGTCGGCATCCAATTCTTTCCAAAATGTTGGGATAGTCTTTAGCTAAATCATCATCGACATCTTTCAACAACTTTTCCAAAATGTTGGGATGGTCTTTAGCTGTATCGTCATCTGCACTTGGTCTTCCGCTTTTTATTTTTAATTGTGCAAACTGTGGTGATTTTTGATTTTTTCAAAGAAACTTCAGCTTCCTTGAAGTGTTTCGTATTCCACAGATTCATCACTATCCACCCTCTAATTCTTCAAAAATACTTTTAGCTTTTTCTTCGATAGTCATTTGGCTCTTTGGTATAATTCATTGAGTATTGTCTTCAATCCATGTATGTAATATTTTTGTCAATTTTTAGGGTTCTGTGCTTCAATCAATAAAAACAGATCTCTTACAGGATCATTTTGTTGTCTGTTTGTCCATCTGCTAGGACATCTTTTTCTCAGGAACAGGTTGAGATATTAAGTTGAAATTCATGTCAAATACCATGGTACCTTGGCGATATGAAAAATTGAAGCTTCTGAGTCAATACAAACAAAAGATGCGGTCAGTTATGTAACATATTTTGATTCTCGAATACACATTCTTCTAAGTCTGTCTGTATACCCAACTGTATACTCTTCAGAGTGTTACTTATACTCGCACTTGTCCATTTTTTCTCATTCTGGTGCTTCCCTGTTGACTTAATTTTGATGCTGATAGTGACTATGTATTGGTTTCTTCTTTTCTATTCTGAAAACTTTGAACAGTGGGCTCCGCCATCTCCAGTGTATTACAAATATAATTATTTCTTCACCAGCGTCAATGTGACATAAAACATTTTGTTTGGTCTCTAGTGTGAAACATAATATCCAGCTTCAAACGTTTCAGTGGCATTTTTTCCCGAAAACAAAAGAAAAATTATGTTTGAAAGAAATAGGGAATTTATTAAGTGTATAACGAAAATGCAGTCTTTCTAATTTATGAGTATATGTAACGGATATGCTTACAATTCAACGATGAATTCAAACAGACAAAATAGCAACAAACATGTCTAACAACTGAGTCAAAGGAAAACACTCAAGTGATACCATAATAAATGAAGCGATGAAGAAGGCAATACATATAGAGGAGCTGAAACTAAGCAGAGCATCACTTCTGACTGTGTAACAAACTAAGCAGGTATCGCCATTGATCATGCAACAAAATATTGTGGGCCATAAATCAAAGAGGTGCCATAATTTGAAAAGGTCATTGTAGGATAATGCAGCATGAAGAGCAACTATACAGTGAGGTATAGATGTATTCCACAAAAACTTAACTTCTCTAGTAGAATATTATGACCAACACAATCAAATGCCTTCGAAAGATCACAGAAGAATCCAACTGGTGATAGTTTATTATTTAAAGATTTTATTATGTGCTCAGTAAATGTATAAAAAGCTTGCTCAGTAGAATGGTCATTTTGAAACCCAAACTGTGGTTGCTGAGCATCCCATTACTACACAGGTAACTGACAATTCTGGACTACATCATCTTCCCAAGAATTTTAGAAAATGATGTAAGGAGTGATGCTGGGTGATAGTTATCGACATCTGCAGAGATAACGTTTTCATGGAAAGCCTTAACAATGCTAGTTTTCCACCTTTCTAGGAAAATGCTCTGAGTTAATGATGCATTACAGAAGTGACTAAGAACATTACACATTGTAGAACCATAAGTTTGTAATGTCTTACTGAGATATTAAACACCACATAATCATCTAACTGTTAGTCACAATGATCTTCCTTATTTCAGATAGAGATCTAACATAATTTTTAATTCAGTAAATGTATTGCTTCCTCAGTATACTGATTTTGCTCTCTGTTCTGAACGATTTGCTCGAATTTTCTCACTTATTTTTAAAAAGTAGCTATTAAAAATATCCTGCTACATGTGAACTTTCTTTTACAATGCTCCTATTCTCTTTAACAGAACTAATGTCATCTTCTGTGGCTTCTTTCCATGTCTCTCTTTAAATTTTATTTTATTATCTGATCTGCCAACTTCAGACAATATGTCCATGCTACTTGATTTTTTTTAAATGACTTTAATCTATTACAGTATGTTTGTAACAAGACATATTTCTGAGTTATTATTTATTCTGGCTATTTTATTCAAGTCGTTTTTTATTGTGAAGTAACACTGATACCTGTAGTGATTCAAGTTTCATTAATGATTTGACATTATTACATGTGATTATTGTTGTAGGGAAACCACTTTAAAAAACTGATACAAACACATTGAGAAATTTGTTTAAGTGGAAGTTAGCATTAGGCACATTGTAAACTTCGTTCCAGTCAATATATCTGAGGCTTTCTTTAATACTGTTGTGACCAGATGAAACTACAATTGTCCATCCATAACTACAGGTTCTTTGATTGTCCTGGGAGATGGCTCATCAAACTACAATATATGAAATATCAGTTATTTTTATTAAATTAGTGATGAAAAGACTTACTTAGCTTGATACATTCATTTGCCACTAGAATACTTAATAATTTACTACTGTCACTAACTATTGAAGCATCATTTGATGCATCAATCAACAAATTCTTCTCTTGAAGTACAGTGTTCAACATTTCCACTGAGAACCACTTCCTTACACTTGTACCTTCATTAACAGTCATCATTGTGGCACCATGTCAAATGCTTTACGATAATCTAGGAATATGGACTCCACTTGTTACCCTTCATCCATGGTTTGTAGGATATCACGTGAAAAAGGGATAAGCTGAGTTTCGCATGACGCTTAGTAAATCCGAGCTGATTTGTCAACAGAAGCTTTTCTGTCTCAAAGAAATTTATTGTATTCGAACTCGGAATGTGTTCAAGAATCATGCAGCAAGCCGATGTTAAGGATATTGATCATTAATCATGTGGATCAGTTCTTTTGCCTTTCTTATATACAGGCCTCACCTGCTCTTTTCTCCAGCCCCTTGAGACTTTTTGCTGGGCGAGAGATTCGCGATAAATGCAAGCTAAGTAAGATGCCAATACGCTGAGTACTCTCTGTAAAACAGAATTGAGATTCCATCTGGACCTGCCGATTTATTTGTTTTCAGCTCTTTCTGTTGCTTCTCTGTGACACGGTTACCAATTAGTACGTCCTCCACGTGGGAGTCTGTACGACTCAAAAGATGGTAAGTTTGTACAATCCTCTATCGATATCTTAAATGTGTAATTTAAAAGTTCGGGTTCCGTTTTGCTGTCTTCTATTGACACCCCAGACAGGTCGACGAGTGACTGGATAAAGCCTTCGACCTGCTTAGTGATTTTATGTATGACCAGAATTTTCTCGGGTCCTCGATAAGATCTTGGTTGTATGCTTCATGAGTTGATCTTACAGATGCACGAATTTCTACTAACTGTTGCCTGTCAACATTTGCACACTCTTTTTTGAAACGAGAGTGCAACGGTCATTGTTTCTTTAGCATTTTCCGAATCTGATTATTAAACCATGGAAGGTTCTTTCCATCCTTCATCCACTTACTTGACAGTCTCCAGAGCGCGATTTACAGTCTGTTTAAACTTTGCCCATAATCTGTCTACACCTGTCATACTGGATAGAAATATTGTCCATTTATTGTTTACATGGGATGCTAACAATTGCTTATCTTCATTCTCTACCACAAACACTCTCCTAGCCTGTTTTACGGATTCATTATCTTTAGTAACCATCGTCGCTGTAAGGACATCACGATAATAATCCCTGACTCTATAATGCCACCATCGATAAAATTTGCACATAATCTGTCTACACCTGTGATACTGAAGAGAAATATTGTCCATTTATTGTCTATGTGGGATGCTAACAATTGCTTATCTTCATTCTGTACCATAAACACTCTCCTAGCCTGTTTTAAGGATTCATTATCTTTAGTAACCATCGTCGCTGTAACGACATCATGATAATAATCCCTGACTCTATAATGCCACCATCGATAAGGTCGGGCTTGTTTGCAAACACAAAGTCTAAAATATTACCGTTGTGGGTGGGTTGTCTAACTAGTTGTTCGAGGCAGTTTCGGGAAAATGTGTTGAAGTACTGTACTTCAGAAGACTGTCTGTTTGTACCACCTGCACTGAATAGACTCCCCAGTCTGTACTAGGTAGGTTAAAGCCACCTCCAACTAGTATTGCATGATCTGGGTATCTCCATTGCTTTGGGTTTCAGCCAGCTCTCAGTCCCGAGAATAACACGAGGGCAAAGTATTTCCTGGAGGCAGTAAATTCGGGAACTTGTTTACAAATACTTCGAAAATTTACCTTTAAAATTTTGACAGCCCAAGTGTCTCTACTTAGTACACAATCTGCTTTCGCTCTCTGAGTGTCGACTGGCGAGGATTCATCAGAGTACCTAAAATTACTGCGTAGCTTAAAAGACCCCCATGTGCACTCCACAAATACTCTCCTATCTCAGTAGCGAAGTAGCGCGCCCTTGGCCTATCAGGAGGAGTCCTACAACTCTGCAGGACCAGAAATCTGCAGCCATGACCATAACAGAATCGATGGAGCCTCTGGCTGAGACCCCCCACTCAGCTCCAAACCAAAGGACCCCAATCGACTCTGATGTAATGCTGCAAATTGTGAGCTCTGCTTGTACCTTACAAGTGAGTCCAGCAGTCTTCACCACTTCCACCCTCCACCCACAGGAACTAAGGATGTCCTCAGAATCCAAGCGACAGGCGTCACTGGTGCCAACATGAGCAACAACTTACAGGCAACTGTCCCTGCACACTCAGCAGCTGCAGGCAGCGCCTTTTCCACATCTCTACCAGGCCCTCTGGCACACACACCAAGTGCACTTTGGAATTCTTTCTGGCCCTGGATGCTATTTTACTAACGGACTCCATAATGCGCCTAACATTGGAGGTCCCAATAACTAATAAACCCCTCCTCCTATGTGCCTGCTCTCACCCCACTGAAGGAGAGGCCACCTGTCCATTCATAGAGCGATTGGGTGAGGCTAGATGACCAGCCTCCACTTTCACTCTCCATCTCGAGCGACACGACCTCTTGACAATCTGCCACTCACTGTACAGTGAATGTGGATCCCAAACATCGAGTACACTGGAAGGTGCCTCGACAGCAGAGCTCACTGGCGAAATAACCAAAACCAGAGATATCCCATGTGATGTGTCAGTTTCTCTGCTGCTGCCACATCCTCAGGTAACAGCCTGCAGACAGCTGACCATGACCAAAAGCGTCTTCAGCATTTCACAAACTTTGGCCAGCTCTTCCTGCATTTGCAAACTGCCAACAAATACCCTATCAATCCTATTATCACTAATTTGAGAATTAAACTATGAAACAGGAATAGTTAAATACGTGACTAGCTAGTCTCCCTAATCGATGATGGCAGCTGATTGAGCTATGGTCAATAATTACTGGAAGTCCAAAAACAAATGACTAATGTACTACAGACTGTGAATGTAAACGTTACCATTACAAAAACGCATTACTGATCCTCTCAAATAGAAAAATACCCAATGAATTTAAGAATTAAACTTTAAAAGCACAAGGAGTTTAAGAATTGAACTAAGAACTCAAACAGAAAAGCTAAATATGCTGCTTGCTACTCTCCTGGCGCTTCACCATGGAAGCTGGCAGCTGACTGCGCTGTGGTCAACAGTTACAAAAAAATGACTACTGTATTACAGGCTGCGTGAATGTAAACGTTACCATTACTAAGACGCATTACTAATCCTCTCAAATATAAAACTACACAATGAATTTAAGAATTAAACTTTGAAAACAGAAAAAAACATGTAAATAATTTAAGAACTGAACTGAGAACTCAAACAGAAAAGCTAAATTTGCTACTTCCTAGTCTCCTGATGATTCATCATTGGAGGCAGACAATTTCTCAATAGGCATTTCATTTCGTACAGAAAACTTCAACCTTCCTAACCTTTTACACTAAAAGTCACTTCACACAGCTAGCAAATCAACATGTTTCATCAAGTGACAAACAGCACACTGACGTCAAAATGGAAAACGTTTCATACTCTGATTTCTTACAGCGCCATACTTTCACTTAGTGGAAGCAAGGGGAACAATTATTTTTTCAGCATACTCCACGACCACGAAAATTAATTAACAAATCTACGATGTTTGGGTATCCTGCAATGTATACGACACTGCAGCACTCAGAAACCCATTAATTTAGTAATAATCATTCAGTATGTTAAAGGCTCGACCAGGAAACAACTGCCTGTGATTTGAAGATCCAACAGTATAGGTCAGATGACTAAAATTCTCTTTGAAGACTAGTTCAACAATTATTTTTGCGCAAATGTAAAAAAATATTTGAACGACAATAACATAATCAACAAGGCATTGCTTACTTTGTATAATGTTCCAGGTCACCTGGTTAATTTATCAGACTTATATGATGATGTGAAACTTGAGTATCTTTCCAAAAATACAACAGCTGTTCTCCAGCCAATGGATCAGGATCCAACAGGCACTTTTAAGTCTTTTATTTACACAGAACTTTTCACAAACTTATGCACAACACCGGTGGTGGATCTTCATTACAACAGTTTAGGAAAAAATGCAACATCAGAGATGCTGTAGACAGCATTAGTGAATTGTAGAAGGAATTCAAATCGACCACATTGGAAGTTTGGAAATAAAATATGGCCAGAATGCATAAAAGCTAATGAACCTGAATTTGATTCTCTTTCGGAAATTCGGCAAGACATACTAATCGTAGAAAGCTGTCTTAGTTTGGTAATTTGGAAGAACATAATTTGACTTACTTTCTTAGATGCTGGTAGAGTACCTCTTTCAAGTGACGAACTCATCCACTTATAAACAGAGCGAGCATGTGATGAAGACCCAGAGCCTGAGCATCCTCTGCATCAACAGCTGACTGCAAAGAATTTGACAAATACACTTTCTTATGTTATTCTTCAAAATAAACCCAAACAAGAAAGCAACACTAAAGTCTCTCGAGGAGTAAACTCACCTACTGCCTGTTTCAAAATACTGCTGAAGGAGACAAGAAGTAGTCCAAAGCAGACAACTTTTCAATAGTATTTTAAACTGATCAGTCTGAAAAAGCACAAAGTGAGGATGACAGAATATAACAGCATAGTCATTCTTCATGTCAATGTTTGTCATTAGATTAAATAAATGTCTAAACTTTTTTATAATACTATAAAAATATGCATGTGATGCCTTATTTTTTTATGTATCTGTTTATTTTTTTATTGTCTAGTATCACATTGTTTTGTATTTTCATTTTTAGATAAATATATTTATAGGAAATAAAAATAATAAAATACTTTATGAAATGAAGATTACATAATTTTATAAAAAAATTTTAATAGACCCAATGAAATTTGTTTGGCTTTGTATCAAAACTATTGATTCATTATATCACCTCTTTAGCTTGTAGCAAACTTCTACACAATGTATCTGTGTCCTAAAGTGAGCTGTGGGTGTATATAGTTCAGCAGATGCCTGCCTTAGATCTTACATAAGTAACAGAAACCAAAAAGTTACCCTGTGCTATTGGAGTATTATAAAGTGGGGTGCCACATCTTTTGCACTGGGAGAAATTACAATGGGAGTTGCACACAGTTTGATCACTGGCCCACTGCTGTTCTAACTTTATGTTAATATTCTGTCATTTTATCTGAATCACACAGTAGTATTAGTCATCTTTGCAAATGATAAAGGAGCTGTTGTGATGCTGAGTCCTCAGTCAGATGATATCATCTTAGAGGATGTGAGATTTTCACTCTGGAGCGGAGTGTGCACTGATATGAAACTTCCTGGCAGATTAAAACTGTGTGCCAGACCGAGACTCGAACTCAGGACCATTGCCTTTCACGGACAAGTGCTCTACCAACTGAACTACCCAAGCACAACTCACGCCCCCTCCTCACAGCTGTACTTCTGCCAGTACCTCGTCTCTTACCTTCCAAACTTTACAGAAGCTCTCCTGCACGGCTTCTACGGTAAGTTATAGGGTCAGTATGGCCTTACATGTTCCAACATTTCTACAGAATCCAAACTGATCTTCCCCAAGGTCAGCTTCTACCAGTTTTTCCATTTGTCTGTAAATAAATCGTGTTAGTATTTTGCAGCTATGACTTATTAAACTGATAGTTCGGTAATTTTGATACCTGTCAGCACCTGCTTTCTTTGGGTTTGGAATTCTTATATTCTTCTTGAAGTCTGAGAGTATTTCGCCTGTCATACATCTTGCTCACGAGATAAAAGAGTTTTGTCATGACTGGCTTTCCTAAGGCTATCAGTAGTTCTAATGCAATTTAATCTACTCCCAGGGCCTTGTTTCGACTTTCAGTGCTCTGTCAAATTCTTCACACAGTATCATAGCTGCCATTTCACCTTCATCTATACCTTCTTCCATTTCCCTAATATTGTCCTCAGGTGCATCGCCCTTGCAGAGACCCTCTGTATACTCCTTCCACCTTTCTGCTTTCCCTTAAAATAATGTAAATTTAATCTATGAAGTTGTAGATGTAAGTGGATTGTGCATAGCAGCAAAATTGAAGATGTAGCCATAACGTTGCCAAAACAGGAAATTGTAGTAGCTTCAGTACACTGCCCCCAAAACACAATGAAGACTTCTTTGTGGAGCTTCTAGAGAAACTAATACTCTTGCTACTCAAACACAAAGATTACAGAATAATAGCAATTGTTGGTATCAATACACATATTAGGTTTGAGAACAGAAATGTTGATAATTTGCTAAATACATTAAGATCCCTTAACTTTTGTTGCATTAATGACAAACGGATGCAGGAAGCATGTCTAGATAATATAATATGTAATTTTCATCTAACCAAAACAGAATTTGACACAATCAAACTATGTATTTCTGATTGTGAGGGACTATGGCTCAGCTAATCTCTTAACAGTAATATAACTGAACATCCACAGAACATAGGAAAATTATTAGACCAATTAATGAATCAGAGCTAAACAAGTTGATAAGTAAATTGAATAAAATACAACAGGATAAAATAATAATCACTGCAGATGCAAATTAATGTACCAAAATATTTTAAAGCTGTTCATTGAACATTTTGAAGCATCTTGTCCTAAATACTACAAGAAAATATCAAAGCAGAATCACTACATCAAACTGCAAAATCTAAAAAAGTAGCACACCCCACATCTAAGCAGAATAAGAATCACAATGCTCCTCTATCATGATAGGTCTAAGCATAATAACACTACCAAGGAAATGTATATGAACATGAAAAAATTTTCAAGACATCAGAGTGCAAAGCAAATGATACATATATATTGAACCCAGTGAATAAATGCGAAACAGTATTGGACATTATTAAAACTGAAATAAAGTGTGATGATAAAATATATCAGATACAAATTCCACCTGATATTCTAAATGCACATTTTGTCAGTCCTCAGTCAGATGATATCATCTTAGAGGATGTGAGTAAAGAAGGGGCACTGCTGCCAGAAATGAACAGTAAGTAGACAGACACCTTTTGCTGGACTTGTGTAACTGAGAATATGGTCAATGAATCAATAGCTAAACTCCGTAATTATAGAGCAGAGGATTTCTATGGCCTCTCATAATACATTATTAATTATACCAGAAATCAAATTGTAATGCAGTTAACTAAAATAATCGATAAAATTGTAAATGAAGATATTTATTTGGAACACTTAAAAATATATGTAGTTAAACCAGTACTTAAGGAAGGAGATATAGCACATCCAGATAACTATAGACCTATATCACACATATCCAGAATATCAAAAATAATAGAATACTGCATGCATAAATGGATGAGTCAATATTTTGAACATAATGATGTACTTACCTCCTTCTACAGTCAAAGCAATTGAGAGTATGGTAGCAGCAATGTACAAGTGTTTTGAAAATAAAGATGTTATCTCTGCAACACTGTTGAACCTCAGGAAAACATCTGATATGGTCACCCACAATATTCTCATAAAAAACTCTACCACTATGGAGTGAAAGACAATGATCTATGCCTAACACAGTCTTACTTGGGCAATAGAAAACAGTTACTAAAGGTAAATAATCAAATGACAGAATGTCTTTCGGTTGTAAAGGTTGTACCTCAAAAGTCTGTTCTTGGATGTTCCCTTTTCATCATTTACATAAATGATTTATCCAAAGTTGTACCATGTGATGCTCATCACATGGGGTAACAAACTTGAAAATGTGCAACACAGCAAGGCAGTTGCAATGGAGATATGTACTACTTGTAGGCTGAGGCAAAAGTACTGCAGAAGAATGATAGTAAAACTGGATATACTGTGTTCAGTCTGAATACTCCCTCTCATGATAACAAAACAGTTGAAGTATTACGATTTCACATAGATCAAAAGCTTAGCTGGGATGCCCATGTAGGGAAATTATGTGGTAGATAAGCACATGTCATCTATCTGCTGTACGTGCTGAGGAGAAGTGTCATTAAAGACTTTCCATTAAGCTTTGCATATTTTGCATGCTTCCATTCCCACCTGAGTTATGGGATACTATTATGGGAGAATTCTGTAGACTCAAACTAAGTGTTTAAATGACAAAAGAATGCTGTAAGGTACACTGCAGAACTTAGCCCATATGAATCATGTCGGATTATTTTAAGAAACAAAATATAATGACAGTGCCTAGCCTGTATATTTACAATTGTGTTGTCTTCGTTAAGGAGAATCTAAGTGAATTTCACCTAAGGAGGGCAGTTTGTGGCCATAATACATGAAGTGGACATACAATTAATGTTCCATAACAGTTACAAATATCTTGGTCCTGTCTACTTCAAAAAGTGAAGTGGCCTACATAGTGCTAGTAAATAAATTTAAAACTGGTCTTTCAAGATGGACGAAAAGTAAAGTAATTTTCTCTGCTCAACAGTTCCTTGAGTGTATGTCAAATGACCTGCATTCCTTATGTGAATTAACAATTAACTACAAATTTTAGATATGCTACACTGTGTAACAATATTATTTCTGTTTCATATACCTATTGTTAATTATTTGTTTTATTACTTACTATCATAGTCATTTATTTAATTATATAGTTCATTTATATTGTATTTGCTCTATTAGGAAACTTTTTTTATTGGCATTTATTTAAATATGTAGAGTATCTATCCTGGATTATTTTCTTAAAGTTAATGACATTTTCCCAGGCATATATTATTATTATTGTATTAACTTTGATGACACTGATTCATGTCAGTATACTCACAGGTGAAATGAAACATTTGTGTTTGTATTTGTATGGCATAATATTCTGGGGTAACTCCTCACTGAAGCAACAAGCATTCATTTCAATAAAGAAAGTAATTAGACTTATATGTGGAGTTCACACATGTACATCTTGCAGATATCTCTTTAAACAGCTGGGAATATTAACCACAGCTTTGAGTACATTTATCTATTTGTGAAACTAGTTATCAACAACCCATCTAAGCTCGAGACTGACCGAGATATTCACAAATACAACACTTGAAGTAAAAAATATCTTTGTTACCCTTAAATGATGTTAACCATGGCACAGAAAGGGGCCAAATACACATCTATAAATCTTTTTGATATTCTACCCATGGATAGAAATGTTTTGAAATATAGATTCTACATCTACTTCTACATGAATACTCTGCAAATCACATTTAAGTGCCTGGCAAAGGGTTCAATGAACCACCTTCTGAATTCTCTGTTATTCCAATCTCGTATAGTGCGCAGAAAGAGTGAACACCTACATCCTTCCATATGAGCTCTGATTTCCCTTATTTTATCGTGATAATCGTTTCTCCCTATGTAGGTCGGTATCAACAAAATATTTTCGCATTCGGAGGAGAGAGTTGGTGATTGGAATTTCGTGAGAAGATTCTGATGGAACGAAAAACGCCGTTTTTTAATTATGTCCAGCCCAAATCCTGTATCATTTCAGTGACACTCTCTCCCATATTTCGTGATAATACAAAACGTGCTGCCATTCTTTGAACTTTTTCCATGTACTCCATCAGTCCTATCTGGTAAGGAACCCACACTGCACTGCAGTATTCTAAAAGAGGACGGACATGTGTAGTGTAGGCAGTCTCCTTAGTAGATCTATTACATATTCTAAGTGTCCTGCCAATAAAACGCAGCCTTTGGTTAGTCTTCCCCACAACGTTTTCTGTGTGTTCCTTCCAATTTAAGTTATTCATAATTGTAATACCTAAGTATTTAGTTGAATTTATGACCTTTAGATTTGACTGATTTATCGTGTAACTGAAGTTTAACGAATTCCTTTTAGCACTCACGTGGATGACCTCACACTTTTCGTTATTTAGGGTCAACTGCCAATTTTCGCACCATTCAGATATCTTTTCTAAATCGTTTTGCAATTTGTTTTGATCTTCTCATGACTTTATTAGTCTATGAAAGACAGAATCATCTGCAAACAACCTAATATGGCTGCTCAGATTGTCGCCCAAATCGTTTATATAGATAAGGAACAGCAAAGGGCCTATAACACTACCTTGGTGAACGCCAGAAGTCACTTTTGTTTAACTCGATGACTTTTCATCAATTACTACAAACTGTGAAATCACAAATCCAGTCACATAACTGAGACAATATTGCATAAGAATGCAATTTCACTACGAGCCTCTTGTGTTGTAGAGTGTCTAAAGCCTTCCAAAAATCCAGAAATATGGAATCGATCTGAAATCCTTTGTCAATACCACTCAACACTTCATGTGAATAAAAAGCTAGTGATTAAAGAGGTTTCTCTTCAACAATGACTTCTACATCACAGAGGAATTTTTGAGTAAATTTAAGCAGTCATTAAAAGAATCTATGAAAGACTAGCTTGCACCATTACGTTTTTATTTATTTAGGTGCATATAAGTGTTCTGTGTGTGTTCTGTTGACACCATCCACACCGTAACGTTTATCTGAATTTGATATATGAAACAAGTAACTGTCTGACTAACAAACAACTTTTCACAAACGTGTGACTCACATATATTTCAGGAAATCCGTCAATGAACTCTCCTGACATACATCAAGGATTTTAGAAAGCACTGAATACACCTTAGGCTATAGGCACATGCTTAACCCATGGATTACGTTTCCAAGGAATATGCTTAAGTCAGATTCTAATCTTCTGGGAACACGCAAGGCCGAGAAATATAATAGACTGAACAAACACGTTGCACATGACAGACCTGCGGCTATCTGCTGTCGACATGCTACTATTTCACTGCGGTGGAATGACTTACACCCACATTTATCTGGAAATTTGATCAAATCTCCAATTCCAAGTTTCAGGTTTGCTCATGTGTCATATCTGCGCACATTTCTGTCCCATGTGCAACGATTTCTCTGGGAAGAGAAGATATATGCAGATATTTTAGAAGGCATATCGTTTCATTCGATACAGCCTTAACCAAGACCACCTACAGGTGATCTTGCCTTAACTTAACGACCCATTTCTTGGGTATGGCTTCATCACAGAAGGTTTTACAGGGAAGGTTTCGTCCCTCACGATCGCTGACGTTTTTGGTATGAGTGAGGTATTACCCCATATCTCTGTGTTCAACAGAGAGTGAGAGAGCAAAAAACCATCGGTTCTTGTTTGCGTGTTGGAAACAGTAGTTAATGTTAACCAGTGACGCTAAGGTGGTCCTGAAAGTTCTTTTGTAACTGAAAAATGTGCAGCCTGCTTTTCTTGGACACTTTATCATCAGGTGCTTGTCATCTACAGCTTCAGTGTACCCTAGAAAATTACATCTTGATTCAAATCCCTGCTCTGTCTTCTTCCATTCGCTTTCACTGCAAGGTACCTAGAAAAAGAAAAAAATGAAGTTACACATCTGATAAGATGCACACATTAACACGTTACAGCAGTAATAATTTTTATCAAATCTGTTGTAGTTTATGCAGATTAATGCACCTAAATGACAAGTAACAACTTTGTAAATACCTCTTACATTATTTGCAGTAGCTACAATATCACCACAAGAATCTATCACTTTGGCTCCCTCTATATGAAGAAAACTTTATTACACTTCTTTACTATTTCGATTACTGACAACAAATTAGTTGCAATATTCTTTACGTAAAGTACACCATGAGCAGTAACAATTTCCTTTTCCCCATTCAGAAGCAAATTAAGATCCATTTTTCCTGCGAGTTCACACCTTAACTTAGATCCATCAACTGTGTAAATTCCAATGTCAGTCCTTGACTGGACATCATGCAAACCTGACGGAGCTTTGGTAATGTGCACAGATGCTCCTGAATCTAGGAACCATTCTGCATGATCATCACTCACTTCATTAAAAGAGTAAAAAACAGAAAATGCCTCACCTTTATAGGTAGTCTTTCTCCCAGGACTACTAGAATTAACATGCTTCTTTTCTATTATACTTAACTTTTCGTTACACTGTGAAGCAACATGTACAATTTTCTGGAAACTGAAACATCTTATTGGCTTCTTCTTCGTGTACTTATAGTATAAAGCCGACGCTGTTTCTTTTTCTCAAACATTAGAATCTGGTTGATTCTTCACGTCCTGTAGAATCTTTACTTTAACACTATCCGCTGTAATTGGTATTCCCGAACTTTCCAAATCCATAATCATTGGCGAATATATCTCTGGTAGTCCAGATAACAATAAAGTTCCAATCCATTCATTCGCAATTTTGAAACCAATATTCCTCAGACGATTGGAGATTGAAATTATTTTATTCACATATTCATCCACGCTTTTACACTTACTCAATCTTATGGTTATCAGCTCACGAGGTAATCCTACTTTTCTGATTAAACCACCATCGTCAAATGCGTTTTTCAGTTTGCCCCATACCTCCTTTACTGATGCAGCATTTTCAATATGAACATAATTCACTGGATTAATCAAAAGGATTAGATTTGATTTCGCCTTCCGATCCTTAGTAGCAAAACTTGATTCCGTAGGTTCCAATTTACCGTTTACGACGTCCCATAAGTCATCCAAGTGCAAATACACTTCAACGGAAAATTTCCAGGTCGTGTAATTTTCGCGCCCTGCAAGCCGCTCTATTTGCGGTATTTGTGTTGTACTCATTTTACACTTATTTTTCTTCTGTGTATAGCGTACAGAATCCAACTTTATACAAACTTCCACGAACTTTTTGCGCAAGTACAAGTCACCTTAAAGGTTATCACTTCGCTTTAATCCAGTAGCTGGGCCCATAACCTGTTGTCGTTTATGCATATTAACGCTGCTAAATGACAAGTAACAACTATTTAAGGGACAAAACAAGCTTTTTCTTTATTCGCACAACACATATTAATACATCTGGCTACGCAAATATATAACGTTGCCCATCAACAAACACGTAACATGTATATTCCACAGAGTCTAATGCACTCTGCACATCATATCTTGTGCGCCACTACGTACGCTCGTAAATGCTTGTTCACAAATCCCCAACAAAATCACTGACATTATGTCTGCCTTAAATATATTCCTATAGACTATACATGATCTATGGTGTAAGACATAGATATGTACACTCTCTGGTTGTCAAGTTCGAAACGCGAATGTTTTGGCGGGAATCGGCTTGTGAGCTTGTTCATAGTGTTACAAACTTTTTGGCAGGCGTGTAGTAAACTTTTATCTATATCATCATGGATGAACAGTGTATACCAGAATTTCATATTCCTTCTTCAGCAGATGACCTTACAAGTGATCGTTGGAAAAACGCAGGAAGATATACTGTTGAAAATGTTCTTGGTATCGGAGATTTGCCAGGAAAACTTGCTGGTTAGTTCATGGAGTGATGCCAAATTGACATCATATTTAGTGGTGCATTATACGTGCGTGCCCATTACGATGCTGTTATTTCAAACTACGAACCTAGGAATGTCTGCTACATACGTGTATGTTTGAGAGTTATAAGAAGAAATTGTGCTGTGTTTATGTGCTAATACAATACATCGTATCGACAGTGACTTCTGCAAATCCATTCTTCCGGCTCGTATAGCCTGAGACTAGGTGTATGCTTTCCAATTATGTACTCTCAAGGGCCCATTGTTGAAAAATATAAACAAATCGTAATGGGTGAAGTATCTTATGTATACAGTAGCGAAATATATAATTCATTTTAATTTTAATGACAGAAAACATGTTTTTTGAAGCCACTGTAATAATTTAACATATAGCTGGTTTATTTATATTTTACACTGCACGCACAGTTTCTTATACTTACAAGATCTATCGCCTTTTCCAGAATGCCGGGAAGCCATGCACGATGTTGGTATGCTGTTCGTCCTAGACCATTTTGATTCACTGTTCTCGATGATAGTCCACTTCAGAAAACTGGAGTGGAGTGTGTTAACAAAAGCATGGGGTGCTGTCATGCAAGGTAATACCTACCAAATTTTCATATTAAGTAAGCAGAGTAGGTCCACCTTTCCTAATTTTGTACTTAGTAAATTATGTTTTTAATATTTGTGGTGCAGAAAGTGGAGAATTTATTCAAAAAGTATGTAATCCCATTTGCATCTGTACTGTGCAGAGGACAGAGCATAATTTATTTATTCATCCAAGGACAATCACAATGATATAGGAATTGTCATGGTAATAAAATGATCATCATTGGTTCAAAATATACATAGGCACAGAAATTACAAGTATTGTTTAAGAGAACAGAATACCTGGTTTGCTGTAGCGTTGATGAAGGATCCATCCCGGAATTTGCGTGAAAGGATATAGGAAAACCTAAATTGAGATGGACATACAGAGCAGCCTCCATCCTCGTGAATATGAGGCCAGTCTCTGACAGCTGCACTACCTCATTCATTTGGTGCTTGTTGTACAATGTTGTTTGATTTACATACAACTTGCCACCTGCGTAGTGCAGCGGTAGCGTTACGGGCTTCCATGCAAGGGGCGTCAACTAAAAAGACTTGCAATACGGCAGCTGAACCCATAAGGGGATATCCCGACCAATAAACGCCATACAATCATTTCATTTGTTTTTGCTTCAAGCAACATAACATAAAACATGATTTGCACACACTGGGACACTGGTGGCGGTCGCCACTGATGGTCACCTGTGACTGTGATGAACACTCCTGAATCACTGGTGTCCAACACCGCAGGTGTTGCTAACTGATTAGTTACTGAAATGGACTCGTACAGGAGTAGCAACTAGGTTTTGCTAGCCTTTTATGGTCCGAAAAAAATAAGGTATTAAATTCAAAACAAGAACATACAACTTAACAATTTATTTATTTTTTTCAAACACTGAGAAAGATTTTGAAATATCAGGCATAGATATTCCAGCATTCAAGTTAATTGTGATATGTTTATATAGATCTCCAGAGACCCACCTAAAAAAATTCAATACTCAGCTTGATACTTTACTAAATAAAGTAGTAACAAATCGAAAAAGTTTTTATATGTGGATACCTAAATGTAGACTTTAATAAGCAAAGCAATTCGAAATCTGCAGGTATAGATGATGTACCTGACTTCATTATAAAGAAGTGTGGAGACTTGATTACTGAGCCCTTAACCCACCTATGTAACCTATCTTTTGCTACAGGAACTTTTCCTTCATGTTTGAAAATAGCAAACGTAAAGCCATTATACAAGAAAGAAAACAAAGATATTTCCAACTGGAGACCACTGGCACTTCTGTCTGTTTTCTCAAAAATGTTAGGAAGGCTTTTCAATAAGAGGCTAACAGTCTTCTTAGAGGTAAATGGCATTCTGTCAGAATCTCAAGATGGATTTAGAGCAAACCGCTCAACCGAATCTTTCACTCCTTTCTATTAGAGGCACTGATAGCATTAGACAACAAAAAACTTACCATGGGCATATTTTTGGGTGTGTCAAAGGCATTTGACACCATAAATCATGACAAATTGCTACACAAGCTAGAAAATCTTGGCATTAGGGGAACAGCTAACAACTGGCTCAGCTCTTATCTTAAGAACAGGGAACAATATGTGGAAATAGATCAAGAAAGGGACAATGTCATTAGGCAATATAATTCCAAGCTACTGACTGTTAAATATGGAGTGCCACAAGGATCAGTAATGGGTCCTGTTCCATTCTTACTCTATGCAAATGACCTAAACATAAAGAAGCCACTGACAGGCTAATATGTTACTTTGATGACAATGACTTAATAATAAACACTGAAAAAACTGTAGCTGTGGATATACACACAGCACAAACAAAAAATCTGATATCACCCAATCTAGAGCTATACGGACTGACAATTGCCAAAACAGCCTGTACCAAATTTCTTGGACTTCATCTACAAGACAACTAAAAATGGAAAGCACATATTGAGCAAATGAACAAAAAATTAAGTACTTCTTGTTTTGTGCTGCATACATTAAAAAATTGTACCAGCTACAACACCCTTCAGTATGTATATTATGCAGTTGTACATTCTCACCTCCGGTATGGGATTATGTTCTTGGGAAATTCTGGAGATGGCATCAAAACATTCCAAATTTTAAAAAAATAAAAATTATAAGAATAATGGAAGGGGTAGATAATTGCAAATCATGTAGACCATTGTTTCAAAAAAGGATGATCCTGCCACTTCCTTGCGCATATATATATATATATATATATATATATATATATATATATATATATATATATATATATATATATATATATATATATAAAAAATGGAAGGAAACATTCCACGTGGGAAAAATTATATATAAAAACAAAGATGAGGTGACTTACCGAACAAAAGCGCTGGCAGGTCGATAGACACACAAACAAACACAAACATAGACACAAAATTCAAGCTTTCGCAACAAACTGTTGCCTCATCAGGAAAGAGGGAAGGAGAGGGGAAGACGAAAGGAAGTGGGTTTTAAGGGAGAGGGTAAGGAGTCATTCCAATCCCGGGAGCGGAAAGACTTACCTTAGGGGGAAAATATATACACACACACACACACTTGAAAGTATAATGTATTTAAAGCAGAACTTACATACAAAAAGATCACTCATCATTCAAAATCACACAATACACAGCTGTGATACAAGATAAAAATTGGATGTACATGTTCAAAGTGCCAACACAAAGTTATTTCAAAACAGCCTTATCCATCCTAGTATCAAACTATACAGTGCCTTACCAGATACGATTAAACACATACAAAACATTGGTCACTACAAATCTCAACTGAAATTGTACTTAGTTGATCACTGCTTTTACACAGTAAATGAATACCTACAAAACTAAATTTTTGTGTGTTTACCCAATGTAGTCTCATTCAGAAGAACATTTGTATTTTATCTCTCTGTATTTAGCATAACAACATATATTTAAGTATTCATCATTAATTGATATATTAATGTGTGTTATTATGTACAAAGGTATATTATATGTAAAACTGTTAATATTAACAAAAACATCCAAATATCTCTTGCACATTGTGTAGATGAAAATGGATCAATAAATCAACAAAATCTTCTGTGTTAATCAAATCTAAACTCCTGACTACAATGTGTACAGTATAATGTATAATGAATGTTTTGAGTAACTGTCTCAAAAATCACTGCCTGTTGGTTGGGGAATCTGCAGCACTGTGTCTGTGATCTGTGTTCCAGTGTGAACACTCCAATTCAAACTAATGCATGTCTGGCAGTGACTGCTGTAAACACAGTCACCTTGTCCGTCACATGTGGCGAGGGTAAGTCACTGCTGGATCACAGTGGCTCGGTGAGGCAGTGTAGTGTCCCAGTGTGAATGCTCCAGTTTAAATGAATGTATGTACATCTACATCTATACTCCGCAAGCCAACTGACGGTGTGTGGCGACCGTCACAAGTGTCCCAGTGTGAAACGGGCCTTGGAACACTGACTGGTGATTCCTTCACCATGAACATGCTGCTATGACCCTTGCACTAATTAGTCTGGAAAATTGACTCCAGGCTCAAAACAGTCAGTTATAATGGCACCCCATGTGTCTCTTCATGTCCTCACCTCAGTTCACCTGAAAAACGAAGTCTGTGTCCAGTCATGATAATTGAGATGTTGCACTCAGGAGAATGAAAAGACGTTACCAACATGCACTTCAGATCTTCTACATGTGATTTTCTTTTAAAAGTATTACACTGTGATAATGTAATGTGACAAGGTGTTTGTAGTTATTCCCTTTTGTTATTAACCACTACTTGGTCTCCTGTAAGTAATCTTCAGTCGTATAATATCCATTACTTATGAAGATCATTTTAGCTCCATTTTTTTCATTTCATTGGGAGCTTTATTCTAAAATTTTATTCCTTGATAGAAAACAGTTTTCAGTTGTTAGTTTGATTTTCCTTGGAAAATATGTGGTAGGTCCATGGCTTTTATGCTGCCCATGCACACCTTCAGAAAAGAGGCTGGAACTTCATCTACCCTTGCTGACTTCTTAATTTCTAAACTTTTTTCGTGACTATGTTGTGTTTGCTGTCTTAGTTATTGTAGGTGCTGCATGTAGGAAGATTTTGCTGCAGCTTCTCCGCAGTAGCAGAGAAATAATCATAAAATTTGCCAGTTTCTCAGATTTTCCGTTGTTCTGCTTCTATATTAGGACTTAAATGTTGTTATAATTGGGTCTGCCTTTTCAGTTTCATGTTTTAAAACATTCTGGTACTATGCTGTTGTTTTCTGCATTACATGTTATTTTATCATTGACTTTTTTTTCCAGCAAGCAGTACCCATGTGTGCCATCTTTTATACCTGTGATAGTAATCTAGGAGCTGTGGATTAGTGTAGTGCTTTTGCAAAAAACTGAGAGATTTGAGTGTCTTGGATGACTTTCTAATACCCACAGTTATCTATCTATTTGTAAAATGCATCTCTCCTCAAAAATCCACATTGTTTGCCATATACACTTCATCCCAGATTTGATTTGCCATTATCCAATAAAAAGTACATACTTCAAGTTCTGGGAAGATCCTTTTGTAGACCTGCAGTTTTATGGGTTTTACCAAGCACCTTTTTTTAGCTTTGTATAACGATGATGATCAGGAAGGCCAAAATACATTCATAAATACTATTGTTTCCAATTTTCCCTGTCATTGTGTGTAAGTATAGGGTCCAAGACTGATACTGAGCTTTTTGGTACCCTGTTGGTAACATTCGTGTCAAAAGTGCTCAAAATGTTAGAAATATGTAACTATTTTTATCCTCAAGTACTGTGTCTACTTTTGGAGGCTAAGGCTCTTTCCATGAATTCAGTTAATTTATTGAAGAATGTGTCCACATTACCATTAGGTGAGCTGAACACACACAGAGAATGATTTACTTCCTATGAATTCTAGTTTTGTTAGTTCAGTGACTGCCAATTCAATATGTTTATCAACACTCATGGTAAGCAGATCTCTAGCTTTAAAAGTGTGTGCCACCTCATAGTATACACATGATTCTCCACCTTTTAAGGTAGATTTATTTGTGCATAAATTTTAATTTCACAAGTTTCACTGGGACAGGTAAATATGCGTGGACTGTGCCTGTTTTAATGAAACAGTGTATTTCACTTTATTCAGATATTTTGCTTTCTGTGTGGTTTAATCACAATAACTTTAAATTCTAAGTTCTGTTGACTAGTACATTTTAGCTACTAAATTACTTTCAACTGAATGCTTGTAAATGTTGTGGTAGTATATTAAAGGAGAAAAATTGTAAAGCTTTCAGGATTAGTGTCAAAGAACTGGATAAGACTGTTCGTGACTCAATGGAAGCAGATAAGCAGCACAAGTACCGTAATGCCACAAAAATGATGGTGTATTTGCTTACACAATATATAAAAGGTTTTGAAGACAGACTGGCCGGGTGTGGCAAGGTAAATTTTATTTTTCCAGCATTATGGTATGTTTCGCACTGCTGACCACTAAAATTGCAACACCAGGAAGAACAGCAAATTATGAAATTTTATTTACTACGCATACACATTATAGTAGGAAGAACTCACAAATTTGTAGCTGATTTGGAGGGTATGCAGCGTGGGACATTTAGTACACAGAACTGGCATCACAGTACCTCTAACATGACTGGACATTGAGCCAAACTGTGCTTGGGTGACAGATAGGGATATGTCATTCCCTCCTGCTTCAGCTGTATGCCAGAGTTCATCAGTTGTCGCATCTTGGAAGTGAATGCCTGCCAGTCTCTTGACAGAGTACGTCCAGATTTTTTTCAGCTAGTGCAAGATGGGAAGAACGTGCTCTCCATAGCATCAGTCGAATGCCCTGTATGTGACGGTTGATCAGAACAATGTGGGCAACATGGGATCGTGCTTCATGTTGTTGAAAGAAAACATCAGAGAGACATTGAAAATGGAGAAATCATTGCCCATAAAGTGACAGCAATGTAATACTGATATCCAAATTACTGGCTATGCGAACCAGAGGTGATCGTGTTGTGCACCCCACTGGTACCACATACCATTAAAGTAGGTGCTGGGTCTGTATGACACTGATAAGTGCAATCTGACAAGATTCATTCTCCATAGAGCCTGCACACTGCAGCAGGATCATGGCAGTTTATTGCTCCATGGTATTTCTGCTTGCATTCGTTAGGTTGCCTGACTGTCACACGCAGCTGAAATCAAAGGGTCAAGAAGACAATACTCATATGGTATGCAGGATCTCAATAGTACCACACAACTAGAGTTGTTTGAAAAGCCTATATGTTTCACACGTGTCCACTGTTTTTTGCTGTACTATGGGTGGTGTGCCTCTCTAGGTTGTCACATCAGTGGAAACTGCAGTGATTGTCATCTTGTTGATAGCCCACAATGCTCCAGACAGCATCACGCTTTACATGTGGACACTTGATTTGCTGCAAACAGGCCTATTACGTAAAGCATGTCGCTGTGGAATTCTCTGTGGCCAAGTGAACAATATGTCTACAGACAGGTTGTCTTGGTTGGTAGTCACAAGGGGCCATTGATATCCTGCACGGCATTGAGTATTGCCCTCTTGTACCAACTGCTTCTACATATATTGTGTGTTGAATCCCAAGAAACATGATCAGCTATATCACAGAACAATAAACTGCATTCTCAGTAGACTATGATCCTGCAACTGTCAAATTCTGACACATGCTGGCAGATTTTTCTTCTTCTTACACGAGTAACAATAATAATAATAGCAATAGCATGCATCACACATCATGCCAATCTAATAAAGATGCCACATTTGTGGTGTTGTAGTTTTATTGGCCAACAGCATATGTGAAGAGTGTATCTATAGAATGTTACTTTCTATGATTTCAATCCTATTGCTTGTAATTATGTACTTGAATGTAATGTAATTGAAATAACTTTGTGATTGACAGAGATCAGATGGGTGTTGTGTTGGGCTAATACACAGCATGCCAAAAGCTCATGCAGTTGATATAAATCTTATTGTTTTGTTCTCCATATCATGTAACTTGACTCTATTGATGATGCTCTGCATACACCCGCAAAACAGGCAGCACCACAAGAAAATGGAGAAGAAAGAACTCTGAACAGATGGTGCCTAGGTCCTACCATTTGTCAGCTACCTTAGTGACAATCAATCAGAGCATGAGTCTGGTCACTCTCTCCTATACTGTACAGGCTGCACACAGTTTTTGTTTTGCTCTGCTACCTCAGCTCTCAGTTAAAAGTCAGCTGCGGTTGATTGCTGTCTGTAACATTACTTTTGTGATTTATTCTTACATGCTGTTTTCT